>NC_135232.1:527785636-528444803 GCF_051348905.1 Ranitomeya variabilis | reverse complement strand
TTTAAGGGGCCGGCGGCCCATTTTGTAGCTCAGTGTGCTTAGGGGCCCCTTAGCACTCCGGGCCGCGCTGCAACCTCTGTAGTTACGCCCGATAGGGGTATACCATAGGCACAGATATGCAATGTTATATACACTGGATGGATCAATCCTTCACCTGGCCCAGGACATACATGCACTGTATATATACAGGGCCATGTGTATAGCATGTGATGTCCAGTCACCAGGTTCAGGCTTGATCACTCCAGTGCTGGATTCTGTAGACAGTCTCTGCTCACTCTCGGTATAGGGAGATTTATTGCAGGAGACTGAACTTTCCTGCAGTCTGGTGACCCTGGAGCCGATGACCTGGCACTGACAGGGTGAAAGTTCAGACTCCTGCAATAAATCTGTGAGCATCAGCAGAGCGGCCGCTAATACTATACAGGGACCGGCCCTGGACTAATCGGGAGGTGAGCAGCAGCGTCCATCTCCTCTCCACACACAGAGCTGAAGGTACTCACTGATGTCTGAGCCGTCCACATGCAGATCTCCAGCAGTTACATGCAGCAGTGTTCCCTCTTCCTCAGCAGCCGGCCGCACACACAGGGGGCAGGGGGCGTGTCTGCTCCACTGTGAGGCAGCTGTCAGGACATAGAGAACACAGCGCCGGCCACCAGCAGCCCGAATCAGCTGCTTGGTGACCGGCCCGGGGGGCACATGCCCCTTTGCTACCTGGCCCAGCCCGCCCCTGACTCGCCATTATACAGTATGGAGCATCATGTGTGGCCATTATACAGTATGGAGCATCATGTGTGGCCAATGGCCATTATACAGTATGGAGCATCATGTGTGGCCGTTATACAGTATGGCGCATCATGTGTGGCCGTTATACAGTATGGCGCATCATTTGTGGCCATTATACAGTATGGCGCATCATGTGATCATTATACTGTATGGAGAACTGTGTGTGGCCTGTTGTGAATTCTGCTTTTGGGCTCCCTCCGGTGGTTGTAGGTGGTAATGCAGTTGTCCCTGAGTTGCAGTCCTGGTCAGGTGTATCTGCTGATTGCAGTTCTGACTGGGGTATTTAGGCGTGCAGGATTCATTAGTCCTTGCCAGTTGTCCATGGTTGTTGGGAGGTTTTGGTCCTGGTTTGGTTCCTTCTGCCTTCTGCCAAATCAGCAAAGATAAGTGTCTGGTTTTGTCTCTGTGGCACACATGCTGTGTGCTTAATAATTCTGTGCTATTCAGTGTTTTTTTGTCCAGCTTAGATTGTGTCAGTATTTTCTCAGTCTTGTTGGATTCTCTGGAGTGGCAGATATACATTCCATGTCTTTAGTTAGATTGTGGAACTTTTTGTATTATCTGCTGTGGATATTTTTGGAAGGGTTTTTAATACTGACCGCTTAGTATTCTGTCCTATCTTTCCCTATTTAGCTAGAGTGGCCTCTTTTGCTGAATCCTGTTTTCTGCCTGCGTGTGTCTTTCCTCTCCTACTCACAGTCAATATTCGTGGGGGGCTGCCTATCCTTTGGGGTTCTGCTCTGAGGCAAGGTAGTATTCCTATTTCCATCTATAGGGGTATTTAGTCCTCCGGCTGTGTCGAGGTGTCTAGGGTATGTTAGGCACACCCCACGGCTACTTCTAGTTGCGGTGTTAGTTCAGGTTTTGCGATCAGTACAGTTTCCACCTACTCCAGAGAAAGTTCATGCGGCTCCAAAGTCACCGGATCATAACAGTACAACTGGCCAACTATGAGTTAAATGCATCTCAGAAGAAGGGAAGAAAGGTGTTGAGTAATTTTTTTTTCTGCAGTTTGCCTTGCCTTTTCTTCCCTCTTTTTCTCTGGGTGGCTAAGGAGTCTTGTGTTAGCATGGATGTTCAGAAATTAGCTTCTCGTGTAGACCAGCTTGCTGCTAGGGTACAGGGAATTTCTGATTATATTGTTCAGACTCCTGTTTTAGAGCCGAAGATTCCTACTCCTGATTTGTTTTTTGGTGACAGGTCCAAATTTTTGAGTTTTAAAAACAACTGTAAACTGTTTTTTGCTTTGAGACCTCGATCCTCTGGGGATTCTATTCAGCAGGTTAAAATCGTCATTTCCCTGCTGCGTGGTGACCCACAGGATTGGGCAGTTTCCCTGGAATCTGGGAATCCGGCTTTGCTTAATGTAGATTCCTTTTTTCAGGCTTTAGCACTATTATATTATTATATGATGAACCGAATTCTGTGGATCAAGCGGAGAAGACCTTGTTGGCCCTATCTCAGGGCCAAGACGCGGCAGAATTTCATTGTCAGAAATGTAGAAAATGGTCTGTGTTGACTAAATGGAATGATGATGCTTTGGCTGCAATTTTCAGAAAGGGTCTTTCTGAATCCGTTAAAGATGTTATGGTGGGGTTTCCCACGCCTGTCGGTCTGAGTGATTCTATGTCTTTGGCCATTCAGATTGATCGGCGCTTGCGGGAGCGCAGAACTGTGCAAGCTGTGGCGTTGTCCTCAGAGCAGAGTCCTGAGCCAATGCAGTGTGATAGGATTCTGTCTAGGACAGAACGACAAGGACTCAGATGTCAGAATAGGTTGTGTTATTATTGTGGCGACGCTTCTCATGTCATTTCAGTCTGCCCTAAGCGGACAAAGAGGATCGCTAGTTCATTTACCATCAGTACTGTACAACCTAAATTTCTGTTATCGGTGTCCTTGATCTGCTCATTGTCATAATTTTCTGTCTTGGCGTTTGTGGATTCAGGCGCCGCTTTGAACTTAATGGACCTTGAGTTTGCCAGGCATTGTGGTTTCCCCTTGCAGCCTTTGCAGAACCTTATTCCTTTAAGGGGCATTGATGCTACACCTTTGGCTAAAAATAAGCCCCAGTTTTGGACACAGGTGACCATGCGCATGGCGCCAGCCCATCAGGAAGATTGTCGATTTCTGGTATTGCATAATTTACATGATGCTATCGTGTTGGGTTTTCCGTGGTTGCAGGTACATAATCCTGTATTGGATTGGAAGTCTATGTCTGTGATTAGTTGGGGTTGTCAGGGGGTTCATAATGATGTTCCTTTAATGTCTATCTCCTCTTCTTCCTCTTCCGAAATTCCAGAGTTTTTGTCTGATTTTCAGGATGTATTCAATGAGCCCAAGTCCAGTTCTCTTCCACCGCACAGGGACTGTGATTGTGCTATTGATTTGATTCCAGGCTGTAAGTTTCCTAAGGGCCGACTCTTCAACCTGTCTGTGCCTGAACATACCGCTATGCGGAGTTATGTTAAGGAGTCTTTGGAGAAAGGGCATATTCGGCCATCTTCTTCACCGATGGGAGCGGGATTTTTCTTTGTTGCTAAAAAGGATGGCTCCTTGACACCCTGTATTGATTATCGCCTCCTGAATAAGATCACGGTCAAGTTTCAATACCCTTTACCTTTGCTTTCCGATTTGTTTGCTAGGATTAAGGGGGCTAGTTGGTTTACGAAGATTGACCTTCGGAGGGCGTATAATCTTGTTCGTATTAAGCAGGGTGATGAATGGAAAACTGCATTCAATACGCCCGAAGGCCATTTTGAATACCTTGTGATGTCGTTCGGGCTCACTAATGCTCCATCTGTTTTTCAATCTTTCATGCATGATATCTTCCGGACTTATATTGATAAATTCTTGATTGTATATTTGGACGATATTTTGATTTTTTCTGATGATTGGGAGTCTCATGTGGAACAGGTCAGGATGGTATTTCAGATCCTTCGTGACAATGCTTTGTTTGTGAAGGGGTCTAAGTGTCTCTTTGGGGTGCAGAAGGTTTCTTTTTTGGGTTTTATTTTTTCTTCATCTATTGAGATGGATCCGGTTAAGGTTCAGGCCATTCATGATTGGATTCAACCCACATCCGTAAAGAGCCTTCAGAAATTTTTGGGTTTTGCTAATTTTTATCGCCGTTTCATTGTTAACTTTTCCAGCTTGGTTAAACCCTTGACCGATTTGATGAAGAAAGGCGCTGATGTGGCGAATTGGTCCTCTGTGGCTGTCTCTGCCTTTCAGGAGCTTAAACGTCGATTTACTTCTGCTCCAGTGTTGTGCCAACCGGATGTTTCTCTTCCATTTCAGGTTGAGATTGACGCTTCTGAGATTGGCGCAGGGGCCGTTTTGTCCCAGAGGGATGATGTTGGTTCCTTGATGAAACCGTGTGCATTCTTTTCCCGTAAATTTTCGCCTGCTGAACGCAATTATGATGTCGGCAATCGGGAGTTGTTGGCTATGAAGTGGGCATTTGAGGAGTGGCGACATTGGCTTGAGGGAGCTAAGCACCGTATTGTGGTCTTGACCGATCGTAAGAATTTGATTTACCTCGAGTCTGCCAAGCGGCTGAATCCTAGACAGGCTCGATGGTCCTTGTTTTTTTCCCATTTTGATTTTGTGGTCTTGTATCTTCCGGGTTCCAAGAATATTAAGGCTGATGCCCTTTCTAGGAGTTTTTTGCCTGATTCTCCTGAGGTCCTTGAACCGGTCGGCATTCTGAAAGAAGGGGTGGTTCCTTCTGCTATTTCCCCTGATTTACGACGGGTTCTTCAGGAATTTCAGGCTGACAGACCTGATCGTTGTCCAGTGGGGAAATTGTTTGTTCCTGACAGATGGACTAGTAGAGTGATTTCTGAGGTTCACTGTTCTGTGTTGGCTGGTCATCCTGGTATTTTTGGTACCAGAGACTTGGTTGGTAGGTCCTTTTGGTGGCCTTCTTTATCACGTGATGTGCGTTCTTTTGTGCAGTCCTGTGGGACTTGTGCGCGGGCCAAGCCTTGTTGTTCCCGTGCTAGTGGGTTGCTTTTGCCATTGCCGGTCCCTGAGAGGCCCTGGACGCATATTTCTATGGATTTTATTTCTGATCTTCCGGTTTCCCAGAGGATGTTGGTTATCTGGGTTGTTTGTGACCGGTTTTCTAAGATGGTTCATTTGGTGCCTTTGCCTAAATTGCCTTCCTCTTCAGATTTAGTTTCGTTGTTTTTTTCAGCATGTGGTTCGTTTGCATGGTATTCCGGAGAATATTGTGTCTGACAGAGGTTCCCAGTTTGTTTCCAGGTTTTGGCGGGCCTTTTGTGCTAGGCTGGGCATTGATTTATCTTTTTCCTCTGCATTTCATCCTCAGACAAATGGCCAAACCGAGCGAACTAATCAGACCTTGGAGACTTATTTGAGATGCTTTGTGTCTGCTGATCAGGATGATTGGGTGGCCTTTTTGCCATTGGCCGAGTTTGCCCATAATAATCGGGCTAGTTCGGCTACTTTGGTTTCGCCTTTTTTTTGTAATTTTGGTTTTCATCCTCGTTTTTCTTCTGGGCAGGTTGAGCCTTCTGACTGTCCTGGTGTGGATTCGGTGGTTGACAGGTTGCAGCAGATTTGGGCTCATGTGGTGGACAATTTGGTGTTGTCTCAGGAGGAGGCTCAACGTTTTGCTAACCGTCGTCGGTGTGTTGGTTCCCGGCTTCAGGTTGGGAATCTGCAGGGCCGTATTTAGAGTTTCTGCTGCCCTAGGCACTTTTCGTGCTGCCTCCCCCACTGGTGAGTATGACTCAGGCTACGTTCACATTAGCGTTGTTCGGCGCAGCATCGGGCGCAGCCGCGGCGACATATGTGTCATGCGCCCCTATATTTAACATGGGGGGCGCATGGACATGTGTTGTCTTGCGTTTTGTGATGCATGCGTCATTTTGGCGCAACTGTCAGGGCGCAGAGGACGCTGCATGATGCAGTTTTTTCTGCGCCAAAAATCATGCAAAAAATGAACACATGCGTCACAAAACGCTGCGTTGTGCATGCATTATGCATGCGTAGTGCGTTGCGTCGCCGACACTGTGCCGCACGACGCAAATGTGAACGTAGCCTAATGCACTGTCGGCAGTGACTTGGGCTACTTTCACATCAGTGATTTTTACCATTTGTGGCAGATCCGGCAGTTTTTCTGCATCTGCCACGTAACGCATCACTTACTGCAACACTGCGTTCGGTCTCTCATTCCCTGTGGGACTTGCAGACATGTGCTGCACTTGCAGTTTTGCCGTGATCCGGTAAATGCGGTACTTGAAGCAACAGAAAAAAAACGCTGCTAGCAGTGTTTTTTTGTCTCATCGTAAGTGTAAAATCGCAAGTGCTGCACATGTTCGCAAGTCCCATATGGAATCAGTAAGGGGTCCAAATCTATGTATATGCCCATGTAGCTCTTTCAAAGACAATTCCAGCAATATTTTTACATGCTCAGTCCACTCATCTGAAATCGGTTTGCATACATATGCAAATAAGGGAGTAGATCTGTTACTCCAGCTCTATACCCCCTCAGTGCTGTATTATGTAGTATATAACAGCCACATAGTATATAGGAGCCACGTAGTATATAGCAGCCACGTAGTATATAGCAGAGCGCACGCATTATATAACACAGCCCACGTAATATATAGTACAGCCCACGCAGTATATAACACAGCCCACGCAGTATATAACACAGCCCACGCAGTATATAGCACAGCCCACGCATTATATAACACAGCCCACGTAATATATAGCACAGCCCACGCAGTATATAGCACAGCCCACGCAGTATATAGCACAGCCCATGCAGTATATAGCACAGCCCACGCAGTATATAGCACAGCCCATGCAGTATATAGCACAGCCCACGTAGTATTTAACACAGCCCACGCAGTATATAGCACAGCCCACGCAGTATATAACACAGCCCACGCAGTATATAACACAGCCCACGCAGTATATAACACAGCCAACGCAGTATATAACACAGCGCACGCAGTATATAACACAGCGCACGCAGTATATAACACAGCCCACGCAGTATATAACACAGCCCACACAGTATATAACACAGCCCACGCAGTATATAACACAGCGCACGCAGTATATAACACAGCGCACGCAGTATATAACACAGCGCACGCAGTATATAACACAGCCCACGCAGTATATAACACAGCCCACCCAGTATATAACACAGCCCACGCAGTGTATAACACAGCCCACGTAGTATATAACACAGCCAGGCAGTATTTAACACAGCCCACGTAGTATATAACACAGCCAGGCAGTATATAACACAGCCCACGTAGTATATAACACAGCCCATGCAGTATTTAACACAGCCCACGTAGAATATAACAGAGCCCACGTAATATATAGCAGTATGGGCACCATATCCCTGTTAAAAAAAATAATTAAAATAAAAAATAGTTATATACTCACCCTCCGGCGTCCACCGAAGCTGTCCCGATGCGCGCGATTTTTAACATTATATCTTTGGTCCGGGATGGGGCGACACACTGCCACTGACAGCTCCGCACACACATACAGCTCCACACACATACAGCGCCACACACACACACATACAGCTCCACAAGCATACAGCGCCACACACACAGCTCTGCACAAACACACATACAGCTGTGCACACACATACAGCACCACAGACACACACATGCATACAGCTCCACACACAAACACACACAGCTCCGCACACAAACACACAGCTCCGCACACAAACACACAGCTCCGCACACAAACACACAGCTCCGCACACAAACACACATATAGCTCCGCTGCCCGCACACACACACATACAGCCCCACACACACACAGCACCACAGACACACACATACAGCTCCGCTGCCCGCGCACACACACACATACAGCTCCGCTGCCCGCACACACACACACATACAGACCCACACACATACAGCTCCGCACACACACACATACAGCACTGCACACACACACATACATACAGCTCCGCACACATACACACAGCTCCGCTGCCCGCACACACACAAACACATACAGCCCCACACAGATATAGCTCCGCACACACAAACACATACAGCACCACACAGACACACACATACATTCAGCTCCGCACACACACACAGAGCTCCGCACACACACAGCACCACACAGACACACACATGCATTCAGCTCCGCACACACAGAGCGCCACACACACATACAGCACCACAGACACACACATACAGCTCCGCACACACACAGACACACACATACATACAACTCCGTGCGCACACACACATACAGCTCCGCTGCCCGTGCACACATGCCCATACAGCTCCGCTGCCCGCACATACAGCACCACACAGACACACATACAGCTCCGCACACACAGAGGTCCGCACACACACGGACGCACACATACATACAACTCCGCGCACACACACATACAGCTCCACTGCCCATGCACACAGCACCACACAGACACACACATACAGCTCCGCTCCGCACACACAGAGGTCCGCACACACAGAGGTCCGCACACACACACATACATACAACTCCGCGCATATACACATACAGCTCCGCTGCCAGCACACACGCACATACAGCCCCACACACATACAGCTTTGCACGCACAGACACACAGACACACAGACACACACACACACAGCTCTGCACACCAGCACTGGCAATGTTTGCTCCCAGGACCCAGATAGAGTGAGTGGGGCTGTATTATACCCCACCCCCACCACTCACTCTCTGGGTCCGTCTGCCCGGAACAAAGATCAAAGACATTAAACATTTAAGGGCTGTTGTGTTTGCACGGCTCCTCCAGCCTCAGGCACTACAGGCAGAGATGAGGCTGAGGAATGTGAGGGAAGGGGTGAGGACCGTGAGGTGAGTCACAGACAGCCGTGCAGCAGGCAGCGCGCGGGCAGGAGCAAGGAGGCTGATCATTGCAGAGACAGTACACTACTCACTGTGTATGTACTGCTCTACTGCGATTCCTCCAGGCAGGCAATGTGAGTCCAGGACAGGACCCAGGGTCGGGACACAGGGCGCCGCCCCTCCACCTCAGCAGTCACTCACATTCCGGCCGGGCACCAGACTGTGAGCAGGGGGTCACTGTGTCTCAGCAGGGGGAGTAGGGAGAGTCGGCACCAGCACCACGTGTTCTGGCTGCCGCTCTGCCGCCCCCTGTGTTCAGGAAGGGACGCGTCGCACAGGACTGGTATAAAAAAAAAAAAAAAAAAAAAAACTTGCTCAGGTGCCGCCCCCCCCGCCTGTCCCCGCCCTAGGCACGTGCCCTCAAGTGCCTAGTGGCAAATACGGCCCTGGGAATCTGGTCTGGTTGTCTTCCCGTCATGTTCCTATGAAGGTTTCTTCTCCTAAGTTAAAGCCTCGGTTTATTGGTCCTTATAGGATTTCTGGGACTATTAATCCGGTGTCTTTTCAATTGGCGCTTCCGGCCTCTTTTGCTATCCATAATGTCTTCCATAGATCTTTATTGCGGAAATATGTGGTACCCGTTGTTCCCTCTGTTGATCCTCCGGCCCCTGTGTTGGTTGATGGGGAGTTGGAGTATGTGGTTGAGAAGATTTTGGATTCTCGTTTTTCGAGGCGGAGGCTTCAGTATCTTGTCAAATGGAAGGGTTATGGCCAGGAGGATAATTCTTGGGTTTTTGCCTCTGATGTCCATGCTGCTGATTTGGTTCATGCTTTTCATCTGGCTCGTCCTGATCGGCCTGGGGGCTCTGGTGAGGGTTCGGTGACCCCTCCTCAAGGGGGGTACTGTTGTGAATTCTGCTTTTGGGCTCCCTCCGGTGGTTGTAGGTGGTAATGCAGTTGTCCCTGAGTTGCAGTCCTGGTCAGGTGTATCTGCTGATTGCAGTTCTGACAGGGGTATTTAGGCGAGCAGGATTCATTAGTCCTTGCCAGTTGTCCATGCTTGTTGGGAGGTTTTGGTCCTGGTTTGGTTCCTTCTGCCTTCTGCCAAATCAGCAAAGATAAGTGTCTGGTTTTGTTTCTGTGGCACACATGCTGTGTGCTTAATAATTCTGTGCTATTCAGTGTTTTTTTGTCCAGCTTAGATTGTGTCAGTATTTTCTCAGTCTTGCTGGATTCTCTGGAGTGGCAGATATACATTCCATGTCTTTAGTTAGATTGTGGAACTTTTTGTATTATCTGCTGTGGATATTTTTGGAAGGGTTTTTAATACTGACCGCTTAGTATTCTGTCCTATCTTTCCCTATTTAGCTAGAGTGGCCTCTTTTGCTGAATCCTGTTTTCTGCCTGCGTGTGTCTTTCCTCTCCTACTCACAGTCAATATTCGTGGGGGGCTGCCTATCCTTTGGGGTTCTGCTCTGAGGCAAGGTAGTATTCCTATTTCCATCTATAGGGGTATTTAGTCCTCCGGCTGTGTCGAGGTGTCTAGGGTTTGTTAGGCACACCCCACGGCTACTTCTAGTTGCGGTGTTAGTTCAGGTTTTGCGTTCAGTACAGTTTCCACCTACTCCAGAGAAAGTTCATGCGGCTCCAAAGTCACCGGATCATAACAGTGGCCATTGTACAGTATGGAGCACTATGTGTGGCCATTATACAGTATGGAGCACTATGTGTGGCCATTATACACTATGGAGCACTGTGTGGCCATTATACATTATGGAGCATCATGTGTGGCCATTATACACTATGGAGCATCATGTGTGGCCATTATACACTCACTGGCCACTTTATTAGGTACACCTGTCCAACTTCTTGTTAACACTTAATTTCTAATCAGCCAATCACATGGCGGCAACTCAGTGCATTTAGGCATGTAGACATGGTCAAGACAATCTCCTGCAGTTCAAACCGAGCATCAGTATGGGGAAGAAAGGTGATTTGAGTGCCTTTGAACGTGGCATGGTTGTTGGTGCCAGAAGGGCTGGTCTGAGTATTTCAGAAACTGCTGATCTACTGGGATTTTCACGCACAACCATCTCTAGGGTTTACAGAGAATGGTCCGAAAAAGAAAAAAAATCCAGTGAGCGGCAGTTCTGTGGGCGGAAATGCCTTGTTGATGCCAGAGGTCAGAGGAGAATGGGCAGACTGGTTCGAGCTGATAGAAAGGCAACAGTGACTCAAATCGCCACCCGTTACAACCAAGGTAGGCCTAAGAGCATCTCTGAACGCACAGTGCGTCGAACTTTGAGGCAGATGGGCTACAGCAGCAGAAGACCACACCGGGTACCACTCCTTTCAGCTAAGAACAGGAAACTGAGGCTACAATTTGTACAAGCTCATCGAAATTGGACAGTAGAAGATTGGAAAAACGTTGCTTGGTCTGATGAGTCTCGATTTCTGCTGCGACATTCGGATGGTAGGGTCAGAATTTTGCGTAAACAACATGAAAGCATGGATCCATCCTGCCTTGTATGGAGCATCTTTGGGATGTGCAGCCGACAAATCTGCGGCAACTGTGTGATGCCATCATGTCAATATGGACCAAAATCTCTGAGGAATGCTTCCAGCACCTTGTTGAATCTATGCCACGAAGAATTGAGGCAGTTCTGAAGGCAAAAGGGGTCCAACCCGTTACTAGCATGGTGTACCTAATAAAGTGGCCGGTGAGTGTACATTATTGAGCATCATGTGTGGCCATTATACAGTATGGAGAACTGTATGTGGCCATTATACAGTATGGAGCATCATGTGTGGTGGCCGTTATACAGTATTGAGCATCATGTGTGGCCATTATACAGTATTGAGCATCATGTGGGGCCATTATACAGTGTGGAGCACTGTGGCCATTTTTTTTGTTTATAATTATTGTATATAAAACAGTGTGATCAGCAGTGCTAAATGGCTGTGGTTGGGACGTGGATATGGGTGTGACTAGTTGTGAAATGGGTGTGGTCAGAGGCGTGGCCTAAAATTTGCCGCGGCACACTATGCGCGCCACAAACTTTATACCTCCTTCCCTTCTTCAAAAGTTGGGAGGTATGGTACCGCATTTGCCAGATCATGGCAAGTGCCGCAAATCCCATAGGGAATGAATGAGGCCGAACGCAGTGTTGCCGTAAGTGATCCGTTACACGGCAGATGCAGAAAAACTGCCCGATCTGCTGCAAAAGGCGACTTTCACATCAGCGTTTCTTGCCAAAGTCACTGCCGATAGCGTCAATAGTGTCATACTCACCAAAGGGGGAGGCAGCACTAAAAGTGCCTAGGGCAGCAGAAACTCTAAATACGGCCCTGCATACAACATATGACATACAATACATACAACATACAACAGTACATACAACATATGACATACAACAGTACATACAACATACAACAGTACATACAACATATGACATACAGTACATACAACATACAACAGTACATACAACATACTACAGTACATACAACATACAACGTACAACAGTACATACAACATACAACAGTACATACAACATACAACATACAGTACATACATATATATAGACATACAGTACATATACAGTGCAGACCAAATGTTTGGATACACCAAACACAACACATACAGTACATACAACATAGAGTGCATACTCACCAACACCTTGATCCCCAAAGCCCTTGCTCACCTGTACTTATTTTTTAAATAATAAACAAACAATATACTCCCTGATCCACAGAAATCCAATTAATACAAGTGTCCCACAACCATCTCCCGTGGAGAGCAGCCACATCAGCTGATGCGACCGCTCTCCAGGGGCTCCGACAATACAATGATGGAAGGTATCCTTCCACACTGTATCCCTCCGCCTCTGTGAGAAATAGTCCCTACTCTCACTTGTGGCACTGCTGTGTGGGAAAATCCCCACGCAGTTTTGCCATAAAGTGAGACCAATGAACTCAGGTAACCTCTTCAGTGATGCACTGCAGGAGCCATTGTCTCCTGTCAGTGTGTCATCGGAGGCCTATAGAGCGGTGACATCACCCGATGTCACTGTTCTATAGCGGAGATCATTGTGGGACATTCGTTATAAATTGGACTACGGCGGAAAGTGAGTATACGGTTGGTTTATTATTTTTAATTTATTGCAGGTGATCGAGTATGGTAAGTATGGTGAAATTAAGAATATTAAAATACTTTTTTCTGGCTGTCTTTTTTTTTAACTCTTTCACTACTATAGGATTAGTAATGGATAGGCGTTTTATTGACGCCTCTCCATTATTAATCGGGCTTAATGTCACCTTACATTAGCAAGGTGACATTAACCCCTTATTACCCCATATCCCACTGCTACAGGGGAGTGAGAAGAGAGGGGCTTAATATCTAGTAAAGGCTACGCAGACAGCTGCGGGCTGATATTCATAGCCTGGGAAGGGGCCATGGGTGTTACCCCCTTCCCACGCTACAAATATTGGCCCCCGGCCATTGGCTTTCCTCCTCTAGCGCAGAAAATTGTGCGGGAGCCCACGCCATTTTTTTTTCTGTTTTTTTTTTTAATTAAACACGTTCATTAATCAACATTGGCCTTGCTATTATATATCTGTGGATATATCTATGGATAAATCTATATATAGATGGATTTCTATAGATATAACTATGGATATATCTATCTATAGATATATTTATAGATAGATACAGTAGTTATATCTATAAAGACATGAATACATCTATCCATATAACTGTCTGGCTTCTTTCACACATCAGGTTTTTGCCGTCAGGCACAATCCTGCGAGTTTTGAAAAAACGGATCCGTTTTTTTTCCGCCGGATCCGTTTTTTTCTCATAGAGTTGTATTAGCACCGGATTGCGCCTGATGGCCACACGTTTCATCCGTTTTTTACCGGATCCGTCAAAAAAGCTGTTTCCAGCGGAAGGAGAAAACTTACAGAGGAACCGTTTTTCTGTCCGGCAAAAAAACACACAGCGACTAATCTGGCGAAAAACTTATGAAACTGAGATATGAAATGATGAATCCGGCCTCCGAATCCAGTTTTTCATGCATTTTCGCATTCAAAAAATTCACATTTTCCGTTCTCTCTCTCACTAAAAAAAAAGGGATTAGTTGCATCAGTTTTTCACTATTTGGAACGGATCCGTTTTTTCAAAAATTTGCTGTAAAAAGTAGCCTAACTATCCATATATCTATCTACATCTATCCCTAGATATATCTATCCATAGATATATCTATAGATAGATTCAGTACATAGATCTATCTATTCATACAGTATATCTCTAGATCTATCTATCTATCTAGATAAAAAAGAACACAGCAGTACATGTACATGAATCGCTTAATCCATCACTTGTCTTACCCTCAGGGCAGTTCTGTTAATGATGGTATTGATCAGAGTTTGGTGTTGATATCGTATGTGTCTTTTGATAATGCCGTGGAATGGGTGCGAAGGTTGGGAAAAGGATCTCTGATGGCAAAAACGGACATTGAGTCCACTTTTGCTTCTTGCTTCTGGTGCACCCTGAGAGTTTTAATTTACTCAGTTGTTTTGGGGACTGTCAGTATTATGTGGATTGTTGTTTACCGATGGGTTGTTCGATTTCGTGTTCCTATTTTGAAAAGTTTAGTTGTTTTGTTGAACGCGTAGTCAGGAAGGAATCTGACTTGGATTCAGTTTTGCACTATTTGGATGATTTTTTGTGTATTGGGCTGGCTGGGTCCGCTCTTTGTTCTTTGCTGCTTTGGACGGTTTAACAGGTAGCTTCTCATTTTGGTTTTCCATTGGCCCCAGAGAAGACGGAGGGTCCCTCAATGGTTTTGAAATTTCTAGGAATTGAATTGGATTCAGTTAAGATGGAATGCCGCTTGCCAGAGGACATGTTGTTAGACTTGAAGTCTTGTGTGCAGGAGGCTTTGTGGGCAAAAAAAATGCGCCTGTGCCAATTGCAATCTCTTTTGGGAAAGCTAAATTTTGCATGCAGAATTTTGCCCGTGGGACGAGATTTTTCACGTCGTTTAGCTCAGGCGATGGAAAACATTACATATCCGTTGCATTTTGTAAGATTGAATTCAGAGCACAAGGCAGACTTGTCTGTTTGGGCGGATTTTCTTCAATCTTATAATGGCAGGATGATATGACTGGATTGAGTTGTGTCTAATGTGGATCTCATTTTGTTCACGAATGCGCCTGTTTCGTGTGGTTTCTGGGCTTATTTTGGCAGGAAATGATGTGTGGGAGAGTGGCTGGAATCATGGAAAGCAGCAGGTCTGACAAGGAACTTGGCGCTGCTGGAAATGTTTCCTATTGTAGTAGCTTTAGAGGTTTGGGGTACTGAGCTGAGGAACAAGAAAGTGCATTTCTTTTGTGACAATCTGAGTGTCGTGCACTGTATTAATAACTTGTCGGCTGATTCTTTCCCGGTTTTGTCTCTGTTGCGCCATCTAATGCTCAGGTGTTTGGTCTTTAATGTTTGGTTTTGTGCTGAGCATGTACCGGGTGTTCAAAATTCAATAGCTGATGCATTGTGTCGCTTCCAGTATGATCGTTTTTGAGAACTTGCGCCAGATGCGGAGCATTTGGAGACCGATTGGCCCTGGCAGTTGTGGGAGATAGTGTCCGTTCAGTGTTGAATCTGGTGAGGCATTCAGTTAACCCTCATACATGGTCCCGGTATCTTTCTGCGTGGCATGTTTGGCGAGAGCTTGAGGAGTCGGTTGGTGAGCATGTGACGGAATCTGACCTTCCATATTTATTGTTGTTTATGATTGGCAAAGCATTTCAGGAGGGCTTGTCTTTTTCAGTAGTAGCAGGTAGGTTAGCAGGTTTGGCGTTTTTCTTTAAACTTCTGGGTTGGAGGAATTTTACTAAGAATTTTTTGGTTTGTCAGGAGATGAAAATGTTTCAGAGTAGTTCTCCAGTAAGGGATTGGAGGCGCCCAGTATTGTTTAAAATACTGGGTCAGCTGTTACGTTGCCTTGGTGTTGTGTGTAGTTCGGAATATGAATGCTGGCTGTTTGGGGCAGCCTTTGATTTGGCATTCTTTGGTGCGTTTAGGGTCAGTAAGCTGATGAGCAAGAATGTTAAATGTCATGGTGGGCTGTTATTACAGGATATAGTGTGCCCAGAGGAGGCTGTACAGTGCTATCTCAGGCGATCAAAGACTGATACAGCTGGTAGGGTTTTTTTGGTTGAATTGTGGGGAGTGGTCATTTTGTTTGAATGCCCGGTGAGATGGTTTTCTTTGTTCCTGAGGGTGAGTGGCCCTGCATCGGGTTTCTTTTTGGTACATCAGGATGGCTCTGCTTTATCGGTGTACCAGTTTATTACCATTTTTAGGTGGGGACTGGCTCATTGTGGTTTCAATGGTTTAGAGTTTGATTCTCATTCATTTTGGATTGGGGTGGCCACTGAGGCTGCTCGGTGGGGTTTGGGGGTTAAAGAGGTGAAAAAGATTCGTTGCTGGTAGTCTGCAAGGTATCGGTCTTACGTCCGGCCCCATATGTTATAGGTCCTTCCTTTCCCCCCAACCTATTTTTTCAAGTAGTTTGGTTGCATTAATAGCTGGTATAGGATTTTTTTGGTACATTCCATCTTTGTGTTTTATGTTTCAGAACCCCCTTGGTTGATCTGGGTGTTAGGCCACTCGTACGTGTACTGGGGTACTATTTGGGCCAATGCAAGACCAGCGGGGTGTCAATTGGGCATACCAAGGAGATGGCTTTGGTGCGCTGGATCGTTGTCAGGGGTTTGTTATGGAGCCGGGTACTGCCCGAATTTCATTTTCATACTACTTTCGATAGGCCCCAAGATATACTCGGTTTGCATGTGGGGGGGGGGGGAATGACTTGGGCTCCAGATCATCTAGGGACTTGATCCGTGACATCAAGTTTGACTGTCTGAGGCTTTTGGCATCCTACCCAGCTTTAGTTTTAGTGTGGTCGGACATCATTGTGCGGTTGGCATGGAAACATGCCAGATCGGTCAAGCAGATAAATAAAGCTCGGAGCAAAGTGAATAGGGAGGTTTCCCGTTTTATTGCTTTGCATGGGGGGGTTGTGGTGCACCATCGGGACGGGAATTTTTGCGGTCGAATGGGGTCCATTTAAATAAATTGGTTACAAAAAAGGAGTACAAGGAGCATATACTAAAGATGTCTACAAACATAATCTTTATTGATACAAACATTAAAAACGGACATCAGTAATACAGTAAATACATGTATTCCAATTTAATCACAAAAAGGGGAATACCACCCCTCTACCACCCTGGTACTGAAACATAACTACACAGAGGGAGAAAACAGAGACTCCATGTGCAGGATAATAGTAGCAAGGCAAGCCAAAGTGTCACTACTATGCCCGGTAATCCAAACGAATGCGCTGTACTAAGCTGACAATAATAAATAGTCCATACCGCGACAGCATATGTAAGGAGTGGGCTTACCAATGCAGGGGGGAGGTAGAGGAGAGGGGTCCCGCCGGTGAAGTTGCGATCGCCGGTTTGCCATTTAATTTCTCTGTCCTCCGATGTGATCGCACATTGGAGGACAGAGAAATGGGGTCCCCGATCGCCCCCGATAGCCCCCCAATACTCACCTATCTCCCCCGGTGCTCCTCGTGGCTCTCGATGGGCGCCGCCATCTTTTTCCGGGGAAAAAATGGCAGTGCGCCCGCCGCCAGGCACCCGGAAGATCTTTGGGGTCTTGGCTGCCGGGGGTAGCCGAGACCCCAAAGAACATGATCGGGGTCGGTTTTTACCGACCCCTGTTTTGCGATCGCCGGTAATTAACTGTTTACCGGCGACCGCAAAAAAAAAAAAAAGCGATGTCATTCTCTATCCTCTGATGTGATCGCACATCAGAGGACAGAGAAATAGAGGGATTTGGGGACCCTGTTATACTTACCGGTGTCCCTGGGTCCTCCTGCTTTTTCTGCTGGCCGCCGGCTTCTTGCTCCGGTAAGAAAATGGCGGGCGCATGCGTAGTGTGCCCGCCATGATCTGCCGGCCGGCAGAGGAAGATTCTTCCACTTGTTTTATTTTGGTCACTGTGAGATCCTATCACAGTGATCAAAATAAAAAAAAATAGTAAATAACCCCCCCTTTATCACCCCCTTAGTAAGGAAAAAATAATAAAATTAAAAAAATATATGAATTTCTATTTTCCAATTAGGGATAGGGTTAGGGTTAGGGGTAGGGTTAGGGGTAGGGTTAGGATATGTGCACACGTAGAATGGTTCTCTGCGGATTTTTCCGCAGCGGATTTGATAAATCCACAGGGCCAAAATGCTGCATTTTTCCTGCGGATTTATTGCGGATATACCGCGTTTTTTGTGTGGATTCCCCTGCGGTTTTACACCTGCGGTTTTCTATTATGGAGCAGGTGTAAAACCGCTGCAGAATCCGCAGAAAGAATTGACAAGCTGCGGAATGTAAACCGCTGCATTTCCGCTTGTTTTTTTCCGCAGCATGGGCACAGCGTTTTATGTTTCCCATAGGTTTACATTGTACTGTAAACTCATGGGAAACTGCTGCGGACCCGCAGCTGCGGAAACGCTGCGGATCCGCAGCAAAATCCGCAACGTGTGCACATAGCCTTAGGGTTAGGGCTAGGGATAGGGCTTGGGTTAGGGTTAGAGCTAGGATTAGGGTTAGAGCTAGGGTTAGGGCTAGGGTTAGGGTTGTGGCTAAAGTTAGGGTTAGGGTTGGGGCTAGGTTTAGGGCTAAAGTTAGGGTTAGGGCTAGGGTTGGGGCTAAAGTTAGGGTTAGAGTTGGGATTAGGGTTTGGATTAGGGTTGGCATTAGGGTTACATTTGGGATTAGGGTTAGGTTTGGGATTAGGGTTAAGGCTAGGGTTGGGATTAGGGATAGGTTTTGAGGTTAGGGTTGAGATTAGGATTAGGGGTGTGTTCGGTTTAGGGTTTTGATTAGGATTATGGTTAGCTTTGGGATTATGGATCGGGTTGGGATTAGGGTTAGGGGTGTGTTGGGGCTTGGGTTGGAGTTAGAATTGGGGGGTTTCCACTGTTTAGGTACATCAGGGGGTCTCTAAACGCCACAGCCAATTTTGCGCTCAAAAAGTCAAATGGTGCTCCCTCCCTTCTGAGCTCTGCCGTGCACCCAAACAGTGGTTTACCCCCACATATGGGGCATCAGTGTACTCGGGATAAATTGGACAACTTTTGGGGTCCAATTTCTCCTGTGACCCTTGTGAAAATAAAAACTTGGGGGCTAAAAAATTTTTTGGGTGGAAAAAATATTTTTTTTATATTTTCACGACTCTGCATTATAACCTTCTGTGAAGCACTTGGGCATTCAAAGTTCTCACAACACATCTAGATAAGTTCCTTGGGGGGTCTAGTTTCCAAAATGGGGTCACTTGTGTGGGGGTTTCTACTGTTTAGGTACATCAGGGGCTCTGCAAACGTAACATAATGCCCGCAGACCATTCTATCAAAGTCTGCATTCCAAAACAGCGCTCCTTCCCTTCCGAGCTCTGCCATGCGCCCAAACAGTGGTTTATCCCCCACATATGGGGTATGAGCCTACTCGTCATAAATTGCACAATAAATTTTGGGGTCCAATTTCTCCTGTTACCCTTGTGAAAGTAAAAATTTGGTGGTGAGAAGATCATTTTTGTGGAAAAAATATGATTTTTTTTTATTTTCATGGCTCTACATTATAAACTTTTGTGAAGCAGTTGGGGGTTCATTGTGCTCACCACATATCTAGATAAGCTCTTTGGGGGGTCTAGTTTCTAAAATGGGGTCAATTGTGGGGGGTTTCTACTGTTTAGGTACATCAGGAGCTCTGCAAATGCAACATGACACCCGCAGACCATCCCATCAAAGTCTGCATTCCAAGCGGCGCTCCTTCCCTTCCGAGCCCTGATGGGTACCCAAACAGTGCACCCCCCACATATGGGGTATCAGCGTACTCAGGACAAACTGGAGGTTTAAAGTGCTCACCACACATAAGTTCCTTAAGGGGTATAGTTTCCAAAATGGTGTCATTTGTGGAAGGTTTCCACTGTTTAGGCACATCAGGGGCTCTCCAAACGCGACATGGTGTCCGATCTCAATTCCAGCCAATTCTACATTGAAAAAGTAAAACGGCACTCCTTCTCTTCCAAGCTCTGCGGTGCGCCCAAACAGTGGTTTACCCCCACATATGGGGTATCGACGTACTCAGGAGAAATTGCACAACAACTTTTGTGGTCTAATTTCTCCTGTTACCCTTGTGAAAATAAGAATTTGTGGGTGAAAAGATCATTTTTGTATAAACGAATGCTATTTTTTATTTTTTTATTTTCACGGCTCTACTTTATAAACTTCTGTGAAGCACTTGGGGGTTTAAAGTGCTCACCACACATCTAGTTAAGTTCCTTAAGGGGTCTAGTTTCCAAAATGGTGTCACTTGTGGAGCGTTTCCACTGTTTAGGCACATCAGGGGCTCTCTAAACATGACATGGCATCCGATCTCAATTCCAGCCAATTCTGCATTGAAAAAGTCAAACGGCGCTCCTTCTCTTCCAAGCTCTGCGGTGCGCCCAAACAGTGGTTTATCCCCACATATGGGGTATCGGCATATTCAGGAGAAATTGCACAACAAAATGTATGGATAAATGTCTGTTTTTACACTTGTGAAAATAAAAAAATATGGTTCTGAATTAAAATGTTTGCAAAAAAAGTTAAATGTTCATTTTTTCCTTCCACATTGTTTCAGTTCCTGTGAAGCACGTAAAGGGTTAATAAACTTCTTGAATCTGGTTTTGAGCACCTTGAGGGGTGCAGTTTTTAGAATAGTGTCACACTTGGTTATTTTCTAAAATATAGACCCCTCAAAATGACTTCAAATGTGATGTGGTCCCTAAAAAAAATGGTGTTGTTAAAATGAGAAATTGCTGGTCAACTTTTAACCCTTATAACTCCCTAACAAAAAAAAAAATTGGTTTCCAAAATTGTGCTGATGTAAATTAGACATGTGGGAAATGTTATTTATTAACTATTTTGTGTGACATATCTCTCTGATTTAAGGGCATAAAAATACAAAGTTTGAAAATTGCAAAATGTTAAAAATTTTCGCCATATTTCCATTTTTTTCATAAATAATCGCAAGTAATAGCGAAGAAATGTTACTACTAATATGAAGTACAGTATGTCACGAAAAAACAATCTCAGAATCAGTGGGATCCGTTAAAGCATTCCAGAGTTATAACCTCATAAAGTGACAGTGGTCAGAATTGTAAAAATTGGCCTGGTCATTAAGTACCAAATTGGCTCTGTCACTAAGGGGTTAAGAAATGGGGCTGCTGTGGCCTTTATATCCAATGTCATGCAGTGTGGTGTTTTATTTACAGTTAATTGGGAGAAAGGGGATTCAGATGGTTATGTATAGATGGACAGTTAGTCATACATTCCTAAGTCATGACTCCACCATAAGGCTGGAGTCACACTACCGTACAATACGGCTGAGTGCTATACAATAAAACATCGCATAGCACTCGGCCCAGTGTTACTTTATGGGGCAGCTCACATCTGCAATTATTTTCTCATGCCAAATTGGCATGCAAGAACAATCGCATGCTGTGATTGGCACCGAGGCTCGGCCCGACCTCAAGCTGAAGCGCACTTGCGTTATGCAACAGGACAATGATCCAAAACACACCAGCAAGTCCACCTCTGAAAGGCTTAAGAAAAACAAAATTAAGGCTTTGGAGTGGCCTAGTCAAAATCTTGACTTTAATCCAATTAAGATGCTGTGGCATGACCTTAAAAAGGCGGTTCATGCTTAAGAACCCTCCAATGTGGCTAAATTACAGCAATTTTGCAAAGATGAGTGAGCCAATATTCCTCCAGAGCATTATAAAATACTAATTTCCAGTTATCACAAACACTTGATTGCAGTTGTTGTTGCTGCTACGGGTGGCCCAACCAGTTATTAGGTTTAGGGTGCAATCACTTTTTCACACAGGGCGCTATAGGTTTGGATTTCTTTTTCCCTTAATAATAAAGACCTTCATTTAAAAACTGCATTTTGTGTTTACTTGTGTTATCTTTGTCTAATATTTAAATTTGGTGATCTGAAACATTTATGTGTGACAAAGATGCAAAAGAATTGGAAATCAGAAAGGGGGCAAACACTTTTTCACACAACTTTATGTGTAATGTCCAAAGCTATAAACCCAGCTCGAACAACTGACACCATTCTAGAAAACATTTGACAAATTGGGCTCAAGTGATAGCGACAGTAGGCTGATGGCCAATGCTGTGTGAGGTGATTGACAATTGTGGGACTTTTGAAGATATCCTAATTTTGGTCACTATGTATACTAATCTTTTCCTCCTACCAGCACAGTAATGACACGGCTCTTGTGTCAGACTGTGATCAATACTATAAGGGAATTGTTCACCTGTAATCGTAAAATAATCCCATCTTAATGTGCAACAGTTCACAATTCGCAAACTAAGTAGATTAGTTGGATTTCTGCCAAATGGGATCTTAAGCTCATGTTTAAGAAAATTGGCAAAGAAATGTACTCAAGAGATATGCCTCAAAATCATGCTCCCAGCCCCTTATTAAATAAAATGATTTAACAAACTTTAATATTAATGTTACATAATTACATAGTTACATAGTTACATAGTTATTAGGGTTGTAGGGAGACTTTAAGTCCATTTAGTTCAACCCATAGCCTAACTTAACATGCCCTAACATGTTACACAACAATTAGCATGTATTTCATGTTTCACAAATTTCAACAATGCCATACTGTAATAAACATAGACATAAAAAACAATAATAGTATGTAATTCCAATATACCTTTTGTTGTCATTCAGTAAGGAATAAATAAATAAATCTGTGGATTACGGGCCTGGTTAATCAAAGCTTTCATGCCAGATTCTAGTGCAAATGCTTTGAAAAGTCACAAAATTTAGGCGCAACTCAGAGTTGTGCCTATATTTTGCGCCTTTTAGTATCTTCACACCAGTTCCTCCCAGCTCAGCTGAAATGGGCGGAGCTGGAGCAGGACAGGGGCATGTCTAACTCATGCTGAGCTGTGATTTACCCAACACCAGAAATCTCACTTCAGTACTTGAATGAAGTGAGATTTCTGATTTAGCGCACAGAGGAGCAGGCCAGTAATGTAGTAGATGCCATTGCAGTCCTATATCACCAATAACTCTCTGACTAAGGATAATTGGATAATTTAACAGATGTTGATGAGCATGCCCCTGGTTATATCCATCAGAGAATAAATATTACAGTACTTGAATAACGTTCCAAAAAACTTTAGGAGGTTTCATAACAGAATGTTTAAAATAATGTTTCCATCAGAAATTTATATAATAATTAATAATTGCGTTTTGTCAATCTTTACTATCTATGCCATCAAAACAACTGAATGAGTTTAATAAAGCAGTCAAGCATATAACCTGCTTTGTGATGGTAGCGTGCAAAACTATATGCTAATAGAGAGGAGCAATGGAGGTTACTGACCATGCCAACCTTATTGTATACAAACCTCATTCACCCGACTCTGACATAGAAAGTTAACATTTTTTTCTGAAAGCAAACTAATTTCTGAAGTCTGTATAATGGCTAAACCTTTGGGAGATCAAAAAAGCTATTCTGAGGGAAAACTGTGGTATTTCTAAACCTCCAGAACACCAAAAATAATTGAATAAATATTTGGAAATATGATTATCCATAAGATAAGGCCAACTGCATATGAACGTATGAAAAATCATCCAAGTTTTATCCAGAAAAATTTGACGATTTCATCTGATTTTCATCCACGTACCATCTGTGTATCCTTTTGTAATGTCTGTGTGACAGTGTGACATCTGTGTGAAATCCGTTTTCATACATCAACTTTAAAAAATGTACATGATCAAATACAGTTTCCAAGGTAAATAATGGCAAAGGATCCGTAAAAATTGGATGCCACTCAGATATTTTGTTTTTACAAACCCATAGACTTGAATGTGTGAGTCTCATCAGAGAATCGGACATAGTGCATGCTACAATTCTTTTCTCACGGGCAGGCAGACCAACAGAAAAATCGTTGATATGAACAGCACTTTTGAATAAATAACGTAGGTCAGTGTGCTGTTCGTGTGCCTTCCAGATGAAACATTGGAAGGCACACATCCAATTTATATGCTCGTTTACATGAGTTCTAAAGCTGAACAAGCTGTAACTTGCATTTTTTTTATGGCTGAACCAACTTTTTGCAATAAGATTGTCCTTGATTCCTATTGTACCTAATTATTCCAATTTCACTTTTTTCTTTAGCTTCCAATTGTGGCCTCCTCCATTGTTTCTTTGTATTTTCTGGAGCTGACAGACATATTCCGGCCAGCTCAGGGTGGATTTCAGTGTCATGATCGGTCACTTTCCATGCCCTATATTGAAACCAATGAAGAGCTGATTCCTCTTCTCATGTTGCTAAGTCTTGCATTTGCAGCCCCTGCAGCCTCTGTAAGTAAATTATATATGATTGAATATAAAAGATTTAATAAATTAAAAAAGTAGTAACATTCAGTGCTTTGATTTGTATCAGATCATGGTTGGAGAGGGAGTCCTATATTGTATACAGTCCAAATTGAAAGGTCATGGAAGCTCTGAAGGAAGCATTAATGCAGGTGGTTGCAACTTCAACTCCTTCCTACGTAGGACAGTGCGCTTTGTAGGTAAGTAGGACTTAATGGGAACTTGTAAGCAAATTAAACATTATTTACCTGCAGCTACAGTGGTCGTCTACAGGTAAATACCATATTTCACATACGGTATGTGGCTGTCTAATTGGAAGTGTGGCTACAGGGAAAAAATGAAGTTACAGGGCAGGATGTCAGTCAATGAGCTGGCTGTGTGATTACAGCACTGTTCACTCCTCGGCACCGCCCTGATGACTGGACATGCATGAAGAATATAACTTTTTTTTTTTTCCCTGCAGCCACACTACCAATAGAAATTATGGTCAATACTGTATAAAATGGTATTTACCTGCTGATTTCCGCTAAGAATGCAGGTAAATAGCATTGACTCTTTAATAATTGGTTCCAAAATGGAGCATTTGATTCAAAAAATTAAGGTGTGAATGTGTAAGAGGGTAAGCAGTGCTAAAGAAGACATTGTGACAAATGAGTTAAATTTGATACAAAGTGTTTTGCATATGTTATTTATATATAAAAGTTTATTTTATTCTTATGAATGGTTTGTGTTCGGTTTCCTGGAGGTTTAACATCAAGGTCATCCCCAAGTAGTGGTGAGGGCTGTTAAATAAGGGAACCAATGGAAGTCTGAAGGGATATACAGTGGGGAAAAAAGTATTTAGTCAGCCACCAATTGTGCAAGTTTTCCCACTTAAAAAGATGAGAGAGGCCTGTAATTGACATCATAGGTAGACCACAACTATGAGAGTCAAAATAAGAAAACAAATCCAGAAAATCACCTTGTCAGATTTGGCAAGATTTATTTAGCAAATTATGGTGGAAAATAAGTATTTGGTCACCTAAAAAAATGCAAGATTTCTGGCTCTCACAGACCTGTATATTCTTCTTTAAGAGGCTCCTCTGTCCTCCACTCATTACCTGTAGTAATGACACCTGTTTAAACTTGTTACTAGTATAAAAGACACCTGTCCACAACCTCAAACAGTCACACTCCAAACTCCACTATGGTGAAGACCAAGGAGTTGTTGAAGGACACCAGAAATAAAATTGTAGGCCTGCACCAGGCTGGGAAGACTAAATCTGCAATAGGCCAGCAGCTTGGTGTGGTGAAATCAACTGTGGGAGCAATAATAAGAAAATGGAAGACATACAAGACCACTGATAATCGCGCTCGAACAGGGGCTCCAGGCAAGATCTCACCCCGTGGGGTAAAAATGATCACAAGAATGGTAAGCAAAATTCCCTGACCCATGCGGGGGGACCTAGTGAATTACCTGCATGGCTGGGACCACCATAACAAAGGCTACCATCAGTAACACACTATGCCGCCAGGGACTCAGATCCTGCAGTGCCAGACGTGTCCCCCTGCTTAAGCCAGTACATGTCTGGGCCCATCTGAAGTTTCCTAGAGAGCATTTGGATTATCCAGAAGAGTATTGTGAGAATGTCATATTGTCTGGTGAAACCAAAGTAGAACTGTTTGGTAGAAACAAGACTTGTCGTGTTTGGAGGAGACAGAATGCTGAATTGAATCCAATTAACACCATACCTACTGTGAAGCATGGGGATGGCAATATCATGCATTGGGGCTGTTTCTCTGCAAAGGGACCAGGACAACTGATCCGTGTACATGAAAGAATGAATGGGTATGAAAAACCAAAACAAGAAAACAAGGACCCCTAAAATATAACTTTTAATAGAACTAGTATAAAAACTTTATTTAACATAATAATCAAAATTTTAAGGAGGTAAAAAGGTATTCAATGTACCTAAATGTGAATTAGGGTGTCTACCTCCACTGTTAGGCAGGTGGCAGGATAGGTACAGCATTTTTAGGGTGTATTAGTCTTTTCCTTATTATAGGTATTTTCTAGGGTACTTAAGGGTCAGCCACCGAGGAGTGGGGGCGCCGACCGAGAAAAAGTAGGGTGCCAACCTCCACTGTTAGGCAGTCCGCATTGTAGTATGACCTAGGGTTGTTTAGGTACATTGAATACCTTTTTACCTCCTTAAAATTTTGATTATTATGTTAAATAAAGTTTTTATACTAGTTCTATTAAAAGTTATATTTTAGGGGTCCTTGTTTTCTTGTTTTGGTTTTTCATAGTTTTCTAGGACCTCGGCCTATCGTAGATTTGTTCTTTTTTAAAGAATGAATGGGGCCATGTATCGTGAGATTTTGAGTGCAAAGCTCCTTCCATTAGCAAGGGCATTGAAGATGAAACGTGGTCTTTCAGCATGATAATGATCCCAAGAACACATCCAGGGCAACAAAGGAGTGGCTTCGTAAGAAGCATATGAAGGTCCTGGAGTGGCCTAGCCAGTCTCCAGAATAGAAAACCTTTGGGGGGAGTTGAAAGTCTGTGTTGCCTAGTGCCAGGCCCAAAACATCACTGCTCTAGAGGAAATCTGCATGGAGGAATGGACCAACATACTACCAACAGTGTGAGCCAACCTTTTGAAGACTTACAGAAAATGTTTGACCTCTGTCATTGCCAACAAAGGATATATAACAGAATTTTGAGATGAACTTTTGTTAATGACCAAATACTTATTTTTCACCATAATTTGCAAAATAAATCTTGCCAAATCAGACAAGGTGATTTTCTGGATTTGTTTTCTCATTTTGACTCTCATTATTGTGGTTTACCTATGATGTCAATTACAGGCCTCTCACATCTTTTTAAGTGGGGAACTTGCACAATTGGCTGACTATAAATACTTTTTTCCCCTACTTTAGTGAGTACACACTGGGTAAGATACAGTTAAATTCTACTACCACAAAGATACGGAGCAAAAACGTCCACTTCAACATAATTGTGTAAAAGTATTCAAAAATGTTTATTAGTATAATCACCTTAATACATCAATATACAAATTACAGGATACAATATACAAAATGTACGTGCTGTCAGCACAAACATATAGCAGGAGACACTAAAAGGAGAACATGACAGTAGCCAAGTTAGAGGGGGAGTACTAAAGTGCACCCTTCTGGTTGCAGCATTAATCCTTAGTGTAGCGTTCTACATATGGCCATGTACACATGTATCATTGTGTCTAATAGTGCCCATACCACGGCCACCTCATATATGCAGTCACACAAATATATACGATTGCTGCTTACCCATTAGTGGTCAGGGCTGGTACCCCCACCTCGCTTGGCCTCCCTGGACGTGCGTTTGGCGTAGCTTTTTCAACAGGGTATCATTCAACAATGTTTCAGAAAAGCCCCCATACTGGGAGAGGTTATAGCGAACAAAAAGGGAACATACTTCTTGAATAGGAGAGTCTCAGATAGTGTTAGTGCAAGGTTCAAGTTCACGTACAAACTGCAATGGGTGCTAAGAGTACCAAGTTTACAAACAGCAGGAGGGCACACTGGGAGTCTAGCGCAGATCCCTGGATGGTCCAGACCATTGGCACGGAGTAGGCATTAGAGTTCATATCTCATGCACTCCTAAGAGGAAGAGGCCAGTCTGGGAAGAGCAAGAAGGAACGGTGGCGGGCCTCGAGAAAGCTGAGTTGCCGGACAGGGAGTCCTTAGTGTTATGACCCCAATGGCAGAGGGTCTCAGAAATAATTACTAAGTCTGCAAACACAAAAAACCAGCTCATAGGGCAGTGGTAACTGAGCTGACCATATATCTAATCCTAGCACCACAAATAGCAGCAGCCGGGGAACGTGCCTACGTTGGTTCTAGACGTCTCGCGCCAGCCGGAGAACTAACTAACCCTAGAAGGGAAAAGAAAGACCTTTCTTGCCTCCAGAGAAAAGACCCCAAAAGTTGGATACAAGCCCCCAACAAATAATAACGGTGAGGTAAGAGGAAAAGACAAACGTAAGAATGAGCTAGGTATTAGCAAAGAGAGGCCCACTAGCTAATAGCAGAATATAGTAAGATGACTTAGATGGTCAGCAAAAACCCTATCAAAATATCCACGCTGGATATTCAAGAACCCCCGAACCGTCTAATGGCCCGGGGGGAGAACACCAGCCCCCTAGAGCTTCCAGCAAGGTCAGGAATCACATTTAGTACAAGCTGGACAAAAAATGAGAGCAAGCAAATAACCAAAAAACAAAGAAGCCGGACTTAGCTTAATTTTGCACTAACCAGGACCAGCAGACAGGAGCAAACAGAAAGGATCTGATTACAACGATGCCAGGCACTGGACTAAGGATCCAGGAAGTTTATATAGCAACACCCCTGGACTAACGACCCAGGTGGGTGCCAAACTGAGGAAAGACAATCCCAGAGTCATATCACTAGTAACCACAAGAGGGAGCCAAAAAGTCTAATTCACAACAGTACCCCCCCCTTAAGGAGGGGTCACCGAACCCTCACCAAGACCACCAGGGCGATCAGGATGAGCAGCGTGAAAGGCACGAACTAAATCGGCCGCATGCACATCAGAGGCAACCACCCAGGAATTATCCTCCTGACCATAGCCCTTCCACTTGACCAGATACTGAAGCCTCCGTCTGGAGAGACGAGAATCCAAGATCTTCTCCACCACGTACTCCAACTCGCCCTCAACCAACACCGGAGCAGGAGGCTCAACAGAAGGAACCACAGGTACAACGTACCGCCGCAACAAAGACCTATGGAACACGTTGTGAATGGCAAACGACACCGGAAGATCCAAGCGAAAGGACACAGGATTAAGGATTTCCAATATCTTGTAAGGACCGATGAAGCGAGGCTTAAATTTAGGAGAGGAGACCTTCATAGGAACAAATCGAGAAGACAGCCATACCAAATCCCCAACACGAAGTCGGGGACCCACACCGCGGCGGCGGTTGGCAAAACGCTGAGCCTTCTCCTGTGACAACTTTAAGTTGTCCACCACATGATTCCAGATCTGCTGCAACCTATCCACCACAGAATCTACCCCAGGACAGTCAGAAGGCTCCACATGTCCCGAGGAAAAACGAGGGTGGAAACCAGAGTTGCAGAAAAATGGCGAAACCAAAGTAGCGGAACTAGCCCGATTATTAAGGGCAAACTCAGCCAACGGCAAGAAGGTCACCCAATCATCCTGATCTGCCGAAACAAAACACCTCAAATAAGCCTCCAGAGTCTGATTAGTTCGCTCCGTTTGTCCATTAGTCTGAGGATGAAAGGCAGACGAAAACGACAAATCAATGCCCATCCTAGCACAAAAGGATCGCCAGAACCTGGAAACAAACTGGGATCCTCTGTCAGACACGATATTCACAGGAATGCCGTGTAAACAAACCACATTCTGAAAGAACACAGGAACCAGATCGGAAGAGGAAGGCAGCTTAGGCAAAGGCACCAAATGGACCATTTTAGAAAAGCGATCACATACCACCCAGATGACAGACATGCCCTGAGACACCGGGAGATCTGAAATGAAATCCATGGAAATGTGTGTCCAAGGCCTCTTCGGGACAGACAAGGGCAAGAGCAACCCGCTGGCACGAGAACAGCAAGGCTTAGCTCGAGCACAAGTCCCACAGGACTGCACAAATGACCGCACATCCCGTGACAAGGAAGGCCACCAAAAGGACCTAGCCACCAGATCTCTGGTGCCAAAAATTCCCGGATGCCCTGCCAACACTGAGGAATGAACCTCGGAAATGACTCTGCTGGTCCACTTATCAGGAACAAACAGTCTGTCAGGTGGACAAGAGTCAGGTCTACCAGCCTGAAATCTCTGCAACACACGTCGCAAATCAGGAGAAATGGCTGACAAGATAACTCCCTCTTTAAGAATACCAACTGGTTCTGCGACTCCAGGAGAGTCAGGCACAAAGCTCCTTGAAAGAGCATCAGCCTTCACATTCTTTGAACCTGGTAAATACGAGACCACAAAGTCAAAACGGGAGAAAAACAATGACCAGCGGGCCTGTCTAGGATTCAGGCGTTTAGCAGACTCGAGATACATCAAATTTTTGTGATCAGTCAAGACCACCACACGATGCTTAGCACCCTCGAGCCAATGACGCCACTCCTCAAATGCCCACTTCATGGCCAGCAACTCCCGATTGCCAACATCATAATTCCGCTCAGCAGGCGAAAACTTCCTAGAGAAGAAAGCACATGGTCTCATTACCGAGCAACCAGGGCCTCTCTGCGACAAAACGGCCCCTGCCCCAATCTCAGAAGCATCCACTTCGACCTGAAAGGGAAGTGAGACATCAGGCTGGCACAAAACAGGCGCCGAAGTAAACCGGCGCTTCAACTCTTGGAACGCCTCCACGGCTGCAGGAGCCCAGTTAGCAACATCAGAACCTTTCTTGGTCATATCCGTCAAAGGTTTAACAACGCTAGAAAAATTAGCGATAAAACAACGGTAGAAGTTAGCAAAACCCAAGAACTTCTGAAGACTCTTAACTGACGAGGGTTGCGTCCAATCATGAATAGCTCGGACCTTGACTGGGTCCATCTCCACAGCAGAAGGGGAAAAAATAAACCCCAAAAAGGGAACCTTCTGTACTCCAAAGAGACACTTTGAGCCCTTAACAAACAAAGCATTCTCACGCAAAACCTGAAACACCATCCTGACCTGCTCCACATGTGAGTCCCAATCTTCAGAGAAAACCAGAATATCATCCAGATAAACAATCATAAATTTATCCAGATACTTCTGGAAAATATCATGCATAAAGGACGGAAACACTGAGGGAGCATTAGAGAGCCCAAAAGGCATCACCAAGTACTCAAAATGACCTTCGGGCGTATTAAATGCAGTCTTCCATTCATCTCCTTGCTTAATGCGCACAAGGTTGTACGCACCACGAAGATCTATCTTGGTGAACCACTTGGCACCTTTAATCCGGGCAAACAAGTCCGACAACAGAGGCAAAGGATACTGAAATTTAACAGTGATTTTATTCAGAAGCCGATAGTCAATACAAGGTCTCAAAGATCCGTCCTTCTTGGCCACAAAAAAGAATCCCGCACCAAGAGGGGAAGAGGATGGACGGATATGCCCCTTCTCCAGAGACTCCTTGATATACGAATGCATTGCAGCATGCTCAGGTACAGACAGATTAAATAGTCTTCCCTTAGGAAATTTACTACCTGGAATCAAATCTATGGCGCAGTCACAGTCCCTATGAGGAGGCAGAGCACTGGACCTGGACTCGCTGAATACATCCTGATAATCAGACAAATACTCAGGAACTTCCGAAGGAGTAGAGGAAGCAATAGACACCGGCGGAGAATCAGCATGAATTCCCTGACAGCCCCAACTTGACACAGACATTGCCTTCCAATCCAAGACTGGATTGTGGTTCTGTAACCATGGCAGACCCAAAACGACCAAATCATGCATTTTATGCAGAACAAGAAAACGAATCACCTCCCGATGTTCAGGAGTCATGCACATGGTTACCTGCGTCCAAAACTGCGGTTTATTTTCCGCCAATGGCGTAGCATCAATACCTCTAAGAGGAATAGGATTTACCAACGGTTCAAGAACAAAACCACAGCGCTTGGCAAATGACAGATCCATAAGACTCAGGGCAGCGCCTGAATCCACAAACGCCATAACAGGGTAAGAAGACAATGAGCAAATTAAAGTCACAGACAAAATAAATTTAGGTTGCAAATTACCAATGGCGACAGGACTAACAACCCTTGTTAGGCGTTTAGAGCATGCTGATATAACGTGTAGAATCACCACAGTAAAAACACAACCCATTCTGACGTCTATGATTTTTCCGCTCATTTCTAGTCTGAATTCTCTCACATTGCATTAAATCAGGTGTTTGTTCAGACAACAGCACCAGAGGATTAGCGGTTTTGCGCTCCCGCACACGCCGGTCAATTTGAATAGCCAGCGCCATGGAATCGTTCAGACTTGTAGGAATGGGGAAAAGACAAACGTAAGAATGAGCTAGGTATTAGCAAAGAGAGGCCCACTAGCTAATAGCAGAATATAGTAAGATGACTTATATGGTCAGCAAAAACCCTATCAAAATATCCACGCTGGATATTCAAGAACCCCCGAACCGTCTAACGGCCCGGGGGGAGAACACCAGCCCCCTAGAGCTTCCAGCAAGGTCAGGAATCACATTTAGTACAAGCTGGACAAAAAATGAGAGCAAGCAAATAACCAAAAAACAAAGAAGCCGGACTTAGCTTAATTTTGCACGAACCAGGACCAGCAGACAGGAGCAAACAGAAAGGATCTGATTACAACGATGCCAGGCACTGGACTAAGGATCCAGGAAGTTTATATAGCAACACCCCTGGACTAACGACCCAGGTGGGTGCCAAACTGAGGAAAGACAATCCCAGAGTCATATCACTAGTAACCACAAGAGGGAGCCAAAAAGTCTAATTCACAACACCTTAGTGCAAACAGAAGCCGTTGAGGTGGGAACATTTTAGGCAGACCACAGGCAAGATCTTGAAGTGTACTGTTTTATGGGAACATCAACCGGAGGGGGATCTGCCCCATACTGTATGCCACAGCCAAATGTAACTGTATAGTAAAACCAATCTTGTTGAACCGGACCCAACGTCTCCTGGTGTGTGTGTTACTAATCCTGGTCGTGAGGACAGAGATGTAGCAGAGTCTTTCGGACTACTAGTAACAGCAGAACAAATACTGCAACACAGCACACAGGAGGAAGGTTCCCATTTACAAGAGGGGTTTGAGGGTGAAGAGAGTCAGAACCAACTCACAGCACCGGAGGACCCCTTCAATTTAGAGTTAGGGACATTTTTCTAACTCTAAAACCCTAAATACATTTTGGATAGCTGTTCAGCCAACAGTTATCTCTCTCAAAGCTCAACAACTGACTGGGCACTCCTGAGTTCTTTCTGAGAGAGCCTCTTCCAGACATCTCTTGAGGTGGCTTATCTCTTAGAGAAGAAATGTATCGGTAGTCAGAAAACGTACATACTGGATTCTTCTGTATCCTAACATTATCTGTAAGGGGACAGTCATGAGGCCCTGATAAGAATCAAATTGATCCGTTAATATCAGCGGTTTCAGCTGACATTCATCATATATGTATGGGAAACTTACAGAGGACCTTTTTCCAATTTTAGCAAGGTAAATTGGCCATATCATTGAATAGTGGCTGCAGAGCTGAATAAAACTGTTCATTTTTTAAATTCTCGTCTCTCACCTTATTCAGAGATATTAGATTGTAAAGTTTATATGCTCTCAACACCTGACTGAGCACTCTTGAGTTCTTTATGAGAGAGCCACTTCCAGACATATCTTGCGGTTGCTTATCTCTTAGAGAAAAAATGTGTCTGTAGTCAGAAAATGGACATACTGGATCTTTCTGTATCCTGACATTGCAGAATCATTGCAGAAACTGACAGGATAGGAGACATGGTTTACATACAGTAAGCCCATGCAGAACACTTAGATATATATATGTCAGTGGCTAATACTGTTAGTAGTATGTGTCTGTAAAATTTGGGACCTGTATGTATTTACTAAAATAATATATTCACGGAAAAAAATGGTGTGGGCTCCCGCACAATTTTCTGCGCCAGAGAGGGAAAGCCAGTGACTGGGGCAGAGATTCCTAGAGAGAGAGACCATGGTTATTGCTCCCCCCAGGTAAAAGCATCTGCCCCCAGCCACCCCAGAAAAGGTGCATCTGTAAGATGCACCAATTCCAGCACTTAGCCTCTCTCTTCCCACTGCCCTGTAGCAGTGGCATATGGGGTAATAGGGGGTTAATGTCACTTTTGTATTGTAAGGTAACATTAAGCCTGGCTTAGTAATGGAGAAGTGTCAATAAGACACCTATCCGTTACTAATCCTAAGTTTGTAAAAGGTTAAATAAACACAGACACATGCGGAATAAAGTATTTTACTGAAATGAAAGAACACACAGTTTTGCCATCTTTATTCTTCTGCCAATCCAAACGATTCCCTCTATCTCTTCTAACAAATAAAAAATAAAAAAACAACAATATAGCCATACCTGTCAGCGTACAGTCAGTCCCACGCTGTAATCCATATCTGGGGGATATACAGTTTACAACCAAGAGCGGTGCTAATGCTGCTGCCTCAGCTGTAAATCACTAAAGAATGAAAGAGAAGCTGCGGGCATCAGCATCAGTGATCAGCTACAGGGCAGTGGGAAGAGGGAGTCTAAGTGCCGGAATTGGCGCATCGTATAGATGAGCCTTTTCTGGGGTGGCTGGGAGCAGATGTTTTTAGCAAGGGGGGGCCAATAACCATGGTTATCTAGGCTATTAATATTAATTAATATTAATATCTACCCTCACTCTTTGGCTTTCCCTCTCTGGTGCAGAAAATTGCGCGGAAGCCCACGCCAGTTTTTTCCATGAATACATTCTTTTATTAAATACATACAGGTCCCAAATTTTACAGACACATACTACTAACTTAGTCACTGACATATATAAATGTAACTGTTCTGCAATGGTTTACTGTATGTAAACCATGCCACCTATCCTGTCGGGTTCTGCAATGATTTTACAGAAGCCGCCAAATGAATTATCGGCTATTCTGCTATCTTTCTCTCTATGTAATATAAAGATATATATGTGTGTCATTGACATATATCTATTCTATCTATTCTATTCTAACCTATTCTACTGTATATATACTGTATGCGGCAGATCATTTGCCGCTTTTTAATCTATCTATATATCTATATATTGTGGTTCAGTGACCAATGTTACAGCCAGGGGGCGCTGTGTGTGCACTTCAAGATGCGCTTGGAGGCATAATGGTGATGAGAGAAAGTCCGGCAGGATTATAAATGGCCGGTATGTGTGTTGCAGAGGAGGACACTCTGCGCTGTCAGTCTGAAGTTAAGTTGGTGTGCTGGGACCTGTAGTCCCACGTGTAATTGTGTAGTTCTTATGGGAGATTGGCAGGGCTAGTTATGAGAGATGGGAGGGTCAAACTAGCCACACACACCCACACTCCCACCCAGGGGAGTGGTTACAGGTATGTAATGTGACCAGGGTGTGGGTCACATGGTTCCTGTGCAAGGTCCTGGACAGTCGGTGTTTCTAAGCTCCTGTGAGTGGAGTGTTCTTGGAAGCACCTGAGACCGTGGACGAGGTGTTGTATTGTCCTGGTATGGACTGGAGTCCTGCAAGCACCTGATAAGAGTGTGAGTCCTAGAATGGTCAGGGTGTTGGATTGTCCTGGGTTGGACTGGAGTCCTGCAAGCACCTGGTATGATCATGGACTGATGGCCTGTGTGTTGGAAGTGCCTGTGTTTGGACTTCCTGGAAGCGCATGGAAAGGCTGCATCTACAGAGCCTGAGACAGTTTCTGTATTGGGGAGGCTACAGTTCCTACTGTGGGTCTGGACTATCCGAGGTGCCCTGTTCACAAGGACGGTGATCCCAGTGAGGCAGCTTTCCCCTGTGAACCAGCACTGGCAGGAGTCAGTATATTAAGCCGGACCTCCTGTAAGGTAACAAGGGGTTACGGGCAGACACGGATCTGCCATTGGAACAGTCTATCGATGGTTAATGTGTTCCGTTGATGTAAATAATTAACTGTTTGTGCTATGGTTTATGACGTTTAATAAACCGGAATAGACTGTTTAAGTGGAGAAATCGTGCCTGAGTGCTTGAATCCTATGCCAAGCGAGTGTCCCCCAACACACTCAGGTAGCGTTTCCCCACAATATTAACTACCTCTTGAAGCTCATCAAGAGAATGCCAAGAGTGTGCAAAGTAGTCATCAAAGCAAAAGTTGGCTACTTTGAAGAACCTAGAATATATGACATAATTTCAGTTGTTTCACACTTTTTTGTTAAGTATATAATTCCACACGTGTTAATTCATAGTTTTGATGCCTTCAGTGTGAATGTACAATTTTCATAGTCATGAAAATACAGAAAAATCTTTAAATGAGAAGGTGTGTCCAAACTTTTGGTCTGTACTGTATGTGTGTATATATATATATATATATATATATATATATATATATATATATATATATATATATAATGTGTTTTGAAGATTATTTGGTAATAAAACAATGTTTACAGTAGTGTTTAACAATGCGATTTTAACATGAGCTTTTACATAGAGAGAACTGCTGTATGTAAAAGCTCATGTTAGAATCGCATTGCATACGGATGCCATATGGATGTCACACTGTTACTAGATGTGAGGAAATCGCATCCTCTCATTGCAAACGGATTACATACGGATCACTGTTCGGGGAACATTTGTGCGATTCTCGGCCATCAAAATCGGACCAATTTTTTTGTTATACGGTAAGTGTGACTCCAGCCTTAATCACATTGTGTGCTTGGGGCCATTATCCTGCTGCAGAAAAAAATTGGATGCTTCCCTTATGGTATTACATGATGGAGAAGTAGCTGCCTGTATTTCTCAGCATTGAGAACACCTGGTCAGCCCAGGAAACTTAGTGCAGCAGGTAAAAGACTCTATGCTTACTTCTCTTTGATATTGGAAGATCTCCAGTTGTGCCATCAGCTCAAAACAAAATTTAAAAAAATGCAAAGCGCAATAGGGTTTTATCCAAGTAAATTGTTAAGGATAAAACAGGTGTAAACTCACCTGATACGGTAGTGTAAGACACAACCATCTGTTAAGTGAAAAATGTCAACTGCTGCATTATTCACAAGCATTTTTAGAGAGATACCAGGGTAGAGTGGATTTATGATATGAGCTTCTGATATAATCATGATCCAAGGATATCATGAATAAGTAATGTCAACTCCTTTCAGAGTCCATCTGACTCCTTCCTTAGGACAGCCACAAATTTGTGGTTCTTTAAGATGTTTGGAGAGATCTCTCTGCAGAGTTCCTTCAAAAACTGTGTGCCAGTGGACCTAGAAGAAATGGTGCTTTGATGCTATTCTGAAAATTTCTCTTTTGCTGAAAGCATTCTAACCTTGCATACTTAAATATATTTTCTATATATTATAAAAATGTATATATTTTTAAACTGTATAGTGTACTCAATATGACTTTGAAGAGAAAACATACTTTAAAGAGCTCTGTCCTTTTACATAGGTGTCCATGTGTTTGGATTGTGTGCCACTGCATTGGTCACTGATGTCATTCAGCTTGCAACAGGTTACCATGCTCCTTTCTTCCTCACTGTCTGTAAACCTAACTATACCCGCTTTGGTACTTCCTGTGCTACAAATCCTTATATCACTCAAGATATCTGCACTGGTAACGACCATCACGCCATTTTGTCAGCAAGGTAAGTAATGTGGAACTGTACAAAACAATCAGAAGTTTTTATGTTAACGCAATGTCAATGTTACTATTATTATCCAAGACTATATATACAATCCTCAACAAGTAAATAGCAGCACCAAGAAGGAAAATTTGTGGTACTATAGAAGGCACAAGATTAATGGACATGTTAATAGGAACAACATTTTCAAAACATCTTGATTTATTCAGTATTGAGAATAAGTGCCACATGCAAAATACCTGCACTTACACACCTTGGCTGCTATCAATCAGATTATTACTGGTTGTCTGAGGAATGTTCTGCCACGCTTAATGCACTTGGGCACATAAATAATCTAGTTCCACTGCAGGCAGCTCCTTTTGCAATTGTCGACCAATGACAATGTCTCTAAAGTGTCCCAGGAGCTGTTATTCAACATGACCAACGTCAGACCATTTGTTGTTCATCCTTTGAGCATCCTATGTAGATTAAACGTGCTACCATAGCTTGCAGTGTCTCTAAACTTTGTTCCCATCTAGCACATTTGGACATAATTGGTTGACAAATGCAAAAAAGCTGCCAGCTATGGGTCTTGATTATTTATGTGCCCAGATACAATCAACATGGCAGAATATTCCTCAGACAACCACTAATAACCTCACTGATAGCTTGCCAAGGCATGCAAGTGTGTGCATTTTGGCATGTGGCCCTCATATTAGATACTGTGTAAGTAGAGCTTTTGAAAATTTAGTTTCAATTTTTTCCATCATTTGCATATCATTATCATATGTATCAATACTGTGATTTCCACAATTCCATGACTTTTCCTTCTTGTTTTTGCAATTTCATTGTTGGTGAGTGTATCATATTATATTGTATCCAGGAGAAATATTTTCATATGTACTACTCAATTCACCAGATAGATATATGTCAACAGTTACTAAGCAACCATGCTTTGTATCCTAGCAACAAAAAATCCACAGTTAACACTATCAGAAAAAACTGGGAAATATATTTTCCCCAATTAATTGTCCAATTATACAGATCATCACCATCACGATCAGAAAGTATCCAGGGTCATCAAAGACTGGACTGAGCATTTTTATGGAGTGACTACATATTTTTAAAAAATACAAGTTAGTTTTGTAATCAAGGAACAAAAACGATCTGATGATCAAAAAATATATTTCAGTCACAACCCAAACACAATGCTATTTTATCACAAATGTTGTGCTAGCAAGTTATGACAGTGAAAATCTGAATTGAAATGACGAGAGAATATTCAGTCTGAAAATTCATACATGTCGAATGCTGGCAACTAAAAGATGCTTATAAATGGTTGTACATATGCCTGCTGTATAAACCCACCATATATACACATACCATACATATATATGGTCTAAAGGTAAACTAGACAATACAGTATGGCGGGCAGAACAAGAGCTGGAGTATACATCAGTGCTTCGTAAACTGTGAGGCGACCCTTAGTTGTTGAGGAGCCTAATAGAGAAAAATGGAGACATATTTTTCAATGAAATCTGTCAGCAGGTTTTTTCTATGTAATCTGAGGAAAGCATGAGGTAGGAGTTAAAACTCTGAATTCAACTATGTGACACATGTCAGGCTGCGTGCTCTTGTTTACTTACACTGAAGGTTTTATCACCAGGTGATTAGTGGTTGGTGTACCCCTGGATGTTCGGGTCCAGCAGGTTTGGTCGAACAATGAAAAAAAATTTGGTTCGGGTTCTGAGAAAAAGTCTTACAATGCAGTGCTGAGCTCAGTGAGTTCATAGTGAGAAATTTCTCACTGTGAACAGTGGTAAATTCACCGAGCTCCCAGATTTAGAGGAAAAGAGGGCACCACCAAATAGTAAATGTAAAAATAGGAGAGGGATCTCCAAAAGCATATGTCGCTATTAATGAATAATTCATACGTGGCCCTCAATATTAGTCAAAGCTGAAACATTGAAATGACAAGGCTCAGATACTCTGCAAAATAAAGTATATCAAGCTGGAAGTAATAACAAACTTAAATATCTAAACAGCCTGTCCTAATATCGGTCAATGTTCACAGCATCATGCTTGCAGTGTAGCACCTAAAATAGCAGCAATGAGAGACATGAAACACATGATAATGTAGAACAGTAAATTCAATGTGTTAAAGACATGCTAATAGTTTGGATATAAAGTGCATGAGTGTATGCAGTATGGAGAGATGGCAATGCTGAATCAGATCACAAAAAAGACAATAAAGGAAGCATAGCAAAATAATGCAGGAAATGTTTTGCATCCAAATGAAGTGGTTGTAAATCCAATCTGCTGATGATAAAATGAAAAGACGGCAGGTAAGGCCATGCAAGCGAATACAAGTAAATGAGGAGCAGCAAACCGCACACATATCACCACCGACATATGTGGCTTCTTCAGGGGAGACTTTTTGTCATGGTGCTAGTGGTGATCTCACTGAGGTCACCACAGTCCATTAGCATGGCTGGGAACGCAGCCACAGTGACCTGCGATATGATGTCACCTCTATGACATCACCGCTAGTCACTGAGCTCAGTCTCCCATGGTTTTCAGCCTGGACAGTCACATCTTGACACTGTCTAGGTTGAAAACCATTTATCGCATATGTGAATTACAGCATGGGACAGAGTGTTAGAAAGGTGAGGGATATGGTTGTTTTTTCTTTTTGTTTTGTTTGTTTTTTTACATAGGATGAAGGCTTCAATGGAATGGGTGTTAGGTGAGTATAATAACTGTTTTTGTTGTTTTTAAATAAAAAAGTAAACCTGTTTGTCTCCTTATTGCAAATAAAGGACTTTATTCTAGCTATGTGTTTATTTACAATATGACTATAGGATTAGTAATGGATAAGCGTCTTGTAGACACCACTCCATTACTAAGCCGTGGGCTTGATGTCACTGGACAATACATAGGTGACATCAACCTCACAAACATTACCCCTCTTGCCAGTAATAATAACCACGGCACTCAAGGCTTGTTGGAGGTGCACAAGTCAGTTATCCAACCCATCAAGCATAAATAAGAAATACTTGGCACTCTGGAGATCTTATTTGCAAGATTAGAAATTGATTTTATTCGGTGCATCCAGCTCAATATTTAAATGTTTTCGGTCTATACAAAAAGACCTTCATCAGAAACAGTTGTGAGTACTGAAATATATATACAAAAACAAAGAAAAAAGTTTTTTAGACAACATTCATGATGCACAGCATAAACAGAAATATGATACATTCCGTTAAATCATGACATTCTGCTCAAAAAACATGATAAGTGACAGACAGCAAATGTGACGGTCTGAGCGAATCCGGCCTGGAGTTATGTGAGCCGTGAATCTTATTCCGGAGATGCTAGAGGTTGTAAACGTGTTAAAGAAGAAACAATTATTTAGGGTGAAGTGAATATGTCCAGGTTGTTACCATGCGAAAAGTGGAGCACTGATTGATAAAACACACCAAAAGGATACAGGTTACAGGGTGGCCTCCCCAGAGACGGGGACGTACAGTAATAGTGCACAGTGAGCTGCCTAAAACAAAGAAAATAGAGACATAAATACACAAGATGATGCCATAGTATAGACGTGATACAGGGTGATGGGGCATAAATCCCCACGGGCTATGCCGTAATGCCAATCAATCTATGGTGTGACCACCAGATCCCCGGACTCCCAGCCACTATGTCTGTAAATGCAGCTACACAGAAATATAGAACTAAGCCCCCTGAGGACCTGCGACAAATACCTGGAGACCACAATATGTATGTATGGAACCACACAGGGGTCAAACGTCAGCTGGGGAGCGGGAGCGCAAGGCGCCTAAGAGACACAATAGGGGTGCACATGAAAGATACAACACTAGGACTCATACGTCCAGTTCAGTAAAAATAATCCTGGTAACCAATCCAGTACCTTAATAGATGTGGCGATAAACGAGAACAGCGCTGTAGGGAAGTGAAATACTCGCAGGGGCAAGAGCGCTGTGGAAAAAACATAGCCTGTAAGTTACCAGATCCAGGGAGGTGCTAGAAGAAGGGCAAGGATGATCATAGAACCGGACAGAATGCTGCTGTACCTAAGACCACGAACGCCGTGCTGCAGGGATAGAGACGCTCCCGGGGCTGCTGGCGGAGGGCGGCACTTCCGGGTTTAAGTGCGCGCCGCAGATACGTCACCTGACCCTGAGCGTCATCGGGCCACATGATCGGAGGAGCCGCGCATGCGCAGAAGCCGGGCTTAAGGAACAGTCGGGCAGAACACTAAAGAAGGTGGCGCCTGCGCAGAGAGCTGAGGGGGTGGGGCCGCTGCGTCTATGGGGGTAGAGGCTGTGTGCAGAAACGACCAGTGGGGGTATGGGATGACCTGAGGACATAGAAAATGGACAATGCATACATTGGCGGTGGAATCGGTGACACCAGTCACAGGTTCCTGCAAAGTGGTCACACCAGTTATATAGAGAACTAGTTAACACTCTATATAATAATGGCATAAAAGTGCATACTATACCCTGTAAGGTGCTCAGTGCGAGTGGTGCAATTAGCGGTTCTGTGAAGAAAGAGAGTATAACAAAACAGTTAAAAATCAGATAATGTAATACAATATAAATCCAATAAGGTGCTGATATCACCTCGAAGGACCATTACACGTGTACAACATGTTACAAGAAAGCTGAGACGTCATAGTCCCTATTTAATCCTTTGGGCTCTAAAGTCTGTATTATATAAATCCAGTATGTTTCCCTCCTTTGGAGCATACTGATGCGATTTTGGCCTCTTCTAGGGATGTCTACCTGTTCTAAAACCTGGAAACGGAGTTGGGAAATGTTATGGTTTTTTACAAAAAAATGGTATGGAAGGTGGAGGTGTGTTTTATTGCAACGAATCTTGGATTTGTGTTGGGCCACTCTATCTCTCACTGTCTGTGTGGTCTCCCCTACATATGCCAGGCCGCAAGGGCATTTGATAACATAGACTACATATGTGGACTCACAGGTAAAAAAACCTTTAATGGGGATGGCTTTGCCCGTTTGGGGGTGAGAGACTGATGGGCCCTTCTGGACGTTGCTGCACTGCAGGCAATTAAGGCAAGGGAACGTGCCTTGTGTCTGGGTCTGTAAGAAAGCTTGTTTGGGGACAGTAGTACTTGAGCCAATGTCCGCATTGACCAATCTATCCTTGATGTTCCTAGCTCGCTTGAAATATGACATGAAAGGCACTTTGAATTCTGGAATGTTAGGGTAACTTTTTGTTAGGATACCCCAATGTCTCCTAATGGTAGACTGTACAAGGCTTGAGAATGGGTGAAACGTGGAAACAAAGGGGATTCTCTTGCGGCCATCCTTGGGTTTGCTTACTGATATGTTCCGTTTAGCCTCCGTCAGGATCCCCTGAGGGTATCCCCTATCAGTGAACTTATGTTCCATCTCGGTGAGTCTGGTTTTTTTAACACTATCATCAGAGACAATCCTATCAACCCTGTGAAATTGGGATTTGGGAATAGAGTTTTTTATAGAGGGTGGATGGCAACTGGTGAAATGTAGGAGGCCATTGCGGTCCGTTGGTTTGGTAAACAAATCGATTGACAAAAGGCCCCCTCTCTCCTTGTAGATTAGGGTGTCTAAAAAACTGAATCTGGACATGTCATGTTGCATGGAAAAACCGAGTTCAGGCCAAATGCTGTTGATATGTTGGTCAAATGCCACTAGTTACTCAAGAGGCCCGTCCCAAATGCAAAAAATGTCATCGATGTACCTCCGCCATACCCTGCAGTGGGTTGTGAACAAAGGGTGATTGTATACGTAATCATTCTCAAAGGCCGCCATGTACGATATAGCGTAGGGAGGCGCTACGTTCGCGCCCATTGCTGTGCCTTGTAATTGGGCATAAAAAGTGTCCTGAAACATGAAGTAATTATCTTTGAGTACCAGGCCCAAAAGGTCGGCACAGAAATGTCGGATTTTGATGTCAATCTTATTATCAATCAAGAGTCTGTCAGTAGCTGCTAAGCCTTTTTCATGAATGATCGACGTGTAGAGGCTATTGACATCCCACGTGATCAGGAAGGAGGAGGGGGATATGGGATCCAGAGATCTAATGACTTGAATGAATTCATTGGTGTCCAGAAGGAAAGAGCGAGTGGTTTTGACAAGTGGCGTGAGGATTTTTTCTAGCACTATCGATAACGGTGAAAGGACCGAGTCAGTTAGGGAGACAATGGGCCGGCCAGGAGGTTTAACTAATCTTTTATGTATCTTGGGAGGAAAATAAAATATGGGGGTGATGGGGTCCTTTTTAATGAGGAAATCCCTCATTTTACTGTCAATTGTGCCTGCTTGAAAATGGAAATCAATAATTGGTGCAATTTTCTGCACCAATCGATTCACAGGGTTGTGTGGTATTATTTTATACACCATGGTGTCCCCTAGTTGTCTATACACCTCCTCAAGATAGTCAGTCCTATCCATCACTACCGTGGCCCCACCCTTATCTGCAGGTTTAATTATTAAAGATTTATCGGACGATAGTTGCTCCAATGATAGTCTTTCTGAAGACGAGAGATTGGTCTGGAACTGAAATTTCCCCTGGTCCATTTTCCGAGTCAGTATGTGGATGTCTCTCTCAACAAGGGAAACAAAGGTTTCCACTGGAGGATCGGACCGTGGTGGCATATAGAGGCTATGGTTCCGAAGCCCCAGGTTGTGGAGTTCCAGTAAAGTTTTGTCCTGCCTAGCAGGATTCAACACCGGAGGTTGTGCTGAGAAATGGACGCGTAGTCTGAGGTTCCAGTAGAACCTTTGTAGGTCCATGCTGAGTTCAAATGAATTGAACTTGTACATCGGACAAAAGGATAAACCCTTTTGGAGGACGGCCAGTTGGTGTGTGTCCAAATTTTTGGACGAAATGTTGACTACCAGTGGGAGGTCCTTACCTGTGAGCGTGTCACCATCTGGTTTCTGGATTCCCCGGTGGCACTGGCCCCCCCGCCTCATTTTCCTTTTTGGCGGCCGCGGTTGTTCCCTAAAAAAGAAGCAGAGTTTGAGGTCCCGGGCCTGCTGTTGGTAGAACCAGAAGAGCTTATTGAGCTGTGCCGTCTGGTGAAATGCCGAGTATCCCGCCACTGGTAGATTCTGTTCTGTAGGTAGTCCTCGGTGTCCCGTAGAAACTTTGATCTTTTTCTCTTTTCTACTTCTAATCTGTGTAGCCGCAGTTGTTCTTGATTCTTTGTCTTGAGCTCCTGGAACTCTTCCTGTGGCATAGTACCGGTTAGTTGGGTTTCGATGGCATTTATTTGGGTGTTCACCGTGTCCAGGTTTTTTTGAAGATAGGAGAGAGTTAGGGTCATAAGGTCTGCTGAGCATTTGTTCAAAATGTGTTCAAATTTCGCACAGTACTCTTTTTCTTCCCTGAAGAAGGTTGGTTGAAGGGGGACCCGTAAGCCCCGTGGGATCCTCTGGACTCGGAGGTACTCAGCTATCGTAACAATGTGTAACTCTAGGTTAACCGCTCTTCTGGACTCACGTTCCAAGTCGCGGTTCTTAAGTTCTTTGGTCGGAATTTGGAGAAAATCGCTAGGTGCGGTTACTTTGGAGAGAATTTCCGCCGCTTCTGCTGCGTTGAAGGAGAAGGTTTCAGACACCGTCAGGGGTGCTCGTGTAAGGATACAACATGTAGTAATAATAACCACGGCACTCAAGGCTTGTTGGAGGTGCACAAGTCAGGTATCCAACCCATCAAGCATAAATAAGAAATACTTGGCTGTTATGGTTTCCAATGGCAAGGAAACATCAGAAGCATAGAATAAACGGACAAGCTCTCGGGTGATGGAAACTAGAGCTGACCGCGATGCTAAACCTACACACCACACTAGAAGTAGCCAGGGGGCATTCCTGCGTTGTCTCTAGATGCCGCGCGCCAGCCGGAGAACTAACTACCCCTGGTAGAAGAAAACACAGTCCTGGCTTGCCTCCTGAGAATATCCCCACAGGAGATAGCAGCCCCCCACATATAATAACGGTGAGAGCAGATGAAAAGACACACGTAGTATGAAAGCAGATTTAGCACAGAGAGGCCCGCTAACTAAATAGCAGAAAGATACAACAGAGGACTTCGCGGTCAGCTGCAAAACCCTTCAAAACACCATCCTGAAATTACCTTAACTCATGTGACAACTCATGCCACTGGAGTGGTAATTTCAGCCCAACAAGAGCTTCCAGCTGCAGAGATTCACATAAGTGCAAACTGGACAAAACATACAAAAATAGACTTAAGGACTAAAGTGTCCAACTTAGCTGAGCAGAAAACTGGGAGCAGGAACATGCAACAGAATCACTCTGGATACATTGATGGCCAGCATTAGAATGACTGAGGAGCAAGGTTAAATAGGATACTCCCACATCCTGATAGGAACAGGTGAACTGAGAAGGCAAAGCTTGCAGGACACCAGTACCACAAGAGACCACCGGGGGAGCCCACGAACCGAATCACAACAGTACCCCCCCCTTAAGGAGAGGGCACCGAACCCTCACAAGAACCACCAGGGCGATCTGGATGAGCCCTATGAAAGGCACGGACCAAATCAGAAGCATGAACATCAGAAGCTGTAACCCAAGAATTATCCTCTTGACCGTAGCCCTTCCATTTCACCAGATATTGAAGTCTCCGTCTGGAAACACGGGAGTCCAAGATTTTCTCCACCACGTACTCCAATTCACCCTCAACCAGCACAGGAGCAGGAGGCTCAACAAAAGGCACAAGTGGTACCTCATACCTCCGCAATAATGACCGATGGAAGACATTATGGATAGCAAAGGATGCTGGGAGGTCCAAACGAAAAGACACAGTGTTAAGAATTTCCAAAATCTTATAAGGACCGATGAACCGAGGCTTAAACTTAGGAGAAGAGACCCTCATAGGGACAAAACGGGAGGACAACCACACCAAGTCCCCAACACGAAGACGAGGACCAACACGACGATGGCGATTAGCAAAACGTTGAGTCTTCTCCTGGGACAACTCCAAATTGTCCACCACCTGCCCCCAAATACGATGCAACCTATCCACCATGGTATCCACTCCAGGACAATCCGAAGACTCCACCTGACCAGATGAAAAACGAGGATGGAACCCTGAAATGCAAAAGAAAGGGGAGACCAAAGTGGCAGAACTGGCCCGATTATTAAGGGCAAACTCAGCCAACGGCAAAAAGGAGACCCAGTCATCCTGATCAGCAGACACGAAACACCTCAAATAAGTCTCCAAGGTCTGATTAGTACGTTCCGTCTGGCCATTTGTCTGGGGATGAAATGCAGACGAAAAAGACAAATCAATGCCCATCCTGGCACAAAACGCCCGCCAAAATCTGGACACAAACTGGGATCCCCTGTCGGAAACGATATTCTCCGGAATACCATGCAGCCGAACCACATTCTGAAAAAACAGGGGCACCAACTCAGATGAGGAAGGCAGCTTGGGCAAGGGCACCAAATGAACCATCTTAGAAAAGCGGTCACACACCACCCAAATGACGGACATCTTCTGAGAAACAGGGAGATCAGAAATAAAATCCATAGAGATGTGTGTCCAAGGCCTCTTAGGAACAGGCAAGGGCAACAACAACCCACTAGCCCGAGAACAACAAGGCTTGGCCCGAGCACAAACATCGCAAGACTGCACAAAAGTACGCACGTCCCGAGACAGGGAAGGCCACCAGAAGGACCTAGCCACCAAATCTCTGGTACCAAAAATTCCCGGATGACCTGCCAACGCAGAAGAATGAACCTCCGAGATGACTCTATTGGTCCACTCATCCGGCACAAACAATCTACCAGGCGGACAACGATTAGGCCGATCCGCCTGAAACTCTTGTAAAGCACGTCGCAGGTCTGGGAAGACAGCAGACAATATCACCCCATCCTTAAGTATACCCGTAGGTTTAGAATCACCAGGGGAATCAGGTTCAAAACTCCTAGAAAGGGCATCCGCCTTCACATTTTTAGTACCTGGCAGATACGAAACCACAAAATTAAACCGGGAGAAAAACAACGACCAGCGCGCCTGTCTAGGATTCAGACGTCTGGCCGACTCAAGATAAATCAAATTTTTGTGATCAGTCAAGACCACCACCTGATGTTTAGCACCCTCAAGCCAATGACGCCACTCCTCGAATGCCCACTTCATCGCCAAAAGCTCCCGATTACCGACGTCATAATTTCGCTCGGCGGGCGAAAATTTTCGAGAAAAGAACGCACAAGGTCTCATCACTGAACAATCTGAACTTTTCTGCGACAAAACCGCCCCCGCTCCGATCTCGGAAGCATCAACTTCCACCTGAAAAGGAAGAGAAACATCAGGCTGGCACAACACCGGAGCAGAAGAAAAACGGCGCTTAAGCTCCCGAAAGGCCTCCACAGCAGCAGGAGACCAATCTGCAACATCAGCACCCTTTTTAGTCAAATCAGTCAAAGGCCTGACAACGCTAGAAAAACCAGTTATGAATCGACGATAAAAGTTAGCAAAGCCCAAAAATTTCTGAAGGCCCTTAAGAGAAGTCGGTTGCGTCCAGTCACAAATAGCCCGAACCTTCACAGGATCCATCTCAATAGAAGAGGGGGAAAAAATGTACCCCAAAAAAGAAATCTTCTGAACCCCAAAAACACACTTTGAACCTTTAACAAACAGAGAATTGGTCCGCAGAACCTGAAAAACCCTCCTAACTTGTTGAACATGAGATTCCCAGTCATCCGAAAAAATCAAGATATCGTCCAAATACACAATCATAAATTTATCCAGATATTCACGGAAAATATTGTGCATAAAAGACTGAAAGACCGAAGGGGCATTTGACAGACCAAAAGGCATCACCAAATACTCAAAATGGCCCTCGGGCGTATTAAATGCGGTTTTCCACTCATCCCCCTGCTTAATTCGCACCAAATTATACGCACCGCGAAGATCAATCTTAGAGAACCACTTCGCCCCCTCAATGCGAGCAAATAAATCTGTCAGCAATGGCAAAGGATACTGATACTTGACTGTGATCTTATTCAAGAGTCTATAATCAATACAAGGTCTCAAAGAACCATCGCTTTTAGCTACGAAAAAGAACCCCGCTCCAAGAGGAGACGAAGAAGGACGAATATGTCCCTTTTCCAAGGACTCCCTAATATACTCTCGCATGGCAGCATGTTCAGGTACAGACAGATTGAATAGACGACCCTTAGGAAATTTACTGCCAGGGATCAAATCTATGGCGCAATCGCAATCTCTGTGAGGAGGAAGAGAATTAAGAGTAGATTCCTCAAAAACCTCACGATAATCAGACAAAAACTCAGGAATTTCAGAGGGAATAGATGAAGCAATGGAGACCAAAGATGTGTCCCCATGATTTCCCTGACATCCCCAGCTTAGTACAGACATTGTTTTCCAGTCAAGGACTGGGTTATGAGTTTGCAACCATGGCAATCCCAGCACCAACACATCATGTAGATTATACAGTACAAGGAAGCGAATCACCTCTTGATGGTCTGGAGTCATACGCATAGTCACTTGTGTCCAGTATTGTGGTTTATTACTAGCCAATGGTGTAGAATCAATACCCTTTAAAGGTATAGGAACTTCCAGAGGCTCTAGATCAAACCCACAGCGCCTGGCAAAGGACCAATCCATAAGACTCAAAGCGGCGCCAGAATCCACATACGCATCCGCAACAATAGAAGATAACGAACAAATTAGAGTTACAGACAAAATAAACTTGGACTGCAAAGTGCCAATAGCAGAGGATTTATCAACTTTCTTTGTTCGTTTAGAGCATGCTGATATAACATGAGTAGAATTTCCACAATAGAAGCACAAATGATTTTTGCGCCTATAAATCTGTCGTTCGCTTCTGGACAGAAAGCTATCACATTGCATACTCTGTGGTGCCTCTTCAGAAGACACCGCCAACTGGTGCACAGGTTTACGTTCCCGTAAACGCCGATCAATCTGAATTGCCATTGTCATGGACTCATTCAGACCAGTAGGCGCAGGAAACCCCACCATGACGTCTTTTACGGCATCAGAGAGACCGTCTCTGAAAATTGCCGCCAGAGCGCACTCATTCCACTGAGTAAGCACAGACCATTTTCGAAATTTTTGGCAATATATTTCGGCTTCATCTTGCCTCTGAGAGAGGGCTATTAGGGCTTTCTCAGCCTGAATCTCCAAATTTGGTTCCTCATAAAGCAACCCCAAAGCCAGACAAAACGCATCCACATTGAGCAACGCAGGATCCCCTGGTGCCAATGAAAATGCCCAATTTTGGGGGTCACCCCGCAGTAAAGAAATAACAATTTTTACTTGCTGGGCAGGATCTCCAGCAGAACGAGATCTCAGCGAAAGAAACAATTTACAATTGTATTTAAAATTTAGAAAACAAGATCGATCTCCAGAAAAAAACTCCGGTATAGGAATTTTAGGTTCAGACCGAGGAGCATGTAACAAAAAATCTTGTATATTCTGAACTTTAGAGGCAAGATTATTCAAATTGGTAGCCAGACTCTGGGGATCCATATTTCAACAGATAAAGTCTGAGCCATTCAGGGGTTAAGAGGAGAGGAAAACAGGAGACTGCAATTAGAGCTGGAGTGCAACTTCAGCGGAAGGAAAAAAAAAAAAAAAGGTTTCACACAGTTCCTTTTCTCTCCTGCTTCAGCCTATAGATTAAACATTTGGGCTGGCCATACTGTTATGGTTTCCAATGGCAAGGAAACATCAGAAGCATAGAATAAACGGACAAGCTCTCGGGTGATGGAAACTAGAGCTGACCGCGATGCTAAACCTACACACCACACTAGAAGTAGCCAGGGGGCATTCCTGCGTTGTCTCTAGATGCCGCGCGCCAGCCGGAGAACTAACTACCCCTGGTAGAAGAAAACACAGTCCTGGCTTGCCTCCAGAGAATGTCCCCACAGGAGATAGCAGCCCCCCACATATAATAACGGTGAGAGCAGATGAAAAGACACACGTAGTATGAAAGCAGATTTAGCACAGAGAGGCCCGCTAACTAAATAGCAGAAAGATACAACAGAGGACTTCGCGGTCAGCTGCAAAACCCTTCAAAACACCATCCTGAAATTACCTTAACTCATGTGACAACTCATGCCACTGGAGTGGTAATTTCAGCCCAACAAGAGCTTCCAGCTGCAGAGATTCACATAAGTGCAAACTGGACAAAACATACAAAAATAGACTTAAGGACTAAAGTGTCCAACTTAGCCGAGCAGAAAACTGGGAGCAGGAACATGCAACAGAATCACTCTGGATACATTGATGGCCAGCATTAGAATGACTGAGGAGCAAGGTTAAATAGGATACTCCCACATCCTGATAGGAACAGGTGAACTGAGAAGGCAAAGCTTGCAGGACACCAGTACCACAAGAGACCACCGGGGGAGCCCACGAACCGAATCACAACACTTGGCACTCTGGAGATCTTATTTGCAAGATTAGAAATTGATTTTATTCGGTGCATCCAGCTCAATATTTAAATGTTTTCAGTCTATACAAAAAGACCTTCATCAGAAACAGTTGTGAGTACTGAAATATATATACAAAAACAAAGAAAAAAGGTACTGGATTGGTTACCAGGATTATTTTTACTGAACTGGACGTATGAGTCCTAGTGTTGTATCTTTCATGTGCACCCCTTTTGTGTCTCTTAGGCGCCTTGCGCTCCCGCTCCCCAGCTGACGTTTGACCCCTGTGTGGTTCCACACATACATATTGTGGTCTCCAGGTATTTGTCGCAGGTCCTCAGGGGGCTTAGTTCTATATTTCTGTGTAGCTGCATTTACAGACATAGTGGCTGGGAGTCCGGGGATCTGGTGGTCACACCATAGATTGATTGGCATTACGGCATAGCCCGTGGGGATTTATGCCCCATCACCCTGTATCACGTCTATACTATGGCATCATCTTGTGTATTTATGTCTCTATTTTCTTTGCTTTAGGCAGCTCACTGTGCACTATTACCGTACGTCCCCGTCTCTGGGGAGGCCACCCTGTAACCTGTATGCTTTTGGTGTGTTTTATCAATCCGTGCTCCACTTTTCGCATGGTAACAACCTGGACATATTCACTTCACCCTAAATAATTGTTTCTTCTTTAACACGTTTACAACCTCTAGCATCTCCGGAATAAGATTCACGGCTCACATAACTCCAGGCCGGATTCGCTCAGACCGTCACATTTGCTGTCTGTCACTTATCATGTTTTTTGAGCAGAATGTCATGATTTAACGGAATGTATCATATTTCTGTTTACGCTGTGCATCATGAATGTTGTCTAAAAAACTTTTTTCTTTGTTTTTGTATATATATTTCAGTACTCACAACTGTTTCTGATGAAGGTCTTTTTGTATAGACCGAAAACGTTTAAATATTGAGCTGGATGCACCGAATAAAATCAATTTCTAATCTTGCAAATAAGATCTCCAGAGTGCCAAGTATTTCTTTATTTATATTTATTACCCCAATTGCCACCACCACGGGGCAGGTGGGAAGATCCGGGAAAAGCACCAGAATTGGCACGTCTAATAGATGCGCCTTTTCTGGGGTGGCTGAGGGATTGCTATTTTTAAGCTGGGGGGGGCAATATCAGTAGTAGAGAATCAGTAGTATCACTCGTCAAACTCAATTTGACAGCTGCCCCGCCCCTATCAAAGTGTATCAAAAGTGTGTAACCCCTCCCCTCCCTGTCAGTGTATTTGGGTGCTTCCCTCTTTTGATAGTGTTTGATATTGTTATCACAGTATTTGATACATCGCTTTTATATCATATTAGATTTTCATTTTATATGCAGTTGATATGAGTTTGCTGCTGTAATCAGACCAATGTATTTTATTCCCAATGATCACATAGTGCAAAATAATAGTGTTTCTGCAGCATTATTTGATACTGGTATTCTTATTTTATATGTTTTATAACACACTAGGCTCCGTGTATGTTGCTAGATGTATTATCAAAACATTTAATTTTGATTATTTAATTTTGATTTTGATAATGTTGCTATTGTATAAATTACAATTTTGTGGCTGTACAGAGCAGTGATTTCGCTTGTCAGGCTAATATTATTTCATTTTATATGTGTTTTATAACACACCATGTCGTTTATATAATTTTATATCCTATACATGTATTTATTTGATACTGTGATTCTCATTTTTACACGTGGTTTATAACACCACGCTTATTGTATGGGCATATTATGTATATGGCCATGTTACAACACCGGCAAGTACGAAGCGGTGTGTTTTATACGTTTATAAAAAAGCAAAGACATGATATTGTAAAAGTTTAAAAGGTTTTATTGTTGTAAAATAAATACAGCTCAAAGACCTTTCAATAATATAAAAATTCTTACAGAATATAAAAAAGCAAAAACATTAAATAGTACAATTAACATACATCAACACACTTCTTACAAAATAAATAAGTAAATAGTATCACAGGTACAATTAACATTTTTATTCTGCAGTAAAAATTCAGCATTCTTTTTATATCTTTGGTTTATATGGCTGACAATTTCAGCGACCTCTTGATTTTTATCAGAGTCGGTATTTGACAATTGTTGCTGATCAGGAGTGCTAACGAGATTTAAAGCTGTTAGTTCTTTTGAGCTGTGCCGCGTATGTACCAAGTAGCGCTGTAGCACGGAGCTATACATTTTAATTTTCACATCATCAGGAATGTCACGACGTTGTAAAATGGCGCTAATTTCACCATCAAGGCGACGAATAACACTTTCGCGTATGTTATCTGTAGTAGTGTGTCTTAGTTTGTCTAGCTCCTGTTTGGGGACTAGATACATTTTCTCTGTATGCTCCATTATTTTCCTGTGAGCAGACTTGTCATTATTGGAATTGCAAAACCTAAAAGAGGGCCGATAAATCCGCTGTTCTGCTTTAGTAGGTGTTGACACCTCCAGGATTGTCTTGGATGTGTAAAAGCGGAGTTGAATCATGTAACCGCCTCTGGAGGTATTGTGTAGTTATTGCGCTGCAAACTGTATTTCGCCCCCCTCTTGCTGCTTGCGATCTTCTGGAACTAGTCAACATCTGTAGAGCCTTCTTAATGATTCTTGCTCTACAAATCTTTGCGGCATTATTTTACTTAATTTTTTCAACCCATAGCCAACCAAGCTTAGTCACATGGATTTAGATAAAATCCACTGCCTTGGAGTAACTCTTGACTCTGCCCTGTCCTTAAAACCTCACGTCCAAGCTCTTGCCACCTCCTGTCGCCTCCAACTCAAAAATATTGCCAGAATCCGTTCCTTCCTCAGTCCACAATCTACCAAAACTCTTGTGCATGCTCTCATCATCTCCCGCCTCGATTACTGCAACACCCTCCTCTGTGGCCTCCCCGCTAACTCTCTTGCACCACTCCAGTCTGTCCTCAACTCTGCTGCCCGCCTAATCCACCTCTCTCCTCGCTACTCCCCTGCTTCTCCCCTCTGCAAATCCCTCCACTGGCTCCCAATCCCCCAACGAATCCAGTTCAAACTACTAACACTGATCTACAAAGCCATCCACATCCTGTCCCCTCCCTATATCTCTGAACTAATCTCCCACTATCTTCCCTCACGTAATCTTCGTTCATCCCAAGACCTCCTACTCTCCTCCACACTTATTCGTTCCTCACACAATCGCCTCCAAGATTTCTCCCGAATATCCCCCATCCTCTGGAATTCCATGCCTCAACACGTCCGATTATCCACCACCCTCGGATCCTTCAGACGGAACCTGAAAACCCATCTCTTCAGGAAAGCCTAGAGCCTACAATAACCGAGCCGCCGCCTCACCACCGCCAGAGCCACCGCCGCCTCACCTCTACCTTCTGTCTCTTCCCCACTATCCCATAGAATGTAAGTCCGCAAGGACAGGGTCCTCTCCCCTCTGTACCAGTGTGTCACTGTAAACCTGTTTACTGTAAATGATATCAATAACTCTGTATGTAACCCCTTTCTCATGTACTGCACCATGGAATTAATGGTGCTATATAAATAAATAATAATAATAATAATAATTTATTTAAATTCACAGGGGGTGTATGCACACATGCATGATTTAGTTTAAAATCATATAGTTCCGCGATAATGGCAGGTGTTGGATATGCATTTATCAGTCTTTCATACGTATCACAGAAAGATTTTAGTTTGATCTGTGCAAGTTTGGTATGGGCATACTGAGCAGACATAGCAATAAACATTTTGACTAGGGTTGAGCGAAACGGATCGTTCATTTTCATAAGTCGCCGACTTTTGGCAAAGTCGGCGTCTCATGAAACCCGACCCGATCCCTGTGTGGGGTCGGCCATGCGGTACGCGACTTTCGCGCCAAAGTCGCATTTCAATGACGCTAAAAGCGCCATTTCTCAGCCAATGAAGGTGGACGCAGAGTGTGGGCAGCGTGATGACATAGATCTCAGTCCCCACCATCTTAGAGAAGGGCATTGCAGTGATTGGCTTGCTTTCTGCGGCGTCACAGGGGCTATAAAGGGGCGTTCCCGCCGACCGCCATCTTACTGCTGCTGATCTGAGCGTAGGGAGAGGTTGCTGCCGCTTCGTCAGAAGCAGGGAGAGCGTTAGGCAGGGTACATTCACCCCCAAACCGCTTGTGCTGTAGCGATTTCCACTGTCCAACACCACCTTTTGTTTTCAGGACAGTGGAAGCTACATTTTTTTTTCCTCAGCGCTGTAGCTCATTGGGCTGCCCTAGAAGGCTCCCTGATAGCTGCGTTGCTGTGTGTGTACGCCGCTGTGCAAACCAACTGCTTTTTTCAAAGCACAAATCCTGTTGTTCCTTCCTTTCTGCACAGATATCTTGTTTGTTTGTCCACAGTTTTGTGTGCAGCAGTCCTTTTTATAGCTGCCTGCCATACTTTTCTGAAATTACTGCAGGGAGATAAAGATTGGCAAGTCTGCCTCTGTGCCAGTGCTGTGTGTGGCATCTGTCTCTCCTTGTGTGCCACCGAAAACCAGTGTGTAATATTGGGCCTTTTTTTTGGTAAATTCTCCCTGTAAAAAAATAATTAATAGTGGGAGATAAAGATTGGCAAGTCTGCCTCTGTGCCAGTGCTGTGTGTGGCATCTGTCTCTCCTTGTGTGCCACCGAAAACCAGTGTGTAATACTGGGCCATTTTTTTTTTTTGTTAAATTGTCCCTGTAAAAAAAATTATTAATAGTGGGAGATAAAGATTGGCAAGTCTGCCTCTGTGCCAGTGCTGTGTGTGGCATCTGTCTCTCCTTGTGTGCCACCGAAAACCAGTGTGTAATACTGGGCCTTTTTGTTTTTTTTTGGTAAATTCTCCCTGTAAAATAAAAAATAGTGGGAGATTAAGATTGGCATTTCTGCTTGAGTGCCGGTCCTGTGTGTGCCATCTGTCTCAAATTATTGGGGCACAGAAAACCTAGTGTGTAACATTGGGCCTGATTTTCCTTTCAGTGTCAGGCACCTATAAAGGTATATATAAATCCTACAGAAGTTTGAGTTCACCTTATAAGTTGTTTTACAGTAACAAATACCGTTACTTTGGTTACGTTTTGCAAACAATGAGGAAGTCTAGTGGAAGAGGTCGTGGCCGTGGGCGGTCATTGTCAGCTGGTAATGATGGTAGTGGTGGTGGAGCATCAGGTGGTCGTGGTAAAAGCAGTACAGCACCTAAGTCTCGAGTTGTTGAGCCAGGTTCGTCGTCTGGCTACACAAGGCCTCGAACGCTCTTTTTACTGGGAGTAGGAAAACCACTTTTGAAGCCGGAGCAGGAGGAATAAGTATTGGCTTTCATTGCTGACTCTGCCTCTAGCTCTTTCGCCTCCTCCTCGGAAAGTGCCAAATGTCAGAGCAGTGCATCGTCAGTGGATGCTCCCGGTCAGGAACAAGTCGCTTCCTTGTGTCCTTCACCCAGAACAACAGTGAAGGATGTGTCAGTCGACACAACAGGTTACTCCATGGAGCTCTTTACACATACCGTTCCTGGGTTAGACAGTGAAACAGTTAACAGGCCATGCCCATTAGAAGTTGAATTGGACATGGTGCACAGATGCACAGCCACAGCCAGATTACTATGCTGTTCCTTTGACTCAGACCAGAACATTGCCCTCGCAGTGTACTGAGGCAGAATCAAAACCAGCGGAGACTATGGTGCCCCGTCACGAACGCTATACCACCGGCTTACACGGTGACACAGACGAAGTTGCACACGACATAGAAGAGGGGGTCATAGATGACCCAGTTGTTGACCCCGATTGGCAGCCATTGGGGGAACAGAGTGCAGGCGGCAGTAGTTCTGAAGCGGAGGAGGAGGAGCCACAGCAGGCATCAACATCACAACAGGTTCCATCTGCCGGGCCCGTATCTGGCCAAAAACGCTTGGCAAAACCAAAACCAGTTGGAGGACAGCGTGGCCATCCGGTTAAAGAAGCTCAGTCTGCAATGCCTGAAAAGGTATCCGATAGTAGAAAGAGTGCAGTCTGGCATTTTTTTAAACAACATCCAAATGATCAGCGCAAAGTCATCTGTCAAAAATGTTCAACTACCTTAAGCAGAGGTCAGAATCTTAAAAGTCTAAATACAAGTTGCATGCATAGACATTTATCCACCATGCATTTGCAAGCCTGGACTAACTACCAAACGTCCCTAAAGGTTGCAGCACCCTCGGCCAATGAAGCTAGTCAGCAACGCTACATCCCTTCCCTCCCTGTAAGCCCACCATTTCCCGCACCACCTGCAGTATCTGTGCAGCTTTCATCGCCAGGCCAAAGCAGTCAGGGAATCACCAGGTTAGTAGTAGGAAACACTGCATGTAGGGCATCGGCAAGAATACCATCTCCAACCCTCTCTCAGTCACCCATGTCCACCGGCACCCCCGCTAGTTCCACCGTATGCAGCTCTCCAGTCCAGCTCACCCTTCATGAGACTCTCGTTAGGAAAAGGAAGTACTCATCCTCGCATCCGCGTACACAGGGTTTGAACGCCCACATTGCTAGACTAATCTCATTAGAGATGATGCCCTACCGGTTAGTTGAAAGCGAAGCTTTCAAAGCGCTGATGGACTACGCTGTACCACGCTACGAGCTACCCAGTCGACACTTCTTTTCTAGAAAAGCCATCCCAGCCCTCCAACAGCATGTTAAAGACCGCATCGTCCATGCACTCAGGCAGTCTGTGACTACAAAGGTGCACCTGACAACAGATGCATGGACCAGTAGGCATGGCCAGGGGGACGTTACGTGTCCATCACAGCACACTGGGTGAATGTGGTGGATGCTGTGTCCACAGGGGCCAGCAATATTGGGACAGTTCTGCCTAGCCCACGGTCAAGGAAAGAGTTGGCTGTAGGCGTTCGCCCCCCCTCCTCCTCTTACTCGTCCTCCTGCAGAAGCGAGAGCTCGTCCACAGACCGCAGTCGCACATCCACTCCATCCGCAGCTGCCACTGTTGCACACCAGGTGTGCCATTATGGGACAGCTAGTGGCAAGCGTCAGCAGGCTGTATTGGCAATGAAGTGTTTGGGTGACAACAGACACACCGTGGAAGTTCTGTCCGAGTTCTTGCAGAAAGAAACTCAGTCATGGCTGGGCACTGTACATCTTGAGGCAGGCAAGGTAGTGAGTGATAACGGAAGGAATTTCATGGCTGCCATAGCCCTTTCCCAACTGAAACACATTCCTTGCCTGGCTCACACCTTTAACCTGGTGGTGCAGTGTGTTGTGAATTTGGATTCTGGGCTCCCCCGGTGGCTACTGGTGGAATTGAACTTGTGACATCATCTTCCCTGTTCACCTGTTCTGATTAGATCTGGGTGTCGCTATATAACCTGGCTTCTCTGTTAGATGCTTGCCGGTCAACAATGTTATCAGAAGCCTCTCTGTGCTTGTTCCTGCTCCCAGACATCTACTAGATAAGTTGGACATTCGTCCATGTTTTGTTTTTGTATTTTGGTTCCAGTTCACAGCTGCAGTTTCGTTACTGTGTCTGGAAAGCTCTTGTTGATCAGGAATTGCCACTCTGGTATTATGAGTTAATGCCAGAGTCCTAAAGTAATTTCTGGATGTGTTTTGTTAGGGTTTTCTACTGACCATGAAAGTATGCTTTCTGTCTTCTGCTATCTAGAAAGCGGACCTCAAATTTGCTAAAACTATTTTCCTGCTGCGTTTGTTATTTCTTCTAAAATCACCGCCAATATATGTGGGGGGCCTCTGTCTCCTTTTTTTGGGCATTTCTCTAGAGGTGAGTCAGGTCTTATATTTCCCTCTGCTAGCATTATTTAGTTCTCCGGCCGGCGCTGGGCATATAGGGATAAAAAGTAGGACATGCTACCTGGCTACTTCTAGATGATGCGGTAGGTTTAGTTCATGGTCAGTATAGTTACATCTTCCAAGAGCTTGTTCCTATAGAGGCTTATGCTAGTTCTCTGGCCATGGAGATCATGACAGTTTGACCGGCCCACTAAAGGGTTAAAATCCTTGGCTGAGAAAGGAGAGAAATAAGAAGTCTGCTGAGAGTTTTTTTTTTTTTTTTTTTCTCTGTGCTCTTAATTGGATCACTTGCCAGTCTGTCTATGCTGCAGTCTTTCTTTTTTTTCTCTCTCCTTCTAATCTTTGAATGGCTCTATGTTCACCTGTCTATAATGGATCTACAGAGTGTAACTGCAGGTTTGAATAATCTCGCCACGAAAGTACAAAGTTTGCAAGATTTTGTTGTTCATGCTCCGGTATCAGAGCCGAGAATTCCTTTGCCGGAATTCTTCTCAGGGAATAGATCTAGCTTTCAGAATTTTAGAAATAATTGTAAGTTATTTTTGTCCCTGAAATCTCGTTCTGCTGGAGACCCTGCACAGCAGGTTGGGATTGTGATTTCCTTGCTCCGGGGCGACCCTCAAGACTGGGCTTTTGCATTGGCACCAGGGGATCCTGTGTTGCGCAATGTGGATGCGTTTTTTTTGGCCTTGGGCTTGCTGTATGAGGAACCTCATTTGGAACTTCAGGCAGAAAAAACTTTGATGTCCCTATCGCAGGGGCAAGATGAAGCGGAAATTTACTGCCAAAGATTCCGTAAATGGTCTGTGCTTACTCAGTGGAATGAGTGTGCCTTGGCGGCTACTTTCAGAGAGGGTCTCTCTGATGCCATTAAGGATGTTATGGTGGGGTTCCCTGTGCCTGCGGGTCTGAATGAGTCCATGACAATGGCCATTCAGATCGATAGGCGTCTGCGGGAGCGCAAACCAGTGCACCATCTGGCGGTGTCCACTGAGAAGACGCCAGAAAGCATGCAGTGTGATAGAATTCTGTCCAGAAGCGAGCGGCAGAATTTTAGACGGAAAAATGGGTTGTGTTTCTATTGTGGGGATTCTACTCATGTTATATCAGCATGCTCTAAGCGTACTAAAAAGCTTGATAAATCCGTTTCCATTGGCACTTTACAGTCTAAATTTATTTTGTCTGTGACCCTGATTTGCTCTTTGTCATCTATTACTACTGACGCCTATATCGACTCTGGCGCCGCTTTGAGTCTTATGGATTGGTCCTTTGCCAATCGTTGTGGGTTTGATTTAGAGCCTTTGGAAACTCTTATTCCTCTGAAGGGGATTGACTCCACCCCATTGGCTAATAATAAACCACAATACTGGACACAAGTGACTATGTGTATTAATCCGGATCACCAGGAGACTATTCGTTTTCTGGTGCTGTATAATCTACATGATGATTTGGTGCTGGGATTGCCATGGCTGCAGTCTCACAACCCAGTCCTTGACTGGAGAGCTATGTCTGTGTTGAGCTGGGGATGTAAGGGGACTCATGGGGACGTACCTTTGGTGTCCATTTCATCATCTATTCCCTCTGAAATCCCTGAGTTCCTGTCTGATTATCGTGACGTCTTTGAAGAACCCAAGCTGGGTTCACTACCTCCGCACCGTGAGTGCGATTGTGCTATAGATTTAATTCCGGGTAGTAAATACCCAAAGGGTCGTTTATTTAATCTGTCTGTGCCTGAACATACTGCTATGCGAGAATATATAAAGGAGTCCTTGGAAAAGGGACATATTCGTCCATCGTCATCTCCCTTAGGAGCCGGTTTTTTCTTTGTGTCAAAAAAAGACGGCTCTTTGAGACCATGTATTGATTATCGGCTTTTGAATAAAATCACGGTTAAATATCAATACCCATTGCCGTTGCTGACTGATTTGTTTGCTCGCATAAAGGGGGCCAAGTGGTTCTCTAAGATTGATCTCCGTGGGGCGTATAATTTGGTGCGGATCAGGCAGGGGGATGAGTGGAAAACCGCATTTAATACGCCCGAGGGCCACTTTGAGTATTTGGTGATGCCTTTTGGTCTTTCTAATGCCCCTTCAGTCTTCCAGTCCTTTATGCATGATATTTTCCGCGATTTTTTGGATAAATTTATGATGGTGTATCTGGATGATATTCTGATTTTTTCGGATGACTGGGACTCTCATGTCCGGCAAGTTAAGAGGGTTTTTCAGGTTTTGCGGTCTAATTCTCTGTGTGTCAAGGGTTCTAAGTGCGTTTTTGGGGTTCAGAGAATTTCCTTTTTGGGATATATTTTTTCTCCCTCTTCCATTGAGATGGATCCTGTCAAGGTTCAAGCTATTTGTGATTGGACGCAGCCCTCTTCTCTTAAAAGTCTTCAGAAATTTTTGGGCTTTGCCAACTTTTATCGTCGATTTATTTCTGGTTTTTCGGATGTCGTTAAGCCATTGACCGATTTGACTAGACAGGGTGCTGATGTTGCTAATTGGTCCCCTGATGCTGTGGAGGCCTTTCAGGAGCTTAAGCGCTGTTTTTCTTCTGCCCCTGTGTTGCGTCAGCCTGATGTGACTCTTCCTTTTCAGGTTGAGGTCGACGCTTCTGAGATCGGAGCTGGGGCAGTGTTGTCGCAGAAAAGTTCTGACTGCGCCGTGATGAGGCCTTGTGCCTTCTTTTCCCGTAAATTTTCGCCCGCTGAGCGGAATTATGATGTTGGGAATCGGGAGCTTTTGGCCATGAAGTGGGCGTTTGAGGAGTGGCGCCATTGGCTCGAGGGGGCCAGACATCAGGTGGTGGTATTGACTGACCACAAAAATTTGATTTATCTTGAGACCGCCAGGCGCCTGAATCCTAGACAGGCGCGCTGGTCATTATTTTTTTCTCGGTTTAATTTTGTGGTATCGTACCTACCAGGTTCTAAGAATGTTAAGGCGAATGCCCTTTCTAGGAGTTTTGAGCCTGATTCACCTGGCAACTCTGACCCCACAGGTATTCTTAAGGAGGGAGTTATCTTGTCAGCCGTTTCTCCAGACCTGCGGCGGGCCTTGCAGGAGTTTCAGGCGGATAGACCGGATCGTTGTCCGCCTGATAGGCTGTTTGTTCCTGATGATTGGACCAGTAAAGTCATCTCTGAGGTGCATTCTTCTGCGTTGGCAGGTCATCCTGGAATTTTTGGTACCAGGGATTTGGTGGCAAGATCCTTCTGGTGGCCTTCCCTGTCACGAGATGTGCGAGGCTTTGTGCAGTCTTGTGACGTTTGTGCTCGGGCCAAGCCTTGTTGTTCTCGGGCTAGTGGATTATTGTTGCCCTTGCCTATTCCTAAGAGGCCTTGGACACACATCTCGATGGATTTTATTTCAGATCTGCCTGTTTCTCAGAAGATGTCTGTCATCTGGGTGGTGTGTGACCGTTTTTCTAAGATGGTTCATTTGGTTCCCCTGCCCAAATTGCCTTCTTCTTCCGAGTTGGTGCCCCTGTTTTTTCAAAATGTTGTTCGTTTGCATGGTATTCCTGAGAATATCGTTTCTGACAGAGGAACCCAATTTGTGTCTAGATTTTGGCGGGCATTTTGTGCTAGGATGGGCATAGATTTGTCTTTTTCGTTTGCTTTTCACCCTCAGACTAATGGCCAGACCGAGCGGACTAATCAGACCCTGGAGACATATCTGAGGTGTTTTGTGTCTGCTGACCAGGATGATTGGGTTGCTTTTTTGCCATTGGCGGAGTTCGCCCTCAATAATCGGGCCAGCTCTGCCACCTTGGTTTCCCCGTTTTTCTGTAATTCGGGGTTCCATCCTCGATTTTCCTCCGGTCAGATGGAATCCTCGGATTGTCCTGGAGTGGATGCGGTGGTGGAGAGATTGCATCATATCTGGGGGCAGGTGATGGACAATTTAAAGTTGTCCCAGGAGAAGACTCAGCTTTTTGCCAACCGTCACCGTCGTGTTGGTCCTCGGCTTTGTGTTGGAGATTTGGTGTGGTTGTCTTCTCGTTTTGTCCCTATGAGGGTCTCATCTCCTAAGTTTAAGCCTCGGTTCATCGGTCCGTATAAAATATTGGAGATTCTTAACCCTGTTTCCTTCCGTTTGGACCTCCCTGCATCCTTTTCTATTCATAACGTTTTTCATCGGTCGTTATTGCGCAGGTATGAGGCACCGGTTGTGCCTTCCGTTGAGCCTCCTGCTCCGGTGTTGGTTGAGGGTGAGTTGGAGTACGTTGTGGAAAAAATCCTAGACTCCCGTGTTTCCAGACGGAGACTCCAGTATCTGGTCAAGTGGAAGGGATATGGCCAGGAGGATAATTCTTGGGTCACTGCATCTGATGTTCATGCCTCTGATCTGGTTCGTGCCTTTCATAGGGCCCATCCTGATCGCCCTGGTGGTTCTGGTGAGGGTTCGGTGCCCCCTCCTTGAGGGGGGGGTACTGTTGTGAATTTGGATTCTGGGCTCCCCCGGTGGCTACTGGTGGAATTGAACTTGTGACATCATCTTCCCTGTTCACCTGTTCTGATTAGATCTGGGTGTCGCTATATAACCTGGCTTCTCTGTTAGATGCTTGCCGGTCAACAATGTTATCAGAAGCCTCTCTGTGCTTGTTCCTGCTCCCAGACATCTACTAGATAAGTTGGACATTCGTCCATGTTTTGTTTTTGTATTTTGGTTCCAGTTCACAGCTGCAGTTTCGTTACTGTGTCTGGAAAGCTCTTGTTGATCAGGAATTGCCACTCTGGTATTATGAGTTAATGCCAGAGTCCTAAAGTAATTTCTGGATGTGTTTTGTTAGGGTTTTCTACTGACCATGAAAGTATGCTTTCTGTCTTCTGCTATCTAGAAAGCGGACCTCAAATTTGCTAAAACTATTTTCCTGCTGCGTTTGTTATTTCTTCTAAAATCACCGCCAATATATGTGGGGGGCCTCTGTCTCCTTTTTTTGGGCATTTCTCTAGAGGTGAGTCAGGTCTTATATTTCCCTCTGCTAGCATTATTTAGTTCTCCGGCCGGCGCTGGGCATATAGGGATAAAAAGTAGGACATGCTACCTGGCTACTTCTAGATGATGCGGTAGGTTTAGTTCATGGTCAGTATAGTTACATCTTCCAAGAGCTTGTTCCTATAGAGGCTTATGCTAGTTCTCTGGCCATGGAGATCATGACAGCAGTGCTTCCTGAAAAGTTATCCGGGGTTACCCGAACTGCTCCTCAAAGTGCGCAGACTTTGCTCGCATATCCGCCGTTCGCCCGTACACTCCAGCCGTATGCAGAACTATCAGCGGTCTTTGAACCTTCCCCAGCATCGCCTAATCATCGACGTTGCCACAAGGAGGAACTCCACACTGCACATGCTTCAGAGACTGTGCGAACAGAGGCGTGCTGTTATGTTTTTGTGGGAGGATACACATACACGAGCAGGCAGTTGGATGGCAGACATGGAGTTGTCAGGTGTGCAGTGGTCGAAGCTACAAGACCTGTGTCAAGTCCTTCAGTGTTTTGAGGAATGCACATGGCTGGTTAGTGCAGACAACGCCATAATAAGCATGAGCATCCCCCTAATGCGTCTGCTGATGCAAAGTTTGACGCACATAAAGGAGCAGGCGTCTGCAGCCGAGGAAGAGGAAAGCCTTGATGACAGTCAGCCATTGTCTGGTCAGGGCCGTGTAGAGGACGCGGTAGCGGGCGAAGAGGAGGAGGATGATGGGGATGAGTACTTTTTTAATGAGGAAGCTTCTCCTGGGCCAACCGAAATTAGTGGCGTTGCAAGGCCGGGTTCTGTTTTTTTAAGGGAGACAAGTGACGTAGATTTGCCTGTAACTGCCCCTCAAACCAGCACAACCGCAGATTTGACAACTGGAACTTTGGCCCACATGGCGGATTATGCCTTACGTATCCTCAAAAGGGACCCACGCATTATTAAAATGATGAGCGATGACGATTACTGGTTGGCCTGCATCCTTGATCCTCGCTATAAAGGCAAATTGCAAAATATTATGCCACATGAGAACCTCGAACAAATATTAGCAACCAAACAAGCTACTCCTGTAGACCGTTTGATTCAGGCATTCCCAGCACACAGCGCCGGTGATGGTTCTCACACGAGCTGCAGGGGGCTACAGGGCAGAGGTGTTAGAGGTGCACAAATCAGAAGTGGCGTTGGACAGAGGGGTTTTCTGACCAGGTTGTGGAGCGATTTCGCAATGACCGCAGACAGGACAGGTACTGCAGCATCTATTCAAAGTGACAGGAGACAACATTTGTCCAGTATGGTTACTAAATATTTTTCATCCCTTATCGATGTTCTCCCTCAAGCGTCATTCCCATTTGATTACTGGGCATCCAAATTAGACACCTGGCCTGAATTGGCAGAATATGCATTGCAGGAGCTTGCTTGCCCAGCAGCTAGTGTGCTATCAGAAAGAGTATTCAGTGCTGCTGGTTCAATATTAACCGAAAAAAGGACTCGTCTGGCTACCCAAAATGTGGATGATCTAACCTTCATTAAAATGAACCACTCCTGGATTTCAAATTATTTTGCCCCACCTTTCCCGGCTGACACCTAGCTTTCCTATAAAAAGGTCTTGCTTGTGGACTGGTCTTACTGAGTGTTCCAATCTCTTAATTTGCAGCAGCTGTTTGTCCAGCACACGACATGTTTACACCTCCCTCAATGGGAAAACTCCCCCCACGGGGCCGTGGTCTCGCCACTTGGCGCAAGCACCCGTTAGAGTGCCGTTTTTCTGAAGAGATGGGTGTGCCCGCTTTTGGTCGACGGCACTGCCACTGGGTCCCTCATAGTACAATAAAGTGTCTCTGGCGGTGGTGGCGCACACCCAACGTCAGACACACCGTTGTAACATGAGGGGCCCTGGGACTGTACCGCCGGCCACAAGAGAGTTCACCCCCCCCCAGCTCAAACTGTGCTCTACCACGTGCAAAATTATCTCTCACAGCTCCACCAATGTTTAGTCTATGCGCTGACATCATTCAATGCCTGGCACTGACAATACCAATTTGTTGACATCTATGATGCTAGTTAAAGTAGTCTGGGTCAGTGTCCTATATTGACACCAGTAAATAGTTACTGCCAAATTACTATGTCAGAAACTCAGCAGATGAGCCCACCCCTGTACCTAAGTATGCCACACTTTTTTTTTTGTTTTTTGGCGAGACATTAACATCTATTTATTTTTTGTGAGTACTAACTGTGTCAGACACTCCTTGCAATCGTCCTCCGCTGACCACACCAATGCTGCCTCTGTACCCCTGCGAGATAACTCTAAGTGCCTTGAGCCTATTTTTAGTTATTTTAGGCCTAGTACGCCTGTCTGCGGTCCCTCCTTGCAATCCTCCTCCTCCGCTGACCACAATGCTGCCTGTGTATCCATGTAACCAATTTAAAACTGCCTTGAGCCTATTTTTAGTTATTTTAGGCCTAGTACGCCTGTCTGCGGTCCCTCCTTGCAATCCTCCTCCTCCGCTGACCACAATGCTGCCTGTGTATCCATGTAACCAATTTAAAACTGCCTTGAGCCTATTTTTAGTTATTTTAGGCCTAGTACGCCTGTCTGCGGTCCCTCCTTGCAATCCTCCTCCTCCGCTGACCACAATGCTGCCTGTGTATCCAGGTAACCGATTTAAAACTGCCTTGAGCCTATTTTTAGTTATTTTAGGCCTAGTACGCCTGTCTGCGGTCCCTCCTTGCAATCCTCCTCCTCCGCTGACCACAATGCTGCCTGTGTATCCATGTAACCGATTTAAAACTGCCTTGAGCCTATTTTTAGTTATTTTAGGCCTAGTACGCCTGTCTGCGGTCCCTCCTTGCAATCCCCCTCCTCCGCTGACCACAATGCTGCCTGTGTATCCATGTAACCGATTTAAAACTGCCTTGAGCCTATTTTTAGTTATTTTAGGCCTAGTACGCCTGTCTGCAGTCCCTCCTTGCAATCCTCCTCCTCCGCTGACCACAATGCTGCCTGTGTATCCAGGTAACCGATTTAAAACTGCCTTGAGCCTATTTTTAGTTATTTTAGTCCTAGTACGCCTGTCTGCAGTCCCTCCTTGCAATCCTCCTCCTCCGCTGACCACAATGCTGCCTGTGTATCCAGGTAACCGATTTAAAACTGCCTTGAGCCTATTTTTAGTTATTTTAGGCCTAGTACGCCTGTCTGCGGTCCCTCCTTGCAATCCTCCTCCTCCGCTGACCACACCAATGCTGCCCGTGTACCCCTGGAACCTATTTTAAAGTGCAAAGAGCCTATTTCTTTATTTTATGTAATATTAAAAACGCCATGATGGACTACGCTGTCCCACGCTACGAGCTACCCAGTCGACACTTCTTTTGCAAGAAAAGCCATCCCAGCCCTCCACCAGCACCACCTCCATTGTCCATGCACTCTGGCAATCTGTGAGTACAAACGTGCACCTGACAACAGACGCATGGACCTGTAGGCATGGCCACGGAAGGTTACGTGTCCATTACAGCCCAATGGGTTAATGTGGTGGATGCATGGTCCACATGGGACACCCTACTAAGTCTGTCTGCAGTCCCTAATTCAAATTTTCCTCCACTGTCTAAATCTGAGCTTCAACCTTCTGGCTCTCTTTAAGTGCTTTTTTAAAAAAAATTGGTGGTTGGGGCCTAATACCTCTGTTTGCCGCTCCCTGGTGTTTTCCTCAACTGAATAAATCTGAGCTTCAACCTTCTGGCTCTCCTTAAGTGCTTTTTTTTAAAAAAAAAATTGGTGGTTGGGGCCTAATACCTCTGTTTGCCGCTCCCTGGTGTTGTCCTCAACTGAATAAATCTGAGCTTCAACCTTCTGGCTCTCAATAAGTGCTTTTTTTAAAAAAAATTGGTGGTTGGGCCTATTACCTCTGTTTGCCGCTCCCTGGTGTTGTCCTCAACTGAATAAATCTGAGCTTCAACCTTCTGGCTCTCCTTAAGTGCTTTTTTTTAAAAAAATTGGTGGTTGGGGCCTAATACCTCTGTTTGCCACTCCCTGGTGTTGTCCTCAACTGAATAAATCGGAGCTTCAACCTTCTGGCTCTCATTAAGTGCTTCTTTTAAAAAAATTAGTGGTTGGGGCCTAATAACTATGTTTGCCGCTCCCTGGTGTTGTCCTCCTCCTGAGTGTTCTCCTCCTCCTTGGTGTTCTCCTCCAGGTTGCCTTGTCTGAGCTTCAACCTTCTGGCTCTCATTAAGTGCTTTTTAAAAAAAAAATTGGTGGTTACGGCCTACTAACGGTGTCTGCCGCTCCCTGGTGTTGTCCTCCACTGTATAAAGCTGAGCTTCAGTCTTTAGGCTTTCGGCCTATAGTATCAGATATTAAACTGCATTTGGCCTTCAACTTTGGTTACGGCCTACTAACGGTGTCTGCCGCTCCCTGGTGTTGTCCTCAACTGTATAAAGCTGAGCTTCAACCTTCTGGCTCTCATTAAGTGCTTTTTTAACAAAAAATTGGTGGTTATGGCCTACTAACGGTGTCTGCCGCTCCATGGTGTTGTCCTCCACTGTATAAAGCTGAGCTTCAGTCTTTAGGCTTTTGGCCTATAGTAGCAGATATTAAACTGCATTTGGCCTACTAGTGTGGTTGGGCCCTTAAAACAGTGTCTGCTGCTCCTGGGTTTGCTACTCCACTGAACAAAGCAATGCCGCCTGTTTAGTCCTGTTACCAATTTTGAACTGCATTTAGCCTACTTTATTCTTTGGCCCTATATCTGTGTTTAGTACTCCTCATCCTGCCCATTGCCCAGCCACTGCTAGATGAGTCTGCTGGTACATTGACGTAGACCACTACATTCCCCTTGCACTCTACACAGCCAGAATCTGACCCTGCTGAAAGTAAGGTTCCCCTTCCCGCTTGTTATACCACCTTACACAGGGACAAAGAGGAAGGTGCAGATGAAAGTGCACGTTCCTTCATCAGGTGGGGGGGCATACTCGTTGGCGACGTCACTGGCACAGGGCCCCTCAGAGTACGCAAAAGTGACGTTGCTGGTGGGAGGCGCCCCCGCCGTGCAAACACACCGCTGTACTTTGAGGGGCCCTGTGCCAGTGCCAATGCCAACGAGTGGGCCCCCCTGCTTGCTTAGGATCACAGCACTTGCAAAGTTGAAATACTTACCTCTCACTGCTCCACTGCCGTGACGTAGTCCACGTTTCTTGGGCCCACTAAAACCTTGAACCAGCCCTACCCCCCACAACTTTTGCCAAATGACCCCCAATTTCCAATGCCCAACTATTATTATAAAGTTAATTAAGATTGACAAGCTTCAGAAACAAGAATGGATGTTTTTGGCATTAAAATGGGCACTGTAGGTGTTTTCCTGGCCTCCACTCACTGCCGACTATGCTTCCCCATTGACTTGCATTGGGTTTCGGGTGATCCCCGACTTTTAGCGATAATCGGCCGACTGCACTCGACTCGGCTTTGGACAAAGTCGGGTTTCGCAAAACCCGACTCGATCTTAAAAAAATGAAAGTCGCTCAACCCTAATTTTGACGTGCTCATCATCCCACACAGGATTCCCTGTGTAAGATGGAAGCTCAGCAACTTTCTGTTTTTTACTTACACAACGTCGTGATACTGATCGTTTCTTTAGAGGTAATACAATGCCGAAATCGCTAGAAGATCCTGCAAGAGCAATATCTGCATATTCTACAGTTTGACACACCCGTATATTGTTCCGGTTATTACTCTTCTTTCCCTCAGAGAGCTGCTCAATTTCTCTGTTTTCAGGAGTAACTTGGGGAATGGTGATTGAGCTATAGGCTTCCGGAGTTATGATGGGACAATCGTTCTGCGATGCAAATCTCTCTCTTGAAACGTTCTTATATTTTTGATGTAAAATCTTGAGGGTTGGATTCCCGGTGTGTTTGGGTGCTGCATAGCTTTCCTCATGATCCACAGCACAGATGGGCGAAAGAGGAGTCGTTCTCATAGCCGCATTAGCTCTTTGGGGGGTATTCAGTGCAAATCCATAATTACGCCGATGCAAAATTTGTGGTTGAAGATCCAACGTATCTAAAAGAAAAGATACAAGTGTCAGTTATCTGTGAAACCGGTGTAAAATTGGAAAAGTTACATGCCCTCAGTTATCCATGATCCCGCGTAATATTTGAAAAGTTATCTGTGACAGTTATCCATGAAATCATTGTAACAATGTTTGTATAAATCCAGTATAGAGCAGACTAAATATATACTTACAAGTATGAACTGGGAATTGCACTTCCGCAGCTCCTGGTTTAATGGACATCTCATTGTTTGAACTCGTTGAGACGGGAATATTCTCTTTTTCAAATTGAATTTTTCTGACCACTAGTTTAGCAGATGTAAATAAAATTTAATTATTAGTTAACCCAGAATTGATTTTCTACACAAAACTGAGAATCGTATGTATTTCAAGCGAACCGTTACCTTTTCTATTCTTGAGACACCTGCTTAACGAATTTCCACGTCTTTCAGGAGCATCGGGTACCGGGGGAATTACAGACATTTTGACATCTATGATCTCGACATCTGAATCCTGATTTTCACATGGTTCGGGAGCATACCAGTTTTCCGACATATAGGCCGATTGATGCATGTCAGTATCTGTATGAGAAATTGCATTTTGTTTGTGTTTACATACAAAGGATTAAATCAGCTGATATATATATATATATATAGGTTTCTTAGGAAAGATAAATATCTTGGTACGGTGTTACAGCTACATTTTTTTCCCTATCTAAATGCAAAAAGGAGAATCTAATTACTTGTGATAGACTGATGAGCAGACATATTATCTTCTAATGGTTCCGCAGCTACGGATTCAAAGGCTTCATAATTCTGAGTGTTGAAATTATTGCCAAATTCAGGAGACATACACTCTTCTTAAATAAGAAAGAATGAAAGAATATATAATTAATATACAAAACAATGACTTAATCAGAATGAGACAATACTCTGTACATTATATTTGGTATAATACCTAATGGTGTGCTTGTAAGAAGGGTACTGTATTGATATATACCATATAGGAATTAGCAAAGATTCGGTTTATAACTATATCACAAATATATATGCAGCGCCCCCACGGTCGCAGGGCCGAGGGGTACCCGGTACCGGGTCTCTGAGTCTCTGTTCTGGAGTTGTCACGGTGGCTAGACCCGGTCCGTGACCCTGCTGAGGGGCGTACAATGAAGGTGGAGGTATGGGATGTCGTTATGGTGGTGTGGTGCAGTGCTGGTCGCAGTAAATAACGAGGACACCAGGTTGCAGTCTCTTTACCTCTTTACTGAAGGCTTCAGGATCCTCAGTCCGGAATACGGTTAACCAGGCTGCGCAAGTCCGGCCGGTCCGATGGCACCTCCAGAGTTCCCTTTGCAGGTGGAAATCTGTGCCTACCTTCTAGCGCTTGTGTGTTGCGGTCCTCCCCTGCTGTGCTTATGGGATAGTCCCCACAACTGTTGTGTCTGTTTCTCGTGTTCCCTCACAACTGGATTCTGATGTTCTTCTTCGTCCCCCAGATGATATGGCTAGGACGCACCCGTATGACGGGTAGGCTCGGAGCTCTTCCTGGACCCTAGTGTCGCCCTTCTCCTAGTGTGCCCCCCATGTCTTCATAGGTGATTGGTGTGAGACAGCCCGCCTATAGCTGACTGTCCTGCCATAGGTTTGAAGTATTGCTTGGAGCCTGATACTTCTTCGGCGTTCCGGCCACCGGCTACGCGCCTCAGTAGGATGTTGCCTCGATCTTACAGCACGACTCCCACTGGTATTTCTCCTTGTTGCGTTGATCTCGTTTCTCACTCAGCACAATATAATTCGCTTCTTGTCCTTTCTTAGGGTACCGCCGCGATCAGGTGCAGGCGCAGTCCCGTAACGTTCTCTCTGTTCGCTAGGCCTCTGTCAGGATCCCACCCCTGACAGGGACCCCTCTGAATCTTCCCCTACAACACCCTCTGCCACAAGGTGTTGCCTGGTTCCAACCCAGTCAGCTTTCTCATCTAACTTCCTATCCAACCCCCAGTTTTACCAGACTGTGAGGAGTGGCCTAATGCATAGTGCCCTTAGCTCTCCCTGGAGGCCAGACTGTGAAATGTATTGGTGTCTGTGATACCTGGTCAGATGAACTCCTTCAGTGCCATCAGACGTACCATAGCCCTCCTTAGTGGCGGAGCAACAGTACTGCAACGACCAGGACTCTGGGGCGCTGCATATACCATATAGGAATTAGCAAAGATTCAGATTATAACTAGTGTTGAGCATTCCGATACTGCAAGTATCGGCCGATATTTGCGGTATCGGAATTCCGATACCGAGTTCCGATATTTTTGTGAAATCGGAATCGGAAGTGTGCGGTGCGTATTGTTTCTAGGGTCTGGAGGAGAGGAGACTCTCCTTCAGGCCCTGGGATCCATATTCATGTAAAAAATAAATAATAAAAATAAAAAATATTGATATACTCACCCGTCCAGCGGCCCCGGCTCTAGCGGTGCCTCCGTTCCTAAGAATGCAGGGAGTGTAGGACCTGCGATGACGTCGCGGCTTGTGATTGGTCGCGTGAGCGGTCACATCACAAGCCGCGACATCATCGAAGGTCCTTATCTCTGCATTCTTAGGAACGGAGGCTGCAGGTTACAGCGCTAAGGTCCAGGGGCCGCCGGAGGGGCGAGTATATCCATATTTTTTATTTTTATTCTTTATTTTTTACATGAATATGGATCCCAGGGCCTGAAGGAGAGTTTCCTCTCCTTCAGACCCTGGGAACCATCCAGGATACCTTCCGATACTTGTGTCCCATTGACTTGCATTGGTATCGGGTATCGGTATCGGTGATATCCGATATTTTTTGGATATCGGCCGATCCCATCCGATACCGATACCTTTGAGTATCGGAAGGTATCGCTCAACACTACTTATAACTATATCACAAATAGATACCATATAGGAATTATCAAAAATTCAGCTTATAACTATATCACAAATAGATACCATATAGGAATTAGCAAAAATTCAGCTTATAACTACCGTATATACTCGAGTATAAGCCGACCCCCCTAATTTTGCCACAAAAAAATGGGAAAACTTATTGACTCGAGTATAAGCCTAGGGGGGAAAATGCAGCAGCTACTGGTAAATGTCAAAAGTAATAATAGATACCAATAAAAGTAAAATTAATTGAGACATCAGTAGGTTAAGTGTCTTTGAATATCCATATTGAATCAGGAGCCCCATATAATGCTCCATACTGTTCATTATGGCTCCATAAGATGCTCCATATTAAAATATGCCCCATATAATCCTGCATAAAGGTTAATAAAGGCCCCATAAGATGCTCCATAGACACATTTGCCCAATATAATGCTGCACAAATGCTGATTATGGCCCCATAAGATGCTCTATAAAGATATTTGCCCCTTATAGTGCTGCACAAACATTATGGCCCTATAAGATGCTCCATACAGACACTTGCCCCATATGCCGTAGTGCCCTACAAACTTTATTTATGGCCCCATACAGACACTTGCCCCATATAGTGCTGCACAAACATTATGCCCCTATATAGTGCTGCAGAAACGTTATGGCCCCATATAGTGCTGCAGAAACGATATGGCCCCATATAGTGCTGCAGAAACGTTATGGCCCCATATAGTGCTGCAGAAACATTATGGCCCCATATAGTGCTGCAGGAATGTTATGGCCCCATATAGTGCTGCAGGAATGTTATGGCCCCATATAGTGCCGCAGGAATGTTATGGCCCCATAAAGTGCTGCAGGAACATTATGGCCCCATAGATGCTCCATACAGACACTTGCCCCATTTGCTGCGATAAAAAAAAAAAATCACATACTCACCTCTCCGTCGCTCAGGCCCCCGCACTTTCAATAGTCACCTGCTCCTCGTTCCGGGCGCCGATCTGTCTCCAGCACTGACGTTCAGCAGAGGGCGCGCACTGACCACGTCACCGCGCCCTCTGACCTCAGCATCACTGCTGGAGACAGATCGGCGCCCGGAACGAGGAGCAGGTGACTATCGCGCAGCGCAGCGCTCCCCTCCCCGTATACTCACCTGGTCCTGCCGCTGTGTAGATCCTGCTTCCCCGACGCCGCAGCGCTTCATCCTGTACTCAGCGGTCACATGGTACCGCTGATTACAGTAATGAATATGCGGCTCCACCCCTATGGGAGGTGGAGCCGCATATTCATTTACTGTAATCAGCGGGACCATGTGACCGCTGAGTACAGGAAGAAGCTGAAGCTGCTGCTGCCGGCGCCGGGGAAGACAGGGACCTGCAGGGACCGCGCCTGGACTAGGTGAGTATTTTTAGACAGCCCCCGCTCCCCCTCCCCTGCCGACCCCCGGGTATGACTCGAGTATAAGCCGAGAGGGGCAATTTCAGCCCAAAAAAGTGGGCTGAAAATCTCGGCTTATTCTCGAGTATATACGGTATATCACAAATACACTATATTCCAAATTATTATGCAATTTACATTTTTCTCAGATTTTCCTAAATGGTCGGTGCAAATGACAGTCAGTCTAAGAAAAGTCATCACCCGTTAGAGTATACATCAAATTTTATTGAAGAAACCTCCCAATGATAAAAGTATAATCTCCAAAATGAATAAAAACTCAAAATGCACTGTTCCAAATTATTAGGCACAGTAGAATTTCTAAACATTTGATATGTTTTAAAGAACTGAAAATGCTCATTTGTGGAATTTGCAGCATTAGGAGGTCACATTCACTGAACAAAAAGCTATTTAACTCCAAAACATCCTAACAGGCCAAGTTACATGTTAACATAGGACCCCTTCTTTGATATCACCGTCACAATTCTTGCATCCATTAAACTTGTGAGTTTTTGGAGAGTTTCTGCTTCTATTTCTTTGCATGAAGTCAGAATCTCCTCCCAGAGCTGCTGTTTTGATGTGAACTGCCTCCCACACTCATACATCTTTTGCTTGATGATACTCCAAAGGTTCTCTATAGGGTTGAGGTCAGGGGAAGATGGTAGCCACACCATGAGTTTATCTCCTTTTATGCCCATAGCAGCCAATGACACAGAGGTATTCTTCGCCGCATGAGATGGTGCACTTTCATGCATGAAGATGATTTAGCTCCTGAAGGCACATTTCTGCTTTTTATACCATGGAAGAAAGTTGTCAGTCAGAAACTATATATTTTGCAGAGGTCATTTTCACACTTTCAGGAACCTTAAAGAGCCCTACCAGCTGTTTCCCCATGATTCTGGCCCAAAACATGACTCCTCCACCTCCTTGCTGACGTCGCAGCCTTGTTAGGACATTGGTGGCCATCCACCAACCATCCACTACTCTAACCAGCTGGACCATCCAGGGTTGCTCGACACTCATCAGTAAACAAGACTGTTTGAAAATAAATTAGTCTTCATGTATGTCTGGGCCCACTGCAACTGTTTCTGCTTGTGAACACTGTTTAGGGGTGGCCGAATAGTAGGTTTATGCACCACAGCAAGCCTTTGAAGGATCCTACACCTTGAGATTTGAGGGACTCCAGAGGCACCAGCAGCTTCAAATAACTGTTTGCTGCTTTGCAATTGTATTTTGGCAGCTGCTCTCTTAATCCAATGAATTTGTCTGGAAGAAACCTTCCTCATTATGCCTTTATCTGCATGAACTCTGCGCTCTTTTTCAGTCACAAATCTCTTCACAGTATGATGACCACTCTTAAGTTTTCGTGAAATAGCTAATGTTTTCATGCCTTGTTCAAGGCCTTGCACTATTTAACACTTTTCAGCCCAGAAAGATCCTTGTTATTTTTCATATTGTTTGAAACCTGTGGCCTGCTTAATAATGTGGAACATCATTTTTAAGTAGTTTTCCTTTAATTTGAATCACCTGGAAAAATAATTATCACACGTGTTTAAGATTGATTTCAGTGATCCATTGAGCCCTGAGACACAATACCATCCACAAGTTTATTTGAAAAGCAAAACAATTAAATCTTTATGAAACTTAAATCCAATTTTCATAATAATTTGGAACAGTGTAGATACCATATAGGACTTAGCAAAGATTCAGCTTATAACTATATCACAAATACATACCATATAGGAACTAGCAAAGATTCAGTTTATAACTATATTACAAATATATACGCTATAGGCAATGATAATATTAGGGAGCAATTAAATCAGTAAACACTTACTTTTTTTCAAAGAGTAGAGCAGAGCAGCTGTTCAGATTCGCAGAAAAACTGTCTTTAAGATTCTGCTGTCAAGACTGGAGCAAGTCTGTCCTGTATTTAAAGTGAAAATACCACCCACATGTTCTGACCGTGTACAACCCTTCAGTGATTTCAACCAATCAGTTTAGGATTACACTAATGAGTCACAGCTGTTGTGTTAAAATTAAATAACTTATCTAGGACTGAAATATATTATCTAGGACTGAAATATTTGGAATAAATACAGCATTTAATATGAAATTATTCAATTGAATTTCTGGAAGAGGCCTGCGGTTGTTGATCACTGCCACACAATCATTTATTCAATCATGGCTTCTAACTCCTATGAGGAAATATTACAGAAACAATATTTCACACCTAAGGCACCAGGATCATTCAGTGGAATTGACAAATTATTTACAGAGACAAGAGACCATGGAATTAAGAAATCTGATGTGGCTGATTGGTTGAATAAACAAGATACCTACACGCTATACAGACCTGCTAGAAAACACTTTTTGACAAATAAAATTTACGTATCAGACATTGATTCGCAGTGGCAAGTGGATCTCTTGAGTTTGATTGACTATTCAAGGGAAAATGATAATGTCAAATACATCCTGACGGTGATTGATACTCTATCGAGATACGCATGGTGCATGGCCTTATCAAACAAGACTGGAGCAGCTGTAGCCAGATCATTCAAATTAATATTTCAAAATGATAAGCGCATACTGGGGAAATTGCAGATGGATCGCGGCAAAGAATTTATAAATTCATCACTCAAGCAACTATGTAATATGCATAATATTCACCACTTTTTTTTACCAACAATGTTGTAAAGGCCACTATGGTGGAGCGCTTTAATCACACATTAAAAACTCGTATGTGGCACTATCTAACGAAGCATAATACCTTTAGGTATATTGATATTTTACCGGATTTGGTGCATAGCTACACTCATGCATACCACTGCGCTATATGCTGCAGGCCTGCTGATGTGACCCTGCAAAATTCGCTACAAATCTGGCGCAATATTTACAGTTCTAGTACTACTAATAAACCTATTAAACTGACTTTAAAAATCTGTGATCATGTCAGAATATCTCGGTATAAGGGAACTTTTTCCAAGGGTTATGAACAAACATACAGCGAAGAGATTTTTTTAATTACCACCGTCTCCAATAAATTTCATAAACCTCTTTATAAAATTAGTGATTTAGCAGGCGACGCTGTAGAGGGGTCATTTTGTAAGGAAGAGCTGCAAAAAATACCTTTGGATGAGAATCATGTCTGCAGAGTAAAAAAGATTTTGAGAAAAAAAAAGTGTCAGGGGTGTGAGCCAGTGCTTTGTCAAATGGCTGGGGTACCCTGAAAAGTTCAATAGTTGGATCCCATCTTCAGAGTTGACAGATATATAGCCATGGAAGCTGGCTCGTTCTTTATCACTCTCCCTTCCAACGCGTCTAACGATATATTTCCCAAAAATACAATTGCCGAGTATACAACTAAATTATCTAAGCCAGTTCAACTTGGAGGCCCGTACGAAGATGCGCTAACGGAAATTCAATGTCCTCATACATGGTACACATTTGAACAGAATGATGGGAATTTCTATATAGGAAAACGTGGCGATGTGCTAAAGGAATATTATGTAAAGTTGGGGTTTTATTCAACAATCGTGGACCTCATACACGCGATTAATGAGAGAATTGATATTTTGAAGATTTCCAGTGATGGGTTTAAGCTGTGTAATGATGATGTGAAGAGGAGCGTCACCCTAACGGATTCGCCATGAATACATTTTGCCCCCGGCCACAAATTGGCGCACATTTTAGGCCTCCAACCATACATTGAGGCTTCTGTAGATAATAGCCTGGTTGATCTGAAGAAGATTTATGCAGATATAAAAGATGGATTTTATACATTGTTTGTGTACACAGATATAATACAGCATCAGCTTGTGGGGGACAGCTATGTCCAACTTCTGAGAACTGCTCAGGTAACCGGCAAGAGCGGTGAGATTATCACCCTTCAGTACACAAGACCCGATTACGTGCCCTTATGCAAGCAGCATTTTGATTCTGTGGCAATCTCTATCTTATCAGACCAAGGCACCCCAGTTAAATTCAAGTACGAAAAAGTATTGTGCGATTATATTTTAGACCGCGACAGTATTGACACGATAAAATGGTGTCTCAAAGGGTGTATGGAGACCCCGCTGTTTATGCCCGCTACTATATTGCCCAGTCGGGGCACGGGCTAGAGGGGTTCAGCGGCAGTGAGTACATGTATTATTCTGGCCTGGCCGGGATATTTAAAGGCTTATTTCGCCGTGCCGTACCACTTTTCAGAAAAGGCTTAGAATTAGTAAAGCCCCACACGAAGACGGCTGTCAGAAACATTGCTAAAGATGCTGTCACTACTGTCTCATCAGCCCTTATGAATAGGATAAATACACAACCTCAGTAAGATGGTTCTGAGATAATTAATGTCGCTAAAAAACCGCCTTTACCGCCGATGCTCATGAATAAAAATACAACCAAGAGACGCCGCCGTCAGAAGCGAGTAAGACGCTCTGTGGACGACATCTTCTAATCAATTATCATGGCTTTCCTGCATGATGCTTCTGTATAGTGCGCAAAATCTGAACTGGATATTTTTGACATACCGCCGACTCAAACAAGTATAGTGAAATCTCTATTTGTAGAAGTACAACCGGTTGCGGCACTGTCAGACAACGGGTCCTTGGAATTTTTCATATCTGGGAGCGGCGATTATTATTATGATCTGAACAACACGCTGCTGTACATAAATTGCCGCATCATCAAGCAAGATAATACGGCTATCGCTGATGGCGCGCGTGTGGCGCTCATAAACTACCCTCTAGCCACTCTTTTTAACCAGGTCGATATTACTCTGGGAGACCAACTTATCTCACAATCGGACAATCTCTACAGCTATAGAGCGTACATAGAGACCCTTTTAAATTACAGCTCGCAGACACTCATCACAATTTACAGCCGGTTTGTTCTATAAAGACACTGTGGGCCATCATAATGACCGGGGCTTGGATGGTGCAAATGCAGGGTTTGTCAAAAGAACCAATGCAACTTCCCACTCAAAGCCCGTCGACCTCTTGGGGCCCATTTTTGGGGATATATTTAATCAACCAAAGTTAATATTGAATGGGCATTTCTCACTCATTAAAACAGGTAACCTACGTGCTGAAGTCCGGTTTGCGCTACCCACACCCCACACAATAAATATGTTTGTTTTTGCAGTCAACCACATCATTCTGGAAATTAATAATAGGAGAGAGATCTTGTACGATTTTAATTAAGTAACGATGGACAGTCTACAGCTTACCGCGGTACTGAAGGCCGCTAATTATACAGACCGCATATTCGCCGGTGTGTTTCCGTGTGATTTGCTTCTGGAAGAAAGAGTGACTCAGAGACCCACAGCATATATCGTGAATACAGACCCGTCGAGTCAAGCTGGGCGCCACTGGGTATTGATCATACTCTGCGATGATAAGATGGGCATATTTTTTGATAGCTATGGCTTTTGTCCGGATAGTATTATCTTTCCACGTGAATTTGTGACATTCCTGAACAAGAATTATGAATCTTATTGTTACCAAAACTCGCAAATCCAGGATACGTATAATACTGTATGTGGCCATTATTGCATATATGTATTACATCATTTAGCATGCAGATTACCATTCAAAAATGTGGTTGTCTTTGTCAGTTTCATTGATCTAGATGTCTGACCAGGACATAGCTAAATTCCCTAATGCCCCATTTCATATGAAAGTTGATTGATTGCATTCCAATGCTGTTGTGTGTGTGTGTGTGGCATTGCTACCTTATAATGTGTTCTTTATTTTCATTTAGTTCTGTCAATAAACATTTTAAGCTGATCTGTTTGCTTCTGCATCATTGTTTTCCTTCACTTCTGTGACCCCAGAACTCATAACACCCACATCTGTTTGTTGTGTAACTGGGCATATCGCTGTCCCGCTGTGTTGATTGATCTGTTCTGGCTGTATCTGCGCCATTGAACTGTTTGTTGTGTTTTATCTGTACGTATCTGTGCACCATGTGTGGTGTGGAGATTGACATTGGATGGCTTGTTTACTACATTTAAACATGGCTCTGTTCCTACATGAGCTCATCTGGTTCTATTTAAGCATGGGAATACTGTAGCTCCTGAACACTGCACCCAGTCTGTGATGCACAGAATGCCTTTCACATAACATGCTGCAGAAACACGATCATTTTGTACCATGTGATCATTGGGAATAAAATGCATTGCTATGATTACAGCAGCAAACTCATATCAACTTCATATAAAATGAAAATCTAATATGATATAAAAGCGATGTATCAAATACTGTGATAACAATATCAAACACTATCAAATACACTGACAGGGAGGGGAGGGGTTACACACTTTTGATACACTTTGATAGGAGCGGGGCAGCTGTCAAATTGAGTTTGACGAGTGATACCTCTTCTCTACTACTAATATCCATTGTCCTTTTCCAGCCAGAAAACACCAGACCATGGCTGTTTTATTTGGCTTGGCTGGTTGTCAAAAATGGGAGGAACCACATGTTGTTTAAAATTATTTAAATAATTAAAAAAAAAAAAAAGTGTGGGGACCTCTTGATTCGTGATAACCAGCCATTCTAAAGCTGAGAGCTGAGGGTTGAAGCCCACAGCTGTCAGTTTTTCTTGGCTAGTTATCAAAAATACAAGGGAATCCATGCTATTTTGAATTATTTATTGATAGGGCAGGTGCTGGCTGATGAATACATCCATCAGCCGGCACCTGCTCTCGCTATTATCAGCGATTTCAGGTGTGGACTGATAGGACACATGCACAAATTGACTATTACTAGTCCAGATCAAATTAAAAAGTTAACAGCTGCAATATATCATGAATTGTATGTATATACACATTCTCATTTAAAGATTTTTCTGTATTTTCATGACTGAATGAAGGTCAGTCAGTCTGAAAAGTTGGGAAAACTTTGAAAGTGTCCCCAAGTGCAGTTGCAAAAACCATCAAGTGCTACAAAGAACCTGGCTTACATGAGGACCGCCCCTGGAAAGGAAGACCAAGAGTCACCTCTGCTTCTGAGGATAAGTTTATCTGAGTCACCAGCCTCAGAAATCGCAGGTTAACAGCAGCTCAGATTAGAGACCAGGTCAATGCCACACACAGTTCTAGCAGCAGACACATCTCTACAACAACTGTTAAGAGGAGACTTTGTGCAGCAGGCCTTCATGGTAAAATAACTGCTAGGAAACCACTGCTACGGACAGGCAACAAGCAGAAGAGACTAGTTTGGGCTAAAGAACACAAGAAATGGACATTAGATCAGTGGAAATCTGTGCTTTGGTCTGATGAGTCCAAATTTTAGATCTTTGGTTCCAACCACTCTACATGCCTGATTCCCACGGTGAAGCATGGAGGAGGTGTGATGGTGTGAGGGTGCTTTGCTGGTGACACTAATTTATTCAAAATTGAAGGCATACTGAACCAGCATGGCTACCACAGCATCTTGCAGCGGCATGCTATTCCATCCGCTTTGCGTTTGGTTGAACCATCATTTATTTTTCAACAGGACAATGACCCCAAAGACACCTTCAGGCTGTGTAAGGGCTATTTGACCATAAGGAGAGTGATGGGGTGCTACGCCAGATGACCTGGCCTCCACAGTCACCAGACCTGAACCCAATCGAGACTCCTTCAAGATTGTTGGAAGACCATTTCCGGTGACTACCTCTTGAAGCTCATCAAGAGAATGCCAAGAGTGTGCAAAGCAGTCATCAAAGCAAAAGGTGGCTACTTTGAAGAACCTAGAATATAAGACATATTTTCAGTTGTTTCACTCTTTAAGTATATAATTCCAAATGTGTTAATTCATAGTTTTGATGCCTTCAGTGTGAATTTACAATTTTCATAGTCATGAAAATACAGAAAAATCTTTAAATGAGAACGTGTGTCCAAGCTTTTCCTCTGTACTGTGTGTGTGTGTGTGTGTGTGTGTGTGTATATATATATATAAACACACACTGCTCCAAGTAAATCAAACTTCTGTGAAATCAAACTGTTCACTTAGGAAGCAACACTGTTTGACAATCAATTTCACATGCTTTTGTACAAATGGAATAGACAACAGATTGAAATTATTGACAATTATCAAGACACCCCCTATAAAGGAGTGGTTCTGCAGGTGGATACCACAGACCACATCTCAGTACCAGTAAATCTGGCTGATATTTTGATCACTTTTGAGTGTTTGTTGTGCTTTCACACTCGTGGTAGCATGAGACGGACTCTACAACCCACACAAGTGGCTCAGGGAGTGTAGCTCATCCAGGATAGCACATCAATGCGAGCTGTGGCAAGAAGGTTTACTGTGTCTGTCAGTGTAGTGTCCAGAGGCTGGATACTACCAGTAAACAGGCCAGTACACCAGGAGATGTGGAGTGGGCCATAGGAGGGCAACAACCCTGCATAAGGACCGCTACCTCAGCCTTTGTGCAAGGAGGAACAGAAGGAGCACTGCCAGAGCCCTGCAAAATGACCTCCAGCAGGCCAAAAATGTGCATGCATCTGCGCAAATGGGTAGAAACCGGCTCCATGAGGATGGTCTGAGCACCCGGCGTCCACAGACAGGGGTTGTGCTCACAGCCCAACACCGTGCAGGACACTTGCATTTGCCACAGAACATCAGGATTAGCAAACTCACCACTGGTGCCCTGTGCTATTCACAGATGAAAGCAGGTTCACACTGAGCACATGTGACAGATGTGATAAAGTCTGATGATGTCGTGAAGAGTGATCTGCTGCCTGCAACATCCTTCAGCATGACCGGTTTGGCAGTGGGTCAGTATTGGTGTGGGGTGGCATTTCGTTAGAGAGCCACACAGCCCTCCATGTGCTAGCCTGAAGTACCCTGACTGCCAGTAGGTACCAGGATGAGATCCTCAGACCCATTGTGAGACCACATGCATGTGCATTGGGTCCTGGATTCTTTCTGAGGCATGACAATGCTAGGCCTCATGTGGCTGAAGTGTGTCAGCAGTTCCTGCATGATGAAGGAATTGATAATATGGACTGGCCTGCCCATTCCACAGCACTGAATCCAATCGAGCACATCTGGGACATCATGTCTCACTCCATCCACCAATGCCACATTGCACCACAGACTGTCCAGGAGTTGACTGATGCCTTAATCCCGGTCTGGGAGGAAAGTAATGAAAAAGCTAGCACACAATCAATGAAGTTCACGGTGCTAGTGAACGGGATGTTGAGTCCCCAAAGTCATCAAATTCAAAAGATCACTGCACTCGTATAGTTTTCAAATGCATAATTTCAAAAGTTTATTAAATTTGTGTCAGAGAGAAAAAAAGGTTCCTGGCGAATTTGACGTTTCGGCTAACCCGTAGCCTTGTTCACAAAAATCGCTGTAACAAGTGAAAGATAAAACAATGTCACTCACAGATAAGTATATACATATTTACAATTTGTACACAAAAGAAAGAAATCCATGTCACGGTGATACAATCGCCGATAGTTGGGCATATCATATAGGGATTATCGACTAGGAATCACATATTTTTCAAGACATATGAACAAATCGACGATCGAGAGGGGGAGTTTGAGAGAGGGAGTTCATGTTGGATCTGGAGAGAACACTTATGGAGGAAGAACATACCCTGTTAGAACTGTATTGCATACAAAGAGAGGACCCTTTTGGTGAGTCAAATAAAACGATGAAGAGGCATAACCTGGAAGGAACAATATAGCATAAAGAGGCAGCAGAGTCATACGGTACATAGCAGAGGGGGAGGCATACGCCCAACCCCTAGTATAATATTGACAGTAATTCCCTCCTTAGATGCTGGTTATTCTTATCACCACCCCAAAAAAGAGTAGTACATCATAGAAATACTGACCTAGCAGGAGTGCTAGCGAACATAAGCCCATACACAAAAACCGTATCAGCGGCTGGACCGAGACTTGTGGCTGCAATATATACATATAAGAACAATGAGGCCCAATAGTGTAGACAGATAGAACTGTGGGGTATATGGAGCTATTGGAATACCTGTCCAGTGGATGCAGTCAATACTTGATGTCAGCCTGTATCCGTTCAGTATTTTTTGCAGTGTCCCAGATCTAGTGTGATGGTATAGTGCTATGTGTGAGAGAAGGAGGGAACAGTTATAAAAGGGACCATGTCTCCTATATGGAAATGGTATGGAGGACACGTTATAATGCCTGTTAAAGATCTAACTCAGTACCTGTGTCACCAATCGTTGCAGGGGACCACACTAGTGCTGGCCACTGGTTACAGTGGTATCTCCTTACTATAATGGGAAATGCTGCCTGTAGGTTCCGGATTAATGTACCTGTATACAGGTCCTTCTCAAAAAATTAGCATATAGTGTTAAATTTCATTATTTACCATAATGTAATGATTACAATTAAATTTTCATATATTATAGATTCATTATCCACCAACTGAAATTTGTCAGGTCTTTTATTGTTTTAATACTGATGATTTTGGCATACAACTCCTGATAACCCAAAAAACCTGTCTCAATAAATTAGCATATTTCACCCGACCAATCAAATAAAAGTGTTTTTTAATACCAAACAAAAAAACCATCAAATAATAATGTTCAGTTATGCACTCAATACTTGGTCGGGAATCCTTTGGCAGAAATGACTGCTTCAATGCGGCGTGGCATGGAGGCAATCAGCCTGTGACACTGCTGAAATGTTATGGAGGCCCAGGATGCTTCAATAGCGGCCTTAAGCTCATCCAGAGTGTTGGGTCTTGCGTCTCTCAACTTTCTCTTCACAATATCCCACAGATTCTCTATGGGGTTCAGGTCAGGAGAGTTGGCAGGCCAATTGAGCACAGTAATACCATGGTCAGTAAACCATTTACCAGTGGTTTTGGCACTGTGAGCAGGTGCCAGGTCGTGCTGAAAAATGAAATCTTCATCTCCATAAAGCATTTCAGCCGATGGAAGCATGAAGTGCTCCAAAATCTCCTGATAGCTAGCTGCATTGACCCTGCCCTTGATGAAACACAGTGGACCAACACCAGCAGCTGACATGGCACCCCACATCATCACTGACTGTGGGTACTTGACACTGGACTTCAGGCATTTTGGCATTTCCTTCTCCCCAGTCTTCCTCCAGACTCTGGCACCTTGATTTCCGAATGACATGCAAAATTTGCTTTCATCAGAAAAAAGTACAAGCTTCTGCCGCTGTTTATGGTTCAAAAGTGGCTTTACCTGGGGAATGCGGCACCTGTAGCCCATTTCCTGCACACGCCTGTGCACGGTGGCTCTGGATGTTTCCACACCAGACTCAGTCCACTGCTTCCTCAGGTTCCCCAAGGTCTGGAATCGGTCCTTCTCCACAATCTTCCTCAGGGTCCGGTCACCTCTTCTCGTTGTACAGCGTTTTCTGCCACATTTTTGCCTTCCAACAGACTTACCATTGAGGTGCCTTGATACAGCACTCTGGGAACAGCCTATTTGTTGAGAAATTTCTTTCTGGGTCTTACCCTCTTGCTTGAGGGTGTCAATGATGGCCTTCTTGACATCTGTCAGGTCGCTAGTCTTACCCATGATGGGGGTTTTGAGTAATGAACCAGGCAGGGAGTTTTTAAAAGCCTCAGGTATCTTTTGCATGTGTTTAGAGTTAATTAGTTGATTCAGAAGATTAGGGTAATAGGTCGTTTAGAGAACCTTTTCTTGATATGCTAATTTATTGAGACAGGTTTTTTGGGTTATCAGGAGTTGTATGCCAAAATCATCAGTATTAAAACAATAAAAGACCTGACAAATTTCAGTTGGTGGATAATGAATCTATAATATATGAAAGTTTAATTGTAATCATTACATTATGGTAAATAATGAAATTTAACACTATATGCTAATTTTTTGAGAAGGACCTGTATATAAGCACCAAAACATAAAAAATTATATAAATGAGGTATCGCTGTAATCGTAATGACTAGTGTTGAGCGATACCGTCCGATACTTGAAAGTATCGGTATCGGATAGTATCGGCCGATACCCGAAAAGTATCGGATATCGCCGATACCGATACCCAATACCAATACAAGTCAATGGGACACCAAGTATCGGAAGGTATCCTGATGGTTCCCAGGGTCTGAAGGAGAGGAAACTCTCCTTCAGGCCCTGGGATCCATATTAATGTGTAAAATAAAGAATTAAAATAAAAAATATTGATATACTCACCTCTCCGGAGGCCCCTGCACCTCACTGCTGTTAACCGGCAGCCTTCTTTGCTTAAAATGAGCGCGTTTAGGGCCTTCCATGACGTCACGGCTTCTGATTGTCGCGTGCCGCTCATGTGACCGCCACGCGACCAATCACAAGCCGTGACGTCATTCTCAGGTCCTAAATTCCTAGAATTAGGAATTTAGGAAAAAGGAATTCGGAATTAGGAATTAAGAAATTAGGAATTTAGGACCTGAGAATGACGTCACGGCTTGTGATTGGTCGCGTGGCGGTCACATGAGTGGCACGCGACCAATCAGAAGCCGTGACGTCATGGAAGGTGCTGAACGCGCTCATTTTAAGCAAAGCAGGCTGCCGGTTACTACCAGGGCGCGTCAGAGGGTGAGTATATCCCTATTTTTTATTTTAATTCTTTATTTTTTACATGGATATGGATCCCAGGGCCTGAAGAAGAGTCTCCTCTCCTTTAGACCCTGGGATCCATACACTGGGAACTTCCGATTCCGATTCCCGGTACCACAAAAGTATCGGATCTCGCTATCGGAATTCCGATACCGCAAGTATCGGCCGATACCCGATACTTGCGGTATCGGAATGCTCAACACTAGTAATGACCTGAAGAATAAAACTGCTTTATCAATTTTTCCAAATGCGTAACGGTATAAACGCCCCCAAAAGAAATTCATTAGTTGCTGGTTTTTGTTCATTCTGCCTAACACAAATCAGAATAAAAAGCGATCAAAAAATATCATGTGCCCAAAAATGATACCAATAAAAACGTTAACTCGTCCCGCAAAAAAACAAGACCTCACATGACTCTGTGGACCAAAATGTGGAAAAATTATAGCTCTCAAAATGTGGTAACGCAAAAAATATTTTTTGCAATAAAAAGCGTCTTTTAGTTCATGACAGCTGCCAAACATAAAAACCCACTATAAAAACCCCCTATAAATAGTAAATCAAACCCCCTTTTATCATCACCTTAGTTAGGGAAAAATGTGTTAAAAAAAGTATTTATTTCTATTTTCCTATTAGGGTTAGGGTTATGGCTACAGTTAGGGTTAGGGCCAAAATTAGGGTTAGGGTTGGGGCTAAAGTTAGGGTTAGAGATTGGATTACATTTATGGTTGGGATTAGGGTTAGGGGTGTGGTTAGGGTTATGGTTGGGATTAGGGTTAGAGGTGTGTTGGGGTTAGGGTTGGAGTTTGAATTGGGGGTTTCCACTGTATAGGCACATCAGGGGCTCTCCAAATGCGACATGACATCCTATCTCAATTCCAGACAATTTTGCATTGCAAAGTCAAACAGCGCTTCTTCCCTTCCTAGCTCTGCCATAGCCTCATAAAAGGACAGTGGTCAGAATTGTAAAAACAGTGGTTTACCCCCACGTATGGGGTATCTGCATAGCCAGGACAAATTGTGCAACAACTTTTATGGTCCAATTTCTCCTGTTACCCTAGGTAAAATAAAACAAATTGGAGCTGAAGTAAATTTTTTGTCAAAAAGAGTTAAATGTTCTTTTTTTTTTTTAAACATTACAAAAATTCCTGTGAAACACCTGAAGGGTTTATAAACATTTTGAATGTGATTTTGAGCACCTTGAGGGGTGCAGTTTTTAGAATAGTGTCACACTTGGGTATTTTCTATCAATTACACCCCTCAAAGTGGCTTCAAATGTGATGTGGTCTCTAAAAAAAGGTGTTGTAAAAATGAGAAATTGCTGGTCAACTTTTAACCCTTACAACTCCCTAACAAAAAAAACTTTTGGTTCCAAAATTGTGCTGATGTAAAGTAGACATGTGGGAAATGTTACTTACTAAGTATTTTGTGTGACATGTTGTGATTTAAGGACATGAAAATTCAAAGTTGGAAAATTGCGAAATTTTCTAAATTTTTGCCAAATTTATTTTATTCACAAATAAACGCAAGTAATGCCAAGGAAGATTTACCACTAACATGAAGTACAATATGTCCCAAGAAAACCTTGTCAGAATCACTGGGATCTATGCAAGCGTTCCAAAGTTATAACCTCATAAAGGTACAGTGGTCAGAATTGTAAAAATTGGTCCGGTCATTAACATGCAAACCACCCTTGGGGGTTAATCTTGTCCTTTTATTAGCCAGTCTCGGATATGGATTTTTCTTTGCCACACTGCCCTGAAGGCCAGCATCCCAGAGTTGCCTCTTCACTGTAGATGTTGACACTGGTGTTTGCGTGTACTATTTAATGAAGCTGCCAGTTGAGGACCTGTGAGGCGTCGATTTCTCAAAGTACATACTCTAATGTACTTGTCTTGTTGCTCAGTTGTGCAGCGGGGCCTCCCACTTTTCTTTCTGCTCTGGTTAGAGCCTGTTTGTGTTCTCCTCTGAAGGGAGTAGTACACACCGTTGTAGGAAATCTTCCATTTCTTGGCAATTTCTCACATGGAATAGCCTTCACTTCTAAGAACAAGAATAGACTGTGGAGTTTCACATGAAAGTTCTTTTTTTCTGTCCATTTTGAGTGTTTAATGAAACCAACAAATGTAATGCTCCAGATTCTCACTATCTCAAAGGAAAGTAAGGTTTATAGGTTCTCAGCCAAACTGTTTTCAGCTGTGCTAACTTACTTGCACAAGGGTTTTCAAGGGTATTCTAACCATCTATTAGCCTTCTTACACAGCAAACACAAAGTGTTACAAAGACTCAATGCTGAGCACAAACACCAAACAAAGCTAAGCTATAACTGACACTGCACTTCTCACAAATAGCCAGCTAAATAGCCAGCAAATCATAAAAAGAGCGAGGCACCATGCTAGACCAGATTGGGCTGTCAATCAAAGTGCTGAAAGCCCAGAACACCCCAGGGTCAGATTTGATGATGGCACTGTCACTCACAATACTGACAGCCCAACACACTTCAGATCCCATAGGGCGGCTGAGTTGTCACACACATCAGCCCTAGGCCACAATGATGAAACCGTGACACATTCAAAGGTACTCTGTTCAGAGTTTATTGTAGAAATTAGGTACAACTGCTTGCTTTAATGTATGTGTGTATATATATATATATATATATATATATATATATATATATACATACACACACACACACACACACACACACTCACACCACACACTGTGGCAAGCAATTGTACCTAATTTCTAGAAGGGGCCCTGGGTATGGAGACTACTTATAAGTTGCTACCTAAAATTCAGATTTGTATGTGTTCAATATTAATATTCTAAAATTTGTTTTCAGGAAGACATTTCCTTCACAACATGCCACTCTTTCAGCATTTGCAGCGGTCTATGTGTCTGTAAGTATATATCTATACATTTTTTATACGGTTATCAATGTCTAAAAAAACAAACGGGGAGGTATAAGGCAGGCATCATACCTAACGTACAAAAATACGGTCCATTTTTTACAGCCGAGATACGCAGAAAAGTTCCTGAACAGTGATCCGTATTCAATGCGAGGATGCAATTTTTTTTCTTCAAAAAGTATCCGCATGTCATCCATATGGCATCCGTATAGCATCCGTATGGCAAGATTTTCTTGCCGGCTTGCAAAATGGACATATAGTGGATCAGTGGGCTCAAATATTCGTGAAAACATGTATACAGTCTGTCAGTGAGATATATATATATATATATATATATATATATATATATATATATATATATATATATATATATATATATATATATATATATATATATATATTTTTTTTTTTTTTTAATACAGAGCTAGATAGCAGAAAAGCCGGTAATTCAATTGCCGGCTTTTGCTACCTCCTTATTTACATACAGTAAACCATTTCATATCTGTTATATTTTTACATACTCCTCACTAATAATGTTAGTAGTTTGTGTGCTCTAGGTGTTAAAATAAAGGGTTAAATCATGGAAAAAACTGGTGTGGGCTCCTGCGCAATTTTCTCCACCAGAGTGGGAAAGCCAGTGACTGAGGTCAGATATTAATAGCCTAGAGAGGGACCATGGTTATTGCCCCCCTGGCTAAAAACATCTTCCCCCAGCCACCCCAGAAAATGCACATCTGTAAGATGCACCTACTCTGGCACTTAGCCTCTCTCTTCCCATTCCTGAGTAGCGGTGGGATATGGGGTAATAAGGAGTCAATGTCACCTTGCTAATGTAAAGTGACATTAAGCCTGGTTAATAATGGAGAGATGTCAATAAGACACCTATCCATTATTAATCCAATAGTAGTAAAGGGTTAAAAATACACACATTATGAATAAAGTATTTCAATTAAATAAATAAACACATGGGGTTTTAATATCTTTATTGTACTCAATCCACCTGAAGACCCTCGTTCTTCTGCAAAAAAAGGAGAATAGAAAAGCAACAATATCCCATACCTGTCTGCCGTACAGTCATGTCCCACGCTGTAAAGCCATCTGAAGGGGTTTAATACATTTACAACCAGGAGCCTGCTAATGCAGCCGCCCCTGGCTGTAAAAACTGGGGAATGAATGGAATTCAGGGAAGCTTCGGTGACTTGCGGTGCTGTGCCCCGTGGTGGCATAAACTCATATAAACTGTAGCATAGGAATTTTTCTGAATATTTTCTCATGCTACAGTTCACATGAGTTTATGCCACCAGGGGGTGCAGCACCGCAAGTCACCAAAGCTTCCCTGCATTCCATTCATTCCCCAGTTTTTACAACCAGGGGCAGCTGCATTAGCAGGCTCCTGGTTGTAAATTTATTTAACCCCTTCAGATGGATTACAGCTTGGGACATGACTGTACGGCGGACAGGTATGGGATATTATTGCTTTTTAATTTTCCTTTTTTGCAGAAGAACGAAGGTCTTCAGGTGGATTGAGAGTACAATAAAGATATCAAAACCCCATGTGTTTATTTATTTCATTAAATACTTTATTCATAATGTGTGTGTGAATTTTTAACCCTTTACTACTTTTGGATTAATAATGGATAGGTGTCTTATTGACATCTCTCCATTTTTAACCAGGCTTTATGTCACCTTACATTAGCAAGGTGACATTAATTCCTTTTTACCCCATATCCCACCACTACTCGGGAGTGGGAAGAGAGTGGCTAAGTGCCAGAATAGGTGCATCTTACAGATGTGCCTTTTCTGGGGTGGCTGGGGCAGATGTTTTTAGCCGGGGGGGGCAATAACCATGTCCCTCTCTAGGCTATTAATATCTGCCCTCAGTCACTGGCTTTCCCACTCTGGCGGAGAAAATTGTGCGGGAGTCCACGCTAGTTTTTTCAGTGATTCAACCCTTTATTTTAACACCTAGAGCTCCCAAATTTTGCACACACAATCTACTAACATTATTAGTGAGGAATATGTAAAAATATAACGGATATGAAATGGTGTACTGTATGTAAACCATGACTCATATACTGTCGGGTTTGATAAGGAGATAGCAAAAGCCGGCAATTGAATTACTGGCTTTTAGGCTATCTAGCTCTGAAATTATATATATATATATATATATATATATATATATACACACACACAACCCCTGGCAAAAATTATGGAATCACCGGCCTTGGAGGATGTTCATTCAGTTGTTTAATTTTGTAGAGAAAAAAGCAGATCACAGACTTGGCACAAAACTAAAGTCATTTCAAATAACAACTTTCTGGCTTTAAGAAACACTAAAAGAAATCAAGAACAAACAATGTGGTAGTCAGTAATGGCTACTTTTTTTAACCAAGCATAGGGAAAAAATTATGGAATCACTCAATTCTGAGGAAAAAATTATGGAATCACCCTGTAAAATTTCATACCCAAAACTAACACCTGCATCAAATTAGATCTGCTTGTTAGTCTGCTTCTAAAAAGGAGTGATCACACCTTGGAGAGCTGTTGCACCACATGGACTGACATGAATCATGGCTCCAACATGAGAGATGTCAATTGAAACAAAGGAGATGATTATCAAACTCTTAAAAGAGGGTAAATCATCACGCAATGTTGCAAAAGATGTTGGTTGTTCACAGTCAGCTGTGTCTAAAATCTGAACCAAATACAAACAACTTGGGAAGGTTGTTAAAGGCAAACATACTGGTAGACCAAGGAAGACATCAAAGCGTCAAGACCAGAAACTTAAGCAATATGTCTCCAAAACTGGAAATGCACAACAAAACAAATGAGGAACGAATGGGTGGAAACTAGAGACACCGTCTGTAACTGAACTGTAAGAAATCGCCCAAAGGAAATATAATTTACATGCAGAAAAGCTAATTGAAAGCCATCATTAACACCTAAACAGAAAAAAACAAGGTTACAATGGGCTAAGGAAAAGCAATCGTGGACTGTGGATAACTGATGAAAGTCATATTCAGTGATGAATCGCGAATCTGCATTGGGCAAGGTGATGATGCTGGAACTTTTGCTTGGTGCCATTCCAATGAGATTTATAAGGTGACTGTTGACATCGATTACCTAACCAGGTATGAAGTGACACATAAGTGAATAAAAAGTAACATTATCTTTATTGACATATTATTTAAAATTACAAATCTTAAAAAACAGGATGATGGAAAAATTGGACCTCCAAACAAGATCAGGAGGTGACCTAAAAGAACCCAGATGGCAGTGTATTTTTTATATATAATATTGCTATACTTGAAAGAATATCCCTAGAGAGGAAAAAGAAAAAGAAAAAGAAACTGGCAAGTCAATATGGATGGACGTGAAACGTCTCTTTAACAAACCATATTGCAGTCTTATATTTACTGAAACGATATAACAAAACAAGTAGCAAAAAATATATATATGAATGTATATATAGCTATACCATCACATCGTAATATAAAGGCATGGATTTTTGGTATCAATAGTAATAAATTTGATTGTGACTAGTGTTGAGCATTCCGATACCACAAGTATCAGGTATCGGCCGATATTTGCGGTATCGGAATTCCGATACCGAGTTCCGATATTTTTGCGATATCTGAAATCGGGATCGGGATGCATATTCATGTGTAAAATAAAGAATAAAAATAAAAAATAAAGATATACTCACCCTCGGACGCGCCCTGGTTGTAACCGCTGCAACCGGCAGCCTCCGTTCCTTAAAAATGAGCGAGTGAAGGACCTGCGATGACGTCGCGGTCTTGTGATTGGTCGCGTAACCGCTCACGTGACCGCTCACGTGACCGCGACGTCATCGACGGTCCTTCACTCGCTCATTCTTAGGAATGGAGGCTGCCGGTTGCAGCGGTTACAACCAGGGTGCGTCCGAGGGTGAGTATATTCCTATTTTTTATTTTTATTCTTTATTTTTACACATTATTATGGATCCCAGGGCCTGAAGGAGAGTTTCCTCTCCTTCAGACCCTGGGAACCATCCAGGATCACTTCCGATATTTGTGTCCCATTGACTTGTATTGGTATCAGGTATCGGTATTGGCGATATCCGATATTTTTCAGATATCGGCCGATACAATCCGATACCGATACTTTCAAATATCGGAAGGTATCGCTCAACACTAATTGTGACTAAAGGGTGGAGAAAAAAAAAAAAAAAACCCACTCCTATACAAGAGGTGAATAGAACTGAAATACTCCAGAGTGGTCACTAGATGGCAGTGCAATGCCTACTATCAGAAAGGAGTTAAATACATAAAGCAGTAGCCAAATCAAAGAATTGCACAGAAAAAAAATGATCAGACAGCCATGAAATATTTACCTAGATGTGAGTAGAGATGGTAGCTAAGAAATGGGGGAACTGGTCACCTCCTGCGCCCTAACGTGCCCCGTTTCGCCTTTCAGCTTCTTCCAACAAAAGGGGCGTAATGGAGTCTGGGTGTTAAGTGTGGATTTTTATGTCCTGGGAGCCAGGTGTGACGTCCGAAAGGGGGCGGCCTTAATTAGCCCAATGCCTGAAAGTAAGTAGGCGTGTCAGGATGTTGCTAGGGGTGTGTGTACACAGTTACCAACGGTGTATAGGAGCGCAGAGTATGACACGCAAAAATGGGCGGAGTTAGTTATATTTCATGGCTGTCTGACTTGTTTTGTTATATCCTTTCAGTAAATATGTCAGCCATATTGTCAGTTTCTTTTTCTTTTTCTTTTCCCTCTCTAGGGATATTCTTTCAAGTATAGCAATATTATATATAAAAAATACACTGCCATCTGATCAATTTTTTTTTTTTTTTTTTCTGTGCAATTCTTTGATCTGGCTACTGCTTTATGTATTAAACTCCTTTCTGATCGTAGGCATTACACTGCCATCTAGTGACCACTCTGGAGTTTTTCAGTTCCATTCACCTCTTGTATAGGAGTGGGTTTTTTTTTTTTAGTCACAATCAAATTTATTACTATTGATACCAAAAATCCATGCCTTTATATTACGATGTGATGGTGTAGCTATATATACATTCATATATATATTTTTTGCTACTTGTTTTGTTATATCCTTTCAGTAAATATAAGGCTGCAATATGGTTTGTTAAAGAGACGTTTCACGTCCATCCATATTCCCAGTTTCTTTTTCTTTTTCTTTTCCCTCTCTAGGGATATTCTTTCAAGTATAGCAATATCATATATAAAAAATACACTGCCATCTGGGTTCTTTTAGGTCACCTCCCGATCTTGTTTGGAGGTCCAATTTTTCCATCATCCTGTTTTTTAAGATTTGTAATTTTAACAAATATGTCAATAAAGATATTGTTACTTTTTATTCACTTATGTGTCACTTCATACCTGGTTAGGTAATCGATGTCAACATTAATAATTGAAGTGCTATTTTCTGCCTAAAAAATTCTTTTTCGGATTATGGGATTAAGGCCGGAGACACACTGGTGCGAGATACGGCCGAGTCTCGCTGGTTAAAAGCAAGCTGTGGCACCTGCATTCCAGAGCGGAGCGTGCAGCTGCATAGCAATACATGGAGCCGCACGCTCCGCTCCGGAGTGCCGGTGCCACAGCTTGCTTTTAACCAGCGAGACTCGGCCGTATCTCGCACTAGTGTGTCTCCGGCCTAAATTATAAAGATGACTGCCTGAAGAGAACATGCAAATTTTCACAGTCATTGATGATATGGGGCTGCACAAGTTTATGTTGATATTTTGGACACTTTTCTTATCCAATCAATTGAAAGGATGTTTGGGGATGATGAAATCATTTTTCAAGATGATAATGCATCCTGCCATAGAGCAAACTGTGCAAACATTCCTTGAAAAAAGACACATAAGGTCAATGTCATGGCCTGCAAATAGTCCGGATCTCAATCCAATTGAAAATCTTTGGTGGAAGTTGAAGAAAATGGTCCATGACAAGGCTCCAACCTGCAAAGCTGATCTGGCAACAGCAATCAGAGAAAGTTGGAGCCAGATTGATGAAGAGTACTGTGCATGCCTCAGAGACTGCAAGCTGTAATAAAAGCCAGAGGTGGTGCAACAAAACACTAATGGTGTTTTGAAGTGTTTTTTTGTTTGTTTGCTTTTCATGATTCCATAATTTTTTCCTCAGAATTGAGTGATTCCATAATTTTTTCCCTATGCTTGGTTAAAAAAGTAACCATTACTGACTACCACATTGTTTGTTCTTGATTTCTTTTAGTGTTTTTTAACCCCTTCATGACCTTGGGATTTTCCATTTTTCCGTGTTCGTTTTTCGCTCCCTTCTTTCCCAGAGCCATAACTTTTTTATTTTTCCGTCAATATGGCCATGTGAGGGCTTATTTTTTGTGAACCAAGTTGTACTTTTGAATGACATAATTGGTTTTAGCATGTTGTGTACTAGAAAATGGGAAAAAAATTCCAAGTGCGGTGAAATTGAAAAAAAAAGTGCAATCCCAAACTTGTTTTTTGTTTGGCTTTTTTGCTAGGTTCACCAAATGCTAAAACTGACCTGCCATTATGATTCTCCAGGTCATTACAAGTTCAAAGACACCTAACATGACTAGGTTATTTTTTATCTAAGTGGTGAAAAAAAATTCTAAACCTTGCTAAAAAAAAATAAAAATTGCGCCATTTTCCGATACCCATAGCATCTCCATTTTTCATGATCTGGGGTCGGTTGAGGGCTTATACTTTGCGAGCCGAGCTGGCGTTTTTAATAATACCATTTCGGAGCAGATACGTTCTTTTGATCGCCCGTTATTGCATTTTAATGCAATGTCACGGCGACCAAAAAAAGTAATTCTGGCATTTCAAATTTTTTTCTCGCTACGCTGTTTAGCGATCAGGTTAATGCTTTTTTTATTGATAGATCGGGCAATTCTGAACGCGGCGATACTAAATATGTGTAGGATTGATTTTTTTTTTTTTATTTATTTTGAATGGGGCGCAAGGGGGGTGATTTAAACTTTTATATTTTTTTTATTTTTTCCACATTTTTTTTACTTTTTTTTTTTATTTTTGCCATGCTTCAATAGTCTCCATAGGAGGCTAGAAGCTGGCACAACTCCATCACCTCTGCTACATAGCAGCAATCATCAGATCGCTGCTATGCAGCAGAAATGCAGGTGTGCTATGAGCGCCGACCACAGGGTGGCGCTCACAGCTAGCCGGGATCAGTAACCATAGAGGTCTCGAGGACCTCTATGGTTACTATGCAGAAGCATCGCTGACCCCCGATCATGTGATGGGGGTCAGCGATGCACTCATTTCCGGCCGCCCGGCGGGAAGTGCCAGTTAAATGCCACTGTCAGCGTTTGACAGTGGTATTTAACTAGTTAATAGCGGCGGGTGAATCGCTATTTCACCCGCCGCTATTGTGGGCACATGTCAGCTGTTCAAAACAGCTGACATGTCCCAGCTTTGATGCGGGCTCACCTAGTTTTGCGCCATGTCTGTGATCTGCTTTTATCTCTACAAAATTAAACAACTGAATGAATATCCTCCAAGGCCGGAGATTCCATAATTTTTGCCAGGGGTTGTGTATATATATATATATATATATATATATATATATATCAATGACATATATATATATATATATTCTACGTCTAGACATTTTTTTCTTCTATTCTATTCTAACCTGTCAGTGTGATTTTACCGTACACTGCACTGAATTACGGGCTTTACTATAGAATACCGGTGCATATTTCATGCAAGTCACATGCATGGTCCATGTGTAGTCCGCATTTTTCTTGCCCCATAGACTTTCATTGGCGTATTTTTGGAGGAGTATGCTGACAATCGCAACATGCTGCAATTTTCTCAGCCTGTAAAATAAGGCCGAGAAATATACGGCTGATGGGAGCTGCCCCATAGAGAAACATTGGTCCGTGTGCAATGTGTTGTTTTTGCGCCTCTCCCTCGTCCGTATTTCTCTCTAGTGTGACAGCCGGCCTAAAGAGGGAGTATTTCACATGTTAGTCTTAAAGGGGTGTGTGTGTGTGTGTGTATAGAAGATATATATTGTGACAGACTGGCTCAGAGGGAGATACAAGAACGCTGCTTGTGTTAATCTTCTGCTGGTTTATTAGAATCCGATATAAACCAGTGCAGGACCCTTGCTTGTACCTCCCGTGCCTGGAGAAGATGCACCTTCATGATAGGCATAACTTTCACCATCCTCTCCTGCAACTGGGCAACATGCTCAATGATGCTCTGGTGTGGCATGACCTCGGTTTCCCAGGCTTCCTTGGCGACATCTAGGACCCCTCGCAGATTGCGACCATACATGAGCTTGAATGGCGAGAAACCAGCGGAGGCTTGAGGAAATTCTCTGACAGAGAAGAGCAGAAACAAAAGCAGATAGTCCCAGTCTCAATCGTCCTTCTCAATAACCTTCTTGAGCATGGCCTTTAAGGTCTTATTGAAACGCTCTACTATGCCATCTCCAGATGGTAGAATGAGGTTCGCAGCTGGGCAATCTGGAAGACCTTACAGAGCTCTTTTATCAATTTGCTCATGAAGAGGGTGCACTGGCCTGTCAAGATCTCCTTTGGTAGGCCCATTGTAGAAAAAATATGGACAAGTTCCCGGACTATACTCTTGGCAGGGTTCTTAGTGGTACTGCTTCAGGGTCTGGGACACATAGTCCATGACCACTACAATGTATTTATGCCCCCATACAGACTTTACTAAGGGACCTACTTGATCCACAGCAATTATCTCAAATGGGACCTCTATCACAGGTAACTGGACTAGGGGACTTTAGAAGTGAGAAGAGGGAGCGGTTATCTGGCAGGTGAAGCAGGACCTACAATCATGTAGGATCTCCCGGTAACATCCTGGCCAATAGAATCTCCGCATTATCCTCTCCTGAGTTTTTTTTACACCCATATGTCCCCCTAAAACATGCAAATGGGCCATATCTATAACCCTCTGCCGGTACCATCCTGAAATCAACAGCTACTCCAATATATCACCTCCCCTCAGTTTGGTCACTCGATATAGTAACTCACCAATAACTGCACAGTGTGGGAACATGGTGTCTTCCCCCAGCTTTTGAGCAACCTTGTTACAGACTGTAAGATTGTCAAACGCCCCCTTTAAAGTAATGTCCCTAATTTGAGCAGTCTCAAAGTTCTCTTCGAACACATCTAACTCAGGGAGGTTGGGCTTCTCAGTTTCCATCTCATATTCCTCTCCAGCAAGGACACACAGGGCAAACTCCTTCATCTTTGAGTTCTTCCCGAGGGATCTGGCTTTTGTCCAAGACACTCGATACAGCTCCCTTTTGCCACAAGTCCCAAAATAAGGAAAAATTCAGCTCCAATATAACTGGAGGTAACAAGTCCTTTAGTGGCTCGACCTCATGGGACTTAAGACTGCAGTCTGCTCCCCTGATCACTCTGGCCACAGGGTAATCCAGTCCTTGGTGTCTCCATGTATACAGCGGGTGTCCACAAACTTGTCAGGGATCAAATGGTGGGGAAGTGTAGCACTGATCAGGATCATGAGACTTCCAGAATCCAAAAGGTCAAGGTACCAGTATGCAGTAAAAGTCCAAGTACGCTTGTGGCGAGGGGCCGCAAGCCTGTACCGTACCAGCTAATGAGTGTTAACTGACATGGTACAAGCTTGAAGCCCCTTGCCGGGTTGACAATCAACACTGTAGGCCTGATAGGTGTACTAGCAACATAGGAACAACGCCGGCCTAGGCTGCAGTCCATTGGTTCAGGGGACATCTGACACCAGGTGGCTACATGTCCAGGAATGTCACATCGCCATAAGACCACGTGTTTAGCAACAACCTTTGGGGGACCCTCAGTGGAATTTGGAATCCCCCCCTCTAGAACCCCTCCATGTTGAGCCTGCCCTCTTTGGGTATTACAGTATGTGGAAGTGACAATGTCCATTTTCCTGAGGGATTTCTTTACAACCTGATACCTCTCTACTAGGCTAACCAGGTCTGAAGGTCATCCTGAGAAACCCAGGTATGTATTGGCCTGGGAAGGGAGAGGATGAATCTGTCCATCACCGAATGTTTGACCATTTGAGCATGAGTGGAAGACTAAGGCTGCAACCACTTTTGGACAAAATGTAACATGTAGGGTTGAGCGACTTTTATTTTTATAGGATCGGGTAGGGTTTCACGAAACCCGACTTTCTCAAAAGTCGGGTCGAGTGAAATCGGCCGATCCTATAAAAAAGTCGGGGTCGGCCGAAACCCGAAACCCAATGCAGTGCAATGGGATACTATGGTTCCCAGGGTCTGAAGGAGAGGAAACTCTCCTTCAGGCCCTGGGATCCATATTAATGTGTAAAATAAAGAATTAAAATAAAAAATATTGGTATACTCACCTCTCCGACGCAGCCTGGACCTTACCGCTGGTAACCGGCAGCCTTCTTTGCTTAAAATGAGCGCGTTCAGGGCCTTCCATGACGTCACGGCTTCTGATTGGTCGCGGCCGCCCATGTGACCGCCACGCGACCAATCACAAGCCGTGACGTAATTCTCAGGTCCTACATTCCTAATTCTAGGAATTTAGGACCTGAGAATTACGTCACGGCTTGTGATTGGTCGCGTGGCGGTCACATGGGCGGCCGCGACCAATCACAAGCCGTGACGTCATCTAAGGCCCTGAACGCGCTCATTCTTAGGAAGGAAGGCTGCCGGAAAGAAGCCGAGGGTGAGTATATTCCTATTAGGTATATACTCACCCTCGGACGCGCCCTGCTTCTTTCCGGCAGCCTTCCTTCTTAAGAATGAGCGCGTTCAGGGCCTTAGATGACGTCACGGCTTGTGATTGGTCGCGGCCGCCCATGTGACCGCCACGCGACCAATCACAAGCCGTGACGTAATTCTCAGGTCCTAAATTCCTAGGAATTTAGGACCTGAGAATTACGTCATGGCTTGTGATTGGTCGCGTGGCGGTCACATGGGCGGCCGCGACCAATCACAAGCCGTGACATCATGGAAGGCCCTGAACGCGCTCATTTTAAGCAAAGAAGGCTGCGATGTCCAGGGGCCTCCGGAGAGGTGAGTATATCAATATTTTTTATTTTAATTCTTTATTTTACACTTAAATGTGGATTCCGATACCAATTTCCAATATCGCAAACATATCGGAACTCGGTATCGGAATTCCGATACCAGATTCAGAAGATCGCCGACCTCATGGCCGACCCCACACAGGGGTCGGGTCGGGTTTCATGAAACCCGACTTTGCCAAAAGTCGGCGACTTCTGAAAATGGCCGACCCGTTTCGCTCAACCCAAGTAACATGTCAAACATCTGTGAGTGAGGGAGTTTGTTGCCAGCATATGCCCAGTCGTTCATTTTGTAGTGCTAAGTCATAATACACTTTTTAGGTTTCTCATGTCAAATATAGCACTAGCACCTCCGCCATCCGCTATAGTGGAAGTTTCTCCCCATCAGCCACCCTCTCTAAATCCATGAGAAAAGCCTCCACATCATCCCGGGTGTCAACTTCTGCATGGCCCGTCTTACCGACTTCTGGCGTAGGAGTCATCAGTCGGACTTGGGTGTAGGGCAGTCGACCTGCCCTGGAGCATTGCCTGCATTCGAAACACCAACTGTGACAGATTGGTTCACTCAGCTGCTCTCAGAGGTAGATACTGGAATGCTGCTTTTGTTAATCTTTTGCTGGTTTATTTGAATACGACATAAACCAGTGCAGTTTGCAAAATAAGCACAGCCTTTCTATCGGCAAAACAAATGAAAATTTATAGAACAGTCGATATGCCTGCAGGATTCGCCCACAGTGACACAGTAAACTTCAGTTCCCACTGGAGCTCCCACTTGCAGACTTCCTTATCTCCAAAACCATCTTGTCTGGGGAATGAGCAGGCCAGTCCATAGCTTCAATGCCTTCGTCTTGCAGGAACTGCTGATACACTCCAGCCACATGAGGTCTGTCATTGTCCTGTATTAGGAGGAACCCAGGGCCATCCACACCAGCATATGGTCTCATAAGGGGTCTGAGGATCTCATCTCGGTACCTAATGGCAGTCAGGCTACCTCTGGCGAGCATGTGCGGCCCTCCAAACAAATGCCACCCACACCATTACAGACCCACTGCCAAACCGGTCATTCTGAAGGATGTTGCAGGCAGCAGATCACTCGCCACGGAATCTCCAGACTCTGTCACGTCTGTCACATGTGCTCAGTGTGAACCTGCTTTCATCTGTGAAGAGCACAGGGTGCCAGTGACGAATTTGCCAATCCTGGTGTTCTTTGGCAAATGCCAAGTGTCCTGCACGGTGTTGGGCTGTGAGCACAACCTCCATCTGTGGATGTCTGGCACTCAGACCATCCTCATAGAGTCGGTTTCAAACCGTTTGTGCAGACACATGCACATGTGAATGAATGGAGTGCAGGGGAATGTCCTGTAGTTACCTTGATTCGCGGTGATGCGCCCCCTGCTGGATGTCCTCATATGAACTTGAGCCTTTTTACCACGCTTTAGTTCATATGAGGACATCCAGCAGGGGGCGCATCACCGCGAATCAAGGTAACTACAGGACATTCCCCTGCACTCCATTCATGCACAACATTTTACAGACAGGAGCGGGTGCATTAGCACAGCTCCTGGCTGTAAAATGATTTAACCCCTTCAGATGGATTTACATCGTGGGACTGACGGAACGACGGAAGGTGTGGAATATTGTTGTTTGTTTTGTTTAACTTTGTTTCAGGTGACAAGGGTCTTCAGGTGGATTACCAGTATAATAAAATATTAAAACACCCTGTGTTTTTATTTCATTAAAATACTTTTAAATAATGTGTGTGTGTTTTATTAACCATTTCGTACTATTGGATTAATAATGGATAGGTGTCATAATTGACGCCTCTCCATTATTAATCTGGCTTAATGTCACCTTACAATAGCAAGGTGACATTAACCCTTCATTACCCCATATCCCACCGCTACACGGGAATGGAAAGAGAGAGGCCAAGTGCTAGAATAGGCGCATCTTCCAGGTGTGCCTTTTCTGGGGTGGCTGGGGGCAGATGTTTTTAGCGAGGGGGGGCCAATAACCATGGACCCTCTCTAGGCTATTAATATCTGACCTCAGTCACTGGCTTTACCACCCTGGCGGAGAAAATTGCACGGGAGCCCACGCCATTTTTTTCCGCGATTTAACCCTTTATTTTACAAGCTACAGCGCCCAAATTTTACACATACACACTACTAACATTAGTAGTGTGGAATATGCAAAAAAAAAAAAGGGATATGAGATGGTTTACTGTATGTAAACCATGTCTCATATCATGTCGGGTTTGTGAAGGAGAAAGAAAAAGCCGGCAATTGAATTACCGGCTTTTCTATAGAACACCGCTGCGTATTTCTCGCAAGTCACACTGCTGGTCTGTGTGGAATCCGATTTTTTTCTCGCACCCATAGACTTGCATTGGCGATTCTTGGCCGAGATACGCTGACAATCGCAGCATGCTGCGATTTCACTCGGATCCTGAATACGGCCGAGAAAATATCGGATGATGGGAGCTGCCCCATAGATTAACATTGGGTCGAGCGCTATGCGATTTTTTTCTCGCGTTCCACTCGTCCGTATTACGGTCTAGTGTGACCCCGGCCTTAGAGTGGAAACCTCCATGCATTGTGAAGAGATTTTGTGTCTTCACATCTGCAGCTTCTATCTCTTCTTTTGGCCAGCAAACTATCCCAGCAGGGTATCTGATAATTGGCAGGGCATATGTATTGATGGTGCGGATTTTATTCTTCCCATTGAGCTGGCTCTTCAGGACCTGTCTTACCATTTGATGGTATTTGGAAGTTGCTGCTTTCCTTGCTTCCTCATCATGATTACCGTATCCCTGTGGGATGCGGAGGTACTTGTAGCATGTTTGTACATCTGCTATGTGACCTGCTGGTAATTCCACTCTGGAGTGGTCGGCGCTCATAGCAAGTGAGGTATTCTGCTACATACAGGTGATCTGATCATCGCCTGCATGTAGCAGAGCCGATCGGGTTATGAGAGCTTCTAGTGTCACATGGAGACTACTAATGCATGCCAAAAGTAATAAAAAATGTTTTAAAAAATATTAATAAATAAGAAAAAAATAAAAGTTTAAAGTACCCACCTTTCGCCCAATTCAAAATAAAACAATAAAAAAAATCAAACATACACATATTTGGTATCGCCGCATTCAGAATCGCCTGATCTATCAATAAAAAAAAGATTAACCTGATCGATAAACAGTGTAGAGAGAAAAAAAAGTAAAAACGCCAGAATTATGGTTTTTTGGTCACCATGAAATTGCATTAAAATGCAATAACAAGCGATTAAAAGATTGTATCTGCACCAAAATGACATCAATAAAAATGTCAGTTCAGCATGCAAAAATAAGCCCTCACCCAACCCGAGATCACGAAAAATGGAAACGCTACGGGTCTCGGAAAATGGCGCAATTTTATTTTTTTAACAAATTTTGGATTTTTTTTCACCACGTAAATAAAAAAAGAACATAGACATGTTTGGTGTCTATGAACTCGTAATGACCTGGAGAATAATAATGGCTGGTCATTGTAGCATTTGGTGAACATGGTAAAAAAAATCTATAAAACCTTTGTGGAATTGCACTTTTTTTGCAATTTCACCACACTTGGAATTTTTTTCCAATTTTTGAGTACACGATATGGTAAAACCAATGGTGATATTCAAAAGTACAACTTGTCCCGCAAAAACCAAGCCCTCATATTGTCATATTGATGAAAAAATAAAAAAACTTATGGTTCTGGGAAGAAGGGGAACAAAAAAACAGAAACGCAAAAATGAAAAAGGGCTCCGTCTCAAAGGGGTAAAATAATTAAAGTGCATTTTATTGCATGAAATAAGTACTTGATCATCTACCAACCAGCAAGAATTCTGGTTCTGACAGTTTTTCTTTAAGAAGTCCTCTGACTCTGCACTCATTACCTGTATTAAATGTGCCTGTTTGAATTCATTACCTGTATAAAAGACACCTGTCCACACACTGACTCAATCACACTCCAACCTCTCCACCATGGCCAATACCAAAGAGCTGTCTAAGGACACTAGGGACAAAATTGTAGACCTGCAGAAGGCTGGGATGGGCTACAGGACAATAGTCAAGCAGCTTGGTGAGAAGGCAAGAGCTGGAACCACAGTCTCAAACATTACCATTAGTAACACACTACACCATCATGGATTAAAATCCTGCAGGTCCCCCTGCTCATGCCAGCACATGTCCAGGCACGTATGAAGTTCACAAATGACCATCTGTGTGATCCAGAGGAGGCATGAGAAAAGGTCATGTGGACAGATGAGACCAAAAATCAAACTTTTTTGTATCAACTCCGCTCAACATGTTTGGAGGAAAAAGAAGGATGAGTACAACCCCAAGACCACCATCTCAAGCATGGTGGGGGAAGCATCATACTTTGGGGGTAATTTTCTGCAAAGGGGACAGGACGACTGCACTGTATTAAAGGGAAGATGGATGGGATCATGTATGAGATTTTGGTCAACAACCTCCTCAGTAAGAGTATTGAAGATGGGTTGTGGCTTATCTTCCAGCATGACAATGACCCAAAACACACAGCCAATGCAACTAATGAGTGGCTTCATAAGAAGCATTTCAAGGTCCTGGAGTGGCATAGCCAGTCTCCAGACATGAACCCTATAGAAAGTCTTTAGAAGGAGCCCAGTGACAGCCCAGAAGCATGAAAGACCTGGAGAAGATCTGGCCAAAGTTCCTGCAGTGTGTGCAAACTTGGTCAAGAATTACAGGAAACATCTGATCTCTGTAATTGCAAACAAATATTTTTGTACCAAATATTAAATTCTGTTTTTCTATTGTATCAGATGCATACTTCATGCAATAAAATGCAAATTAATTATGTAAAAATCATACAATGTGATTTTTGGTTCTTTTTCTAAGATTCTGTCTCTCATAATTCAAGTGTGCCTACAATGAAAATTATAGATCTCTCCATTCTTTGTAGATGGTAAAACTTGCAAAATTGTCAGGGTAACAAATACTTACTTTCCCCATTGCATGTATATATATATATATATATATATATATATATATATATATATATATATATATATATATACATACACACAGTACAGACCAAAAGTTTGGACACACCTTCTCATTTAATGATTTTTCTGTATTTTCAAGTCTATGAAAATTGTAAATTCACACTGAAGGCATCAAATCTATGAATTAACACATGTGGAATTATATACTTAACAAAAAATTGTGAAACAACAGAAAATATGTCTTATATTCTAGGTTCTTCAAAGTAGTCACCTTTTGCTTTGATGACTGCTTTGCACACTCTTGGCATTCTCTTGATGAGCTTCAAGAGGTAGTCACCGGGAATGGTCTTCCAACAATCTTGAAGGAGTTCCCAGAGATGCTTAGCACTTGATGGCCCTTTTGCCTTCACTCTGCGGTCCAGCTCACCCCAAACCATCTCGATTGGGTTCAGGTCTGGTGACTGTGGAGGCCAGGTCATCTGGCGTAGCACCCCATCACTCTCCTTTTTGGTCAAATAGCCCTTTAAAATACAGAAAAATCTTTTGGTCTGTACTGTGTATATATATATATATATATATATATATATATATATATATATATATATATATATCTGCTCTGTATTGTATACAATGAAAAAAATAAAGGCAACACTTAAAGAACACAATCTGTAAGTCAGTCACACTTCTGTGAAAGCAACTTTTCCGGTTATGAGGTAACACTGATTGTGAATCAATTTCTCCTGCTGTTGTGCAAATGGAACAAACAACATGAAGAAATGATAGGCAATTAGAAAAACAACCATTATAAATAAATGGTTCTGCAGGTGGTGACCACAGACCATTTCTCTGTTCTTGTCCTTTTGTCTGTTGTTTTGGTCAGTTTTGCATTTTTCTCTCCCACTAGAGCAGGGGTCTCAAACTGCATTCCTCGAGGGCCTCAAACCATGTGTGTTTTCAAGATTTCCTTGGCATTGTACAAGGTGCTGGAATCATTATAATAATATATAATAATTTTTATTTATATAGCGCCAACATATTCTGCAGCGCTTTACAACTTATAGAGGGGACTTGTACAGACAATAGACATTTCAGCATAACAGAAATCACAGTTCAAAACAGATACCAGTAGGAATGAGGGCCCTGCTCGCAAGCTTACAAACTATGAGGAAAAGGGGAGACACGAGAGGTGGATGGTAACAATTGCTTTAGTTATTTGGACCAGCCATAGTGTAAGGCTCGGGTGTTCATGTAAAGCTGCATGAATCAGTTAACAGCCTAAGTATGTAGCAGTACAGACACAGAGTGCTATTAACTGTATACAGAGTATGAGAACATGATGAGAGGAACCTGATTATGTTTTTTTTTTTTTTTAATCTTTTAATAGGCCACACAGGGATAGTTAGGTTAATGCGTTGAGGCGGTAGGCCAGTCTGAACAAATGCGTTTTTAGGGCACGCTTAAAACTGTGGGGATTGGGGATTAATCGTATTAACCTGGGTAGTGCATTCCAAAGAATCGGCGCAGCACGTGTAAAGTCTTGGAGAAGGGAATGGGAGGTTCTGATTATTGAGGATGCTAACCTGTGGTCATTAGCGGAGCGGCGGGCACGGGTAGGGTGGTAGACTGAGACCAGAGAGGAGATGTAGGGTGGTGCTGAGCCATGGAGTGCATTGTGGATGAGGGTAGTAGTTTTGTACTGGATTCTGGAGTGGATGGGTAGCCAGTGTAATGACTGGCACAAGGTAGAGGCATCGATGTAAGGGTTGGTGAGGAATATGATCCTGGCAGCAGCATTCAGAACAGATTGGAGCAGGGAGAGTTTGGTAAGAGGGAGGCCGATTAGTAGAGAGTTACAATAGTCCAGACGAGAATGAATAAGTGAGACAGTAAGAGTTTTTGCAGAGTCGAAAGTAAGAAAAGGGCGAATTCTAGAAATGTTTTTGAGATGCAGATAAGAAGAGCGAGCCAATGATCGGATGTGGGGGGTGAATGAAAGCTCGGAATCAAGGATGACCCCAAGGCAGCGGGCATGTTGCTTTGGAGTAATGATGGAACCGCACACGGAGATGGCAATGTCAGGCAAAGGTAGGTTAGTAGAGGGAGAGAACACGAGGAGTTCAGTTTTTGACAGGTTCAGTTTCAGATAGAGGGAGGACATGATGTTAGAGACAGCGGTAAGACAATCACTGGTGTTTTCTAAGAAGGTCGGAGTGAAAGCAGGAGAAGAGGTGTATAATTGGGTGTCGTCAGCATAGAGATGGTACTGGAAACCAAATCTACTGATTGTTTGTCCAATAGGGGCAGTATACAAAGAGAAGAGGAGGGGGCCTAGGACTGATCCTTGAGGAACGCCAACAGTAAGGGGAAGGTGAGAGGAGGAGGAACCAGCAAAACATACAGTGAAGGATCGGTCAGAGAGATAGGAGGAGAACCAAGAGAGAACGGTGTCCTTGAGGCCGATGGAGCAGAGCATAGTGAGGAGGAGCTGATGATCCACAGTGTCGAATGCTGCGGAGAGATCCAAGAGAATTAGCATGGAGTAGTTAGATTTAGCTGTTAGTAGGTCATTAGAGACTTTAGTGAGGGCAGCATTATGTGTGTAAGTGATTAAATTATCACCTGTGCAGTACTAGGAAATCCTGAAAACATGACCTGTTTGCGGCCCTTGAGGAATGCAGTTTGAGACCTCTGCCCTAGCAGTACAGTAGCATGAGGTGGTGTCTACAACCTTCGTATCTTCACCAGCTTGGACGTATCCATACATCTAGGTTGGTAAGTAATTACCAACCTTGTACATATGGATACGTACAGGCCATTTTGCAAGATCAACACCGTGTGTTCAGCAATTCTGACAGCTGACACATGGCACTCACTGCCTGGTTCGGTGCCCTCTGTGCAGTTTAACCCCTTAAATGCTGCAAATGATATCGATTTCAGTGTACAGAAGGCAGGCAGAGGGAGCCCCCTTTGCCATTCAATCGGCCTTCATCACGGAGGCCCTATCGTTGACTTTGTGACTAGTGACCTGATGTTGACATGACAACATCTGGGTCACCACGCTCTAGCAAGTTAGTTATATCATGCGCAGTGCATTATCTAACTAACTTGTGTCAGCTCATCTCTTACAGTTAGGCCTCTTTCACACGTCCTGATGTTTCCAGTCCTGGAAAAAACAGTACCAGAGCTTTCCATGTCAGTGTGTCCATGTGTTACATACATGTGGCATACATGTGCATCCGTGTGCCTCATCAGTGTGACACGTACTGGCACCTTGGAAAAGCTGTTCTGTTTCCGCTGTTCCCAGGCACTGGGTGCTGAAGGCAGCTCTCCTCATTGTCGCCTGGTCACCCTGAGATAAGCGTGACCAGGCGACAGTGATGCAAGTTGTATTCTGCACCCACTGTGTACATACATCTTGTATACAATAATTAAATTAATTTTCATAACCAGCAGAGGGAAAGCAGCAGATGTTATTATTCCGGTAAAGAGGCCAATATCCCAAAAGGTTCCCAGGCTATTAATAACAGCTCATACCTGTTTGAGTAGCCTCTACTGGTGAGTTTACAGGAAACCCCAGAAAAAAAATAATGTAGGGTCCCCCTATAATTTCTAATCAGCAAAGGCTGAACAGCTGAAAGATAAATGTAAATGAAAAATGGTATAGTTGAACACGTCATCTTGTCTCATCGCCGTGCAGCTTCATCAGCAGAAAAATGAAAGTTATAGCTCTCAGATAAAGCAATGCAAACATTTTTACACAATAAAAATAGTTTCTATTGTGTAAAAGTGCAAAAAAAAAATTGTAAAAATATATACATGTGGTATCGCTGTAATTGTTCTAAGACGAAGAATAATGCTGCCTTATAAATTTTGCCACACGCGGAATGGCAAAAAAAATCCTGAATTGCTGGTTTTTATTCATTCTGCCTACCAAACATCGTAATAGAAAGCGATCAAAAAATGTTATGTGCCCAAAAAAGGAATCAATAAAAACTTCAACTCATCCTGCAAAAAAACAATCCCTCACATGATTCTGTGTCTGTGGAAAAAATATAGCTATCAAAATATGCCAATGCAAAAACCAGTTTGTGCCAAAAAAAATCGTCTTTTAGTGTGTGACAGCACATAAATCTGGTATCGCTGTGATCGCAGCAACCCAAAGAATAAAATTGTCTAATCACTTATACCGATTGAAGAACGGCTTAAAAAGTAAATAAAACCAATTCTTGACCTGCTATTGATTTGTTCATTCAGCCGCCCAAAGATCACAGTAAAGATCGGCGCACATTTATCCTGAGTTTTACATTCCATGTAAATCTCTGAAATATGTGATTGAGATGGAACCCCTGAGGGAAGATTCCCTATAAAGAGGCACATGGAGACACTGTGGACTCTGTCTGGCCTATGATCCAGCAATGTCCGTCTTTTTAGGCAGTCGGCCACAGGCTTGTGCACTTCTGAAAAGAAAGACACAGGTGAACAGAGGCCAGACAGAGTCCAGAGTAAGGCCGGGGTCAGACCTAACATATCAAAATACGGTCCGGTTTTTACGGCCAAAATACGCAGAAAAGTTCCTGAACAGTGATCCGTATTCAAAATTATCCGTGTGTCATCCGTATGGCATCCGTACGGCGCGATTTTCTCGCTGGCTTGCAAAATGGACATGGAATGGGCTCAAATATTCGTGAAAACATATACAGTCTATATATAGAGAAAAAAACCAACCAGCACTCCTAATGTGAACACGTGCAAGCTGCATACTGCATCATATATTTTTTTCACAAATTTAAATTTTTTTTTTTTATTACTTACAGTAATAGATGAAATGAAGATTCTTAGCGCATAAATTGGCCAATTCATGTGGGCACACATGAATTGGCCAATTTATGCGCTAAGAATCTTCATTTCATCTATTACTGTAAGTTTTATGAAAAAAAAAATTTTGAAAAAATTAGTGAAAAAAATATTTTTGAGAAGTATAATTCATATTGAATATTTGTCTGTGTTTTCACACAGCCTAGATTCATGTACATGTGCTGCTGTTCTTTTTTATCTATATGATGCAGTTTGCAGCTTGCTCGTGTTCACATTAGGAGTGCTGGTTGGTTTTTTTTCTCTATTTAGTTATTGGATGTTGACTGCATCCAGACTGATCTTGCACTTCTCCCATTGACCTTGCAGGTGGCGGTAATCAACTCTACCTGCCCATAAATTGTAGGTTTAGCCCAGAGTCACATGTTTTATCCATAGTTGTAGGCTGGTGGCCCAAAAGTGGCATGTATGGTAGAGTAGGACCCATTAGAGGGAGATCACCTTGCCATGGTTGATGGGCACATTTGAGATCTTTGGTTCCAACCACCGTGTCTTTGTGCAACGCAGAAAAGGTGAACGGATGGACTCTACATACCTGGTTCCCACCGTAAGCATGGAGGAGCAGGTGTGATGGTGTGGGGGTGCTTTGCTGGTGACACTGTTGGAGATTTATTCAAAATTGAAGGCATACTGAACCAGCATGGCTACCACAGCATCTTGCAACAGCATGCTATTCCATCCGGTTTGCGTTTAGTTGGACCATCATTTATTTTTCAACAGGACAATGACCTCAAACACACCTCCAGGCTGTGTAAGGGCTATTTGATCAAGAAGGAGAGTGATGGGGTACTATGCCAGATGACCTGGCCTCCACAGTCACCAGACCTGAACCCAATCAAGATGGTTTGGGGTGAGCTGGATGGCAGAGTGAAGGCAAAAGGGCCAACAAGTGCTAAGCATCTCTGGGAACTCCTTCAAGATTGTTGGAAGACCATTTCCGGTGACTACCTCTTGAAGCTCATCAAGAGAATGCCAAGAGTGTGCAAAGCAGACATCAAAGAAAGCAAAAGGTGGCTACATTGAAGAACCTAGAATATAAGACATATTTTTAGTTGTTTCACACTTTTTTGTTAACGGGAACCTGTCACCCCCCCCCAGTCATTTCAAACTAAAAGAGCCATCTTGTGCAGCAGTAATGCTGCATTCTGACAAGGTGGCTCTTTTAGTTCTGGGTGCTGTAACTTGAGAAATAATCAGTTTGATCATTTGTCTGAAATACCTGCTCCTCAGTCAAGTGGGCCGGCATTTCCCCCCTGCTTCAGACAGCACACAGCTGTCACTCACATTTTCTTGGCGCCGGGTGCCGCCTCCTCCTCACCGCTGTTTTCAAAAGTAGCCGGCGCCTGCGCTCTTATCCCCTGCCTGGTGCAGGCGCAGTGAACACTGGCCGTCTTTCCTCATATGCAGTCCAGCTGACTGCGCCTGCGCGGCCGCCCTGCTTGTGATTCCCAGCCCCGCAGTGACTTATGATTTATTCACATTGCGGGGCTGGGATTCACAAACTGCCATTTTTAGATCTCTCCATAGGTGTTCTATGAGATTCAGGTCTGGACTCATTGCTGGCCACCTTAGAAGTCTCCAGTGCTTTCTCTCAAACTATTTTCTAGTGCTTTTTGAAGTGTGTTTTAGGTCATTGTCCTGCTGGAAGACCCATGACATCTGAGGGAGACCCAGCTTTCTCACACTGGGCCCTACATTATGCTGCAAAATTTGTTGGTAGTCTTCATAATGCCATGCACACGGTCAAGCAGTGCCAGAGGCAGCAAAAGCAACCCCAAAACATCAGGGAACCTCCGCCATGTTTAACTATAGGGACCATGTTCTTTTCTTTGAATGCCTCTTTTTTTCTCCTGTAAACTCTATGTTGATGCCTTTGCCCAAAAAGCTCTACTTTTGTCTCATCTGACCAGAGAACATTCTTCCAAAACGTTTTAGGCTTTTTCAGGTAAGTTTTGGCAAACTCCAGCCTGGCTTTTTTATGTCTCGGGGTAAGAAGTGGGGTCTTCTTGGGTCTCCTACCATACAGTCCCTTTTCATTCAGACGCCGACGGATAGTACGGGTTGACACTGTTGTACCCTCGGACTGCAGGGCAGCTTGAACTTGTTTGGATGTTAGTCGAGGTTCTTTATCCAACATCCGCACAATCTTGCGTTGAAATCTCTTGTCAATTTTTCTTTTCCGTCCACATCTACGGAGGTTAGCCACAGTGCCATGGGCTTTAAACTTCTTGATGACACTGTGCACGGTAGACACAGGAACATTCAGGTCTTTGGAGATGGACTTGTAGCCTTGAGATTGCTCATGCTTCCTCACAATTTGGTTTCTCAAGTCCTCAGACAGTTCTTTGGTCTTCTTTCTTTTCTCCATGCTCAATGTGGTACACACAAGGACACAAGACAGAGGTTAAGTCAACTTTAATCCATGTCAACTGGCTGCAAGTGTGATTTAGTTATTACCAACACCTGTTAGGTGCCACAGGTAAGTTATAGGTAGTGTTGAGCATTCCGATACCGAGATCCGATACTTTTGTGGTATCGGGAATCGGTATCGGAACCATATTAATGTGTAAAATAAAGAATTAAAATAATAAATATGGATATACTCACCTCTCCGGAGGCCCCTGCACCTTACCGCTGTTAACCGGCAGCCTGCTTTGCTTAAAATGAGCGCGTTTAGGGCCTTCCATGACGTCACGGCTTCTGATTGGTCGCGTGCCGCTCATGTGACCGCCACGCGACCAATCACAAGCCGCGACGTCATTCTCAGGCCCTAAACTCCTCATTCTAGGAATTTAGGACCTGAGAATGACGTCGCGGCTTGTGATTGGTCGCGTGGCGGTGACTTGAATTGGTATCGGGTATCGGTATCGGCGATATCCGATACTTTTCGGGTGACGGCTGATACTATCCGATACCGATACTTTCAAGTATCGGACGGTATCGCTCAACACTAGTTATAGGTGCTGGTAATTACACAAATTAGAGAAGCATCACATGATATTTCAAAAGGTGCCAATATTTTTGTCCACCCCCTTTTTTATGTTTGGTGTGGAATTATATCTAATTTGGCTTTAGGACAATTCTTTTTGTGTTTTTTCATTTAAGACAAATTAAATGAAGATAATAATACCAAAGAATTTGTGTTTGCAGTCGTTTTCAGGAAGAAACAGAGTATTATCTGACAGAATTGCAGGGGTGTCAATACTTTTGGCCATGACTGTGTATATATATATATATATATATATATATATATATATATATATATATATATATATATACATACATACACACACACACATACAGTATATACCTATTCTATGTGTAGACCTTTATTTTATCTATTCTATTCTAACCTGTCAGTGTGATTTTACTGTAAACTGCACTGAATTACCGGCTTTTCTATAAAACACCGGTGCGTATTTCTCGCAAATCACAAGCATGGTCCGTGTGTAATCCGCATTTTCCTCATCCCATAGACTTTCATTTAGTGTTGAGCGATACCGTCCGATAATTGAAAGTATCGGTATCGGAAAGTATCGGCCGAAAGTATCGGATCTAATCCGATACCGATACCCGATACCAATACAAGTCAATGGGACACCAAGTATCGGACGGTATCCTGTATGGTTCCCAGGGTCTGAAGGAGAGGAAACTCTCTTTCAGGCCCTGGGATCCATATCAATGTGTAAAAGAAAGAATTAAAATAAAAAATAGGGATATACTCACCCTCCGACGCAGCCTGGACTTTACCGCCGTAACCGGGAGCCGTTGTACCTAAGAATGCGCGCTTGAAGGGCCTTAGATGAGGTCACGGCGCTCTGATTGGTCCGTAGCGGTCGCGTGACCGCTACGCGACCAATCACAAAGCCGTGACGTCATCTAAGGTCTTTCAAGCGCTTGAAATACCTTAGAAGATGTCCGCAGCTTCTGATTGGTCGCGTAGCGGTCGCGTGACCGCTACGCGACCAATCACAAAGCAGTGACGTCACCTAAGGTCTTTCAAGCGCTTGAAAGACCTTAGGTGACATCACTGCTTTGTGATTGGTCCGTAGCGGTCACGCGACCGCTACGGACCAATCAGAGCGCCGTGACGTCATCTAAGGCCCTTCAAGCGCTCATTTTTAGGTACAACGGCTCCCGGTTACGGCGGTAAAGTCCAGGCTGCGTCGGAGAGGTGAGTATATCCCTATTTTTTATTTTAATTCTTTCTTTTACACATTGATATTAATCCCGATACCTATTCCCGATATTACAAAAGTATCGGATCTCGGTATCGGAATTCCGATACCTGCAAGTATCGGCCGATACCCGATACTTGCGGTATCGGAATGCTCAACACTACTTTCATTGTTAGATTTTTTTGCGCAATACGCTGATAAACGCAGCACACTGCGATTTTCTCAGTCCATAAAATAAAAAAATGGAAAAATGAGAAATCGCTGGTCAGCTTTTAACCTTTCTAACTTCTTAACAAAAAATATGTTTCAAAAATTGTGCTCATATAAAGTAGGCTTGTGGTAAATGTTATTTATTAACTATTTTGTGTGACATAACTCTCTGGTTTAACGGCACAAAAATTAAACGTTTGTAATTATCTAAATTTTTGTAAAATTTCCGATTTCTTGACAAACAAGTGCAAGTCATATTGAACAAGTGTTACCACTGTCATGAAGTACAATATGAAATGCAGTGAAAAAAATGGTGTGCACTCAGGTCTGAAATGTGAGGTGCAGGTGGAATGGACTGTGCTAGTCTCAGAACTACGAAAGTAAGATTCACTGCACACTCTCTTTCGTAAGTTTGCAAAAAGTGTTCATCAATTTTTATTCCAAATCACAAAATCAAAAAGAACCACAAACATTGGAGGTCAAAATAATACAATCTAACTGAAACCCAGTGTTTCGACCCTCCCGGGTCTTACTCATGGGGTTACTTAGTTTCAGATGTAAAGATAAGGTAGGAAGAGAGTAGGGTGTAGAGAGACCTCTGTTGTTTAATATCCAGATGCTGTTAGTGGTAGTCAAGAGTAGCTGTAAAGCGGCGCTTCCGTGCCCTGCTTGCATGCGGCTGCTGTGCTCAGTGCTCAGTTAGGATTAAGGTTAGGTTTGGGATTAGGGTTATAGTTAGGGATGGGATTAGGATTAGCGTTGGGATTAGGGTTAGGTTTGGGATTAGGGTTAGGTTTGGGATTAGGGTTATGGTTTGGGATTAGGCTTATGGTTAGAGTTGGGATTAGGGTTATGGGTGTGTTGGGATTAGGGTTAGGTTTGTGGTTAGGGTTATGGTTAGGGTTGGGATTAGGGTTAGGGGTGTGTTGCAGTTAGGGTTGTGATTAGGGTTGGGATTAGGATTAGGCTTAGGGGTGTGTTGGGTTAGGGTTGTGATTAGAGTTATGGTTAGGGTTGGGATTAGGGTTAGGGGTGTGTCAGGGTTAGGGTTGTGATTAGGATTATGGTTAGGGTTGGGATTAGGGATAGGGGTGTGTTGGGGTTAGGGTTGGAGTTAGAATTGGGGGTTTCCACTGTTTAGGTACGTTGTCATGATCTCTGCAGGCAGAGATCATAGCAAGCCTATAGAGGGACAAGCTCTCGGAAGATGGAACTATACTGACCATGAACTAAGCCTGCCGCGCAACTAGAAATAGCCAGGTAGCATTTCCTATTTATCGCTAGATGCCCAGCTCTGGCCTAAGACCTAAATAGCTAGCAGAGGGAAATATAAGACCTGGCTCACCTCTAGAGAAATATTCCAAAGAAGACAGTAGCCCCCCACATATAATGACGGTGAGTTCAGATGAAACAACAAACGCAGCAGGAAAATAGTCTTAGCAAATTTGAGGTCCGCTTACTAGATAGCAGAAGACAGATAGTATACTTTCATGGTCAGCAGAAAAATACTAACAAAACACCATCCAGAGATTACCTTAAACTCTGGCATTAACTCATAATGCCAGAGTAGCAATCCCTGATCAACGAGAGCTTTCCAGACACAGTAACAAAACTTCAGCTGTGAACTGGAACAAATAGGCAAAACAAAACATGGACAAAAGTCCAACTTATCTAGTAGTTGTCTAGAAGCAGGAACAAGCACTGAGAGGCATCAGATAACATTGTTGACCGGCAAGAAACCACCAGAGAAATGAGCTTAAATAGCGACACCCACTACTGATGGAATCAGGTGAAACAGGAAAGAGGATGACAAGTCCAATTCCACAAGCGGCCACCGGGGGAGCCCAGAATCCAAATTCACAACAGTACCCCCCCCTCAAGGAGGGGGCACCGAACCCTCACCAGATCCACCAGGGCGACCAGGATGAGCCCTATGGAAGGCACGAACAAGATCAGAAGCATGAACATCAGATGCATTGACCCAAGAATTATCCTCCTGGCCGTAACCCTTCCAGTTGACCAGATACTGGAGTTTCCGTCTGGAAACACGAGAGTCCAAAATTTTCTCCACAACGTACTCCAACTCACCCTCAACCAACACCGGAGCAGGAGGCTCAACTGAAGGTACAACAGGTACCTCATACCTGCGCAATAACGACCGATGAAAAACGTTATGAATGGAAAAGGACGCAGGGAGGTCCAAACGGAAAGAAACAGGATTAAGAATCTCCAATATTCTATAAGGGCCGATGAACCGAGGTTTAAACTTAGGAGAAGAGACCCTCATAGGGACAAAACGAGAAGACAACCACACTAAATCTCCAACACAAAGCCGAGAACCAACACGACGATGACGGTTGGCAAAACGCTGAGTCTTCTCCTGGGACAACTTCAAATTGTCCATAACCTGCCCCCAGATGTGATGCAATCTCTCCACCACCGCATCCACTCCAGGACAATCCGAGGATTCCACCTGACCGGAGGAAAATCGAGGGTGAAACCCCGAATTACAGAAAAACGGGGACACCAAGGTGGAAGAACTGGCCCGATTATTGAGGGCGAACTCTGCCAATGGCAAAAAAGCAACCCAATCATCCTGGTCAGCAGAGACAAAACACCTCAGATATGTCTCAAGGGTCTGATTAGTCCGCTCGGTCTGGCCATTAGTCTGAGGGTGAAAAGCAGATGAAAAAGACAAATCTATGCCCATCCTAGCACAGAATGCCCGCCAAAATCTAGACACAAATTGGGTACCTCTGTCAGAAACAATATTCTCAGGAATACCGTGCAATCGGACAACATTCTGAAAAAACAGAGGAACCAACTCAGAAGAAGAAGGCAACTTGGGCAGAGGAACCAAATGGACCATTTTAGAGAAACGGTCACAGACCACCCAGATGACAGACATCTTCTGGGAAACAGGCAGATCTGAAATAAAATCCATCGAGATGTGTGTCCAAGGCCTCTTAGGAATAGGCAAGGGCAACAGCAGTCCGCTAGCCCGAGAACTACAAGACTTGGCCCGAGCACAAACGTCACATGACTGCACAAAGACTCGCACATCTCGTGACAGAGAAGGCCACCAGAAGGATCTTGCCACCAAATCCCTGGTACCAAAAATTCCGGGATGACCTGCCAATGCAGAAGAATGTACCTCAGAGATGACTCTGCTGGTCCAATCATCCGGAACAAACAGTCTATCAGGCGGACAACGATCCGGTCTATCCGCCTGAAACTCTTGCAAGGACCGCCGCAGATCAGGAGAAACGGCCGACAAAATGACTCCCTCCCTAAGGATACCTGTGGGTTCAGAATTACCAGGAGAGTCCGGGTCAAAACTCCTAGAAAGGGCATCTGCCTTAACATTCTTAGAACCCGGTAGGTATGACACCACAAAATTAAAGCGAGAAAAAAATAAAGACCAGCGCGCCTGTCTAGGATTCAGGCGTCTGGCAGTCTCAAGATAAATCAAATTTTTGTGGTCAGTCAATACCACCACCTGATGCCTAGCCCCCTCGAGCCAATGGCGCCACTCCTCAAACGCCCACTTCATGGCCAAAAGCTCCCGATTCCCAACATCATAATTCCGCTCTGCGGGCGAAAATTTGCGAGAAAAGAAGGCACAAGGCCTAATGACGGAGCAGTCGGAACCTTTCTGCGACAACACTGCCCCAGCTCCGATCTCCGAAGCGTCAACCTCAACCTGAAAAGGCAGATTCACATCAGGCTGACGCAACACAGGGGCAGAGGCAAAACGGCGCTTAAGCTCCTGAAAGGCCTCTACAGCATGAGGGGACCAATTAGCAACATCAGCGCCTTGTCTGGTCAAATCAGTCAGTGGTTTAACGACATCCGAAAAACCAGCAATAAATCGGCGGTAAAAGTTGGCAAAGCCCAAAAATCTCTGAAGACCCTTAAGAGAGGAGGGCTGAGTCCAGTCACAAATAGCTTGCACCTTGACGGGATCCATCTCAATGGAAGAGGGAGAAAAAATATACCCCAAAAAGGAAACTTTCTGGACCCCAAAAACGCACTTAGACCCCTTCACACATAAAGAATTAGACCGCAGAACCTGAAAAACTCTCCTGACCTGCTGGACATGAGAGTCCCAGTCATCAGAAAAAATCAGAATATCATCCAGATATATTATCATAAATTTATCCAGAAAATCGCGGAAAATATCATGCATAAAAGACTGGAAAACTGAAGGGGCATTAGAAAGACCAAAAGGCATGACCAAATACTCAAAGTGGCCCTCGGGCGTATTAAATGCGGTCTTCCACTCATCCCCCTGCCTGATCCGCACCAAATTATACGCCCCACGAAGATCAATTTTAGAGAACCACTTAGCACCCTCTATACGAGCAAACAAATCAGTAAGCAATGGCAATGGGTATTGATACTTAACAGTGATCTTATTCAGAAGCCGATAATCAATACATGGTCTCAAAGAGCCGTCTTTTTTTGAGACAAAGAAAAACCCAGCTCCCAAGGGAGAAGAAGATGGACGAATATGTCCCTTTTCCAAAGACTCCTTTATATATTCCCGCATAGCAGCATGTTCCGGCACAGACAAATTAAACAAACGACCCTTTGGATATTTACAACCCGGTATCAAATCTATGGCACAATCGCACTCACGGTGCGGAGGTAACGACCCAAGCTTGGGTTCGTCAAAGACGTCTTGATAATCAGAGAGGAACTCAGGGACTTCAGAGGGAATGGACGACGAAATAGAAACCAAAGGTACGTCCCCATGAATACCCTTACATCCCCAGCTCAACACAGACATAGCTCTCCAGTCCAAGACTGGGTTGTGAGACTGCAACCATGGCAATCCCAGTACCAAATCGTCATGTAAATTATACAGCACCAGGAAACGAATAATCTCCTGGTGATCCGGATTGATACGCATGGTTACTTGTGTCCAGTATTGTGGTTTATTATTAGCCAATGGGGTGGAGTCAATCCCCTTCAGAGGAATAAGAGTCTCCAAAGGCTCTAAATCAAAACCACAACGATTGGCAAAGGACCAATCCATAAGACTCAGAGCGGCGCCAGAGTCAACATAGGCGTCCGTGGCAATGGATGACAAAGAGCAAATCAGGGTTACAGACAAAATAAACTTAGACTGAATGGTGCCAATGGAAACAGACTTATCAAGTTTCTTTGTACGCCTAGAGCATGCCGATATAACATGAGTAGAATCCCCACAATAGAAACACAATCCATTCTTCCGTCTAAAATTCTGTCGCTCGCTCCTGGACAGAATTCTATCACACTGCATACTTTCTGGCGTCTTTTCCATAGACACCGCCAGATGGTGCATCGGTTTGCGCTCCCGCAGACGCCTATCAATCTGAATAGCCATTGTCATGGACTCATTCAGACCTGCAGGCAAAGGGAACCCCACCATAACATCCTTAACGGCATCAGAGAGACCTTCTCTGAAAGTTGCCGCCAAGGCGCACTCATTCCACTGAGTAAGCACAGACCATTTACGGAATTTTTGGCAGAAAACTTCAGCTTCGTCTTGCCCCTGAGATAGTGCCATCAAAGTTTTTTCTGCCTGAAGTTCCAAATGAGGTTCCTCATAAAGCAAGCCCAAGGCCAGAAAAAACGCATCCACATCGCGTAACGCAGGATCCCCTGCTGGCAATGAGAAGGCCCAATCTTGAGGGTCACCCCTGAGCAAGGAAATCACAATCCTAACCTGCTGAGCAGGGTCTCCAGCTGAACGAGACTTCAGGGACAAATAAAGCTTACAATTATTTCGGAAATTCTGGAAGCTAGCTCTATTCCCTGTGAAGAACTCCGGCAAAGGAATTCTCGGCTCAGATACCGGAGCATGTACCACAAAATCTTGTAAATTTTGTACTTTCGTGATGAGATTATTCAAACCCGCAGTTACACTCTGGAGATCCATTATTGTCAGGTGCACACAGAGCATACAGAGATTAGGAGGAGAGAGAGAAAAAAGACTGCAGCAAGGCAGACTGGAGGAAAAAAAAAAAAAAAAAAAAATTCCAGCAGACTTCTTATAACTCTCCTTTCTCAACCTGGGTCTTTAACACTTTATGGGCCGGTCAAACTGTCATGATCTCTGCAGGCAGAGATCATAGCAAGCCTATAGAGGGACAAGCTCTCGGAAGATGGAACTATACTGACCATGAACTAAGCCTGCCGCGCAACTAGAAATAGCCAGGTAGCATTTCCTATTTATCGCTAGATGCCCAGCTCTGGCCTAAGACCTAAATAGCTAGCAGAGGGAAATATAAGACCTGGCTCACCTCTAGAGAAATATTCCAAAGAAGACAGTAGCCCCCCACATATAATGACGGTGAGTTCAGATGAAACAACAAACGCAGCAGGAAAATAGTCTTAGCAAATTTGAGGTCCGCTTACTAGATAGCAGAAGACAGATAGTATACTTTCATGGTCAGCAGAAAAATACTAACAAAACACCATCCAGAGATTACCTTAAACTCTGGCATTAACTCATAATGCCAGAGTAGCAATCCCTGATCAACGAGAGCTTTCCAGACACAGTAACAAAACTTCAGCTGTGAACTGGAACAAATAGGCAAAACAAAACATGGACAAAAGTCCAACTTATCTAGTAGTTGTCTAGAAGCAGGAACAAGCACTGAGAGGCATCAGATAACATTGTTGACCGGCAAGAAACCACCAGAGAAATGAGCTTAAATAGCGACACCCACTACTGATGGAATCAGGTGAAACAGGAAAGAGGATGACAAGTCCAATTCCACAAGCGGCCACCGGGGGAGCCCAGAATCCAAATTCACAACAGTACGTCACATCAGGGGGTCTCCAAACACGACATGGCTCCACCATTGATTCCAGCCAATTTTGCGTTGAAAAAGTCAAATGGTGCTCCCTCCCTTCTGAGCTCTGCCCTGCACCCAAACAGTGTTTACTCCCACATATGGGGCTTCAGCGTACTCAGGACAAATTGCGGTCACTTGTGGGGGGTTTCTACTGTTTAGGCACATCAAGGGCTCTGCAAACACAACATGACGCCCACAGACCATTCCATCAAAGTCTGCATTCCAAAACATCACTACTTCCCTTCTGAGCTCTGCCATGCACCAAACAGTGATGTCCCCCCCACATAGGGAGTATCAACGTACTCAGGACAAATTGCACAACAACTTTCATGGTCCAATTTCTCCTGTTATCCTTCTGAAAGTAAAAATTTGGGGGTGAAAAGATCATTTTTGTGGAAAAAATAAGATTTTTTATTTTCATGGCTCTACATTATAAACATATGTGAAGCATTTGGGGGTTCATAGTGCTCACCACACATCTAGATAAGCTCCTTAGGGGTTCTAGATTCCAAAATGGGGTCAATTTTGAGGGGTTTCTATTGTTTAGGTACATCAGGGGCTCTGCAAACACAACATTACACCCACAGACCATTCCATCAAAGTCTGTATTTTAAAACGTCACTACTTCCCTTCCAAGCCCCGATGTGTGCCAAACATTGGTCTCCCCACATATGGGGTATCGGCATACTCAGGACAAACCGGATAACAACTTTTGGGGTCCAATTTCTCTTGTTACCCTTGTGAAAGTAAAAAATCATTTTTGAGGAAAAAAATTTTTTTTTATTTTAACGGCTCTATGTTATAAACTTCTGTGAAGCACTTGGGGATCAAAGTGCTCACCACACATCTAGATAAGTTCCTTAAGGTGTCCAGTTTCAAAAATGATTTCATTTGTGGGGAGTTTCCACTGTTTAGGCACATCAGGGGCTCTCCAAACGCAACATGGCATCCGATCTCAATTCCAGTCAATTCTGCATTGAAATAGTCAAACGGTGCTCCTTCCCTTCCAAGCTCTGCCGTGCGCCCAAACAGTGGTTTACCCCCACATATAGGGTATCGGCGTACTCAGGACAAATTGCAAAACAATATTTGGGGTCTAATTTCTCCTATTACCCTTGTGAAAATAAAAATTGGGGGGCTAAAGGATCATTTTTGTGGAAAAAATGTGATTTGTTTATTTTAATGGCTCTACTTCATAAACTTCAGTGAAGCACTTGGGTGTTCAAAGTGCACACCACACCTCTAGATAAGTTCCTTAAGGTGTCTAGTTTCCAAAATAGGTATATATATAAAAATAATCCGCGCTGGGTTCTCCAGTTTTGTGACCACTAAATACCTCCAAAAAACAATAAGTATTTGCACCTTTTATATGACTTTAAAAAACTATTAAAAAATAATAATTAAGTTTGTGCTGTGTTTTAAAATAGCTCCACCGTGGAGCACGACATTACCATAAGGAAATTCTGAGCGAGATAATAAATTGATTTTTTACCTGGTGCGGTATAGTCGATAATGTCCACAGTTCCCTTTAGTCGGTCTTTGTAAAAGTCCAAATGTGGAAAAATGCAGCTTCGGTGGAGTTTTTTTTTTTTTTTGCTTTTGCTTTCACGTGAGCGGGCTCCAGGCAGTGCCCCGGCCGGCAGCAAACAGCCCTATGTTCACTCACTGCTAGTAGCGACTATGCGCTGTTGTGCAGCTCTAGGTTCTCTGCCTCTGCAGGACCTTGCGTGACGTCACGGTCATGTGATTGCTCACGTGACTTGCTACAGATAGCACGGTGGACCAATTTCCTACTAGTTTCAGAATAGGACGTATTCCTTCATCAGGGATGGTCCGTTCTAGATGTCCTCCACCTATATAGCCCACATTGGTCATATGTCCACATCATATATTAAAGGCGAAAAGCTCAATCTCACTATTCAAGCCCTTCGGTGCTAGAGTGTCCAGTTGAAATATCATTTTTGTTTCCTCCCTGGACATCTGCTGAATATAATTTCCTCTCCACCAGCTTTTATTAACAACTTTAAGGCCTGTGATTAGAATATCCATGCTTGCGCCATTATGATGAGTGAAAAAATGTTTCGACAGCGGGTGGCCTTCAAATTTTTTATTAATGTTTCTCAAATGTTCATTGATCCTTATTTGCAATGGTCGTTTAGTTCGACCTATATATAGTGTTGAGCATTCCGATACCGCAAGTATCGGGTATCGGCCGATACTTGCGGGTATCGGAATTCCGATACCGAGATCCGATACTTTTGTGGTATCGGGTATCGGTATCGGGATCGATATTAATGTGTAAAATAAAGAATAAAAATAAAAAATATTGATATACTCACCTCTCCGACGCAGCCTGGACCTCACCGAGGGAACCGGCAGCGTTCTTTGCTTAAAATGCGCGCGTTTCCTGCCTCCCGTGACGTCACGGCTTGTGATTGGTCGCGTGCCGCCCATGTGGCCGCGACGCGACCAATCACAGCAAGCCGTGACGTAATTTTCAGGTCCTGAATGCCTAATTCTAGGCATTCAGGATTTTAAAATTACGCTACAGCCTTGTGATTGGTCGCATCGCGGTCACATGGGCGACGCGACCAATCACAAGCCGTGACGTCACGGGAGGCAGGAAACGCGCGCAGAATTAGGCATTCAGGACCTGAAATTACGTCACGGCTTGCTGTGATTGGTCGCGTCGCGGTCACATGGGCGGCACGCGACCAATCACAAGCCGTGACGTCACAGGAGGCAGGAAACGCGCGCATTTTAAGCAAAGAACGCTGCCGGTTCCCTTGGTGAGGTCCAGGCTGCGTCGGAGAGGTGAGTATAGCAATATTTTTTATTTTAATTCTTTATTTTACACATTAATATGGATCCCAGGGCCTGAAGGAGAGTTTCCTCTCCTTCAGACCCTGGGAACCATCAGTGATACCGTCCGATACTTGAGTCCCATTGACTTGTATTGGTATCGGGTATCGGTATCGGATTAGATCCGATACTTTGCCGGTATCGGCCGATACTTTCCGATACCGATACTTTCAAGTATCGGACGGTATCGCTCAACACTACCTATATATAATTTGTTGCAGGGGCATTTAATAGAGTAAATAACCCCTGTCGTATTGCAAGATATACAATCTTTTATTCGCCACTCCGTGCTTCCGTTAGTAAGTGAGAGTTGTTTTTTTGTTTTTAATAATTTACACGCTTTACACTTCATGCAGGGATAGAACCCATGACCTCTGGACATGTGAGGATATTTGTTTGCACTATGGACGTGTCAAAAAAAAGTAGGAAAAGAGGCTGCAGGGGCGGGAAACTTACCCAAAAAAAGAGGGAACAGAACAACAAAAAAGAATTAGACAAAGGGGAGGAGGAACAACAACAAAAAATATTCAATCTAAGTAAACATAGATTGGAGAAAAATGAAATCTCTCTATTAAACAAAGGATTGAAGTATGCTCCAAACACGAAATTTGACAAATTCCAGGCCTTCATTGGCATTAAATTATTTATGAGGCAACTAGCCATTAAAAAACACTTTTTAAAAACTAAAGATACAAGTAGTAGTGCTACTAGTCCTCCTTCTTTCCAGGTGGACCCCTTTGTACATACTTCATTAAGGGTTAAATCGAATTTCAACCCAGTTCAAGAGTACTCTGAATCTTTTGAAGCATTTCAAGAAAACGTCATACGAGATATTAGAAAAATCTCCAATAAGAGGTGCTCAAATTTTAGAAATAACCTAACAAATAATGAACGTAAGGCTTTAAAACAAATTCAAGCCAATAAGGCAATAACAATTAGACCAGCCGATAAAGGGGGAAGTATAGTCATTCTAAATTCGGTAGACTATACGAAAGAATCCCTACGCCTACTTGGTGATCAGCAGACCTATAGCCTCTTACCAAGAGATCCAACAAATAGGTACATTCAAGAATTGAAGGATTTGACTAAAAGAGGTCGGGAACAAGGTATCCTTAATAAACAAGAGTTCACTTTTATAAATACAGAGCATCCAAGGATACCCTGCTTCTATTATCTTCCTAAAATTCATAAAAATCAAACCAATTCCCCCGGGAGACAAATTATATCAGGTATAGGTTGTTTGACAGCAAATATGTCAAAATATGTAGACTGTCATCTACAAAAATTGTCCCGGGACTTCCATCTTACCTGAAAGATAGTACACATATTTTGAGAATTCTGGATGAGATAGAATGGAAAGAGCATTACATCATGGGTACATTGGACATTACTTCTTTGTATACCGTTATTCAACACGAAAAAAGGTGTGAGGCGGCAAAATTCTTTATGGAACAATAGGGAATTCTCCCAAAAAAACAGGTCTCTTTTATTTTAGAATGTATGCACTTTATATTGACTCACAATTATTTTAAATATGAAGCGAACTACTACTCCCAGCAGTGGGGTACTGCTATGGGTACCAGGTTCACGCCAAGTTATGCTAATCTATACGTAGGTAGATGGGAACATCATGCCATCTATGATGGGGGGCATCTTGGTGCGAACCTGGTACTCTGGCAAAGATTCATCGACGATATTGTTTTTATCTGGTCTGGTGGTCCAAATTTATTACTAGATTTTATTACTAATTTACATAAAAATTCATATTTTTTAAATTTTTCTGGTACCACCAGTACTGAATCTATAAATTTTTTAGATCTTAATATTTTTATTAGCAATGGGAAAATTCATACCAAGACTTTCCACAAGCCCACGGAAACTAACAATTATATTTCGCTAGAGAGCTGTCATCTTCCTAGCTGGCTTTTGAATATACCCAAGAGCCAGCTAATTAGGGCACATAGAAACTGTTCTCAAACTCATGATTTTAATCAAGAAGCAGAATTTCTCACCAATAAATTCATGAAAAAAGGCTACTCTCCATGCTCCCTATCTTTGGCAAAAAACACAGTGGAGGAGATACCCAGATCAAAACTACTTCAAATAAAAGGAAGAAGTTTAAAACAGTCACCTCTAGAAACAGTCCCCATTATTACACAGTATAATGCAAATACGTATCTTCTTAGGAAGATAGTAAAAAGACATTGGGACATTCTTAAAGAAGATAAAATTATAGGGGACAAACTTCCTGAGCACCCTCTGTTTATCTACAGAAAGGCTAACAATCTGGGAAATACAATAGCTCCTACGGTTCCACACGTCCATGGTGCAAACAAATATCCTCACATGTCCAGAGGTCATGGGTTCTATCCCTGCATGAACTGTAAAGTGTGTAAATTATTAAAAACAAAAAAACAACTCTCGCTTACTAACGGAAGCACGGAGTGGCGAATAAAAGATTTTATATCTTGCAATACGACAGGGGTTATTTACTCTTTTAAATGCCCCTGCAACAAATTATATATAGGTCAAACTAAACGACCATTGCAAATAAGGATCAATGAACATTTGAGAAACATTAATAAAAAATTTGAAGGCCACCCGCTGTCGAAACATTTTTTCACTCATCATAATGGCGCAAGCATGGATATTCTAATCACAGGCCTTAAAGTTGTTAATAAAAGCTGGCGGAGAGGAAATTATATTCAGCAGATGTCCAGGGAGGAAACAAAAATGATATTTCAACTGGACACTCTAGCACCGAAGGGCTTGAATAGTGAGATTGAGCTTTTCGCCTTTAATATATGATGTGGACATATTACCAATGCGGGCTATATAGGTGGAGGACATCTAGAACGGACCATCCCTGATGAAGGAATACGTCCTATTCTGAAACTAGTAGGAAATTGGTCCACCGTGCTATCTGTAGCAAGTCACGTGAGCAATCACATGACCGTGACATCACGCAAGGTCCTGCAGAGGCAGAGAACCGAGAGCTGCACAACAGCGCATAGTCGCTACTAGCAGTGAGCGAGCATAGGGCTGTTTGCTGCCGGCCGGGGCACTGCCTGGAGCCCGCTCACGTGAAAGCAAAAGAAAAAAAAAAAAAAAACTCCACCAAAGCCGCATTTTTCCACATTTGGACTTTTACAAAGACCGACTAAAGGGAACTGTGGACATTATCGACTATACCGCACCAGGTAAAAAATCAATTTATTATCTCGCTCAGAATTTCCTTATGGTAATATCGTGCTCCACGGTGGAGCTATTTTAAAACACAGCACAAACTTATTTATTATTTTTTAATAGTTTTTTAAAGTCATATAAAAGGTGCAAATAGTTATTGTTTTTTTGAGGTCTTTAGTGGTCACAAAACTGGAGAACCCAGCGCGGATTATTTTTATATATATATACCTGTTTATAGCTACTAATACAGAAGGGTGGCACTGTATTTGTATCCGCTGCAGGATTCACAGTTTCTGAAGCGCTACTGGTGTGCTTAATTTTATCCCATAGTTTCCAAAATAGTGTCACTTGTGGGAGGCTTCCACTGTTTAGGCACATCAGGGGCTCTCCAAACGCAACATGGCGTCCGATCTCAATTCCAGCCACTTCTGCATTGAAAAAGTCAACTGGCGCTCCTTCTCTTCCAAGCTCTGCCGTGCTTACAAACAGTGGTTTACCCCCACATATGGGGTATCGGCGTATTCAGGAGAAATTGCACAACAAAGTTTGTGGTTCATTTTCTCTTTTTACACTTGGAAAAATAAAAAAATTGGTTCTGAAGTAAAATGTTTGTAAAAAAAAAAAAGTAAATGTTAATTTTTTCCTTCCACATTGCTTCACCTCCTGTGAAGCACGTAAAGGGTTAATAAAATTCTTGAATGTAGTTTTGAGCACCTTGAGGGGCATTGCTTTTAGAATGGTGTCACTTTTGGCTATTTTCTGTCATGAACACTCCTCAAAGTGACTTTAAATGTGAGATGGTCCCTAAAAAAAATGGTTCTGTAAATTTTGTTGTTAAAATGAGAAGTCGCTGGTCAACTTTTAACACTTATAACTTCCTTACAAAAAAATTTGTTTCCAAAATTGTGCTGATGTAAAGGATACATGTGGGAAATTTTACTTATTAAGTATTTTGTGTGACATATTTCTCTTATTTAACGGCATAAAAATTCAAAGTTTGAAAATTGCATATTTTCGTAATATCGAAGAAATTTTACCACTGTCAAGAAGTACAATATGTTACGAAAAAACATTCTCAGAATCAGCAGGATCGGTTAAAGTGTTCCAGAGTTATAACCTCATAAATTGACAGTGGTCAGATTTGTATAAATTGGCTTGGTCAGTAAGTGCCAAATTGGCTCTGTCACTTGGTTAAAAATTCTCCTTGTTGTTTTTGCACAAAAAATGAATAATAAATCTCCTCTGTAGTATTACAACGAGGAAACTAGATTATAATGTGAACTAGCCAGTATCTCCAAGAATGGACCAAAACTAATATGAAAAAGCAAACTGTATATGGTAGACAGTGTCCAATTTGGGTTCCTTATTCAGAAAAGAGGAAAAAAAACCTGAAAGCCAACCCCACAACTTTACAAAACATGTTCACAATCACTTTTAACTGCTTGCAATCGTTGTTGCTATCATTGTGCACTTTGGGTATATTGGTAAATATACCAAAGCTGCCGCCTCACCACCACCAGAGCTGCCGCCTCACCACCACCAGAGCTGCTGTAGCCCCAACCTTCTATCTCTTCCCCATTATCCCATAGAATGTAAGTCCACAAGGACAGGGTCCTCTCCCCTCTGTACCAGTCTGTCATTGAAAATTGGTTTACTGTAAACGATATCTATAACTCTGTATGTAACCCCTTTCTCATGTACAGCACCATGGAATTAATGGTGCTATATATATAAATAAATAAATAATAATTAGGTTATTTATGAATCATCCTAAAAGAAATACAGTAGACCCAAGTGAAAAGTGGTTGGTTTGAAAGACAGCTTCACATGGCGTTGGTCTTGGGTTTGATTATTGGGGTCAATTTATTGTGTTACGGCAAGGGTTTCTAACCACAGTGGGATCGCTTGATGCACTGATGGACCAGGCCAACATTAATGATGTGGAAATTATTGCATTTTATGTATTGAGATTAAGGCATAAACATTTCTGTATTGTTGATCTTGCAGATGTACTTTAACTCCATCATATCAGACAGTACAAAGCTTCTGAAGCCACTGCTAGTTTTCTCCTTTTCCATTGCTGCTGGAGTATGTGGCTTAACTCAAATCACCCAATATCGTAGTCATCCAGTGGATGTGTATGCAGGGTTTCTTATTGGAACAGGAATAGCTGCCTATTTGGTGAGTACATTCCTATTACTTTTTATATTATTGTATAGAAAAGTCAGACACAAACATGTAGATTTTAAGATAAAGTGGCACATATAGTAATACACTGATGAGGAAAAGGTTGATAATGTTTTGAACTTTTGACTTTCAGGCTCCATATCTCAACATCCAGTGCTTCTTTGAGAGTGAGACTACCATCATTGTATACATAAGGAAATTCAGACTTATATTAGAGAATAGCCGAAAGAAGAGAGCCATGTATGAAATTAAAAATTAAACTTTATTATAGATTAATAAAAACATTGGTTAAAATAACATAAAACAAAGAACAGAGTGCCTAGTAGGGGGAATTCCAATCCTATCCACAAGATAGTGAACTATCACGATTAATACAATACTGTAACTATAAGGATGCCCTTGGTTTAAACAGAAATTGTTTATAGATTTACATAAGTTAAATTACGATATAGAAATTAGAATGGGGTATATCCCATAGGTCAGAACACAAGGGCCCAACATAGGGTCCTGTATACATGGAATATGTGATTAAAGATACTGTTCAGTCATGAAGTTAGAAGTCTAGGTGTTGCAACTTTAATTTGCTAAATAAATGGGTGCAAAAATCATCCCACTGTAAAGGCCCCGTCTCACACAGCGACGCTGCAGCGATACAGACAACGATGCTGATCGCTGCAGCGTCGCTGTGTGGTCGCTGTGTGGTCGCTGGGGAGCTGTCACACAGACAGCTCTCTCCAGCGACCAACGATCAGGGGAACGACTTCGGCATCGTTGAAACTGTCTTCAACGATGCCGAAGTCCCCCTGCAGCACCCGGGTAACCCGGGTAAACATCGGGTTACTAAGCGCAGGGCCGCGCTTAGTAACCCGATGTTTACCCTGGTTACCAGCGTAAATGTAAAAAAAACAAACACTACATACTCACCATCTGTTGCCCGTCAGGTCCCTTGCCGTCTGCTTCCTGCTCTGACTGAGCCGCCGTACAGTGAGAGCAGAGCGCAGCGGTGACGTCACTGCTGTGCTCTCACTTTACGGCGGCAGTCAGAGCAGGAAGCAGACGCCAAGGGACCTGACGGGCAACAGATGGTGAGTATGTAGTGTTTGTTTTTTTTACATTTACGCTGGTAACCAGGGTAAACATCGGGTTACTAAGCGCGGCCTTGCGCTTAGTAACCCGATGTTTACCCTGGTTACCAGTGAAGACATCGCTGGATCGGTGTCACACACACCGATTCAGCGATGTCAGCGGGACCTCAACGACCAAAAAAAGGTCCAGGCCATTCTGACACGACCAGCGATCTCGCAGCAGGGGCCTGATCGCTGGTACGTGTCACACATAGCGAGATCGCTACTGAGGTCGCTGTTGCGTCACAAAACTTGTGACTCAGCAGCGATCTCGCTAGCGATCTCGCTATGTGAGACGGGGCCTTTAGGCTACTTTCACACATCAGTTTTTTGCCTTCAGGCATAATCCGGCAAATTTAAAAAAAAAACAGATCCGGTGCAAATTGTGAAAAACTGATGCTCCGGATCCGTTTTTTTGCTTGATCCGTTTTCGTTTAGCGGGCATAGAGTTTGGACTTCCTGTTCCGAGGGGAAAAAAAAAAGAGAGAGACTCCAGAATGGAAAACATAGCTACGGGGCATGCTCAGTGTAAAAATACCAGAATCAGTAGCCGGATCCACTCATTTCACATCACGTTCCATCCGTTTATCGCTGGAACCGTCGCTGTGCGTTTTTTCACCGGACAGAAAAAACATTCCTCTGAACTTTTTCTCCGTCCGCCGGAAAAATCATTTTTGACGGATCTGGCAAAAAACTGATGAAACATGAGGCCATCAGGCGCAATCCGGTGCTAATACAACTTTATGAGAAAAAAACGGATCCGGCAGAAATGAAACAGATCAGTTTTTTTCAAGATTCGCCGGATTGTGCCTGACGTCAAAAACCTGATGTGTGAAAGTAGCCTTAGAGGATGAACTGTGATAATATCAGGAGAGCATTAGGACCCTGCTGCTGCACGTCTGAGCTAAGAAAAAAAGCCCAAGAATTGTGTGTGAGGTGGGGTCTAGTGTCTGTTGTTTAGGAACGCATTGAAGTGAAGCTTCCTGTAAGGCTACGTTCACATTTGCGTTGTGCGCCGCAGCGTCGGCGACGCAACGCACAACGCAAACAAAAACGCAGCAAAACGCATGCACAACGCTGCGTTTTGCGCCGCATGCGTCCTTTTTTTAGTTGATTTTGGACGCAGCAAAAATGCAACTTGCTGCGTCCTCTGCGCCCGGACGCGTGCGCCGCAGTGACGCATGCGTCGCAAAACGCAAGTGCAATGCATGTCCATGTGCCCCCATGTTAAATATAGGGGCTCATGACGCATGCGGCGACGTTGCAGCGCCCGACGCTGCGGCGCAGACCGCAAATGTGAACGTAAAGTAAAAGACTGCTATGATAGACGCTGTGTGTGAGTCTAAGAAAAAGCAAGGAGACTGGACTCTATAAAGACTGTTTGCTGCCAGCGTGTGTGTAAAGGTCTTAACTCCTTCATCTTGGGAACCTGTGGTTCTGCTGTGGAACAAGGACCGAGCATTCTTGGGAGCTGAGTGACTGTGGAGCTCTATGGAGTCCCTTTTGTGGTGAGCTGAGAAGCAAAAGAAAACATCCTGTGCAGATTTAGGCGGTTTGCTCTCAGGAGAATTTGTGAGTAACTGCTGGAAGAAAGATGGCATCCTGTACCTTACGTGGAGAGAGGGACCTGGACAAGCCCTGTTGAAGTGCTGTCCTGTACCATGTCCTGAGGCTACAGAACTATAAGTCCCTGGCGTGTGGGCTTGGCACCGGTCAACAAGACGCAGCGCTTTGTTTTTCTATAGCTGTTTTGGCGCCGAAGATCTTGGAACTGGCTGCAGCTGATGCAATTTATATGCCTTAGTAGAGACTTCCCTCAGGTTAATGGTACCATAATAATAGATACCCAGGTATCCCTAGATTAAGTGTTTTAGAGCTCCTCTTATATCTATAGATATTGTATTGTGGGTTTTGATCTATTTCTACTCAGTGTGCCATCACAGGGGATCCCATAATATCACCTCAGCCGATTTACACCAGTTTTCTTAGTACCCGATTTGATCTTTTGGACAGGTAAATGTATTCTATATCCCAGTAAAACACACTAAAAAATGGAACCTTGGAATTGGCATATTGATTTCAGCTCCGGCTGAGTGAGTGTATTCAATAAGTGGATTTAAGTCTGTTTCTTTCAAATATTAAATCTCACCCCTACTGTTATTTTAGTAAGGACAATATTGTGACTTCTGCCTCAGTCTCGGTTTGAGACCCACTGGATCTTATTAGGAGCTCTGGTCATTATACAACAATCAATTTGTACCTATGTCAACATCAGAAGTGCTGCAAATGAACTGTACTATAAATGGGTGATCCCGTTATGCAGACAATAATAGCAAAAGGCACAGTACCTGAACACAAAGACAGCTGAACCAGACAATATGGATAGTTTGGGCCCCACCCTCACCCTGACATACGTTTCGCCCTTTGCTTCTTCTGGGGGCGTGTCTGGGTTAAGAGATGTGGCCCTTTTAAACAAGTTAGAGCCAATGGAAAAAAGGAGGTGAGACTTACACAATGATATGCGGCTATATTGGGCCCTTTTGTTCTGACCTATGGGATATACCCCATTCTAGTTTCTAAATGGTTATTTAACTTATGTATATCTATAAACAATTTCTGTTTAAATGAAGGGTATCCTTATAGTTACTGTATTGTACTAATTGTGATAGTTCACTATCTTGTGGATAGGATTGAAGTTCCTCATACTGGGCACTCTGTTGTTCTTTGCTTTGTGTTATTTTAACCAATGTTATTATTAATCTATAACACAGTTTAATTTTTATTTTCATATACAATTGTGCTCAAAAGCATACCCTGGCAGAATTTTTGCTTTCTTGGCCTTTTTTCAGAGAATATGAATGATAACATCAAAACTTTTTCTCCACTCATGGTTAGTGGTTGGTGAAGCCAATTATTGTCAAACTACTGTGTTTTCTCTTTTTAAATCATAATGACAACCAAAAATACACGGCATTGGAAGTGGCTCTTATGCTTCATAATAGTGAGATCACAGACATCCATGCAAGCATGGTGCTTCTCACTAAATTAGAATATCATCAAAAAGTTAATTTATTTCCATTCTTCAATACAAAAAGTGAAACTCGCATATTATATAGAGTCATTACAAACAGAGTGATCTATTTCAAGTGTTTATTTCTGTTAATGTTGATGATTATAGCTTACAGCCAATGAAAACCCCAAAGTCATTATCTCAGTAAATTAGAATATTTTATAACTCCAGCTTGAAAAATTATTTTAAAATGAGGTTGACCTACTGATATGTATGTTCAGTAAATGCACTCAATACTTGGTCAGGGCTCTTTTTGCATCAATTACTGCATCAGTGCAGTGTGGCATAGTGGTGATCTTCCTGTGCACTGCTGAGGTGTTATGGAAGCCCAGGTTGCTTTGATAGCAGCCTTCAGCTCATTAGCATTGTTGGGTCTGGTGTCTCTCATCTTTCTCTTGACAATACCCCATAGATTTTCAATAGGATTAAGGTCAGGCGAGTTTGCTGGCCAATCAAGCACAGTGATAGTGATATTGTTGTTTTTAAACCAAGTATTGGTACTTTTGGCATTGTGGACAGGTGCCAAGTCCTGCTGGAGAATGAAATGTCCATTTCCAAAAAGCTTGTCAGCAGAGGGAAGCATGAAGTGCTCTTAAATTTCTTGGTAGACGGCTGAGCTGATTTTGGTCTTGGTAAAACACAGTGGACCTACACCAGCAGATGACATGGCTCCCCAAACCATCACCAATTGTGGAAATTTCACACTAGAGCTCAAGCAGCTTGGATTGTGCGAATCTCCACACTTCCTCCAGACTCTGGGACCTTGATTTCCAAATGAAATGCAAAATTTACTTTCATCTGAATACAACACCTTGAACCACTGAGCAACAGTCCAGTTCTTTTTCTCCTGGGCCCAGGTAAGACGCTTCTGGCATTGTCTATTGGTATGTAGTGGCTTGACACAAGTAATGCGAGACTTGTAGCCCATGTCCTGGATACGTCTGTGTGTGGTGGCTCTTGAAGCAATGACTCCAGCAGCAGTCCACTCCTTGTGAATCTCCCCCACATTTTAATGGCCTTTTCTTAACAATCCTTTCAAGGCTGCAGTTATCCTTTTTGCTTGTGCACCTTTTTCTGCCACACTTTTTCCTTCCACTCAACTGTTCATTAATGTGCTTGGATACAGCATTCTTTGAATAGCCAGATTCTTTAGCAATGACCTTTTGTGGTTTACCCTCTCTGTGGAGTGTGTCAATGACTGCCTTCTAGACATCTGTCAAGTCAGAAGTCTTCCCCATCGTTGTGGAGCCTACTGACACACACTAAGGGACCTTTTTAAACGCTTAGGAAGCCTTTGCAGGTTTTTTGTTACTTATTCTAATTTACTGAGATAATGACTTTTGGGTTTTCATTGGCAGTAAGCCATAATCATCAACATTAACAGAAGTAAACACTTGAACAGATCACCCTTTTTGTAATGACTTTATATATGAATTTCACTTTTTGTATTGAAGAACTGAAATAAATTAACTTTCTGATGATATTTTAATTTTGTGAGAAGCACCTGTATATGTGAGTATCCTACAAGGCAAGTTACTTCATACACTCGAGTACTATGGGTATGAATAGGACAACATAATGTTCCAGCAGGACAATGACCAGAATCTTAAGTCAAGATTGGCAAAGAAATGGTTCAATGGCAATGAAGTAGAAGTGATGGATTGTACAAATATAGAGAAGGCGGGCACCACAAGAATAAATACAAAAGGGGGATCAACCACGTGCATATAAAAAGTCATATACAACAAAGAACAAGAGAAAGGATATGCACACTAGTGGGATCACCAACCATAATAATCTTTATTGAAAATAATTGTACAATGCAGGGCAATGAAAAAGACAATTTAAAACCATCTAAAAAGGCCAAAAAAAGGCCGTACAAAACAACTAACACCTCCCAGGACAAGTAATCTCATAAAGCATATATATACATATGTACCTCAACACATAAAACTAGGCATTAGCAAGATACAAATTGAGCTGACACACATAATAATAACCACATAAATAACAATAGCCTGTGCCGCCAGCTGTCCTTAAATACAAAGTATCAACCTAGAAAAATATGCTGTACAATGCAATAGTAATGTGCAATAAGAGGTAAGCTAGTACCATACTACTTAAATACCATTGCAATCAAATAGGTACATAGCCTGTTATAGCCCATCAAGATATTGTAGCCAGGGGATGCTGTAATGAATTCGGTCAGATAAAAAAAAATATCCAACAAATTATTCCCCAAATAGTCACCATCCAGATGGCCCCAGGTCCTGTGTCCTAAGGTGCTAATAGTGCATGGCAAAGTATGGCCGCAAGTCCTGGGGGGCAAAGGACCCCACGCGTATCGACGCTGCTAGAGCGTCTTCATCAGGGGAGTGATGGATTGGTCCCCACAGTGCCCACACCTCAACCCAATCGAACACTTGTGAGTAGAGTTGAAGAAAAAGCCCAAGTGAGTCAACCAGTATGCACCAACTTTGGGAAAGTGTTGAAGAGACCCGATCAGATTTCGGTTGAGACATGCTTGAATCTGATCAAGAGCATGCCAGAGAGATTCAGGCAGTGTTGAAAGCCAAAGGTGGATTTACAAAATAATTAAAAATTTCTATTTTTAGGAGCAAAACAGTAACAATGCAGTGACATGAGAAGAATCTGCATAACTAATCATATGCTAAATAGTTGCAAGTCAAATTTATGTATGAGATAGCCAAGATGATTGTCTAAAATGATGGTAGTCTCACATCTGAAGCTGTAGGGGATGGTGAGATATGGAGCCTGAAAGTCAAAAGTTCAAAACATTATCACCATTTTGCTCATCAGTGTATTAGTAGATGTAAATATGCACATTTTATGAATAGACACTGCTTGCCGTATTTAGATTCTTTTTATTACCCTATCAATAAAAACAAGTTCACAATATTACACTGAAGACAAGAATAGTTAAAACATGGGACTTTTATATTGTAGGTTCTTCAATTTTTTTTTCTGTTACATATGAATGTTTCATGAAAGCTGAAATAAATAGGAGTCAATGAGACTAGAATCAAACTGCTAGAGTTTGGTCTAAGTATCAGCTTAATGTGATCCAAGAATTGGAGCACAGGTGCGGAGAAGATGGAGTACTTCATTTCTCCATTTTCTCCATTCTATGAGTCCATGAAAAACGGACTGCACTCAGATGTCATCCAAGAGTAGTCCGATGATTTCCACGCACTCATAAACTGGCATCAGATTTGATTGTTTTCTCATGCCAAATCGGGATGAGATAAAAAATGGTGGTCAGCACTGTCTCATAGTATAACATTGGGCTGAGCGCTATCCAACAAAACATTGGATAGCACTCGGCCATATTATACGTTCGTGTGAGTGAGACCTAACTATTACAGCCCCCATTCACAATAAAAGAAAAGTCAGCCAAACTATTTTTTTTTTCGGTAAGACCGCTCAGCTATCCTATGTGTTTGGGGGCATTGATTTTCAATCCCCAATCCTGTTGTTTTCAGGGAAGGTAAGACTTGACGAGCAATATCTAGAGGCAGATAAGCCTCTCTTCCCAAACTGAGCATGCAAAAATATTATGTATATGGGAAGATTGTAAAGAACAGCTGCTGAACTATGGGAACCTTAAAGATGTTCATACTACAGGACACAAATGAGGAAAAATAGCTTATTTTGACCATTTCAGCTAACAATTGTTTGGAAATTCTGACATTTTCTCATGTGCTATTGCCGACAGTAGACTATGGTTTGCCAAAAATGTGATCTATCAGAGTTGATTTTAGGCAATTGTCAGCTGAAAGCACAAGTACTGTATGTGACATGATGGGTAAAATTTGCTCAAAGCTTTGCTAGATTGCTCACACATCTCCCTAATTTACCAATTTCTTATGGCATATATTGATAGTTGAATCCTTTGCGTGAACAATCCAACAGACGATTGATCAGCGGCCTTCTAGCCCATTATAGGTTTATATACTGTATAATGTCAGCTATACAGTATCCAAGACATTATAGAGTACCGTCCCTTCCTACAGAGATCAATAATAATAATAATAATCTTTATATAGCGCCAACATATTCCGCAGCTCTTTACAGTTTAACAGTTTCAAACACAACAGTCATAAATAACAACGTTAACAATACAATAATTAAAGCAAAATAAGATGACCCTGCTCGTGAGAGCCTGCAATCTACAATGAGGTGGGGGAGATACAAAGCACAGGTGTGTATTTACCATGATGTATTTACAATGATGGTCCAGCCATCTTCAGTAGTAGGGGATAGATGGGGATAATGAAGGGGCTACACACACACAAACATAAAATGACTTTGATTAGGGAACGTGATAGGCCGCTCTGAACAAATGAGGGAGCGCCTAAAACTATGCAAATTGTCGATGGTCATAATATCTTGGGGTAGAGCATTCCAGAGGACTAGTGCAGCACGGGAGAAGTCTTGGAGACGGGAGTGGGAGGTACGGATTAGTGTAGAGGTTAGTCGAAAGTCATTTGCAGAGCGCAGCGGTCAGCTGGGCCAATAGACCGAAATGAGGGAGGAGATGTATGGGGGTGCCGCACTGTGGAGAGCTTTGTGGGTGAGAACAAGTACTTTGAATTGTATCCTGTAATGAATGGGCAGCCAGTGTAACGACTGGCAAAGAGCGGATGCGTCTGAATACCGATTATCTAGATGGACAACCCTGGCTGCTGCATTAAGGATGGACTGGAGAGGGGAAAGTCGAGTAAGGGGGAGGCCAATTAATAGAGCATTGCAGTAGTCCTGGAGGAAGCGGATCAAGGCGACAGTGAGGGTTTATGTTGTTTCCATGGTGAGAAAAGGGCGGATACTAGAGATGTTCTTTAGATGTAAGCGGCAAGAGTGAGCAAGAGATTGTATATGGGGTGTGAAGCAGAGATCGGGGGTCAAACATAACACCCAGACAGCGCGCCTTAAGCTGGGGTGTTATGATGGTGCCACCCATGGAGAGGGAAATGTCAGATTTAGGGAGGTTGGTAGATGGCGGGAAGAAGTTGTTCAGTTTTGGAGAGGTTGAGTTTAAGATAGAGAGCGGACATGATGTTGGAGACTTTAAGCCAAAAATACAGGAGCTCAAAAAAACCTATCACATAGATAATCAAATCAAATTCAAGCAGACAACACAATCCTATACCAAAAAAACCACTTGAACAAAAAAAGTTTAAAAAACCCACATAATCAATGGTGTCACTGTGCATCGGTCAACTATACAACGCACTTTGCACAAGGAGAAGCTGTATGGGAGAGTGATGCGAAAGAAGCCGTTTCTGCAAGCACGCCACAAACAGAGTCGGCTGAGGTACGCAAAAGCACATTTGGAGAAGCCAATTTCTTTTTGGAAGAAGGTCCTGTGGACTCATGAAACCAAGATTGAGTTGTTTGGTAATACAAAAAGGTGTTATGCATGGCAGCAAAAAAACAGTGCGCTGTATAGTTGACCGATGCACAGTGACACCATCTGCAGCAAGTTGATGCTGCAGCTCTCTGGAGATGGTCTGAGGATTGTCCTTGACTGATCTCACCATTCTTCTTCTCTGCCTTTCTGATGTTTTTCTTGGCCTGCCACTTCTGGCCTTAACAAGAACTGTACCTGTGTTCTTCCATTTCCTTACTATGTTCCTCACAGTGGAAATTGACAGATTAAACCTCTGAGACAGCTTTTTGTATCCTTCCCCTGAACAACTATGTTGAATAATCTTTGTTTTCAGATCATTTGACAGTTGTTTTGAGGAGCCCATGATGCCACTCTTCAGAGGAGATTCAAACAGGAGAACAACTTGCAAGTGGCCACTTTAAGTAGCTTTTCTCATGATTGCATACACCTAGCTATGAAGTTCAAAGCTCAATGAGGTTACAAAACCAAAAAAAAGTGCTTTAGTAAGTCAGTAAAAAGTAGGTAGGAGTATTTAAAACAAGAAAATGATAAGGGTGCCCATACTTATGCACCTGTCAACTTTTGTTTGAATGCAGATTGCACATTTTCTGTTAGTACAATAAACCTCATTTCAAGGCAGAAGCATTACTGTGTCCAACAGTTATTAGATATATGAAACTGAAATAACTGTTGCAAAAAAAACCAATTTTTTTTATAAAATATTAAAGGGAACCTATCACCCCGTTTTTTAAAGATTAGATAAAAATAGTGTGAAATAGGGGCAGAGCTGGGCTTTACATTACTGTCTTTTTGGTGCCTTTACACCCCCATTAGGCTGCCGAAATACCTTTGTGAAGTGGCCGTTTTGTCCTGTCACTCAAGTTGGTCAGGTCGGATGGGCGTGGTCACAGCGCTTTTTCTCCCCCAGATCAGGCTCATCATTACGTTGGTGGCGTAGTGGTATGCGCATGTCCAAGGTCCCGAATCCTGCACAGGGGTGTGAAAATAGCAGCGATGTCCGTTATTCCATTGGTGGTCGGTGGGCGCGGCCATCTTGCTTTGGCCGCGCGTGCGCAGAAGCGGCGCTCTGCTGGCCGCGGCTTCAGGAAAATGGCCGCGGGCATCCGCGCGTGCGCAGATGGCTATCGCGGCGGCCATTTTCGTGAAGCCGAGATGCGAACTCCCCAATAAGTTTGCTAAGTTGGCAGATGAGGGGGGTGCCAGTACAGGGGTAGCACTGCTGCAGCCAGGCATGTCCTCTGAAAGCCGGAGGAGTGACTGCTCCAGTAAGGAGGGAAATAGGAGAGCAGGGCAGGCCAGACAGGTGCTGGTAGTGGGGGACTCAATTATTAGGGGAACAGATAGGGCAATCTGTCACAAAGACAGGGATCGTCGGACGGTGTGCTGCCTACCTGGCGCTCGAGTCCGACACATCGCTGATCGGGTGGACAGATTACTGGGAGGGGCTGGTGAGGACCCAGCGGTCATGGTGCACATTGGCACAAATGACAAAGTTAGAGGTAGGTGGAAGGTCCTTAAAGATGATTTCAGGGAATTAGGCTGCAAGCTGAAAGCAAGGACCTCCAACGTGGTATTTTCCGAAATACTGCCTGTACCACGTGCCACGCCAGAGAGGCAACGGGAGATTAGGGAGGTTAATAAGTGGCTCAAGAATTGGTGTAGGAAGGAGGGGTTTGGGTTCCTGCAGAACTGGGCCGACTTCTCAGTGGGCTACAGGCTCTACGCTAGGGACGGGCTGCACCTCAATGGGGAAGGGGCAGCTGTGCTGGGGGAGAAAATGGTTAGAAGGTTGGAGGAGTGTTTAAACTAGGGATTGGGGGGGAGGGTATTCATTTTATAGGAGGGGAAGACAGTGCAGATAGAGAGCTGGGCACAAATAAGGAAGTTGGGGGTGGCGGTGGCATGGGGGGTGGGGTTAGAACAGTAAATAATTTAAGAAAGAATAGAGGTACAGAGAGTAACATCAAGTGCATGTATACTAATGCCAGAAGCCTCGCCAACAAAATGGACGAATTAGAACTAATGTTGTTGGAGCATAATTATGACATGGTGGGGATATCTGAGACGTGGCTGGATGAGAGCCATGACTGGGCTGTTAACTTGCAGGGCTATAGCCTGTTCAGAAATGACCGTACAGATAAGCGAGGGGGAGGGGTGTGTCTATATGTAAAATCTTCCTTAAAACCCATCCTGCGTGATAATATAGGTGAATTTAATGAAAATGTGGAGTCCCTGTGGGTGGAGATAAGGGGAGGGGGAAAAAATAATAAATTACTGATAGGGGTTTGTTATAAATCTCCAAAAATAATGGAAGCAATGGAGAATATCCTCGTAAAGCAAATAGATGAAGCTGTGACTCAAGGAGAAGTCATTATTATGGGGGACTTCAACTACCCTGAAATAGATTGGGGAACAGAAACCTGCAGTTCCAGCAAAAGTAATCGGTTTTTGACAACTATGAGAGACAATTACCTTTCACAGCTGGTTCAGGACCCAACAAGGAGGGGGGCACTGCTAGACCTAATATTAACCAACAGGCCAGACCGCATATCAAATATAAGGGTTGGGGGTCACTTGGGGAATAGTGATCATAAAATAATAAGTTTTCATGTAACCTTTAATAAGATGGGTAGTAGGGGGGTGACAAGGACACTAAACTTCAGGAGGGCAAATTTCCAACGGATGAGAGAGGATCTTGGTGCAATTAACTGGGACGATATCCTGAGACACAAAAATACACAAAGTAAATGGGAGACGTTTATTAGCATCCTGGATAGGACCTGTGCACAGTATATACCGTATGGGAATAAACATACTAGAAATAGGAGGAAACCAATATGGCTAAATAGAGCTGTTAGGGGCGCAATAAGGAACAAAAAGAAAGCATTTAGAGAATTAAAGGAAGAAGGTAGTGATGAGGCATTAAATAAATACAGAAAATTAAATAAATTCTGTAAAAAGCAAATCAAGGCAGCAAAGATTGAGACAGAGACTCATTGCCAGAGAGAGTAAAAATAATCCCAAAATATTCTTTAACTATATAAATAGTAAGAAACTAAAAAATGACAGTGTTGGCCCCCTTAAAAATAGTCTGGGTGAAATGGTGGATGAGGATGAGGAAAAAGCCAATCTGCTAAATGACTATTTTTCATCAGTATTTACAAAAGAAAATCCCATGGCAGCCAATATGACTAGTGATAAAAATTCCCCATTAAATGTCACCTGCTTAACCCAGCAGGAAGTACAGCGGCGTCTAAAAATCACTAAAGTTGACAAATCTCCGGGCCCGGATGGGATACACCCCCGAGTACTGCAGGAACTAAGTACAGTCATTGATAGACCATTATTTTTAATCTTTAAAGAGTCCATAATAACAGGGTCTGTACCACAGGACTGGCGTATAGCAAATGTGGTGCCAATATTCAAAAAAGGGGCAAAAACTGAACTCGGTAATTATAGGCCAGTAAGTTTAACCTCTACTGTGGGTAAAATCCTGGAGGGCATTCTAAGGGATGCTATACTGGAGTATCTGAAGAGGAATAACCTCATGACCCAGTATCAGCACGGGTTTACTAGGGACCGCTCATGTCAGACTAATTTGATCAGCTTCTATGAAGAGGTAAGTTCCGGACTGGACCAAGGGAACCCAGTGGACGTAGTGTATATGGACTTTTCCAAAGCTTTTGATACGGTGCCACACAAAAGGTTGATACATAAAATGAGAGTAATGGGGATAGGGGAAAATATGTGTAAGTGGGTTGAGAGCTGGCTCAGGGATAGGAAACAAAGGGTGGTTATTAATGGAGCACACTCGGACTGGGTCGCGGTTAGCAGTGGGGGTACCACAGGGGTCAGTATTGGGCCCTCTTCTTTTTAACATATTTATTAATGACCTTGTAGGGGGCATTCAGAGTAGAATTTCAATATTTGCAGATGACACTAAACTCTGTAGGGTAATCAATACAGGGGAGGACAATTTTATATTACAGGATGATTTATGTAAACTAGAAGCTTGGGCTGATAAATGGCAAATGAGCTTTAATGGGGATAAATGTAAGGTCATGCACTTGGGTAGAAGTAATAAGATGTATAACTATGTGCTTAATTCTAAAACTCTGGGCAAAACCATCAATGAAAAAGACCTGGGTGTATGGGTGGATGACAGACTCATATTCAGTGGCCAGTGTCAGGCAGCTGCTACAAAGGCAAATAAAATAATGGGATGTATAAAAAGAGGCATAGATGCTCATGAGGAGAACATAATTTTACCTCTATACAAGTCACTAGTTCGACCACACTTAGAATACTGTGCACAGTTCTGGTCTCCGGTGTATAAGAAAGACATAGCTGAACTAGAGCGGGTGCAGAGAAGAGCGACCAAGGTTATTAGAGGACTGGGGGGTCTGCAATACCAAGATAGGTTATTACACTTGGGGCTATTTAGTTTGGAAAAACGAAGACTAAGGGGTGATCTTATTTTAATGTATAAATATATGAGGGGACAGTACAAAGACCTTTCTGATGATCTTTTTAATCATAGACCTGAGACAGGGACAAGGGGGCATCCTCTACGTCTGGAGGAAAGAAGGTTTAAGCATAATAACAGACGCGGATTCTTTACTGTAAGAGCAGTGAGACTATGGAACTCTCTGCCGTATGATGTTGTAATGAGTGATTCATTAATTAAATTTAAGAGGGGACTGGATACCTTTCTGGAAAAGTATAATATTACAGGGTATATACACTAGATTCCTTGATAAGGCGTTGATCCAGGGAACTAGTCTGATTGCCGTATGTGGAGTCGGGAAGGAATTTTTTTCCCCATGGTGGAGTTACTCTTTGCCACATGGGTTTTTTTTGCCTTCCTCTGGATCAACATGTTAGGGCATGTTAGGTTAGGCTATGGGTTGAACTAGATGGACTTAAAGTCTTCCTTCAACCTCAATAACTATGTAACTATGTAATGTAAAGCCCAGCTCTGCCCCTATTTCACACTATTTTTATCTAATCTTTAAAAAACGGGGTGATAGGTTCCCTTTAAGCTTAAGATTAATAGGGGTGCCCAAACTTTTTCATATGACTGTACAATAAATTATTAATGATAAAAATGACATAAAAAAACAAAACACCAGCACATATTAATATAAAGAAGTATAAAGCCATAATGTGTGAATAATATAGTAAATACAAAAATAATCTACAAATTGACATACAACATAATTACAATAAAGAAAAATAAAGAAAAATTAATAAAATATTAGTAATAGTGAACCAACAAGAATAAATGTGAAAAAAACATATAATAAAAGTGTTTCCAATATATAAATTTTCTCCAGATGGACTCTTTTTTCAAATTCATGCAGTCTTCCAATCTGAATCACTCTTGTTATATACAGAATAGTAAGCCTAAGATGCTAAAGACAAAGAATACATTTTTTAGAAAGACATTTAACCGACATATAAATCCCTCATATAAAGAGATAAAAATAAATAAATTAAAAAATAATAAAAGCAAAAAGAGAACAATATACATAAAAAAACAAAATATCTCATAATATACTTATTAATTATTCAATATATAAAATATATATAATACATATGATAATATGCAGAGAGGCTAATGAACAGCGACGAGGGACCGCGACAAACTACAAGAAGCTAGAGAAACCCCATTGGTCATTAAGGCCGAATGGCTTCATCGTTCTAAGTGTCGTTATCCAACGACACTCCTACTGTACCAACTTATTCATCAAATGACCATCACGAGCCCCTAAGTGAACAACATCAATACCCTTCACTTGCATGTCAATGGTACCCACTGAATGAAATTCCCGATAATGAGAGGGTATTGTTTTTAATTTGGCAACTTCTTCTTTATTCAGGTCCTCAGGACCTATCAATCTAGCCGCTCGTATATCCCTTATATGCTCCAAGATACGTACACGTAATTGTCTCGATGTGAGGCCTATATAAATAAGCCCACATGGACAAGTGATGTAATACACCACAGATGTCGTTTTGCAATTAATAGGGTGTACAATCCTAAAAGTATGGGAATTCGAGGAGTTCACAAACGTATCAGTCTTGACCATATACCTGCATGCACTGCAGTCACCACAGGGTCGTGAGCCCCAAGCAGGTCCTTTAGAGTTGAAAATAAATTGAGACCTCGGAGGAATATAATGACTATGTGTGATCATCTCACCTATGGTCTTGTTCCTCCTTGCAACGATCCGTGGTGTATCCTCAACCAATTTGGTCAATTCTGGATCCTCTTTCAATATAGGCCAGAATCTATTCATGATGTCACCCATGTCCCTCCATCTGCTATGATAATTGGTGATAATCCACAGACATGGCTCCTCTTTTCCCCATACTTGATCAAGGAGAAGACTGTTACGGCTCCTGTCTTTGGCTTGTTGATATCCTTTCTCAACATCCTCCATCTCATAGCCACGACAAAGAAATCGTAACTTCAAGTCTTTAGCCTGATTCTCAAATTCCTCATCGGAGTCACAAATCCTTCTGGCTCTAATAAATTGTCCTTTAGGGATTGCCCTAATAGTGTGTCTTGGATGTGCAGATCTTGTGTGTAGCAAAGAATTTGTGCTCGTTTCCTTGTGATAAATGGTACTGTGGATATTACCCAATTGGTCAACAGAAAGTTGAAGGTCCAGGAAATCTATTTTACTCTCCGCCACTTTAAAGGTAAACTTGATATTCCAATCATTGGCATTAAGGTATGTCAATAAGTCATCCAATTCACTTCTGCTCCCCTGCCAAATAACAAGGACATCGTCGATAAAACGCATCCAACTTAAAATGGTTGGGCCCAATACACTAGATGAATATGATAACATATATTCACGTTCCCAATGGCCCATAAGTAAGTTTGCGTATGAGGGCGCAAAGCACGCCCCCATCGCCACTCCCCGTTTTTGTTTGAAATAACGGTCCTTAAAAGTGAAGTAATTGTGAGTAAGCGCGTATTCCAATAACTCCAAAAGGAGTTCCAATAAATCCAAATCTATACCCTTATTCATCAGAAAAAATCTAACAGCCGCAATGCCTTTCTGGTGCTCAATACAGGTATATAGTGATTCTACGTCACCAGAGATAAGCAACATATCCGGTTCAAAAGTGATACCCTGCAGTCTCCGTAGTACATCACCAGAATCTTTAATGCATGATGGTAATTCCACCACAGATGGCTTCAAATAGTAGTCCAAGAAACGAGAAATCATCTCATTCAATCCACCACACCCGGAGACAATAGGTCACAATAGGTCTCCCAGGTGGGTTCGAAAGACTCTTATGGACTTTAGGTAAAAAATATATGGTTGGAACCACCGGAAAGGCAACCCATAGGCCTTCCCGTACTGTTGGTGATGCACTCATTTTCCAGTGCAACATCAAGGATATGAAATAGCTGCGTCTGAAAGGTGGATGTGGGGTCCGATGCCAATCTCTCATAACAAGTATCATCATTTAGTTGTTTAAAGGCCTCTTTCTCATATAATTGTTCTGGCCATACCACCACATTACCACCCTTATCCGCAGGCTTGAATACAACCTGCTTCATATCCTTGAGTTCCTGTAGGGCCTTTCGTTGCATAGGGGTCAAATTATCATATGGTCTTCTAGTCTGCAACTGATATAGTTCGTTACAGACCATTCTCACAAAAACCTCAATAGAGGAGTTCAAAGTTATTGGTGGAAATGTTTTGGACTTCTTTTTAATAAAATCAGGAAACTTATTAAACTTACCCTGCTCTGATTCCTGTTGTTCAAAAAGAAGACTTTCTAATACCCGGAGCGCTTCCAATTCCGCCTCTGTAGAAAAAGGTGTATTATTCTTACTATGGAATTTCTTCAAAATAAGTTTACGGGCAAAAAAATACATCCTTAATAGCCACAAAAGTGTCAAAATTAGATGTTGGGCAAAATGTTAAACCCAAGGTCCAAACAGATTGCTGAGCTGGTGTAAGAACAATATCAGACAGGTTGATTACCTTAAGCTCATTGCCTTGTTTGAAATCCTGGAATTTATTATTTTTGTTGTGACCATTAGTCATCTGACGAGTGTTATAACGTCTCAGATCCATCGCTGGTTCCCTGATCCTAGTACTGGCTGAAACATGCGATGAGCTACTTGAGATGGAGGTAACAGAGTTTGTTCGAGAGCGATTTTGTTGTAATTTCCATCTATATACCCTTTTAGTATCATAATCCACCTGGTCACGCTGAAATTTCCTCCTCCCATCTGATATAACTTTTATTAAGATCTTCCTCAAAAGCACCCAGCTCAGTAACAGTCAATTTATTCTTTAACTTCTCCTGTAGAGGTTGTATTTGTCCCTCCAATAGTTCCAATTTCTTCTGATCAAATGAAATCAATAATTCCAAAAACACTTTGGAACATTTATCACATGCCGCTTCCCATTTCTGTGTAATAGCCGTATCCTCAATGGGGAATGAGGGGAAAACCTGGACCCATAGTCCTCGTGGAACCAGTCCACGTTGCAAGTACTGTTCCAATGTTTTACAATTCCACCATGTCTTGGTGCGTTTAAACAACAAGTCCCTCAGTCGCTGCCCATCAACCTCAATGCCATCATTATTCTCTTTAGTCTTATCTGAATTGCTTCCAAATATCTAATATATAATTGCCTAGAATACTACTTCCTGCAATTTGTGCCAACTTCCGTGGCTTTGTCCGGAGCTAATGTCCGGAGCTAATGTCCGGAGCTAATGTCCGGAGCTAATGTCCGGAGCTAATGTCCGGAGCTAATGTCCGGAGATAAGTGACGTCACCAGTGTCCTACACCCAGGCAGAGCACAGGGGCCCCAGGCAGCATATGGGGCCCCAGGCAGAGCACAGTGGCCCCAGGCAGAGCACAGGGGCCCCAGGCAGCATATGGGGCCCCAGGCAGAGCACAGTGGTCCCAGGCAGAGCACAGGGGCCCCAGGCAGCCTATGGGGCCCCAGGCAGAGCACAGTGGCCCCAGGCAGAGCACAGGGGCCCCAGGCAGCATATGGGGCCCCAGGCAGAGCACAGGGGCCCCAGGCAGCATATGGGGCCCCAGGCAGAGCACAGTGGCCCCAGGCAGAACATGGGGCCCCAGGCAGAGCACAGGGGCCGCAGGCAGAGCACAGGGGCCCCAGGCAGCATATGGGGCCCCAGGCAGAGCACAGGGGCCCCAGGCAGAGCACAGGGGCCCCAGGCAGCATATGGGGCCCCAGGCAGAGCACAGGGGCCCCAGGCAGAGCACAGTGGCCCCAGGCAGAGCACAGGGGCCCCAGGCAGAACATGGGGCCCCAGGCAGAGCACAGGGGCCCCAGGCAGCATATGGGGCCCCAGGCAGAGCACAGGGGCCCCAGGCAGCATATGGGGCCCCAGGCAGAGCACAGTGGCCCCAGGCAGCATATGGGGCCCCAGGCAGAGCACAGTGGCCCCAGGCAGAGCACAGGGGCCCCAGGCAGCATATGGGGCCCCAGGCAGAGCACAGTGGTCCCAGGCAGAGCACAGGGGCCCCAGGCAGCTTATGGGGCCCCAGGCAGAGCACAGTGGCCCCAGGCAGAACATGGGGCCCCAGGCAGAGCACAGTGGCCCCAGGCAGAGCACAGGGGCCCCAAGCAGAACATGGGGCCCCAGGCAGAGCACAGGGGCCCCAGGCAGAGCACAGGGGCCCCAGGCAGAGCACAGGGGCCCCAGGCAGCATATGGGGCCCCAGGCAGAGCACAGTGGTCCCAGGCAGAGCACAGGGGCCCCAGGCAGCCTATGGGGCCCCAGGCAGAGCACAGTGGCCCCAGGCAGAACATGGGGCCCCAGGCAGAGCACAGGTGCCCCAGGCAGCATATGGGGCCCCAGGCAGAGCACAGTGGTCCCAGGTAGAGCACAGGGGCCCCAGGCAGCCTATGGGGCCCCAGGCAGAGCACAGGGGCCCCAGGCAGCATATGGGGCCCCAGGCAGAGCACAGCGATATTTTGGACCACTGTGCGGTGTTTCAGACCCCCTGTGTGATGTCTGGGGCCCTGTTCTTAAGTATATTAAAGATTAAAGTAATGTATATTAAAGTATATTATAGATCAAATTTGACACGTTTATGAGCACCATTGAGTGATATACTCAAGAATGACATCATTTTTCAACATTTTATGGTTTCAAACTGTAAACACTCAGAGTTTTTTTTACTTCAACCAGAAAACCTTAACGGTTCATAAAAAACTTGACTGTTCAGGATATGATAAAAGTCATAGTATTCTGAATCTTTAACTTATAAAGATACCTTTACATGGGGTGATTATTGGTTCCAGAGAGGCTTTCGGCCGATAATCGTACACATGGCGTACACATGACACAGGACAATACAATATAAACGTTCAAAGGTAAACACTGATAACATTAAAATCTAATATATAATTGCCTAGAATACTACTTCCGGCAATTTGTGCCAACTTCCGTGGCTTTGTCCGGAGATAATGTCCGGAGATAAGTGACGTCACCAGCGTCCTACACCCGCTCAGGGTGGACAAAGATATATGCCTTCGTGGTGCGCGGCACTTTTCTGATTGGTTGCCGCCTGCCGCGAGCGACCAATCAGAAATGTGCCGTACTGTCAAGAATTGTCAAGAGCTGGTGAGTGCAGCCATTTTTTGTTCTTTCTTACTATTATTTATTAATTGTATTATTCTTACATTTGAATAAATAAAGTATATATGGATTCTAGACTCCTGATTCTTTAGAATCGGGCTGCCATCTAGTAGTAGATAATTGTGTAAGCCAGTTGGTGTCCCGGCTTTTATAATCCATTGTAGGTAAGGTTCCTCCTAAAAAACAGAATAAACTTTAAACCAAAAAATATAGGAGACTGCAGACAGACAGTCACTGGCGCTCTGTAGTACACTGGGGGTAAGGTCAGGGGATGACGTGTATAGTTGTGTGTCATCAGCGTAAAGATGGTACTGAAAGCCAAATCTGCTGATAGTCTGTCCAATTGGAGTCTTGTAGATCAAGGCATTACATTAGTGGGGGAGTGGACAGAGTTCTGATTATGCATATAGTGTATTGTTTTTCTGTCATGCTTTATCTAAGCCACCAGCAGGACAATAGAGTTGTCATCTCACATTAATTTACATCCACTTCCATGAGAAAACCCCATCCCAAGGGGAAACTGAAAAGAAAAATGCAAAAAACATTACCAAATATTTTTATGTAAACAGTTTTTTTTTCAAAATCACAATCAAAATTTAGAAAGGATCCCTTTAATTGAGTTGGGCATTTTCCAAGTTTCTTGTCACTTCCTTGAAGAGAAGGGATGGTGCACTCCTACTCAGCCTGGACCTGTAGTTGTAACATAGCAAGAAATGTCTGCAACAAAAACAAGAACTTTTGTAAGGATTTTTGCTTAGTAAATATCTTGCACTGGGCATACTTTATACTAATGACGCTGCCAGAACTACTGTATATGAATGCTACATTAACCCTTGTAAGAGTGTACTAGAGTGCAGGGTTGAGTATGTCACCACGGAACAGACAGACCAACAGTTGAGGGGTTTAATAACAGGAATCAGGTTCTCCTCACAGGGAGGAAGCAGTAGAATATAACTAGCAATAAAACAGTGCAAAAATATGGGAGTCAAACAGTGTAACAGAATTAAGCAGGATTTCTTGAGAAAAAGAACACTTATCAGTCTGATGAGGACTTGCTTCAAGGGTCGTCTTCTCCAACGTAGGCACAGAGAAACAGCGGCACTTGTCGTCCCTCTGTTGTCCGTGGGCTGAGTAGTCTCTAGGAACCCGCTACCTGAGGTTTTGGGAGTTAATGTGATATGCACAGGCTCTGAGTCTTTAGCTTTTACAGCACAGCCTTTCCTGGGAAAACGATGGTCAGTCTATTATTAAGTCTCTCACCAGGAATCAAGGGCTCTGCACTGATACCGTGGGTAACAGGGGTCACAGTCTCTGTACTGATACCGTGGGTACCAGGGGGTCACAGTCTCTGCATGGGCCAATGTCTCTGCACGGGTCTCAAAGCGCCCCTCTCCAGTCACAGCAGAGTCTGCTTTCATGTACTCACAAGATGCAGTCTTTCTGGGCAATCTCCCTGCATTTGTCATCTGACCAGGAGCCCTCTCTCTCTCCTGGAGCGCAGCTGCATCCTGCACTGACCGCTACACATGCTGCTCTGCCACTTGCACGTGCGCCTTTCCCACTCTCTGCCTGGCTTCCTTCCTGTCCCAGTCTCTAAGTCTGTCACCCGAGGAGACTGTAGCACAACTCAATGGTTCCAAGCACGGAGCAGAGAAGGTAACCGCCCCCGGACTCTTCTTGTGTTCCACCTCCTTACAAGAGCAGCAGACATCAATGCCCAACGCTATCCAATGCATGTGCAACATGCTGTGTTCACTGTGGTAGACTTGTTACATGAGCATTTGAACATTTTCCGCTGATTCATACACATCACACGAGACCTAGCGTGCAGGTTTTCAGGCTTCACTGATCTGTAACTAGTGTTTATTTTAAAGACCATATCCCATAAAGCTAAGTTTATCTTCTGCAAAAAAATAAAGCTAAATTGATATGAAAACCAATCATCTTTATGTCTTATGTTGTACTGTAGCTATTAATGGTATAATATATCTTGTAGGCTTATCATGCTGTGGGTAATTTTCGGGCATCCTCAGAGGACACTTCTCCAAAGACTGCCAGCAAGGATCCTCTGCGTGCTTTAACTCATCGCGGACATGAGTCTGTGTACCAAAATAAATCTACAAGCAATGATGAACTCAATCCTCATCCTCGAACCCAGCCAACACAGCGTCAGGTTTGTGAAATACACCTCATTGATAGCTAAGTGTAAACTACATTTGCATTCTTAATACTAAAAAAAACCAAATGTGGAGTACGTAGTATGTAATAAATTGACAAAAAGAGCACTCCGTAATTTTAACTTTGGTTGGAATTTCTCCTGACACATTGAGGTCTCCAATGCTCACAAGATCTTCATTTATTTGTAATTGTTAGATCACATCTTTTTTCTCATAATCTATTGATATTCTATCAAAGTCTTCAATGGGAAAACCCCATGAAGATGCACAATCTTTAAAGGTTGCTGTTGAAGATACAGGTGCTTCTCACAAAATTAGAATATCATCGAAAAGTTAATTTATTTCATTTCTTCAATACAAAAAGTGAAACTCATATATTATATAGAGTCATTACAAACAGAATTATCTATTTCAAGTGTTTATTTCTTTTAATGTTGATGATTATGGCTTACAGCCAATGAAAACCCAAAAGTCATTATCTCAGTAAATTAGAAAAATTCACAAAAAACACCTACAAAGGCTTCCTAATCGTTTAAACAGGTCCTTTAGTCTGTTTCAGTAGGCTCCACAATCATGGGGAACACTGCTGACTTGACAGATGTCCAGAAGGCAGTCATTGACACACTCCACAAGGAGGGTAAGCCACAAAAGGACATTGCTAAAGAAGCTGGCTGTTCACAGAGTGCTGTATCCAAGCACATTAATGGACAGTTGAGTGGAAGGAAAAAGTGTGGAAGAAAAAGGTGCACATACAACAGGGATAACCGTAGCCTTGAAAGGATTGTTAAGAAAAGGCCATTCAAAAAATTGGGAGAGATTCACAAGGAATGGACTGCTGCTGGAGTCATTGCTTCAAGAGCCACAACAATGTCACGGGGAGTCTAGGTGGGCAAGAGCTAATGACCCAGGCCCCTGCAATTTCCCTCAGACTAGGGAAATCCTGACTGACCCTCCACCTAGAGTTTACACTGATGGTGTGCATGTCTAGGCCTCCACCCTCACCCTGTCTCCTGTTTCAACCCTAGGCTGAACCCACCACCCAGTGAAGAGATAATACACCAATACCCACAGTTAGCACAGACAAGGATAACGGAAAATATACACCACGCCGCAGTCACTCAGGAATACACTATAAATGCACAGGGCAAAATAAATACAAATATTGGAAGGAGTAAATAGGACAAAGGGAAATACACCACCAGATACGATACTCCAACTCCTAGCTCACCACTCCAGACCGAGATAACCAAGCACAAGACAGAAGCTATAATCGGCGACGCCCAATGTTCAGAAGAACTATTTAAAGGCAGAGGGCGTGGCCCAGCTTCCAATCCGAGCACCAGCTAAAGTAACCCCGGACCAGCTAGATAAAATCTAGCCGGACGCCACTGAGCACATAGTGGACAAAAGCGGAATTACCACTGTCTGTCGAACGCCCTGGTATGAACAGCGTCCGACATGACAGTACCCCGCCTTCTACGAGGGACCCCAGGGCCCTCATGGCTTATAGGACCCGGCTTGTCCGGATGATGGCGGTGAAACATACTGACCAGCCGGTCCGCATGAACGTCCGAGGCTGGTACCCAGGACCTTTCCTCAGGCCCATAACCACGCCATTGTACGAAGTACTGTAAAGTGCGGCGCACTACACAAGAGTCAACCACCTTGGAGACTTCGAATTCCAAATTACCATCCACCAAGACTGGAGAAGGCATAGGTGTCGCGTCCACAAGACCCACTATCTTTTTTAGCAACGATCTGTGGAACACGTTGTGTATCTTATACACCGTAGGAAGCTCCAATCGGTACGCTACAGGGTTAATGACGGCGGCGACCCTAAATGGACCAATAAACCTTGGACCCAATTTAAGGGATGGTATTTTGAGTCTTATGTTTTTTGTGGATAACCACACCCAGTCGTCCACACTCAGGTCCGGACCTGGCACACGCCTACTGTCAGCCACATGTTTGTACCTAGCACCCACACTCAACAGGCGCTGTTTAACTCTCCTCCAGACTGATGACAATTGTGCTCCTAACTGGTCTTCCTCCGGAACGCCGGAAGAGCCCCTCTGACTCAAAGTACAAAATTGAGGATGTAGCCCATAAACACAAAAAAATGGAGACTCCCCAGACGACTCCTGGTGGTGATTATTGATGGCAAACTCAGCCAAAGGAAGGAACGTAGACCACTCCTCCTGGTTATCAGAGACAAAGCAGCGTAAGTACTGTTCCAAATTTTGTTTCATACGCTCAGTCTGACCATTCGACTGAGGATGAAACGCCGAAGAATGAGACAACTTGATCCCCAGCCGGGAGCAAAATGCTTTCCAAAATTTTGCCACAAACTGAGTACCCCTATCAGACACGATGTCAGACGGGACCCCGTGAAGTCTGACCACCTCCTGCACAAATACCTGAGCCAGAGTCTTAGCGTTAGGCAACGAAGGCGAAGACACAAAGTGCAACATTTTTTGAAAACCGATCAACAATCACCAAGATGACCGTGTTCCCAGCTGAGGAGGGCAAATGAGTGATGAAATCCATGGAGATTTCCGTCCATGGCTTACTAGGTACCTCAAGAGGAAGTATTGTGACAACAGGACGGGAGCGGAGCGTCTTAGCCCTAGCGCACGTGGTACAAGCTGACACATATGAGACCACGTTCTGTCGGATCTTGGGCCACCAAAACCGACGTGACACCAACTCCAAGGTACCTCTAACCCCTGGATGGCCAGCCAGGACAGCATCATGATGCTCCGCCAAAACCTTTAAGCGGAGATGAAGCGGTACAAAAGATTTGCTGATGGGAAGCTCAGATGGTACCTCCTCCTGAGCCTCGGCAATCTCAGCCTCAACCTTGGTAGTGAGAGCCGAAACCACAACACCCTTTTGGAGGATGGGTACTGGATCCTCCCGAGGTTCTCCCCCCGGAAAACACCTGGACAGAGCATCCGCCTTAGTGTTTTTAGACCCCGGTCTGTAAGTGACAACAAAGATGATCCGCGTGAAAAACAATGCCCAGCGAGCCTGCCTGGGAGACAGACGCTTGGCAGACTCCAAATAAAGCAAATTCTTATGATCGGTAATAACAGTAACCTGATGAACCGACCCCTCCAAAAAGTGTCGCCATTCCTCAAAGGCCAACTTGATTGCCAACAACTCCCTGTTGCCAATATCGTAGTTACGTTCGGCGCATGGACGCAAATCACTCAAAGATGAGCCTTGTGATAGTACCGCCCCCACACCAACCTCAGACGCATCGACTTCCACAACAAAAGGTTTTGATATGTCTGGCTGCACAAGAATGGGGGCTGAAACAAAAGTGTTCTTAAGAAATTCAAATGCGCGCACAGCAGCCTCAGGCCAAACGGAGAAACTGGTACCCTTTTTAGTCAGTTAGCGGCTTAGCAATGATGGAAAAGTCCTTGATAAATTTCCTATAGTAGTTAGAAAACCCAAGGAACCGCTGAAGTGCTTTCAGGTTATCAGGCCGTTCCCAACGCAGCACCACTTGCACCTTAGCGGCGTCCATTTTAAAACCAGAAGCAGACACAATATAACCCAAGAAAGGCAACTCTTGAACAGAAAATACACATTTCTCAAGTTTAGCATACAGCTTATTCTCTCTGAGAAGCTGTAACACCTGCCTGACATGATCTAAATGAGTATCACGGTCGCAAGAATATATGAGGATGTCATCTAGGTACACGATAACGAATTTCCCCAAAACATGCGAGAACACATCATTAATGAAATGTTGGAACACTGCAGGTGCGTTAGTCAACCCAAATGGCATCACCAAATTTTCAAAATGACCCTCAGGGGTATTAAAAGCCGTCTTCCACTCATCACCTTGATGGACTCTTATGAGGTTGTACGCCCTCCTGAGGTCAAGCTTGGTAAACCATGTAGCACCTGCCACCTGATTGAACAAATCCGGTATCAATGGCATAGGGTATGGATCACGAACCGTAATCTGGTTTAACTCCCTGAAATCCAAACACGGGTGTAATCCGCCATCTTTCTTCTTCACAAAGAAGAACCCTGCTGCCATAGGCGAGGATGAAGGCATGATGTGCCCTTTGCTCAAACTTTCAGCAATGTAATCCTTTAATGCTTGTCTCTCCGGACCAGAGATGTTAAACATCCTTGCTTTAGGCAATTTGGCCCCTGGTTTAAATCTGATAGTACAGTCATAGGGCCGATGTGGTGGCAACTCTGAACAACCCTTCTCAGAGAACACATCCACAAAATCCAGAAGTGACTCCGGAACGCTTGAAGTCACAGCAGACACACATGTGGCCAGGCAATTCTCCTGGCAGAACTTGCTCCACTGAATTATGTCCTGAGTTTTCCAGTCAATTACCGGGTTGTGCATAGGCAACCATGGAAAACCCAAAACCACCTGAGCAGGAAGATTCCTGAGCACCTTACATGTAACCTGCTCGGAATGTAGAACCCCAATGTGGAGTTTCACCTCAGCCACAAACTCAGTAATCTCCCCCTGTGAGAGAGGAGCAGCATTGATGGTGACCACGCGGATAGGATGAGGCAGTTTTTCAATCCTAAAACCTGCTGTGCGCGCAAACTCCTCATCAATGAGATTTGTGGTTGAGCCACTATCCACAAAAACAGTAATTGGCAGCTCACTGCCAGCGATAATAACCTTAGCAGGGAGCATGCATTGAGAAACCACCATGGAGGATATACATAAGCTCAGATTGGCCTCCTCCACACCCTCTGAGCTTAGAAGTTTTCCGCCGTTGCGTTTTTCTTAGACAGCAGAGGACAGATGTTAATAAAATGACCAGTTTTACCGCAGTAAAAACAGGCTCCCTGCTTCCTGAGCTCAGGGGCTCGACGCTTCACATGTGACACCCCTGCGATTTGCATAGGCTCCGTGGGCTCACCTGCAGCAACCTCACGTGAACCTAAACCCTCTCCCATAGGCGGTGTCTCATGCTCCCCCTGACGCAAACGGCGATCAATGCGGACAACCAGACTCATAGTGGAATCTAGAGAAGCAGGAGTCTCGTACATCAGAAGGGCCTTTTTAACCCTTCCAGAAACCCCATGAATAAACTGACTCCGCAGCGCTGGATCATTCCACTGTGTGTTGACCGCCCAGCGATGAAATTCAGAACAGTAATCCTCTGCAACTCGCTCTCCCTGGCGAATAGTGCGTATCTTAGATTCTGCTAGAGCCATTCTGTCAGGCTCATCGTAAATGTTTCCAAGAAAGGAACAAAAACTCTCCACAGAGTCAAATGCAGCAGAATCAGATGGCAAAGAAAACGCCCATGCTTGGGGATCCCCGCTTAACAATGACAACACCAGGCCCACACGCTGAGCCTCATTACCCGAGGAGATCAGGCGCATACGGAAATATAGTTTGCAAGCTTCACGAAAAGAAACAAATTCACTGCGTTCCCCAGCAAACTTTTCAGGCAAAGGAAACTTAGGCTCAGCAACTCTACCTGTCGCTCCAGCTTGCACATTAGATACTGCTAGTCCCTGTTGCTGCACTGCCCCCCTCAACTCAGTGACCTGTAGGGACAGCGCCTCCAACTGGTGGGTTATGGAAGTCATGGGATCCATGACAAAAAAAAAAAAAGGAAACCCCCTTTTTTTTTTTTTTTTTTTAAGGCCGATTATAATGTCACGGGGAGTCTAGGTGGGCAAGAGCCAATAACCCGGGCCCCTGCAATTTCCCTAAGACTAGGGAAATCCTGACTGACCCTCTACCTAGAGTTTACACTGATGGTGTGCATGTCTAGGCCTCCACCCTCACCCTGTCTCCTGTTTCAACCCTAGGCTGAACTCACCACCCAGTGAAGAGATAATACACCAATACCCACAGTTAGCACAGACAAGGATAACGGAAAATATACACCACGCCGCAGTCACTCAGGAATACACTATAAATGCACAGGGCAAAATAAATACAAATATTGGAAGGAGTAAATAAGACAAAGGGAAATACACCACCAGATACGATACTCCAACTCCTAGCTCACCACTCCAGACCGAGATAACCAAGCACTAGACAGAAGCTATAATCGGCGACGCCCAATGTTCAGAAGAACTATTTAAAGGCAGTGGGCGTGGCCCAGCTTCCAATCCGAGCACCAGCTAAATTAACCCTGGACCAGCTAGATAAAATCTAGCCGGACGCCACTGAGCACATAGTGGACAAAAGCGGAATTACCGCTGTCTGTCGAACGCCCTGGTATGAACAGCGTCCGCAATGACACACATACAGACGTATCCAGGACATGGGCTACAAGTGTCACATTCCTTGTGTCAAGCCACTCATGACCAATAGACAACATCGAAGCGTCTTACCTGGGACAAGGAGAAAAAGAACTGGACTGTTGCTCAGTGGTCCAAGGTGTTGTTTTCAGATGAAAGTAAATTTTACATTTCATTTGGCAATCAAGTCCCAGAGTCTGGAGGAAGAGTGGAGAGGCACACAATCCATGCTGCTTGAGGTCTAGTGTGAAGTTTCCACAATCGGTGATTGTTTGGGGAGCCATGTCATCAGCTGGTGTAGGTCCACTGTATTTTACCAAGACCAAAGTCAGCGCAGCCATCTACTTGGAAATTTTAGAGCACTTTATGCTTTACTCTGCTGAAAAGCTTTTTGGAGATGGAAATTTCATTCTCCAGCAGGACTCATCACCTGTCCACACTGCCAAAAGTAACAATACCTGGTTTAAAAACAACAGAATAATAATAATAATAATCTTTAGTTTAATATAGCGCTAACATATTCCGCAGCGCTTTACAGTTTGCACACATTATCGTCGCTGTCCACGTTGGGGTTCACAATCTAAATTCCCTATCAGTATGTCTTTGGAATGTGGGAGGAAACCGGAGTACCCGGAGGAAACCCACGCAAACACGGAGAGAACATACAAACTCTTTGCAGATGTTGTCCTTAGTGAGGCTTGAACCCAGGACTCCAGCACTGGTATCACTGTGCTTGATTGCCCAGCAAACTCGCCTGACCTTAACCCCATGGGGGTATTGTCAAGAGGAATAATAATAATTTTTATTTCTATAGCACCAACATATTACGCAGCACTTTACATTTTAAAGGGGACTTGTACAAACAATAAAAGACAGTACATCATAAAAATAATCACATATACAATACATACCAAGAGGAATCAGGGCCCTGCTTGCAAGCTTACAATCAGTGAGGAATTAGGGGAGACACAAAAGGTTGATGGAAACAATTGCTTGTATTGTACGGACCAGCCATAATGTAAGAAATTGGGTGTTTAAAACTGCATGAATCTGTTATCAGCCACAATATGTAAAAGTACAGACACAGAGGGCTATTAAATGCATAAAGCGTGTGAGAACATGATACAAGGAACCTGATTATGGTAAAAATTTTGAATGGGCAACACAGGGATAGTTAAATAAATGTGTTGAGACGGTAGGCCAGTCTGAAGAAATACGTTTTTAGGGCACACTTAAAACTGTAGGTATTGGGGATTAATTGAATTATCCTGGGTAGTGCATTCCAAAGAATTAGCGCAGCACGTGAGAAGTCTTGGAGATGTGGAGATGGAAGTGGGAGATTTTGATTATTGAGGATGTTAATCTTAGGTCATTAGCAGAGCAGAGGGCACGGGTAGGGTGGTAGACTGAGATGAGGGAGGAGATGTAGGGTGGTGCTGAACCATGGAGCGCTTTGTCGGTTAGAGTGATAAGTTTATATTGATTTTTGGAGTGGAAGGGTAACCAGTGCAATGACTGGCACAAAGTAGAGGCATCGGACTCTAGACCCAACAATGCAGATGAGCTAAAGGCTGCTATCAAAGCAACCTGGTCTTCCATAACACCTCAGCAGTCTCCAGGCCACGCTGCATTCATGCAGTAAATTATGCCAAAGGAGCCCCGACCAAGTACTGAGAGCACTTACTGAACATACATTTCAGTAGGCCAACATTTTGGATTTTAAAATCATTTTTCTAACTGGTGTTATAAAAAATTCTAATTTACTGAGATAATGACTTTTGGGTTTTCATTTCCTGTAAGCCATAATCATCAACATTAACAGAAATAAACACTTGAAATAGATCACTCTGCAATGACGCTATATAATATGAGTTTCACTTTTTGTATTGAAGAACTGAAATAAATTAACCGTTGATGATATTTTAATTTTGTGAGAAGTACCTGTATTATGTTGGCATATGTTAACTGTATTTATTAATCACTTGTTTGTTTTGTTTCCCTTGAAGGTTCAACATGAGAAAAATTCTCTGGGTAGTCTGAAACGTGCCAGTGTCGATGTTGATTTACTAGCCCCCAGAAGTCCAATGGGTAAAGAAAACATGGTAACTTTTAGTAATACTCTCCCACGAGTTAGCACTCCATCTATGGAGGACACTTCTCGCCGCCACATGACCATACATGTGCCTGCTGAAGGATCACTTCCACCACGAGCCCCAGGAGTTGAATGGAAGCCAAAGCCTATGGAAGGACGCAGCCTTACACTTGGGGAGGAAGTGGCATTAGCACAGGCTCATCGGCGGGCAGCATCTGAAACTTCTGGTATTATTCTTGATGAACCAGATGCTGACAGAGCACCACCATCACTTTATCCCACAGTGCAGGCTAGGACAGCAGGACCAAGGGTACTAATCCAACCAAGGCCTGCAGCTCCACCACTTCTACACATACCTGAAGAAAACCAAACTGGTTCACCCAAGGGCAGTTCTGCTATCAGAGCAAAGTGGATGATGATGGCAGAGAAAGGAGGAGCACCTAGAGCTGCAACAAATGCCCCTAGGCTTATGCAGGTTATTGCAATGTCCAAGCAACAACAGCAGAGAACAACATTGGTGTCTAGCACATCTAAACACTCTGAAACCTCCTCATCCTCTACAACCAGCAGCTCTGATTCATCTCAATACCGCTCACCCTCAGAAAGGGATAGTTCAAGTATTGTCACAATTGATGCCCACGCACCGCATCACCCAGTAGTCCATCTTTCTTCAGGGAATGGCCCATGGGAATGGAAAGCTGCACAGAAGGCTGGTGAAACCCATGAAACAGGTACATATGATATCAGTAAAGACTATCGTGGCTACAGGACACCAAAGGGTGCTGGTGTGTCTCCAGGCTCCTCAATTAGTGACCTAGAACCTGATTCAGAACCACGATGTGGACCAATGGTCAATGTTGCAGGAGGCGTGCCAACTCCTCTAGTAGCTGAGACTGTTGGCATTCCTTCAAGCCGAGAAGCTAGCCTCAGGAGAAAACCTCAAGCAGAAAGGGAGGGAAGTGAAGAAGTTGAGGAACCTTTTTATAAGAAGCTTCAGAACCAGAGGTTCAAAGAATTGTAAATCACAAGGCTGTGGATTAGCAAAGTTGTAAATATATCGGCATGTTTAACACAGAAGTGACAAGAAAGAAAGAAAACTGCAGCATATCACTGCCTAAAAAGCATGAAAATACTTCAGTACAAAAGTCTTGAAAAATCACAGAAAGCATTTTTTTTTATTTTGGAAGTCACTTCATATAAAATAATCCTACAGCAGTGATGTATTCAGTTGCCTTTCTAATTTGTACAGATTGGTATAATGACTGGAAACAAGCAGGATTTTTATTTAACAGGATAATAAAAATAATGTATGAAATATTCTTAAAACATTCACATATACACTTTATAATTGTTTCCACACTTTGACAATACTGTCTCTAGCACCTTGGGAAATCCTTTTTTCTTCTGCTAGAAACTGCTCAGGAAGTGAGAGCGCAATGGAAAATTTCATGCTCTGCTTGTTTTTCAAAATGAGCTTTCCTATGCGAGTGAAGGGCGTTTTACTCCGACTGCAGTCAACAAGGGAAATATTTCTGAAGAAAGATTTCAGCATTGAGAAAGCATAGACTACTACTGAGCAATGGTGTAACAATTATATAATATGCGGCCACTGTGAGGAAACTGTGCTATGAGAAGTAAGACGCAATAAGTCCAACTATAGTAACATTTTAACACAGCACTCAAATATATGAAATCTGTTATATCTGATTTTTGAGGTACAAATTGTCTTTCATGGTAGTAGATACTAAAAATACAAAATGTAAACTATACATTAAAAGGAACCTGATAGCAGGATCTTGCGAAGCTCACGGTATGATGTAGGGACAAAGACCTTGATTCCAGTGATGTATCACTTAGTTTACTGGGTGCTGCAGTTGTGATAGAATCACCGTTTTCTCTGCTGCAGATCTAGCAGAGCTCTGATTGCTGAGCCCTGTGTAACCTCGCCCACACCCCTGATTGGCAGTTTTCTGTGTACACTGTATTTTGACAGAAAGCTTCTAATTAGTGTTGGGTGCAGGGGGTGGACTAGCAAGCACATGTGCTGCTTGTTTTGTAATGATAATCTCCTGCCCATAAAGCACTGATTGTATTGAAACAGCACAACACAGATCAGTAAGCACATTCCTGGAATCAAGTCCTCTTGCCCTACATATGGTGCTCTCAGATTTCTGACCAAAAACGTGCTGACAGATTCTTTTTAAAGGAGTTGTCCAATACTTACATACTGATAACCCATCCTCAGGATATTGACATCAATCTCAGATGGGTAAAGGACCGACAGGCCCCACTGATCCCTTGTTTTCAGCTACAGCAATGGTCAGCTGTAAACAGTGAACAGAGCAGAGCTGTGTAGTGGCTGTTGCCAAAAAGTGCAGCTCTGCTTCTGTTCACTTCTATTGAAGCTAAACTGTAGTTCTCTGCAATGGCCACTACAGACCGTGAGCTGAGCTCTGCTGTCCTGTTCCAGCACTGTTCACTGGTTAAATCTGGTCACTGCTGTAGCTGAAAATAGCAGATTGTGGAGGTGCTGGGTTTCATGACTTTCCTTAAGGACAGTTCATTAATATCACATGTTTGGACAATCCCTTTAAGTTTAGAAATGAAGACATCACTTAGAAGGTATGGCAAGCATGCTCTTCTAGAATGCATGGTACGCCTGCTGGAAAGAGAAAAGTATTCAAGTCTAGTGAGTTATATAGCATGCACACATGTGATGTGCGAGGTATTCCGCTAGGGTGTAGGCATTCACACTCATGTTTTGGATTTACAATATCTTATCTTGACTTACTAGCAGAGGGAAATTCAGTTCCAAGCAATTCCACTGGAGGTGTTCAGAAACTATAGCTGCCTTGCTACAGTAGTATCTCACAAAGCCACAGGCCACAGTCATGGAGAACCAAGGTTCCCTGTTTAGCTGAAGAACAGTGTAGCAATCGTGCTAGTGTATTACTGGAGGTATACTTTGGTTGATATATAGATACTATAAAAAGCCATACATACTGCTTCAATATAGCACAATTTTCTACAGGAGGACTACTTTATTGTAGCAGGGATTTTAGATATCTTGAAAGATATCGCTTCCCAAAATATACAATTTTCCTACTATCTAGTATATCTTTGATGCTACATGTGCTAGTGTTTTTATTGGGTGTTATGATCTGCCTGTTATCATGTAATAACTGTGCAAGCACTTTCCTTTTTATGAAAAAAGATTGCTTATATAACATGCTGTCAACATTTAGTACAGGGTGCATATATGTGGCCGTCATGCCATTTTGTGCAGCCCCCAACTATTTGGTGTCAGAAATGCTTGTCTGTGCGTGGCTATTTGAATGTAATTTCCATATCAGAGGAAAGCAGGGTGCCACAGAGTCATCTCTGAGTCCTCCATACATTTTAGGAGAATGGGCTGTCTGTACCCCTCTTTGTTACGCCAGAAAGATGTACGGTATATGAGTTACAGGTGGCCACTAGTGTTGAGCGATACCTTCCGATATGCAAAGGTATCGGTATCGGATTGGATCGGCCGATACTGGCAAAATATCGGATCTCGCCGATACCGATACCCGATACCAATGCATATCAATGGGACACAAAATATCGGAATGGTTCCCAGGGTCTGAAGGAGAGGAAACTCTCCTTCAGGCCCTGGGATCCATATTCATGTATAAAATAAAGAATAAAAATAAAAAATATTGATATACTCACCCTTCTGACGGCCCCGGCTCTCACCGGTCCAAGCGTCTGCCTCCATTCGTAAGAATGCAGAGTGAACTAGGACCTTCGATGACGTCGCGGCTTGTGATTGGTCGCGTGACCGCTCGTGACCGCTCACGCGACCAATCACAAGCTGCGACGTCATCGAAGGTCCTTCACTCCCTGCATTCTTTGGAACGGAGGAACCGCTAAGGTCCAGGGTCCGCCGGAGGGGCGAGTATATCAATATTTTTTATTTTTATTCTTTATTTTTTACATGAAAATATGGATCCCAGGGCCTGAAGGAGAGTCTCCTTTCCTCCAGACCCTGGGAACCATATGCACCGCACACTTCCGATTCCGATTTCCGATATCGCAAAAATATCGGAACTCGGTATCGGAATTCCGATACAGCAAATATCGGCCGATACCCGATATTTGCAGTATCGGAATGCTCAACACTAGTGGCCACCCATGTTTGTGACGCTCGCCACTGTAATTTATGACATTTAAGTTTACAGTGGGAAGAGCCAGATTCACCTATGGCCTTCCCTTCTCCTAAGTGCTAACTGTGGGGAGATGGGGCCACTAATTTTCCTTTAGGCGCAGGCTCCTCTTTCTGGCCGGTTATATCAGAAATTTATGGCACATCATTTTGATATACCAGAAATGTCTCAGATGGTAATATCCCTCTAAGTTATTGAGGCCATTGTGGGTGATACAACATGACAATATGGCCCTCAAACCCAAGAAGATTTTGGAACCCTGGTCTAAACCCTATGAAACATAGCACTGATCTGTAGCTAAACCTGATTAGAGATCCTCCTGACCTGTAACATCCTGCTATGCAAACGTTTATATGTTCAAAACTGGATTTTGTGTAAAATGGAAACTGCTTGCTTAAGGTTTAAAGCATTTTAGACTTTTGTTGTTAAAGACAGTAATATCATGGTAGTATCATTATTTCAAACAGTTAATATTGAAGCAATGTCTTCTTACCTTTATTCTCTTTATTTCTGGTGTATTTTTAGTCTTTGGTGCATCTAATGTGGCTAATTGGCACACAACTTTATTAGCAAACCTCTGTCAATAACGGCTCAATGAGCCAAAGTTGAGTAATTGACACTTCCACAACTGTCCCACAGCCTGAAACTATCAGAAACACATCCACATTTCATAAATGTTCCCCAATATGTTAATATTAATAGCCTTGTTAATTAATCAAATCAAATATTGAAAAATATACAGTTGTGCTCAAAAGTTTACATACCCCTGCAGAATTTTTTCTTTCTTGGCCTTTTTTCAGAGAATATGAATGATAACACCAAAACTTTTTCCCCACTCATTGTTAGTGGTTGGGTGAAGCCATTTATTGTCAATCTGCTGTGTTTTCTCTTTTTAATTCATAATGACAACCCAAAACATCCAAATGACCCTGATCAAAAGATTGCATACCCCATTTCTTAATACCGTGTATTGTCCCCTCTAACATCAATGACAGCTTGAAGTCTTTTGTGGTAGTTGTGGATGACGTTCTTTATTTTCTCAGATGGTAAAGCTGCCCACTCTTCTTGGCAAAAAGCCTCCAGTTCCTGTAAATTCTTGGGCTGTCTAGCATGATCTGTGCCCTTGAGATCTCCCCAGAGTGGCTCAATGATATTGAGGTCAGGAGACTGAGATGGCCACTTCAGAACCTTCACTTTGTTCTGCTGTAGCCAATGACAGGTCAACTTGGCCTTGTGTTTTGGATTGTTGTCATGTTGGAACATCCAAGTACGTCCCATGCGCAGCTTCTGGGCTCATAAGTGCAAATTAGCCTCCAGTATTTGCTGATAACATGCTGCATTCATCTTTCCTTCAACTTTGATCAAGTTCCCTGTGCCTTTGTTGCTCAAACATCCCCAAAACATCAGCGATCCACCTCCGTGCTTTACAGTAGGAATGGTGTTCCTTTCATCATAGACCTGTTATGACCCCAATGGCGAAGGTCTCAGAGATATCAGCAAGTCTGCGAAGCAAAAAAATCGAGCTCATAGGGCAGTGGTAACTGGGTTGACCATATATCTACTCCTAACGCCAACACTAGAAGTAGCCGGGGAACATGCCTACGTTGGTCGCTAGATGTCTCGCGCCAGCCGGAGAGCTAACTACCCCTAGAAGAGGAAAACAAAGACCTCTCTTGCCTCCAGAGATAAGACCCCAAAAGTAGGATACAAGCCCCCCACAAATAATAACGGTGAGGTAAGAGGAAATGACAAACACAGAGATGAACTAGATTTTAGCAAAGAGAGGCCCACTTACTAATAGCAGAATGTAGTAAGATAACTTATATGGTCAACAAAAACCCTATCAAAATCCACGCTGGAGATTCAAGAACCCCCGAACCGTCTAACGGCCCGGGGGGAGAACACCAGCCACCCTAGAGCTTCCAGCAAGGTCAGAAAACAGATTATATACAAGCTGGACAAAAAATGCAAACAAAAACAAATAGCAAAAAGCAAGAAAGCAGACTTAGCTTAATCAAGCAGGAACCAGGATCAGTAGACAAGAGCACTACAGATTAGCTCTGATATCAACATTGCCAGGCATTGAACTGAAGGTCCAGGGAGCTTATATAGCAACACCCCTGACCTAACGACCCAGGTGAGCATACAAGGGATGAATGACATACCCAGAGTCAAATCACTAGTAGCCACTAGAGGGAGCCAAAAGGTAAATTCACAACAGTACCCCCCCCTTAGTGAGGGGTCACTGAACCCTCACCAAGACCACCAGGGCGATCAGGATGAGCGGCGTGAAAGGCACGAACTAAATCGGCCGCATGCACATCAGAGGCGACCACCCAGGAATTATCCTCCTGACTATAGCCCTTCCACTTGACCAGGTACTGAAGCCTCCGCCTGGAGAGACGAGAATCTAAGATCTTCTCCACCACGTACTCCAACTCGCCCTCAACCAACACCGGAGCAGGAGGCTCAGCAGAAGGAACCACAGGCACAACGTACCGCCGCAACAAGGACCTATGAAATACGTTGTGAATGGCAAATGACACCGGAAGATCCAGGCGAAAGGATACAGGATTAATGATTTCCAATATCTTGTAAGGACCAATGAAGCGAGGCTTAAATTTGGGAGAGGAGACCTTCAAAGGAACAAATCGAGAAGACAGCCATACCAAATCCCCAACGCGAAGTCGGGGACCCACACCGCGGCGGCGGTTGGCAAAACGCTGAGCCTTCTCCTGTGACAACTTCAAGTTGTCCACCACATGACTCCAGATCCGCTGCAACCTATCCACCACGGAATCCACCCCAGGACAGTCAGAAGGCTCCACATGTCCCGAGGAAAAACGAGGATGGAAACCAGAGTTGCAGAAAAATGGCGAAACCAAGGTGGCGGAACTAGCCCGATTATTAAGGGCAAATTCAGCCAACGGCAAGAAGGTCACCCAATCATCCTGATCCGAAGAGACAAAACACCTCAAATAAGCCTCCAGAGTCTGATTAGTTCGCTCCGTTTGTCCGTTAGTCTGGGGATGGAAAGAGGACGAAAACGACAAATCAATGCCCATCCTACCACAAAAGGATCGCCAGAACCTGGAAACAAACTGGGATCCTCTGTCCGACACAATATTCTCAGGAATGCCGTGCAAACGAACCACGTTCTGGAAGAACACAGGAACCAGATCAGAAGAGGAAGGCAGCTTAGGCAAAGGAACCAGATGGACCATCTTGGAGAAACGATCACATATCACCCAGATGACAGACATGCCCTGAGACACCGGAAGATCCGAAATGAAATCCATAGAGATGTGTGTCCAAGGTCTCTTCGGGACAGGCAAGGGCAAGAGCAACCCGCTGGCACGAGAACAGCAAGGCTTAGCTCGAGCACAAGTACCACAGGACTGCACAAATGACCGCACGTCTCTTGACAAGGAAGGCCACCAAAAGGACCTGGCCACCAGATCTCTGGTGCCAAAAATTCCTGGGTGCCCTGCCAACACTGAGGAATGAACCTCGGAAATGACTCTGCTGGTCCATCTAGCAGGCACAAACAATCTGTCAGGTGGACAAGAGTCAGGTCTACCAGCCTGAAATCTCTGTAACACACGTCGCAGATCTGGAGAAATAGCTGACACGATAACCCCTTCCTTAAGAATACCCACAGGTTCAGCGACTCCAGGAGCATCAGGCACAAAGCTCCTAGACAGAGCATCGGCCTTCACATTCTTAGAACCTGGTAAATACGAGACCACAAAGTCAAAACGGGAAAAAAACCAATGACCAGCGGGCCTGTCTAGGATTCAGGAGCTTAGCAGACTCGAGATACATCAGATTTTTGTGATCAGTCAAGACCACCACACGATGCTTAGCACCCTCGAGCCAATGACGCCACTCCTCAAATGCCCACTTCATGGCCAACAACTCCCAATTGCCCACATCATAATTTCGCTCTGCCGGCGAAAACTTCCTAGAGAAAAAGGCACAAGGTCTCATAGTAGAGCAACCAGGGCCTCTCTGTGACAAAACGGCCCCTGCCCCAATCTCCGAAGCATCCACCTCAACCTGAAAGGGAAGTGAGACGTCAGGCTGGCACAAAACAGGCGCTGAAGTAAACCGGCGTTTCAACTCCTGGAAAGCCTCCACGGCAGCAGGAGCCCAGTTAGCTACATCAGAGCCTTTCTTGGTCATATCCGTCAGCGGTTTAACAACGCTAGAGAAATTTGCGATAAAACGACGGTAGAAGTTAGCAAAACCCAAGAACTTCTGAAGACTCTTAACTGACGAGGGTTGAGTCCAATCATGAATAGCTCGGACCTTGACTGGATCCATCTCCACAGCAGAAGGGGAAAAAATGAACCCCAAAAAGGGAACCTTCTGTACACCAAAGAGACACTTTGAGCCTTTTACAAACAAAGAATTTTCACGCAAAATCTCAAAAACCATCCTGACCTGCTCCACATGCGAGTCCCAATCATCAGAAAAAACCAGAATATCATCCAGATAAACAATCAAAAATTTATCTAGATACTTCCGGAAAATGTCGTGCATGAAGGACTGAAAAACTGAAGGTGCATTAGAGAGCCCAAATGGCATCACCAGGTACTCAAAATGACCTTCAGGCGTATTGAATGCGGTTTTCCATTCATCGTCCTGCCTAATGCGCACAAGGTTGTACGCACCACGAAGGTCTATCTTGGTGAACCACTTGGCACCTTTAATCCGGGCAAACAAATCTGACAGCAGCGGCAAAGGATACTGAAATTTGACAGTGATCTTATTTAAAAGCCGATAGTCAATACAAGGCCTCAAAGATCCGTCCTTTTTGGCCACAAAAAAGAATCCCGCACCAAGAGGGGAAGAAGAAGGACGGATATGCCCCTTCTCAAGAGACTCCTTGATATATGAACGCATCGCGGTATGTTCAGGTACCGACAGATTAAACAGTCTCCCCTTAGGAAACTTACTGCCAGGAATCAAATCTATTGCACAGTCACATTCCCTATGAGGAGGCAGTGCACTGGACTTAGACTCACTGAAGACATCCTGATAATCAGACAAATACGCCGGAACTTCGGAAGGCGTAGAAGAAGCAATAGACAAGGGCAGGGAATCTCCATGAATTCCATGGCAGCCCCAACTTGACACTGACATAGCCTTCCAGTCCAAGACTGGATTATGGGTCTGTAACCATGGCAAACCCAAAACAACCAAATCATGCATTTTATGCAGAACAAGAAAACGTATTACCTCCCGATGTTCGGGAGTCATGCACATGGTAACCTGTGTCCAAAACTGCGGTTTATTTTTTGCCAATGGCATAGAATCAATACCCCTAAGAGGGATAGGATTTTCCAATGGCTCAAGAACAAATCCGCAGCGCTTGGCAAATGACAGATCCATAAGGCTCAGGGCAGCACATGAGTCCACAAACGCCATGACAGGATACGATGACAGTGAGCAAATCAAAGTTACAGATAGAATAAATTTAGGTTGCAAATTACCAATGGCGACCGGACTTACAATCTTAGTAAGACGTTTAGAGCATGCTGAGATAACATGTGTAGAATCACCACAGTAGTAACACAAGCCATTCTGGCGTCTATGAATTTTCCGCTCATTTCTAGTCAGGATTCTATCACATTGCATTAAATCAGGTGCCTGTTCAGACAACACCATGAGGGAATTTGCGGTTTTGCGCTCCCGCAACCGTCGGTCGATTTGAATAGCCAGGGCCATAGAATCATTCAGACCTGTGGGAATGGGAAAACCCACCATCACATTCTTAATGGCCTCAGAAAGGCCATTTCTAAAATTTGCAGCCAATGCACACTCGTTCCACTGGGTCAGCACGGACCATTTCCGAAATTTTTGGCAATACACTTCAGCCTCGTCCTGGCCCTGAGACATAGCCAGCAAGGCTTTTTCTGCCTGAATCTCAAGATTGGGTTCCTCATAAAGCAAACCAAGCGCCAGAAAAAACGCATCAATGTCAGCCAATGCCGGATCTCCTGGCGCCAGCGAGAAGGCCCAATCCTGAGGGTCGCCCCATAAAAAAGAAATAACAATTTTTACTTGCTGAGCGGAGTCTCCAGATGAACAGGGTCTCAAAGACAAAAACAATTTACAATTATTCCTGAAATTTCTAAATTTAAATCGGTCTCCGGAAAACAGTTCAGGAATCGGAATCTTAGGTTCTGACTTAGGATTTCTGGTAACATAATCTTGTATGCCCTGCACACGAGCAGCAAGCTGGTCCACACTTGTAATCAAGGTCTGGACATTCATGTCTGCACCAAACACAAGCCACTCAGAGGTAAAGGGGAAAAGAAAAAAAAAAAAAAAAATGAGAGAGAGGAAAAAAAAAAAACTCAGAATTTTCTTTCTTATAATCCCGCTTCTGCAATGCATTTAACATTTAATACTGGCCTGGCAAACTGTTATGACCCCAATGGCGAGGGTCTCAGAGATATCAGCAAGTCTGCGAAGCAAAAAAATCGAGCTCATAGGGCAGTGGTAACTGGGTTGACCATATATCTACTCCTAACGCCAACACTAGAAGTAGCCGGGGAACATGCCTACGTTGGTCGCTAGATGTCTCGCGCCAGCCGGAGAGCTAACTACCCCTAGAAGAGGAAAACAAAGACCTCTCTTGCCTCCAGAGATAAGACCCCAAAAGTAGGATACAAGCCCCCCACAAATAATAACGGTGAGGTAAGAGGAAATGACAAACACAGAGATGAACTAGATTTTAGCAAAGAGAGGCCCACTTACTAATAGCAGAATGTAGTAAGATAACTTATATGGTCAACAAAAACCCTATCAAAATCCACGCTGGAGATTCAAGAACCCCCGAACCGTCTAACGGCCCGGGGGGAGAACACCAGCCACCCTAGAGCTTCCAGCAAGGTCAGAAAACAGATTATATACAAGCTGGACAAAAAATGCAAACAAAAACAAATAGCAAAAAGCAAGAAAGCAGACTTAGCTTAATCAAGCAGGAACCAGGATCAGTAGACAAGAGCAATACAGATTAGCTCTGATATCAACGTTGCCAGGCATTGAACTGAAGGTCCAGGGAGCTTATATAGCAACACCCCTGACCTAACGACCCAGGTGAGCATACAAGGGATGAATGACATACCCAGAGTCAAATCACTAGTAGCCACTAGAGGGAGCCAAAAGGTAAATTCACAACAAGACCTTGTTATCCTCTCTCCAAATGTAATGTTTATGGTTGTGGCCAAAAAGATCAATTTTTGTCTCATCTCTCAAAATTATCTTGTTCCAGAAGTTTTGAGGCTTGTCTGTGTGCTGTTTTGCATATTGTAGGTGAGATACTTTGTGGCATTTGCGCAGTAATGGCTTTCTTCTGGCGACTCAACCATGCAGCCCATTTTTTCCAAGTGCCTCCTTATTGTGCATCTTGAAACAGCCACACTGCTAGTTTTCAGAGAGTCCTGTATTTCAACTGATGTTATTTGTGGGTTTTTCCTGGCACTTGAAGACAACATTTTTGTGATTTATTAATCACAGTTTGAACGATGCTGACTGTCATTATTAATTTCTTGGATATCTTTTTGTATTCCTTTCCTGTTTTATGCAGTTCAACTACCTTTTCCCATAGATCCGTTGACAATTCTTTTGCTTTCCCCATGACTCATAATCCAGAAACGGCAGTGGCTGGATGAAAGATGCAAGAGTCTGTCTGGATCCCAGAAACTCACTCAGCTTTTATACAGAAACACTGATTACAAGCAAACAGGTCACAGGTGAGTATGTTACCTTTAGTAGCCATTCAAATCCATTTGTGTCAACTGCTGTGCATTTTATCAGACCAAAATCACTAGGGTATGTGAACTTTTAATCAGGGTCATTTGGATGTTTTGGGATGTCACTATGATTTAAAAAGAGAAAAACAGTAATTTGACAATAAATGGCTTCACTCAACCACTAACAATGAGTGGGGAAAAAGTTTTGGTGTTACCATTCATATCCTCTGAAAAAAGGCCAAGCAAGCAAAAATTCTGCAGGGTATGCAAATTTTGAGCACAAATATAAATATATATATATATATATATATATATATATATATATATATATATATACAGTAAGGTCCATATATATTTGGACAGAGACAACATTTTTCTAATTTTGGTTATAGACATTACCACAATGAATTTTAAACAAAACAATTCAGATGCAGTTGAAGTTCAGACTTTCAGCTTTCATTTGAGGGTATCCACATTAAAATTGGATGAAGGGTTTAGGAGTTTCAACTCCTTAACAGGTGCCACCCTGTTTTTAAAGGGACCAAAAGTAATTGGACAGATTCAATAATTTTTAATGAAATGTTCATTTTTAGTACTTGGTTGAAAACCCTTTGTTGGCAATGACTGCCTGAAGTCTTGAACTCATGGACATCACCAGACGCTGTGTTTCCTCCTTTTTCATGGTCTGCCAGGCCTTCACTGCGGTGGTTTTCAGTTGCTGTTTGTTTGTGGGCCTTTCTGTCTGAAGTTTAGTCTTTAACAAGGGAAATGCATGCTCAATTGGGTTGAGATCAAGTGACTGACTTGGCCATTCAAGAATATTCCACTTCTTTGCTTTAATAAACTCCTGGGTTGCTTTAGCTTTATGTTTTGGGTCAGTGTCAATCTGTAGTATGAAACGACGACCAATCAGTTTGGCTGCATTTGGCTGGCTCTGAGCACACAGTATGGCTCTGAAGACCTCAGAATTCATTCGGCTGCTTCTGTCCTGTGTCACATCATCAATAAACACTAGTGACCCAGTGCCACTGGCAGCCATGCATGCCCAAGCCATCACACTGCCTCCGCCGTGTTTTACAGATGATGTGGTATGCTTTGGACCGTGAGCTGTACCACGCCTTCGCCATACTTTTCTCTTTCCATCATTCTGGTAGAGGTTGATCTTGGTTTCATCTGTCCAAAAAATGTTCCTCCAGAACTGTGCTGGCTTTTTTAGATGTTTTTTAGCAAAGTCCAGTCTAGCCTTTTCATTCTTGATGTTTATGAGTGGCTTGCACCGTGCAGTGAACCCTCTGTATTTACTTTCATGCAGTCTTCTCTTTATGGTAGATTTGGATGTTGATACACCTACCTCCTGGAGAGAGTTGTTCACTTGGTTGGCTGTTGTGAAGGGGTTTCTCTTCACCATGGAGATTATTCTGCGATCATCCACCACTGTTGTCTTCTGTGGGTGCCCAGGTCTTTTTGCATTGATGAGTTCACCAGTGCTTTCTTTCTTTCTCAGGATGTACCAAACTGAGATTGTAGATTTTGCCACTCCTAATAATGTAGCAATTTCTCGGATGGGTTTTTTCTGTTTTCGCAGCTTAAGGATGGCTTGTTTCACCTGCATGGAGAGCTCCTTTGACCACATGTTTACTTAACAGCAAAACCTTTCAAATGCAAGCACCACACCTCAAATCAACTCCAGGCCTTTTATATGCTTAATTGAGAATTACATATTGAAGGGATTGCCCACACCTGTCCATGAAATAGCCTTGGAGTCAATTGTCCAATTACTTTTGGTCCCTTTAAAAACAGGGTGGCACAGGTTAAGGAGCTGAAACTCCTAAACCCTTCATCCAATTTTAATGTGGATTGTTATGACCCCAGTGGACAGGGTCTCAGAGGAACGTGTAAGTCTGCAAGATACAAAAATCCAGCTCATAGGGCTGTGGTAACTGGGTTGACCAAATAGCTACTCCTAACGCCAACACTAGAAGTAGCCGGGGATCATGCCTACGGTGATCGCTAGATGACACGCGCCAGCCGGAGAATCTAACTACCCCTAGGAGAAGAAAACAAAGACCTCTCTTGCCTCCAGAGAAAGGGACCCCAAAGCAAGATACAAGCCCCCCACAAATAATAACGGTGAGGTAAGAGGAAATGACAAACACAGAAATGAACTAGGTTCAGCAAAGAGAGGCCAGCTTACTAATAGCAGAATATAGCAAGATAACTTATCTGGTCAACAAAAACCCTATAAAAATCCACGCTGGAGATTCAAGAACCCCCGAACCGTCTAACGGTCCGGGGGGAGAACACCAGCCCCCTAGAGCTTCCAGCAAAGGTCAGGATACAGATAGGAACAAGCTGGACAAAAATACCAAACAAAACAAAAGCAAAAAGCAAAGAAGCAGACTTAGCTTGGAAAACAGGAACCAGGATCAGAGGACAAGAGCACAACAGATTAGCTCTGATTTCAACGATGCCAGGCATTGAACTGAAGGTCCAGGGAGCTTATATAGCAACGCCCCTGAACTAACGGCCCAGGTGAGGATATAGAAAAAGACAGACGCTCCAGAGTCAAATCACTAATGACCACTAGAGGGAGCAAAAAGCAAAATCACAACAGTGGATACCCTCAAATGAAAGCTGAAAGTCTGAACTTCAACTGCATCTGAATTGTTTTGTTTAAAATTCATTGTGGTAATGCCTATTACCAAAAGTAGAAAAATGTTGTCTTTGTCCAAATATATATGGACCTAACTGTGTGTGTATATATATATATATATATATATATATATATATATATATATATATATATATATATATATGTATGTATATATATACACATAGTGCTCTATGCGCTGTGAGAGAGTATACTAACTTCACAAATTCAGAAGATGAACAAAATGGCCTAGGACATTACCGAGGTTCATACCGAGGACTATTCAGCTGTAGCCAGACAATTACTTGGGTAAAGTAACAACTTTGAAGACTGTTCTGATCATAAGATGGCTATTAGGACTATTGCTTTTATTGTAATATTCACTAATACTCTTTTCCTTCGTTATGATCTGTGGTCTACAGGTCTCTATTGTTTACATGGATAGAAGTTATAGCAAACTACTGATCTTGATTTCTACAAATCATGGTCTCCATTGGATGAACTTGTTCTCTAAAGTTTTCTAATAAGTGTGTTATGTAAAGGCGTATTTAGACCTCAGTTTTTCTTGCGCACGCTATTATTGTCTATGGGACTGTTCACATGTTTGTTTATTCTTGCACCTAATCATGGACACATGACCAATTTTGATCCCTCTCGTATCAAACTTGTCAATGCAAGTCTAGAGGACCATGAAAAACTAAACAGCGATTTTTTTTTTTCATCCGAGAAAAACTGCTGAAACTCTGACCAAACTCTGATGGTAAAAGCACTGAAGAAACTTTGTGGGTTTTTTTGTTGTTTTTTATTACTTGCGAGAAAAATCACTGATGTCTGAATTAGGCTTTATGAGTTCTGTAAATGTAGTTTTGTAAGCCTCCTTTGGTACTGCCTCATAGAGCAAAGGAGTGATGGTCAGTAAAGAAAAAGAAATCTCGGCAAAATCACCAAATCAAACTGGTTAGCTACTGTATGTTCATTGTCACAGAGATGTTGGCACATACTAATATATAAGTGTTACAGTTTTTCCTTTTGCACTTGTTCGTGCAGCCTTTCACAAAGACTATACAGTACTGTCTGCAAAATGGCTGCTCATGTAGGAGCATGTGACCAGTACTGTCCTTCTGCCTCCTAAAATTAGTCAACAGATTTCCAATATAAAGTGCTTTGCAATTGGAGGAGATGGATGAACAAATGAAGACAAACAGAGAAATGATCCAGCTGGAAGTGGAGGCAGTTCAGACTTTGTGAGACTTTATTAGACAACTAAAGCGATAAATAGTTCTTCAAAAAGAAAAATGTTTACATAGCAAACACCTGGCACACCAGTGAGGAGGATCAACGCGTTTCAACTAAGAAGTCTTACTCATGATCTACCTAATAGTGCAATGAGAGCATATATATATAGTGTGCACAAGACATTGATTGGACAAACAATTAAAAATGCAAAAAAAATAAAAAATAAAAAATAAAAAAAATAAAAAAATGCAAAGGACAAAAAAAAAAAAAAGGAGAATCACCGGTTAAGATTATCATAGAAATAACAGATTGACATATGAAATACCTTTAAGAAACATTGCTTGAACATTACTTGAACATTAATTAGTATTGCTTTATTAAATCATGTCTGGCATTAAGGCCATAGGGAATACGTGTGTCTAACATAAACATCCAATACGTTTCCCGATTAAAAAGTTTCTGCTGTAAGTTACCTCCTCTCGGAGGTTCATAAACCTTTTCTATTCCACAGAATCTGAGGCTAGTTAAATTACCTTTGTGCACGTTGTAAAAGTGTCTGGACACAGCTGAGGCAGAGAGGGCTTTAGAATTCACTGCATCTGATAAATGCCGTCTCACTCGTACTTTCAGCGGACATGTAGTGCAGCCTATGTACTGAACTTTACATGTAATACATTCTATTAAATACACTACATTTTCGGTGTTACAATTAATGTAGTCATGTATATCAAATTGTTTATGGTTATGAAAAGATGAGAATTTGTTAATTTTATGCACATAAGTTACATGTTTTGCAACGAGTGGCTCCACATCTAAAAAACCCTGTGGCGTTGAGCCATGTAGCTCTGTTAGTGTCCTGGAGAATAGACTTGGAGATAGGATCGAGCCCAAGGTGGGAGCTCGTTTAGCAACGAATTTGATATCGCTCTGTATTAAAATTCGTTTTAATTTGTCATCTTGTTTAAGCATGGGTAAATGATTCTTGACAATATCCACGATCTGCCTGTATTGTGAGCTATATGGGGTACTGAATACTACATTATTATTGTTTTTCTGGGGATTATTATAAGTAGATTAATAATTTTTCGTTGTTAATAAATTTTTGCGATCTACTTTGGATATTTTTCTACGTGCTTTGTCCAGATGGATGAACAGGGCTAGTCACGTGCTTCTCCATCACCAGTCATTTTGTGAGCAGGAAAGCTGACAGTAATGCTGCACTAACAAATGCAACAACCTCTTACAGGGATGGTCTGAAACTAAAATTTACTATAATCCTATCTTTTTTGCCTATCTATTTAATATCATAATATAATCTCTTTTCTACTATAATTTAATTATGCTTTCCCTTACTACTCTCTCTGTTTTGTTGATTTATTTTTTTACTTCGTCCTCTTTGATTACACTTTTTAGAGAATCCCATTGCATGCTGGGATAGGCAAACGAGTCATCATCCCACTCTGAAACGTCATCAGTGACATCCGTTTCAGGGGCTGGGCTAGTCCCTGCTCTACTGAGCATGTGTCAGCTGTCAATTTTGATGTATGCTCAGTAGGTTCTTGTCTCTGTGAAATTTGGACATTGACAGTTTACTCCTTCACCGATTCTGATCAGAAGTAACGAGCAGACAAAAGAGCGCATTGTCAATGCTCATTGTAAGAAAAATACTTCACTTACAAAGGGCTTACTGGTCTCTGCTTTTCCTGCATGCTGGGCATTCTTCTTACAGTGACAGTGCTTTCTCTTTCTGGCTCACTACTTCTGATCACAGCCAGCGAGAGGGCGCACTGTCATTGTGCATATTCCAGAGTGACAAGATCCTACTGAGCATATGTTAGAATTGACAACTGACACATGCTCAGTAGAGCAGGGACTAGCCCAGCCCCTGAAATAGATGTCACTGATGACACTTTGTTTCAGAGAGGGGGTAGGGCTTATGCCCCTCTGATGACAACTTGTTTGACTATCCCAGCTCGCACGTAGATTCTCAAACAAAGCATCATCAAAGAGGAAGTAGTATAAACCCCCCATAAATAAAGCAGTTAGTGTAGTGAGGGAAGGTAGGGACTTATTCATTAAAGTTCTTCAGAAAAAAAGATTAGATTATGATGACATTAAATAGACAGACATGTAGAGTTTAAATAAATTTGTTTTGAACTACTCCTTTATTACTTAAATATTAGTAAGACCCATAATACATTTGTTAAAGTAAACATAAATTGGACAACGCATTAAAACCTAAAAAATAAATCAGAGGTCTGTTACTGGCTCATTCAGCAAAGTTTGTATCCTGCAATTGTGTTCTATAGGATGGAATGCACATAGTCTAGCACTTGTGTATACTGCCATCTAGTGTTGCATTGACACAAGAATTCCAGCACCTGCATTTTCTTTTTTTTATTACAAATCACACTGTATTAAATATAATCATCAGAAATAAAGGGACATTCCTGTCCAGTGTTGATTGATATAAAATGACTTTATCAAGGTTATTGTGTTGTTGAAGTGTAATTTGGCAGAGGTTGAGACACATATCTGTATCACACAGAGTGCAGCTACTGAAGAACACATGTCAATATCAGTGGTCGACAAAAGAGAAGAAACATCCTACTTTTACTACTTCTGCAGGAAGAAATAAGCAGTGCCTTTGCGTAACTCATCCCTATATATCTGTATACTCACCAGGTTCTAACATCAGAATGTGAGGCTATACAATTACGTATACACATATGAGTGAAAAGTTTCCATTGACGTATTATGGAAGGATTAGCCTTCAGGTCTTTGAATACTATGGAGAATAGGTTTTCAGTTTCCCTTCAGCACTGAAACCGCTTGAAGGTTCATTGACAGTTCTATATGGCAAATATAAAATGAAATAAAAATACACATGGGCATTTTATAGGAAAAAAGAGACCCCAACCAGCGAAGTCTATACCTAAATGCTGCCATACAATGCCTACAAACACCGCCATTTAGTTGCCAGATCAGAGAATTATACTTAAAGGGGTTGTCCACTACTTGGACAACCCCTTCTCAACTACAATATCCCCCACGTAGACTAAAAACACCTTATACTTACTGTACCTCCAGTATTGGCGCCATTCCCGGAGCTCGTGTGATGATATGTCATATGAGGCCTGCAGCCAATTAGTGCCCACTAATGAACTGGCTTCACTCTGACTACCTTCGGATGAACCTGACAGCCGGAAGTTAGAGCGGCTGCTGCTCTCTGATTTCCTCTGGATGTTACTTTTGTCCGAAGCAAGAGTTAGTGAAGTGGTTGCTGATTGGCTTGCAGGGTTCATGTGAAACAATATCACGTGAAACCCAGGAGACCCATTGCCTGGAGTGGCGCCAGCATGTGTATAAGTTTTTTACTCTACGTGGTGGAATATTATAACTGACAAGGGGGGCCAATTAGTGGAGGATCCCTTTCAAATGGATCTGTTGCCATATTTTTCTATCTTAGATCTGATGGGCCTGGTGTATTTACATTAAAATGACTGTATAATTCTTTTAATCATTTTGCTGATATTAAAATGTGCATTTTATGAGTAAAGCGCTACCTTGACTCCTAAAATGTTCATTTGGGTATAAGGATTAAGGGTAAGAAGTGGTTGTCCTAGTAGTCGAAAACCCCTTTAATAATACAATAAGACCATGGTAAGATACTAAAATTTCAGATGCATTTTGGTTTTGCTAAAACTAGGATCAGTTTCTGTTCACGCCGCAGCCCTTCTTTGTTTTTGCATTTTCGTTTTTCGCTCCCCCCCCCGAGCCATAACTTTTTTATTTTTCCGTCAATATGGCCATGTGAGGGCTTATTTTTTTGCGGGACAAGTTGATCTTTTGAACAACACCATTGGCTTAAGCATGTCATGTACTAGAAAACGGGAAAAAAATTCCAAGTGTTGTGAAATTGCAAAATAAGTGCAATCCCACACTTGTTTTTTGTTTGGCTTTTTTGCTAGGTTCACTAAATGCTAAAACTGACCAGCCATTGTGATTCTCTAGGTCAGTATGAGTTCATAGACACCTAACATGCCTAGGTTGTTTTTTAACTAAGTGGTGAAAACAAATTCAAAACTTTGCTAAAAAAAAAAATTGCGCCATTTTCCGATACCCGTAGGGTCTCCATTTTTCGTGATCTGGGGTCAGGAGAGGGCTTATTTTTTGCATGTCAAGCTGATGTTTTTAATGATACCACGTTTGTGCAGATACTTTTGATCGCCCGTTATTACATTTTAATGCAATGTCGTGGCGACCAAAACAACGTAATTCATAAAGCTGACATGTCGCGACTTTGATGTGGACTCAGCGCCGGAGCCCGCATCAAAGGGGGAGACACGACATGCGCCGCACTAGTACGGGGCATGTCGTGAAGGGGTTAAAGTTATTACATGTGATCTAAGAAAGCTATGTTAAAATGTGTGCAGTCTGTTTGAAATCTGGTGACAGATTTCCCTCCAACACACAGAGACAAAATAATATCCGGTATCTTCATTTTAGTCCCATAATGCTGTCAAATAGAAAAACTGCATTTTAGTTACTAGATCAGTTCATCAGATGGCACTAAATAGTTCTGGGTGGGTTTAGTTTTCACACTATTGTCAGCCGAAGCATAAAGTTTACATAGGTGCCTTCCCTACAAGTGAGCAGACGGTGACATGATCTAGTCCTCAAGTCCCTAGGAAATGGTGACCTAGGTCAGTTTTCCAGAGTGCCACCCTCCAGAGCCATCTTGCCAGAAGATCAGGCAGCAGTGCCCCTAGGATTTGTAGAGGAGCAGAGGATCAGTGTTCCATGTGACAATCGCAGAGCACCAAAGTCTAATTATACACACACTCTTTATTAGTCAGTGTGTTACTTTTTTGAGATTATTAAAGTGCTTTCATATGTCTTGAATCCCTTTTGATGATAAATGACAAACGGTATCCCTATGTATTATTCATTCTGCTAATAATTCATGGTTTGTAACTGACTTTTTAATAAATATACAATTGTGTGGCCTTCCTTTCTTCTTTCCTTTATTTATGAAAAGAGATAGAGTCACGACACATCTTTTGGGTGACCTGGGACCAGGAGCTCCTTCCCTGTACCTAACGCCCTATTTCCTGGGATACTTCTGCAGGTGAAGATGGTGGGGCTCCCACCCTTGCTTTATCTCATGAGTTAGCCCTCCATCTGTTCTCTTCCCCCACCCAGGGAAGAGGGGCGCTACTGTGCACCACAGTACACTAACCCGAGAAGGCTGCACAAACAAGGGTAAACTGAAAACACCAGGCACACAAAATATTTACTCACATTTAAGAGAGGAATGCACCGGGGAATGGAGGATGGGGAAAAATCCAAAGTAGAGGAAGGAAGGGAATTACCACCTTTACAAACCCACACAACAGTCACAGATAACTCCTCCAAAACTCTTTCTCATATGAACACCTCTACTCCTAAGCCATGCAGCAAATGCTAGCTCTGACATGGATCTGAATCAGGACCCAGATTATAAAGGGGACGAGAGTGGCAAACCAAGCTCAGCTGAGAGCTTAGAGTTTCCAACATGGCCGATTAACCCCTGTTCTGCCAAAAGAAATAAACATTAAAATGAAGTAGCAGTGCTTCTCAGAGCAGGAGTAGGAGCAATCAGACGCTGCGGTCTTCTGGCTCCTCTCTGTTATGATAACCCTGTGACAGACAGCATGTAGAAATAACTAATATTTAACCCCTTTCCACCATTGGGCATAATAATATGCCGATGCCGGACACCCTCACTTTGATGTGGGCTCCGGTGGTGAGCCCACATCTTTTCCGGCACATGTAAGCTATTTTGAACAGCTCTGTGGCTGGCGCTCATAGCAAATGAGTAATTCTGCTACATACAATTGATCCAATTGATCTGATCTGATCATCGCTTGTATGTGCAACACCCCAGGTAACTGGTTGTTGCAGTGATGTTGCCTTCCTTTCAGGGAGGGTGATGTCATGCTTGGAGGCAAGGGAGACTCTCTCAGGTAAGACACTCACATTCAACACATCTGAATCTAGGCCAGGAGGGGAGCTCAGGACCCGGATTCAGGGGAGCTTCCTTAGACTTTATGTATCCTGGTCTGGAGGAAGAGTCAGTTCAGTTGTAGGGAGTAGCAGAGGAGTGAGGAGTGGAGAAGGATGTTTGGAGCAGACAGAGGGGCCGAGCAGCCACGAGGGAGCTGCAACCCCTGGAAAGAGTGATAAATTGAAGGAGTTGAATTTTGGAGGATCTTAGAGGGAAGAAGCAGAGAGGAGGAAGAGGCTCAACAGGGGAACAGTGGAAGGACACCCCGGGAGCTAGAGCGCAGAAGCCGGGTACCGGGAGCCCGAGGTCGTGTTGTTCTCCAGGATGCACGACAGAAACAAAGGGCATAGGACTGTATCTCAATTGCCTGCATCAAGTGTGAGGTGAAGCAGTGACTTGAGAGCCTGATCATGATAGAAATCCTATAAACAGGCTCTCACTGCCTATCGTACAGACATCTGTCTTAGGACAGGAGAGAGGGAACTTTGCAACTTAGCTTCAAGCGGCAGGGACCTCGCCATCTTAGCGCAAGTAGGAAAGGCTTACGGACCTCACCTGGGAGAGGGATCTCCTATTGCCTCCAAGCCGGCCGGACTACAGCTACCCTGCACTTGGTACCCTGGACTGTGGACTACTGCCATCAGTAAACCAGGTAAAGACTGCAAACCTGTGTCCTTGTTCTTTACTATATCATCCACCACATCATTGGTGCCATACACTTGGGAAGCCCTGGGGACCCCGCTTCACCTGTGGCTTCACCATCTGTAGCTTCACCATCTAGCCGCCCTACCATCACCCCAAAGGACCCTTTAAGCGGCGTCGGTCCCGGATTCCGGCGTGGTCTGCTCATCAGCTGTGATGAATCCTGTAATATATGTGAATGTATAAATATTGCAATAGTGGTCAGTTAACACTAGAAGTCCCAGAGAGGAGTCATTTAACATTTCTACCTTTGGAACCCAGAGACGGGTCGAATTACCTGAAGGATTTTAGCTAACATCCTCTTATCACCGTCTTTTGTTCCGTAATTAAGGCCATTTCTGTCGCAGCACATGAGGTTGTTGTTTTCCATTGAGTTTAGCCATTTAGTTTCTAGTTAGTTCTATTCAGTTTATTGTATTTGATAATATAAAGTGTATACATATTGTATTTAGTTTAGTTTTATTTGAGCAAAAAAACACTGAAACAATGAATCATTTTTTATATATTTTAAACAGAGAATTAGAAATTTTAGAGCAAGGTACAGCTGTGAGTAATGACCAGAAGCATTTGTGTCTAAGGCCTCAAGCACACTAGCGAAAAAAAATCACGTGAAAATCGCACAAGAGGACTGAAATTTCAGTGTGAAAAATATACAAAAGAACAACTGTTATTTGTTTCCATGCTTTTTATTTTTGTTATAAAAATAATAAAAAAAATACAAGGAATAAAACAATTCCACACATATTTACAATAGGCTGCAGTGGAGGGCTGCGTGTGTGTGTGAGTGGCATGTCCTTGTGTGACTAGCATTTCAGCACTCACTCAGCAGTCTGTCTGCACTGTCGGAACATACCTGGCACTGCCTGGGTATGTCCCTGGTACATTTGCCACACGTGTATTTGTAGCAGTCAACACATCTCTCAGTTGCACAATTTTTTGTTCATCGATGGTTGACCTGACACTTCGCCCTTTTGCCAGGGCTGGGTGTGGAAGGTTGTTGCCGAAGGAGTTTCTCCTTGTGTGCCTTTTTTTCAGTCACATGAGAACCACCTAACTCTTTTGCAAGCTCAACCAGGAAGTCCACCCCTGTGCATGCCTGATAAAGAACATGAGCATTCAGTGCTGCCATGTCAATCATGTTGTAGAACACGGCGACTAGCCATCTCTGTGTTCCTGCACGCACGCTGTACTCCCGCACCGTTTAGTCCATTACATCCACACCGCAGTTTGTGTGGTTGTATTGTGTGACCGTGTTTGGCTTCGTTTTGTTGGTATCCTCAGTCTCAACCACGCTGTGCTTGCTGCTGAGAATGTAGATGGCCTTCTTTTGTTTGGGTGCATACACTGTCAGTGTGGCACCAGTGGTTGAAAACACCTGAGTGGTGAATTCAGTGCGGTCCATCTGTCTAGAGGATTGAGGAATTTCCTGGCGACTCTTGTTGACTGTGCCGAGGATAGTGGTTTTCCTGCTAAGCAGACGTTGTGCAAGTGACAATGATGTAAAGAAATTGTCTGTGGTTACAGTTCTGCCCTTGTCCATGAATGGTTCCATCAGCCTCATCACTACAGTTTCGGACAGTCTCTCCCCGCTGGGACGACTGGGGTCCTTGCCAAGATATGCGAGGACATTACAGATGTACTTTGATTTCAAGTCACAAGCCACCCAAAACTTGATGCCAAACTTGTCTGGTTTTGTTGCAATGTATTGCAGAAAACAGCAGCGAGTCTTTGACGGGAAAAGCTGTTCATCAATAGTGATGTGTCGACCAGGGTTGTAGGATGCGATACAGTTGGTGACAAACGATCTCCACACATTGGAGATTGCAGCAAACTTATCGGTCTCCACTCGCTCACTGCGTGTGAACATGTCATCAAAGCGTAGGTGTTGCATGATGTCTTGGAAGCAGTTTTGGGTCATAGTTGCAATGATCCTTGGGTTTGCTAGGTTTGCTGACCAGCTGTCATGTAGTGATGGAACCTTGGTCACCCCCCGCAAGATAATGACTGAAATAAATGCCATTAGTTCCGGGAGACCTATGAACCAATCCACCTGCTCCGTGTGATGTGCATGTTGAGTAGTCCATTCTTGAATGCTACGAAGCATGTCAAGAGTGATAAAACAGAGGAAGCTCTGAAGGCGACTCCAGACACTTCGTCTGGCCTTAGCACTTGGCTCTCCATCTGTAGGGTACGGTTTTATTGGGGTGAAATGGAGACGTTTCCCCACTTGTACTTCACGCTACACTGTGCCATCTTTTGCGGTCTCTGTTGGTTCACTCGCCAACTGAGCTCTCTTTTTTGGTAGAGGAGGAGTCTCATCATCTGCAAGATAAATAATTTCAAATTAACATTTTGTTTTGGTTCTAAAGGCTAGGTTCACATTTGAGAGAATTTCAGTTCCCTGTGAATCCAGCAGGGAACTTAGAAATTTTCTCAGCCTCCGCATGTTCCCCACATGCGGGAGAGCGGGGAACGCGGTCCCTAGCAACCCGCTGTGTTTACTGGATACCAGCTACACAGTGGGCTGCGGGGAGTGCGATTCGCACCCCCACATCCCCCCACACAGAGAACTCCTCAAGATGCATTCCCTGGGGAGGGGGGATGCGGGGGTGCGAATCGCACTCCCCGCAGCCCGCTGTGTAGCTGGTAACCAGTAACACAGCGGGTTGCTAGGGACCGCGTTCCCCACTCTCCCACATGCGGGGAACATGTGGAGGCTGAGAAAATTTCTAAGTTCCCTGCTGGATTCGCAGAGAATTGAAATTCTCTCAAATGTGAACCTAGCCTAAAAAAGATAGTCAGGAAATAAAAATAGGTAATTTGAAAAATCTAACCTGAAGACAGCTCAGAGTCCGAATCCGGTTGAAGGACTATGTCTTCTCCATCTGAGTCAGAAGCGTTGGTGTTGTTCAGGATCAGTTCCAATGCCTGTTGAATGGTGTGCCTTCTCTGCATTTTGTTTCTTGTGAACAAAATAGGTGAAGCAGTCACCTATTTATCCCCCACAGCACCAAAGGCTGCATGCAAATTTGCTAAGGTGTTAGCAACCTTATGCATATCCCCTGCACAACAATGCAGCTGGGGGGTGGGCAGACACACTCAGGAGCAGCTTACATTCTTTTGCTTACACTCCTTTACAAGACCTTTGTTGAGGTGGATCAACACAATTGCCCCCCTGCAGATTCCTCAGGCAATGGCCACATTTACAAATGAAAGGATGCTAATTGGAGCCATCAGAGTTGCTAGTTTGGACTAAAGGTACCGTTACACTAAACGACTTACCAACGATCACGACCAGCGATACGACCTGGCCGTGATCGTTGGTAAGTCGTTGTGTGGTCGCTGGGGAGCTGTCACACAGACAGCTCTCTCCAGCGACCAACGATCAGGGGAACGACTTCGGCATCGTTGAAACTGTCTTCAACTATGCCGAAGTCCCCCTGCAGCACCCGGGTAACCAGGGTAAACATCGGGTTATTAAGTGCAGGGCCGCGCTTAGTAACTCGATATTTACCCTGGTTACCATTGTAAAAGGAAAAAAAAAACACTACATACTCACATTCTGATGTCTGTCACGTCCCCCCGGCGTCCACAGGGTTAGGCGCTGCTGCTCAGAGCTTCCTGCACTGAATGTGTCAGCGCCGGCAGTAAAGCAGAGCACAGCGGTGACGTCACCGCTGTGCTCTGCTTTACGGCCTGACACAGTGCAGGAAGCTCTGAGCAGCAGCGTGTAACCCTGTGGACGCCGGGGGACATGACAGACATCAGAATGTGAGTATGCAGTGTTTTTTTTTTTTAACTTTTACAATGGTAACCAGGGTAAATATCGGGTTACTAAGAGCGGCCCTGCGCTTATTAACCCGATATTTACCCTGGTTACAAGTGAACACATCGCTGGATCGGCGTCACACACGCCGATCCAGCGATGACAGTGGGTGGTCAGCGACGAAATAAAGTTCTGGACTTCTAGCTCCGATCAGCGATATCACAGCGGGATCCAGATCGCTGCTGCGTGTCAAACACAACGAGATCGCTATCCAGGACGCTGCAACGTCACGGATCGTCGTCATTCTCGCTGCAAAGTCGCTTAGTGTGAAGGTACCTTTAGGGTCATTTGATCCTCTTTCGAAATTTCTGGGACTTCTAGTGTTAACCATGCCACTTGCCCCTGAGGAAGTCGGGTGGGCTGCATGGGTGCTGGTTCCTGATCTTGGTCTTTCTTAACAAACACTTACGAGTGTAGCATGTGAGCATGTCCATTAGGTATATTTGATGACTGTCTGCAAAATGTCAAATCTGCCTGCCAGACGAATTTTTGACAGTTTGGTAGTTATCTGTATTGGTAAGACACTAGGTAATCTTTGCTTTATTTCTAAGACACCTGGGGTTGTTCAGGTTTGTCCCTTGGCGTACTTTGACATCAAATCATATTTATATTGGGTACCAATCATCAGGTGTCTGGGATTAAATATAAATGGACTGCTTTTGACAGTGTTCATTGTTATTGATATTTCACAATGATTTAGGATATGTGATTTAGAGACCTCAGGTAATCAAGCAGACCCTTGCTTGTCTTCTCCCCCTATCTGTTTGGGTGCAATTTGCTTACATTTTTGTGATTTTAAATGTTTTTAATATTTGTAGTGTATGGTCAACTGACTAATAAAATTTTGTAACTTTATATGGTGATCCCTGCATATGTCCATGTCTCTTTTTCTTGTTTTTGCATTGTCTGTATTTTTGACATGCGGCAGTTTGAACACATAAATGACTATGTTTGATGGTGCCCTCTATCCCTAGTTTTTGCTATATGGCTTTTTATGGGTGCTTTCCCACTATTTCTTGAGTGTTGGAACATCAATTTTGCTATTTATAGTTACTTCTATTACCGTATATACTCGAGTATGAGCCGAGATTTTCAGCCCAAAAAAATGGGCTGAAAGTGCCCCTCTCGGCTTATACTCGAGTAATGGAAGGCAGGGGGGTCGGCAGGTGAGGGGGAGCGACGCCTGTCAAATACTCACCTACTTCCGGCGCTCCTGACCCGGTCCCCGCATGTCCCACTGTGTTCGGCACGGCAGCTTCTTCCCCTCTTCAGCGGTCACGTGGTACCGCTCATTAACCCCTTCATGACTCAGCCTATTTTGACCTTAATGACCTGGCCATTGTTTGCAATTGTGACCAGTGTCCCTTTATGAGGTAATAACTCAGGAACGCTTCAACGGATCCTAGCGATTCTGAGAATGTTTTTTCGTGACATATTGGGCTTCATGATGGTGGTAAATTTAGGTCGATCATTTTTGTGTTTATTTGTGAAAAAAATGGAAATTTGGCGAAAATGTTGAAAATTTCGCAATTTTCAAATTTAGAATTTTTATTCTGTTAAACCAGAGAGTTATGTGACACCAAATAGTTAATAAATAACATTTCCCACATGTCTACTTTACATCAGCACAATTTTGGAAACAACATTTTTTTTTGCTAGGAAGTTATAAGGGTTAAAATTTGACCAGTGATTTCTCATTTTTACAACAAAATTTACAAAACCATTTTTTTTAGGGACCACCTCACATTTGAAGTCAGTTTGAGGGGTCTATATGGCTGAAAATACCAAAAAGTGCCACCATTCTAAAAACTGCACCCCTTTCGGTGCTCAAAACCACATTCAAGAAGTTTATTAACCCTTCAGGTGTTTCACAGCAGCAGAAGAAACATGGAAGGAAAAAATTAACATTTACATTTTTAGTCACAAAAATGATGTTTTAGCAAAAAAAAATTTATTTTCCCAAGGGTAACAGGAGAAACTGGACCCCAGAAATAGTTGGCCAATTTGTCCTGAGTACGTTGATACCCCATATGTGGGGGGGAGCCACTGTTTAGGCGCACGACAGGGCTCGGAAGGGAAGGAGGATCATTTGACTTTTTGAATAAAAAATTGGCTCCAATCTTTAGCGGACACCATGTCGCGTTTGGAGAGCCCCTGTGTGCCTAAACATTGGAGCTCCCCCACAAGTGACCCCATTTTGGAAACTAGGCCCCCCAAGGAACTTATCTAGATGCATAGTGAGCACTTTAAACCCTCAGGTGCTTCACAAATTGATACGTAAAAATGAAAAAGTACTTTTTTTTCACAAAAAAAGTCTTTCAGCCTCAATTTTTTCATTTTCACATGGGCAACAGGATACAATGGATCCTAAAATTTGTTGGGCAATTTCTCCTGAGTACACTGATACCTCACATGTGGGGGTAAACCACTGTTTGGGCACACGGTAAGGCTCTGAAGGGAAGGAGCGCCATTTGACTTTTTCAATGAAAAATTAGCTCCAATCGTTAGCGGACACCATGTCACGTTTGGAGAGCCACTGTGTGCCTAAACATTGGAGCTCCCCCACAAGTGACCCCATTTTGGAAACTAGACCCCCCCATGGAACTTATCTAGATGCATAGTGCACACTTTAAACCCTCGGGTGCTTCACAAATTGATCCGTAAAAATGAAAAAGTACTTTTTTTTTCACAAAAAAATTCTTTCAGCCTCAATTTTTTCATTTTCACATGGGCAACAGGATACAATGGATCCTAAAATTTGTTGGGCAATTTCTCCTGAGTACACCGATACCTCACATGTGGGGGTAAACCACTGTTTGGGCACACGGTAAGGCTCTGAAGGGAAGGAGCGCCATTTGACTTTTTCAATGAAAAATTAGCTCCAATCGTTAGCGGACACCATGTCGCGTTTGGAGAGCCCCTGTGTGCCTAAACATTGGAGCTCCCCCAAAAATGATCCCATTTTGTAAACTAGACCCCCCAAGGAACTAATCTAGATGTGTGGTGAGCACTTTGAACCCCCAAGTGCTTCACAGAAGTTTATAACGCAGAGCCGTGAAAATAAAAAATAATTTTTCTTTCCTCAAAAATGATTTTTTAGCCCAGAATTTTTTATTTTCCCAAGGTTAACAGGAGAAATTGGACCACAAATATTGTTGTGCAGTTTGTCCTGAGTATGCTGATACCACAAATGTAGGGGTAAACCACTGTTTGGGCGCACGGCAAGGCTTGGAAGGGAAGGCAGGCCATTTGGCTTTTTGAATGGAAAATTAGCTCCAATTGTTAGCAGACACCATGTCGCGTTTGGAGAGCCCCTGTGTGCCTAAACATTGGAGCTCCCCCACAAGTGACCCCATTTTGGAAACTAGACCTCCCAAGGAACTAATCTAGATGTGTGATGAGCACTTTGAACCCCCAAGTGCTTCACAGAAGTTTATAACGCAGAGCCGTGAAAATAAAAAATATTTTTTCTTTTCTCAAAAATGATTTTAGCCAGCAATTTTTTTATTTTCACAAGGGTTACAGGAGAAATTGGACCCCAAACATTGTTGTCCAGTTTGTCCTGAGTACGCTGATACCCCATATGTGGGGGTAAACCACTGTTTGGGCACACGTCGGGGCTCGGAAGGGAAGTAGTGACGTTTTGAAATGCAGACTTTGATGGAATGATCTGCGGGCGTCACGTTGCGTTTGCACAGCCCCTGATGTGCCTAAACAGTAGAAATCCCCCACAAGTGACCCCATTTTGGAAACTAGACCTCCAAAGGAACTTATCTAGATGTGTGGTGAGCACTTTGAACCCCCAAGTGCTTCACAGAAGTTTATATTGCAGAGCCATGAAAATAAAAAATAATTTTTCTTTCCTCAAAAATAATTTTTTAACCCAAAATTTTTTATTTTCTCAAGGGTAAAAGGAGAAATTTTACCCCAATCGTTGTTGTCCAGTTTCTCCTGAGTATGATGATACCCCATATGTGGGGGTAAACCACTGTTTGGGCACACGTGTGGGCTTGGAAGGGAGAGAGCACCATTTGACTTTTTCAACGCAAGATTGGCTGGAATCAATGGTGGCGCCATGTCGCGTTTGGAGACCCCCTAATGGGCCTAAACAGTGGAAACCCCTCAATTATAACTCCAACACTAACCCCAACACACCCCTAATCCAAAGTCTAACCATGACCCTAATCACAACCCTAACCTCAACACACCCTTAACCCTAATCCCAACCCTAACCATAACCCTAACCACAAGCCTAACCCTAATCTTAACCCTAATTCCAACCCTAACCCCAACACACCTCTAACCCTAATCCCAACCCTAACCACAACACACCCTTAACCCTAATCCCAACCCTAACCATAACCCTAACCACAAGCCTAACCCTAACGCCAACACACTCCTAACCCTAATTTTAACCCTAATTCCAACCCTAACTCTAATTCCAACCCTAACACTAAGGGTACCATCACACAGTGGCACTTTGGTCGCTACGACGGTACGATCCGTGACGTTCCAGCGATATCCATACGATATCGCTGTGTCTGACACGCAGCAGCGATCAGGGACCTGTCATGGTTCCCAATGGCAAGGGAACGTAAGAAACATATAAGTAACGAACGAGCTCTCGGGTGATGGAAACTCGAGTTGACCGTGAGCTAAATCTACCACACAACTAACAGTAGCCAGGGAGCATACCTACGGCTTCCTATATGCCACGCGCCAGCCGGAGGACTAACTAGTCCTGGTAGAGGAAGAAACAGACCTGGCTTACCTCTAGGGAAATACCCCAAAAAGATGATAGCAGCCCCCCACATGTAATAACGGTGAATTAAGAGGAAAAGACATACACAGTATGAAAGTAGATTTAGCAAAGCGAGGTCCACTTACTAGATAGCAGAAGGATACAAAAGAGGACTTCACGGTCAACTGAAAACCCTTTCAAAAACCATCCTGAAATTACTTTAAGACTCCTGTGTCAACTCATGACACAGGAGTGGCAATTTCAGCCCGCAAGAGCTTCCAGCTACAGAGAATTACAAAAACTGCAAACTGGACAAAAGGTACAAAACAAAAGGACAAAGTCCACTTAGCTGATCAGCAGACTAGTAGCAGGAACATGCAACCGAAGGCTCTGGTTACAATGATGACCGGCAAGGAAATGACTGGAGAGCAAGGCTAAATAGGAAACTCCCAAACACTGATGGAAGCAGGTGAACAGAAGCAGCAAAGTGCAAACAAGTCACCAGTACCACCAGCAACCACCAGGGGAGCCCAAAAAGCGGATACACAACAGGGACCCTGCTGAGAATCGTACGTCGTAGCAGATCGTTTGGAACTTTCTTTCGTCGCTGGATCTCCCGCTGTCATCGCTGGATCGTTGTGTGTGACAGCGATCCAGCGATGCGTTCGCTTGTAACCAGGGTAAACATCGGGTTACTAAGCGCAGGGCCACGCTTAGTAACCCGATGTTTACCATGGTTACCAGCGTAAAAGTTAAAAAAAAAAAAAACGTACATACTTACATTCCGGTGTCTGTCCCCCGGCGTTCTGCTTCTCTGCACTGTGAGCGCCGGCCGGCCGGAAAGCGAGCACAGCGGTGACGTCACCGCTGTGCTTTCCGGCTGGCACAGACACAGTGGAGAGAAGCAGAATGCCGGGGGACAGACACCGGAATGTAAGTATGTACGGTTTGGTTTTTTTACTTTTACGCTGGTAACCACGGTAAACATCGGGTTACTAAGCGCGGCCCTGTGCTTAGTAACCCGATGTTTACCCTGGTTACCTGGGCCTTCGGCATCGTTGGTCGCTGGAGAGCTGACTGTGTGACAGCTCCCCAGCGACCACACAACCACTTACCAACGATCACGGCCAGGTCGTATCGCTGGTCGTGATCGTTGGTAAATCGTTATGTGAGACGGTACCCTAAGGCTATGTGCCCACGGTGCGGATTTGTGTGCGGATTTTTCCGCACCGGTTTTGAAAAATCCACAGGTAAAATGCATAGCACTTAACCCTGTCTGACATCGGACGTACTATCCCGTCGAGGCGGGGTGGGCCTGTATGACCACCGACGGGATAGTACGTCCAGCGCGATCTGCCGCGCTCACGGGAGGACGCGGCCGATTGCAGCCGGGTGTCAGCTGGCTATCGCAGCTGACATCCAGCACTATGTGCCAGGAGCGGTCACGGACCGCCCCCGGCACATTAACCCCCGGTACACAGTGATCAAACATGATCGCAGTGTTCCGGTGGTATAGGGAAGCATCGCGCAGGGAGGGGGTCCCTGCGTGCTTCCCTTAGACCCTCGGAGCAACGCGATGTGATCGCGTTGCTCCGAGCGTCTCTTACCTCCTATCCCTGCAGGCCCCGGATCCAAAATGGCAGCGGGGCTGCATCTGGGTCCTGCAGGGACTACTTCCGGGTCCAGAGAAGGCGCTGGTAAGCCTGCAGCGCTGTAAGTCAGATCGCTGATCTGACAGAGTGCTGTGCAAACTGTCAGATCAGCGATCTGTGATGTCCCCCCCTGGGACAAAGTAAAAAAGTTTAAAAAAAACTCCACATGTGTAAAAAAAAAAAAAAAAAACCTAAATAAAGAAAAAAAAAATATTATTCCCATAAATACATTTCTTTCTCTAAATAAAAAATAAACAATAAAAGTACACATATTTAGTATCGCCGCGTCCGTAACGACCCAACCAATAAAATTGTCCCACTAGTTAACCCCTTCAGTGAACACCGTAAGAAAAAAAAAAACGAGGCAAAAACAACGCTTTATTATCATACCGCCGAACAAAAAGTGGAATAACACCATACAGCATCATAAGCAAAAAAAATAAAAAAGTTATAGTCCTCAGAATAAAGCGATGCCAAAATAATTATTTTTTTTATAAAATAGTTTTTATCGTATAAAAGCGCCAAAACATAAAAAAATGATATACATGAGGTATCGCTTTAATCCTACTGACCCGAAGAATAAAACTGCTTTATCAATTTCACCAAACGTGGAACGGTATAAACGCCTCCCCCAAAAGAAATTCATAAATAGCTGGTTTTTGGCCATTCTGCCTCACAAAAATCGGAATAAAAAGCGATCAAAAACTGTCATGCAGCGCCCCAGAGTCCTGGTCGTTGCAGTATTGTCGCTCTGCCACGAGGGGGAGTGATGGTACGTCTGATGGCACTAAAAGAGTTCACCTGACCAGGTATCACAGTCACACACTACACTTCACACTCCGGCCACCAGGGGGAGCAAAAGGTTCTATGTATTAAGCCACTCCTCACACTCTGGTAAAACTGGGAGTCGGATAGGAAGTTAGAGAGAAGCTGACTGGGTTTTGCCCAGGTAACATCTAGTGAGAGAGAGAGTTGCTTGGGAAGATTCAGGGAGGTCCCTGTCAGGGGTGGGATCCTGGCAGTGGCCTAGCACGAGACAGATCGTTACGGAGCCGTGCCTGCACCCGGCAGCATCCTAAGAAAGGACATGAAGCGAAGTATATTATAGAGAAGTGAGAAACGAGATCACAGCACAAAGGAGATAGAACCAGGAGGAGTCGTGCCCCAAGATCGGCAACATCCTTCTGAGGCGTGTAGCTGGCGGCCGGAACGCCGAGGAAGTAATAGGCTCTACGCATTACTTTGAACTACGGCAGGGCAGTTAACTCTAGGTTGGCTGTCTCACCTTTACACCTAATGAAGACAACGGAGGCAATTGTGGGAGAGGGGCGTCTCTAGGGTCCCTATAAAATAACTCCTGGCCTACCCCGTCATACGGGTGCGTCCTATCCAAACCATCTGGGGGACGGAGAGAAAGAACAGAAACATACACGACAGTTGTGAGGACTATCCCATGGTGCTCAGCAGGGAGGTACTACAACACACAGGCGCTAGTAGGAAGGCTAATGATTTCGACCTGCAAAGGGAACTCTGGATTTGCCTTCGGACCGGCCGGTCTCAGCCAGCCCTGTTAGCAGTGCTCTGGATTGTGGATGCCGAAGTCTTCAGTAAAAGGTAAAGAGACTGCCACCCTGTGTCCTCGTCATTTAGTGCGACCTACATCATTACCATCTACTCATCAAGGGAAGCCCTGGGGACATACTTCACCTGTGGGAAGTTACACCATCTAGCTGCCATTCCATCACCCCAGCGGACCCCTAGCAGCGTCGGTCACCCTGACCGAATACCACAGGTGGCGTCACGAACACGTGACAAACTCTCACCTACACCTTTATTTGGGTGCCCCTTAGCAGGGCCACGGACCGGGTCGGGCCACCATGACACCCCTAGAACCGAGACCGAGGGACCCGGTACCGAGTACCCCGATGCCCTGTGTTTGGGGGCCGCTCCAGTCACGTGTCCGAAAATGTTACCAATAAAAACGTCAACTCGTCCTGCAAAAAACAAGACCTCACATGACTCTGTGGACCAAAATATGGAAAAATTATAGGTCTCAAAATGTGGAGATGCAAAAATTTTTTGCTATAAAAAGCGTCTTTTAGTGTGTGACAGCTGCCAATCATAAAAATCCGCTATAAAAGAAACGCTATAAAAGTAAATCAAACCCCCCTTCATTACCCCCTTAGTTAGGGAAAATAATAAAATTTAAAAAATGTATTTATTTCCATTTTCCCATTAGGGTTAGGGCTAGGGCTAGGGTTAGGGCTAGGGTTAGGGCTAGGGTTAGGGTTGGGGCTAGGGTTGGAGCTAAAGTTAGGGTTAGGGTTGGGGCTAAAGTTAGGGTTAGGATTGGGGCTAAAGTTAGGGTTGGGGCTAAAGTTAGGGTTAGGGTTTGGATTAGGGTTGGGATTAGAGTTAGGGGTGTGTCAGGGTTAGGGGTGTGGTTAGGGTTACCATTGGGATTAGGGTTAGGGGTGTGTTTGGATTAGGGTTTCAGGTAGAATTGGGGAGTTTCCCACATCAGGGGCTCTCCAAACGCAACATGGCGTCCGATCTCAATTCCAGCCAATTCTGCGTTGAAAAAGTAAAACAGTGCTCCTTCCCACTCTCCTGTGCGCCCAAACAGGGGTTTACCCCAACATATGGGGCATCAGCGTACTCAGGACAAATTGGACAACAACTTTTGGGGTCCAAAAATTCATGTTATCCTTGGGAAAATAAAAATTTGTGGGGCTAAAAATCATTTTTGTGGGGAAAAAAAGATTTTTTTATTTTCACGGCTCTGCATTGTAAACTGTAGTGAAACATGGGGTTCAAAGTTCTCACAACACATCTAGATAAGTTCCTTCAGAGGTCTAGTTTCCAATACGGGGTCACTTGTGGGGGGTTTCTACTGTTTGGGTACATCAGGGGCTCTGCAAATGCACCGTGACGCCTGCAGACCAATCCATCTAAGTCTGCATTCCAAATGGCGCTCCTTCCCTTCCGAGCTCTGCCATGCACCCAAACAGTGGTTCCCCCCACATACAGGGTATCAGCATACTCAGGACAAATTGGACAACAAATTTTGGGGTCCAATTTCTCTTGTTACCCTTGGGAAAATACAAAAATGGGGGCTAAAAAAATAATTTTGTGAAAAAAAAAAATTTCACGGCTCTGCATTATAAACTGTAGTGAAACACTTGGGGGTTAAAAGATCTCACAACACATCTAGATAAGTTCCTTGGGAGGTCTAGTTTCCAATATGGGGTCACTTGTGGGGGGTTTCTACTGTTTGGGTACATCAGGGGCTCTGCAAATGCAACGTGATGCCTGCAGACCAATCCATCTAAGTCTTCATTCCAAATGGCGCTCCTTCCCTTCCGAGCTCTGCCATGCGCCCAAACAGTGGTCCCCCCCACATACGGAGTATCAGCATACTCAGGACAATTTGGACAACAACTTTTGGGGTCCAATTTCTCTTGTTATCTTTAGGAAAATACAAAACTGGGGGCTAAAAAAATCATTTTTGTGAAAAAAAAAAAAGAATTTTTATTTTCATGGCTCTGCGTTATAAACTGTAGTGAAACACTTGGGGGTTCAAAGTACTCACAACACATCTAGATAAGTTCCTTGGGAGGTCTATTTTCCAATATGGGGTCACTTGTGGGGGATTTCTACTGTTTGGGTACATCAGGGGCTCTGCAAATGCAACGCGATGCCTGCAGACCAATCCATCTAAGTCTTCATTCCAAATGGCGCTCCTTCGCTTCTGAGCTCTGCCATGCGCCCAAACAGTGGTCCCCCCACATATGGGGTATCAGCATACTCAGGACAAATTGGACAACTATTGGAGTCCAATTTCTCCTGCTATCCTTAGGAAATTACAAAACTGGGGGCTAAAAAAATCATTTTTGTGAAAAAGAAAATAATTTTTATTTTCACGGCTCTGCGTTATAAACTGTAGTGAAACACTTGGGGGTTCAAAGTTCTCACAACACATCTAGATAAGTTCCTTGGGAGGTCTAGTTTCCAATATGGGGTCACTTGTGGGGGGGTTGTACTGTTTGGGTACATCAGGGGCTCTGCAAACGCAACGTGACGCCTGCAGACCAATCCATCTAAGTCTGCATTCCAAATGGTGCTCGTTCCCTTCTGAGCTCTGCCATGCACCCAAACAGTGGTTCCCCCCCCATATATGGGGTATCAGTGTACTCAGGACAAATCGGACAACAACTATTGTGGTCCAATTTATCCTGTTTCCTTTGTGAAAATACAAAACTGGGGGCTAAAAAAATCATTTTTGTGAAAAAAAAAAATTATTTTCACGGCTCTGCGTTATAAACTGCAGTGAAACACTTGGGGGTTGAAAGCTCTCAAAATACATCTAGATAAGTTCCTTAGGGGTCTACTTTCCAAAATGGTGTCGCTTGTGGGGGGTTTTAATGTTTAGGCACATCAAGGACTCTCCAAACGCGACATGGTGTCCCATCTCAATTCCAGTCAATTTTGCATTGAAAAGTCAAACGGCGCTCTTTCCCTTCTGAGCTCTGCCATGCGCCCAAACAGTCGTTTACCCCCACATATGGGGTATCAGCGTACTCAGGACAAATTGCACAACAACGTTTGGGGTCCAATTTCTTCTCTTTCCCTTGGGAAAATAAAAAAAATTGGGGGTGAAAATATCAGTTTTGTGAAAAAGTATGATTTTTTATTTTTACGGCTCTGCATTATAAACTTCTGTGAAGCACTTGGTGGGTCAAAGTGCTCACCACACATCTAGGTAAGTTCCTTAAGGGGTCTACTTTCCAAAATGGTGTCAATTGTGGGGGGTTTCAATGTTTAAGCACATCAGGGGCTCTCCAAAAGCAACATGGCGTCCCATCTCAATTCCAGTCAATTTTGCATTGAAAAGTAAAATGGCGCTCCTTCCCTTCCGAGCTCTGCCATGCGCCCAAACTGTGGTTTACCCCCACATATGGGGTATCAGCGTACTCAGGACAAATTGTACAACAACTTTTGGGGTCCATTTTCTCCTGTTACCCTTGGTAAGATAAAACAAATTGGAGCTGAAATAAATTTTGTGTGAAAAAAAGTTAAATGTTCATTTTTATTTAAACTTTCCAAAAATTCCTGTGAAACACCTGAAGGGTTAATAAACTTCTTGAATGTGGTTTTGAGCACCTTGAGGGGTGCAGTTTTTAGAATGGTGTATTTGGGTATTTTCTATCATATAGACCCCTCAAAATGACTTCAAATGAGATGTGGTCCCTAAAAAAAAATGGTGGTGTAAAAATGAGAAATTTCTGGTCAACTTTTAACCCTTATAACTCCCTAATAAAAAAAGATTTTGGTTCCAAAATTGTGCTGATGTAAAGTAGACATGTGGGAAATGTTACTTATTAAGTATTTTGCGTGACATATCTCTGTGATTTAAGGGCATAAAAATTCAAAGTTGGAAAATTGCGAAATTTTCAAAATTTTCACCAAATTTCCATTTTTTTCACAAATAAACGCAGGTAATATCAAAGAAATTTTACCACTATCATGAAGTACAATATGTCACGAGAAAAGAATGTCAGAATCACCGGGATCCGTTGAAGCGTTCCAGAGTTACAATATAACCTCATAAAGGGACAGTGGTCAGAATTGTAAAAATTGGCCTGGTCATTAACACGCAAACCACCCTTGGGGGTAAAGGGGTTAACCTGCGGATTTACCGTGGATTTCCAGTGTTTTTTGTGCGGATTTCACTTGCGGATTCCTATTATGGAGCAGGTGTAAAACGCTGCGGAATCCGCACAAAGAATTGACATGCTGCGGAAAATACAACGCAGCTTTTCCGCGCTGTATTTTCCGCACCATGGGCACTGCAGTTTTGGTTTTCCCTAAGTTTACGTGGTACTGTAAACGTGATGGGAAAACTGCTACGAATCCGCAGCAATCAATCCACTGTGGATCCCCAGCCAAATCCACACCGTGTGCACATAGCCTAATTCTAACCCTAACCCTAATTCTAACCCTAATTCTAACCCTAACCCTAATTCTAACCCTAATTCTAACCCTAACCCTAATTGCAACCCTAACCCTAATTGTAACCTTAACCCTAATTCTAACCCTAAGCCTAATTCTAACCCTAACCCTAATTGCAACCCTAACCCTAATTCTAACCCTAACCCTAAGTGCAACCCTAACCCTAAGTGCAACCCTAACCCTAAGTGCAACCTTAAGTGCAACCCTAAGTGCAACCTTAACCCTAAGTGCAACCCTAACCCTAAGTGCAAGCCTAAGTGCAACCCTAACCCTAAGTGCAACCCTAACCCTAAGTGCAACCCTAACCCTAAGTGCAACCCTAAGTGCAACCCTAACCCTAAGTGCAACCCTAAGTACAACCCTAACCCTAAGTGCAACCCTAGCCCTAACCCTAACCCTTACCCTAGTGGAAAAATAAAAATAAATATATTTTCTTTATTTTTTATGTTCCCTACCTATGGGAATGATAAAGGGGGGGTTTATTTACTATTTTTTTATTTTGATCGCTGTGATAGAACCTATCACAGCGATCAAAATGTACCTGGAAAGAATCTGCTGGAAGATGGCGGCGCCCATGGAGAAGACGGACGGACACCGGGAGGGACATCGGAGCTCGGTAAGTATGGGGGGTGGGATCGGAGCACAGAGGGGGAACGGAGCACGGGGGGAGCAGACAGGAGGACTGGGGGAGAGGACAGGAGGACGGAGGGGAGCAGGGGACATGACAGGACGGAGAGGAGAAGATCGGTGGCGGTGGGGGGGGCAGATCGGGGTCTCCAGCCATGGCAGATGCTATTGCAGCATCAGCCATGGCTGGATTGTAATATTTCACCAATTTTCACAGGTGAAATATTACAGATTGCTCTGATTGGCTGTTTCACTTTCAACAGCCAATCAGAGCGATCGTAGCCACGGGGGGGTGAAGCCACCCCCCCTGAGCTGAAGTACCACTCCCCCTGTCCCTGCAGATCGGGTGAAATTGGAGTTAACCCTTTCACCCGATCTGCAGGGATGCCATCCCTCCATGACGCCACATAGGCGGATTGGCACCGACTTTCATGACGCCTACGTGGCGTCAAAGGTCGAGAAGGGGTTAAAGTCATGAATATGGACTCCACGCCCACAGGGGTGGAGCCACATATTCATTACTGTAATGAGCGGTACCATGTGACCACTCACTACAGGAAGAATCTGCCGCGCCTTACACCATGGGACATGCAGGGACCGCGTCAGGAGCGCTGGGAGTAGGTGAGTATATTTACCTTCCCTCGCTCCACCGAAGCTCCGTCTTCCCGTTCTATTGCTGTGACTGTTTAGGTCAGAGGGAGCGATGACGTATTACTGTGCGCGCCACCCTCTGCCTGAACATTCAGTGCGGAGAGACGGGACGCTGAGGAGCAGCGGACAGCGACGAGAGGTGAGTATGTAATTTTTTTTTTAGTGCAGCAGCAGCATTACATGTGGCACAATGCTATATGGAGTGTCTATGGGGCCATAAAGAACTGCATGGAGCATTATATGGAGCATCTATGGGGCCATAACTGCATGGAGCATTATATGGGGCCATAACTGCATGGAGCATTATATGGAGCATCTATGGGGCCATAACTGCATGGAGCATTATATGGGGCCATAACTGCATGGAGCATTATATGGGGCATCTATGGGGCCATAACTGCATGGAGCATTATATGGGGCCATAACTGCATGGAGCATTATATGGGGCATCTATGGGGCCATAATTGCATGGAGCATTACATGGGGCATCTATGGGGCCATAACTGCCTGGAGCATTATATGGGGCATCTATGGGGCCATAACTGCATGGAACATTATATGGGGCCATAGCATTGTGCCACATGTAATGCTGCTGCTGCTGCACTAAAAAAAAAAAAATGACATACTCACCTCTCGTCGCTGCCCGCTGCTCCTCAGCGTCCCGTCTCTCTGCACTGACTGTTCAGGCAATAAGTTTTCCCAGTTTTTTGTTGCAAAATTAGGGGGACCGGCTTATACTCGGGTCGGCTTATACTCAAGTATATACGGTATTTTTGGAGTATTATTATTACAGAGGTATAATGGATCTCACGGCTAGAGAGACTGCTTGGAGTCAGCGTGCACATGGCATCTTTTCAGGCCCCACTGATGGTACAGAGGCCCCTCACTATCCATGGAGGTCATGAATCTACATAAATCTCTAACTAGAATTTGGTGGAATGTGAAGAGTCTGGAGGAGTATAAGAAGACAGGCTTTGTGCCAAGGGGTTTGAGAGTACCAATTTTCCCTGCATAAGAAGCTACTAGAGCATTTTGCGAGACTTGGGAAACGGGCTTTTTGAAATGCTCCACAATACTAATGGACATGCTCATAGAACACGATCAGGCCCTCCTAATTAAAATTAAGGAGGATATAAAATCCTGTGAAGGAAAATTGGGTTCCTTTGATAAGGAGACCATGGTTGACCCCTTCTATTCTAGATTAAAAACCTCAAAAGATCAATTTAAAAAATAAATAATTAATGGTAAAAAGAACAAATTCCACGGAGATAAGGTGGATTTCAATAGTGGCAAAGCTTTTAAATGGGTGAACCACGGTAAGAGACGTTACATCATTAGTGACCAACCCAAATCTAACATTAATTCAAATGAACTTGCGTTGAGGAATTAACTCTCCTCCAGTGATTTTTTGTCCTCAGATCAGAGCGATATCGAAGGCGCTATAGGAGGAGGAGGAGGGGGAGACGGAGGTCAAGAGGTAAACAAAAGGAAGGGCAGAGGACATCGGAATTGGTCACCAACCTACAAGAGAGAAACCAGATTCAATCGGAAGCGATGAGTGGGCCGGGCATTCCCTTTTGATAAAGCTTACGCGAAACGCGCGTCAGGGGTGTATCCGGTCCCTGGGCATTGTGCTACACTCACAATGGGTAAGCTTTGCTGTTATTAGATGCATTGTTATTTTCTTTCTCCTCAGTGATAGCACTGGCATATGGAATAGCCTGAGGGGTTTTTCTTTATACTTAGGACATCTAGCTTTAGGAGTAACACTCTGGTTACATGAACTATGTTTACATTTGATGCTGGATGCATCTATGGTCCGCATGATTAATAGTGATACATTACTAGCACCATGGTGATACACATAATTGTTCTTTATGCCCGGTTGTCACTTGTTTGCTACTAGGGTCTCTTTTTTGTTTTTTTGTTTTTTGATTATGTTAATTTGTGATATATCATGTAATGGTATTTACAATAAAATGTATATTTTTTTTACCTAATTTATATGTATGGAACAGCGATTTGTTTGTTTTTAATGGTATCTGAATCAGCGACCACAGGTGACCTTTAAGTGATAAATTTATCTCAGTATGCTTTGTCAGTTCTTGAAAAATCGGTTTTATCACATGGTTTGTCATTTTCACGTTCATTTTGGTTAGAGATCTATATTTAGTTTGTCGACAGATGACATTCAAATTACTCTATCATAAACTATCTTTAGTTGACTCTTTTCCTGAGAATGAGAAGCAGACATTTCGGGACCTTCTGGAACTCCTGCAGGAGAATGAGAATCCATAAGACACTAGGAAATTCACCCGGAGATCTCAGTCACAGGTGACACCTTCTTTGTCGCTTTTCCCAGCAGTTCAAATTTTCTTTGAGAGCACTTGCAGGGATATTGAAAACCTCAAAATAGATGTAGACAGACACAATAACCTGAGAATTGAGGAAAGGAGAGCCCTACAGAATTTACGAACCAATGGAGAATTTTTAATTCGGGAGGCGAACAAGGGAGGAAATGTGGTCCTTTGGCCACATGATATGTATGTCACTGAGACATTACGTCAACTTAGTAACACCAATTGTTATTATGTTTTACCATCAGACCCTAACTGGGTGTTCAAAGATAAGCATGATTGTCTGATAAAAAGAGCAACATTTGAGGGTATTTTGAACAAGAAGGAAGCTGATTTTCTCATCATCCATCATCCTGTGGTTCCAACTTTTTATATTTTGCCAAAAGTGCATAAATCACTTATCAAACCACCTGGTACGCCGATAGTGTCTGGCATTGGGGGCATAATGGAGCGACCATGTTTATATTTAGATCATTTTCTTCAACCATTGGCTCTTTCTCTAGATTCCTATGTGAGAGATTCAGTACATCTGATGACGCATCTTGAGGATTTGTTTATTCCAGAGGATACTATCCTGGTCAGCCTCGATGTGGAATTGTTACACTCCAGCATTGTACGCGACCAGTGAATTCGAGCGACCTCATACTTTTTGGAAAAACAGCAAGGAGATGGTGAGCACAATTTGTTTCTGCTGGAAATCCTACACTTTATCCTTGACACAAATTATTTCCTTTTTGACCAGAAATTTTACAGGCAGATTTCCAGTACTGCTATGGGGGCACTGTGTGCGCCCTCGTATGCAAATTTGTTTTTAGGGTGGTGGGAGGAGACTGTAGTATACAAACATAACCTATTTTCCATGAGGGTTCTTACCTGGCGATGCTATATAGATGATGTCCTCTTTTTGTGGACAGGATCCTTGGAAGATTGTAGGAGCTTCATTGAAGATCTCAATCAGAACTCGTTGAATATCAGGCTGACTTCAACCATTTTTGAGGTTTCCGTTGACTTCTTGGACATCAAGTTATCTATCAAAGAGAATTGTGTCTCCTCATGCCTTTATCGTAAATCTACAGCAACGAATAACTTGCTACATTATTCCAGCTTCCACCCATTTTGTTAACAGACAATACCCACGTAAGATCGTCTCAAGGGCATTTCAAGAAGCCAGAGGGACAGACCGAGCCTCCTTGAGAAACAGGTTTGTGAACAAAATCGCCCTTTGTCCCTTATTACTACTTATAACAATCAGTGGTCAGATATTTACAAAATTTTGACAAAAAATTGGAACATTCTACTATGTGAACCAAGACTTTCTACATATATTTCATCTACCCCTAAAATAGTGGCTAGGAGGGCATGTAATTTAAAGGACCAACTTTGTCGTAGCCATTATCAACGTCTGAAGTTGAAACTTAAATCTGGAAATAAGATCCTTGGCACTTACCCCTGCGGGGGCTGTAAAATTTGCCAGTTTATGATTGCACGGGATGGGGTTTCTATTGCCACAGTCCCCTTTCCGGTAAAATCAAAATCCTACTTCAATTGCAGGTCAAGGACCTGTCTATGCGATTATGTGTGACTGCCCTAAGTTATACATGGGCCAGACAACTCAAGAGCTAAGGAGGAGAAGTCAACAACACATTTCCAACATTTCAACAGCAAAGCAGGACCGGGAAAAGGGAAAAACACTAACCTCAGTGGCAGCACATTTCTTGAAGAAACATAGCAGCATCAGAGGCCTAAAAATTATGGGACTTGAAGGCATTAATGTGAATATCAGGGGTGGTAATGTCACGATCCAATTATTGAGATGTGAATCCAAATGGATTTATGAATTACGGACTCTTGCGCCTGTAGGTTTGAATGAAGAACTCTTGTTCACAGGTTATTACAAGCAACTCTAAGGGTATGTGCACACACTGCGGATTCCATTGCGGAATTTTCCGCAGCGGATTTGATCAAATCCGCAGTGCTGCAAAAAGTACTGTGGATTTATCGCGTTTTTTTGTGCGGTTTCCACTGCGGTTTAAGACACCTGCAGTTTTTTAATATGGAGCAGGTGCCAAACCGCTGCGGATTCCGCACAAAGAATTGACATGCTGCGGAAAAGAAACCGCAGCGTTTCCGCGCATTTTTTTCCGCAGCATGTGCACAGCGGTTTTTGTTTTCCATAGGTTAACATTGTACTGTACACCGCATGGAAAACTGCTGCGGATCCGCAGCATCAAAAACGCTGCGGATCCGCAGCAAAAACCGTAACGTGTGCACATGGCCTAAGGCTGCCAGTTTTTTGGAGGTTATTTCATCTTCAACCCCTTTCTCCCTCCCTCTCTCTTCTATGGGACTTGGTCTTTGTTGATGTATGTTAGTACCTCTGGGGGTGTTTGGAAATTCTATACCTCCCGATAGACTCCATAAAGAATGGGGTTTGGGTCGTGTATGTCTGCACTTTGTGAATTATTGGTAATTATTCATTTGGTTTTCTAATGCTGATTACATCATATCAATCGAGTGAGAACTTGACTGACACCCTGTATGAGGGAGTGAGGCTCCCCCATCCCCCCCCCTTCTCCCCACCTTTTTGACTATTTTGAAATATACACCTCCTCTTTAGCATTACATTTGATGTTATTGGGGAGGGTGTCATTTATGTTTGAGGCAACCAATTCCTGAAAGATTTGGTATATTTTTATAATTATTGGTATTGTATTTCTATTGAGTAAAGTACATCATCTGTCAAGGAACCTCCATTTTGATTGTACATTGGTCTCCAATGTTTGTGACTTTATTGAAGAGACTGTATATATATTTGTTCTGGATGTGGAAGGGTATTGGGGGTTGATAAAATATAGGGTATATTTATCTATATATAGTGGAGGTGCTTGGTACCCAATATAAAAAGGTGGTCTTAAGTTGACCCCCATGGTGCTAATTCTAATTGGTGTATTTCTGGAACATTATAATTTAATGTCATGAATAACTTGAATAATATGCCCCATGGGATAAGGGTTGGAGCTATATGCGCAACAATAAAATGGCTAACTCTAAATAAGATCTAGTCTGCACATGTATTTGTGGAATTAGTGGGAGCCCTTATAATTTTAATGGCTATGTTCACACAAATTTGCTGTGGTATAGGAAACTCCTTGATTTTGAGGAGTGTGGGCCGTTATGCGTAGTGGCCTGGCTACACTTATCCTGTGGCAACACATAAGTTTCCATCTGGGGAAGCTGCGTTGTATATTATGACTGCGCGCATGCGCATTGGAATGCATGCCGTCTCATTCCCATGGTGACGCTTGCCCATGACATTTCCAGAAACTGGACCTGGAGGAGGTGATGGCGCTTGATTAGGTTGCGCTGTACAATATGATTGCGTGTGCATGTGCTCTGTAGTGTACGCCGTCTCATCCCCATGGTAACTCTTGCCTATGCGCGGTCGATACTTCCGGGAGTTGAACCAGGATGATGTAATGGTGCCGGATTCCGGCGTGGTCTGCTCATCAGCTGTGATGAATCCTGCAATATATGTGAGTGTATAAATATTGCAATATCGGTCAGTTAACCATGCCACTTGCCCCTGAGGAAGTTACTGAGGTGACGACACACGTCGGGTGGGCTGCATGGGTGCTGGTTCCTGATCTTGGTCTCTCTTAACAAACACTTACTAGTGTAGCATGTGAGCATGTCCATTAGGTATATTTGATGACTGTCTGAAAATGTCCAATTCTGCCTGCCAGATGAATTTTTGTTTGACAGTTTGGTAGTTATCTGTATTGGTAAGACACTAGGTAATCTTTGCTTTATTTCTAAGACACCTGGGGTTGTTCAGGTTTGTCCCTTGGCGTACTTTGACATCAAATCATATTTATATTGGGTACCAATCATCAGGTGTCTGGGATTAAATATAAATGGACTGCTTTTGACAGTTTTCATTGTTATTGATATTTCACAATGATTTAAGATATGTGATTTAGAGACCTCAGGTAATCAAGCAGACCCTTGCAATTTGCTTACGTTTTTGTGATTTTAGATGTTTTTAATATTTGTAGTGTATGGTCAACTGACATTAATAAAATTTTGTAACCTTATATGGTGATCCCTGCGTATGTGCATGTCTCTTTTTCTTGTTTTTGCATTGTCTGTATTTTTGACATGCGGCAGGTTGAACACATAAATGACTATATTTGATGGTGCCCTCTATCCCTAATTCTTGGTACCCTGGACTGAGGACTACTGCCATCAGTAAACCAGGTAAAAGACTGCCAACCTGTGTCTTTGTTCTTTACTATATCATCCACCACATCATTGGCGCCATACACTTGGGAATCCCTGGGGACCCCACTTCACCTGAGGGAAGCGTCACCATCTAGCCGCCCTACCATCACCCCAGAGGACCCCTTTAAGTGGTGTCGGTCCCAACTGAACGAACACCACAGGTGGTGTCACGAGCATAGACATTACAAATCCTATTAAAGGCCTTCCCCTTTAATTGGGCGCAAAAGGGCCACGGACCGGGTCGCAGCCACCGTGACATCCCCTTTAAGACCGGACTCGGTACCGAGTACCCCACTGCCCTGGTAGGGCATTCCATTTTTGGCGTCATGAGCAGGATGGACCAACCCAGCGAGCTGGGTCATGTGTGCCTTAGAGACTGTGATTTGCTGAGAGACTGTGCACTATAAATTGCGCCCAAACCACCGCCATTATAGCACCACGTGGCGTGCAGGAGGAAATGGACACGTAGTCGTGGGCGGCACCTGGAGGAATGGCGCGAAAATTATGGCTGCCCCTCATCAGTATTATTATGTCCGAGAAATATGCCCATCAACTAGAGAGTTCTGCCTCCTGATCTGGGATGGCAGAGAGAAGAAAAGGAACTGCCCATGAAGATGGGTGTGGTACAGCAAAACCACGGGAAGCAACCCCAAGGAGGCAGAACCGGTAATCAGCATGGCGGAGGGAGGTGAGCCGACCCCGGAGCATGGGATGGAGCAAGAGGACTCTCCCAGCCGGGACCTGCAAGAACTGCACCTGTCACCGACGATGAACCCGAACCTCCTGTGGAAAGAAGTGGAGGAACTGACCCGACAACTGATGCGGTTACAGCAGGAAACCATGGCCGGGTGGATATAGGCCTTAATCGGGAGCCTTATCGGACGATCGTCAGCAACCCAGGCCCGGAGCAGAAAAGAAGATCCAGCGCTCCGGAAGAAGAGGTAAGGGGCATGACCCTGACCCCGCGAGCGGAAGGCCCGACAGCTAGGCCCGAGTCACCACCACTGCTGTACACCCCCATCCAAGGTTTTGGGTCCCTCGGTGAAATGTCACCATATGCTGAGGGTACCCCAACCGCCAGTCCCGCGGCGACCCCTGCGCTAGATGACACCCTGGTTGGCCCCCTACCGACCCCGCCGACGCCAAGGCCTAGAAGAGCAGACCGTCAACTGTACTGGGACCAGGGGGACGACAGCTTGTGTCAGATGGCAGCCCTGCTAATTCCAACCTGTGGGCCCCAGGTTAACTATACCGAACCTGTGGTGTTTGAAGAGGGACCTGCAGAGGCAGATATGATCGCACTCCAGGGGGATATCCCTATGATAACTTGGAGGGAGCATTGTAGATGTCGGGAGGAGCAGGAAAGACAGCAATTCCTGGCCCAGCCAGCATAAGAGCAAATAGAGAATTTCTGAATGTTAAAGTGAATGTGAATAGTTAAAAAGTTGAAAGTTAACCTGCTGAAAGAGTTAAAAGACTGCTGAAGTTTAAAAGTTTGATTCACCTGACCGGATTTCCGTTTAAAGGGATCATTTGTTTGAAAAGACATGGTGTCCATGGACAGTGAATGGTCCACAAACTTTCTTATACATAGTTGGCAACTACTTAGGTGCTTCCTGCTGGTTTTACGTGGAACCCTTAAAAAGACTGTTCCAATGTTGCCTTTAATTGTTGATTGTTTACAAAGACCTGAAGCCAAACCCATTGGGGGATGATAACGGGTCACTCGCATCGTTGCTGCTGTTCAAGAACATTATTCTTGGACTTGAATATTAGTTTGAATAAAACAATTGCACTACCTCAGTATTGAGAAAAGTTAGAATTAATTTTGATATTCTAGAGAATTTAATAGAATAAACTTTGCACTTTTGAATTAAATATATATATATATATATATATATATATATATATATATATATATATATATATATATATATATGTGATGTAGTATACCTGAAAAAGTAGTTGATGGTTATGAAAAATTGAGCACTTTAATTGTGAAGATAGTATACCCTTAGAGGGCAATTGCACTGCATAGTCTGTGATAGCACGATCATATTTTTGAAATTTAATATACTGGGTAAAATATGTTTGCAACGTTAAAGTAATTAACTCCTTCCTTAAAGGGAAGTCAAAGTTAATATTAATTTGTTATACCTGTTCTAAAGCATTCCAAAAATGTTTTTGTATGTCTTATTATAACCTGTTGTTTATGTTTTCTTTTTCCCAGTTCGGTAGTACTGGAGTTAACTAGGGGGAGAGTGCAACACCCCAGGTAACCGGTTGTTGCAGTGATGTTGCCTTCCTTTTGGGGAGGGTGATGTCACGCTTGGAAGCAAGGGAGACTCTCTCTATCAGGTAAGGCACTCGCATTCAACACATCTGAATCTAGGCTAGGAGGGGGAGCTCAGGACCCAGATTCAGGGGAGTTTCCTTAGACTTTATGTATCCTGGTCTGGAGGAGGAGTCAGTTCAGTTGTAGGGAGTAGCAGAGAAGTGAGGAGTGGAGAAGGATGTCTGGAGCAGATGGAGGGGCCGAGCAGCCACAAGGGAGCTGCAACCCCTGGAAAGAGTGATAAATTGAAGGAGTGGAATTGTGGAGGAGCTTAGAGGGAAGAAGCACAGAGGAGGAAGAGGCTCAGCAGGGGAACAGCGGAAGGACACCCTGGGAGCTAGAGCGCAGAAGCCGGGTACCAGGAGCCCGAGGTCGTGTTGTTCTCCAGGACGCACAACAGAAGCGGAGGACATAGGACTGTATCTCAATTGCCTGCATCAAGTCTGAGGTGAAGCAGTAACTTGAGAGCCCATGTCATGATAGAGATCCTATAAACAGGCTCACACTGCCTATCATACAGACATCTGTCTTAGGACAGGAGAGAGGGGACTTTGCAACTAAGCTTCAAGCGGCAGGGACCTCGCCATCTTAGTGCAAGTAGGAAAGGCTTACGGACCTCACCTGGGAAAGGGATCTCCTATTGCCTTCAAGCTGGCTGGACCACAGCTACCCTACACTTGGTACCCTGGACTGAGGACTACTGCCATCAGTAAACCAGGTAAAGACTGCAAACCTGTGTCCTTGTTCTTTACTATATCATCCACGACATCATCGGTGCCATACACTTGGGAAGCCCTGGGGACCCCGCTTCACCTGTGGCTTCACCATCTGTGGCTTCACCATCTAGCTGCCCTACCATCACCCCAGAGGACCCTTTAAGTGGCGTCGGTCCCAACTGACCGAGCACCACAGGTGGCGTCACGAACATAGATATTACAAATCCTATTAAAGACCTTCTTCTTTAATTGGGCGCCCAGGACCATGGACCGGGTCGCAGCCACCGTAACATCCCCTTTAAGACCGGGTACTCCACTGTCCTGGTAGGGCGTTCCATATGTAGCAGAGCTGATCGGGTTATGGCAGCTTCTAGTCTCCCATGGAGACTATTGAAGCATGCCAAAAGTAAAAAAAAAATAAAAGTTCAAATCACCCCCTTTTCAAAATAAAACAATAATACAAAAAATCAAACACACATATTTGGTATTGCCGTGTTCAGAATCGCACGATCTATCAATGAAAAAAACATTAACCTGATCGCTAAATGGTGCAGTGAGAAAAAAAATTGAAACCCAGAATTAGGTTTTTTTGGTCGCTGCGACATTGCATTAAAATGCAATAACGGGTGATCAAAAGATTATATCTGCAACAAAATGGTATCATTAAAAATGTCAGCTTGTCGCTCAAAAAATAAGCCCTCACCCAAACCGAGATCAAGAAAAATGGAGACGTTACGGGTATCTCAAAATGGTGCATTTTTTCTTTCTTTTTTTAACAAAGTTTGGAATTTTTTTTCACCATTTAGATAAAAAAGAAACTAGACATGTTTGGTGTCTATGAACTCCTAATGACCTGGAAAATCATAATGGCAGGTCAGATTTAGCATTTGGTGAACATATTAGAAAAGGAAAACAAAAAACAACTGTACCAATAAAACCAATAGTGTCATTCAAAAGTACAACTTGTCCCGCAAAAAAAAAAAAACTCACATGGCCATATTGACAGAAAAAAAAAGTTATGGCTCTGGGAAGAAAAAAACAAAAATACTTCCGGTCATGAAGGGGTTAAATAGTTTGAGTGACGATTAATATTGGCCCAACATGGGCTATCATACCTACTATTTTATTAATCTGGAGTCCCAATAGATGTAGCAGTTAGGAATATGTTGGTGCAAAAAACAGACGTACAATTTATTGGCTTCCATCACTGAGAACTCATTTTAATTATTTATTTTTTATGCGTTGCTTATATAGTGCTATTGTATTCCACAGTTCCCTACAGACATCATCATCGCTGTCCCCAATGAGGCTCACAATCTAGATGAACTATCTGTATATCTTTGGTAAAAACCCACGCAAACATGGGGAGAACATACAAATTAATGGCAGATGTTGGTGGGTTTTAAACCCAGGACCCCAAAAAGGGGGTCTGACGGTAACATTTCTTCTTTGTGGAGGATACCAAGCCTATAACATTTGTTTATGGTATTCTTTTCAAAGGCAGGATTGCTGCTCCAAAGGTCATACCTGGCTCCCTTTTAGTGGACATTCCTAGACATATACTAGAGTTAAGGTACCTTCACACTAAGCGACACTGCAGCGATACAGACAACGATGCCGATCGCTGCAGCGTCGCTGTTTAGTCGCTGTGTGGTCGCTGGAGAGCTGTCACACAGACGGCTCTCCAGCGACCAACGATGCCGAAGTCCCCTGGTAACCAGGGTAAACATCGGGTTACTAAGCGCAGGGCCGTGCTTAGTAACCCGATGTTTACCCTGGTTACCATTGTAAAAGTAAAAAAAAAAAACACATACATTCCGGTGCCCGACCTCCGCTTCCCTGCACTCCTCCTGCATCCTGTGTCAGCGCCGAACATCTCCGGCATCTCCCACAGAGCAGAGCGGTGACATCACCGCTCTGCTTTACGGCCGGCACTTACACAGGATGCAGGAGGAGTGCAGGGAAGCGGACGCCGGGCACCGGAATGTGAGTATGTGGTTTTTTTTTTTTACTTTTACAATGGTAACCAGGGTAAACATCGGGTTACTAAGCGCGGCCCTGCGCATAGTAACCCGATGTTTACCCTGGTTACCAGTGAAGACATCGCTGGATCGGTGTCACACACACCGATCCAGCGATGTCAGCGGGAGATCCAGCGACGAAATAAAGTTCTGGACTTTCAGCAATGACCAGCGATCTCACAGCGGGATCCTGATCGCTGCTGCGTGTCAAACACAACAATATCACTAGCCAGGACGCTGCAACGTCACGGATCGCTATCGTTATCGTTGTAAAGTCGCTTAGTGTGAAGGTACCTTTAGTCATTCTACTGCACTTCACTGAAAAAAATGGGTGGGGCTTTAGGGGCGTAACAATAATAACTAAAAAAGTAAGTTTACAGTCTGATTTTGCATTCAAGCTATGCCACTGGCAGGGTCGGCGTTAGGGGCAGACAGACTAGGCATTTGCCTAGGGACCCCACTCCCCCAGGGGCCCCCAGCCTGTGGGTTAATTGGATAGTGTCACTTCATCGCACGCCATAGTGTTCCGGGTAGCGAAGCTGCTGAGACGTGCTGCAGAGACTGAAGCAGTGGGGAAAGAGGGAGTGTAAGTATTGTAATTTTTTATATATATATCACTGAGTATGTGGTGGCCATAATACTGCATACTGCAGGACTGTGGGTTGTATTATTCTCTACCGGGTTGCTGCATTATACTCTATGGGGTGGCTACATTAGACTCTATAGGGTTCTGTATTATACTCTACTGAGGACTATTGGGTGCATTATACTATATGGAGATTGTATTATAATATATGGTGGCTGTATTATACTCTATCAAGGACTATGGGGAGTGTGCTATACTATATGTACTCTATGGTGCCTACATTACGCTGTATCGAGGACTATGGGGAGTGCATTATACTATATTTACTATATCGTACCTGCATTATACTGTATTGAGGACTATGGGGAATGCATTATACTATATGAAGAACTATGGGGTGCATTATACTATGGGGAGTCCATTGCACTATATGGAGGACAATGGGGGTGCATTATACAATATGGAGGACTATCTAAACACATGAGGCTAAAGTCTGATGATGCCACAGAAGGGATGAAACATGTCAGCTGGACATTTGAAGTGAGTGCACAGGTTTTATATCCAGTGTGGTGTGCATAATTTATAGTGCTGTCCACCTCATCAATTGAGATACGAGATGTGCCGTGTATATAATTTAAACAGAAAACTATTAAAGGGAATCTATCACCCCCGGGACGTATATGATATATTAATATGGGCATACAGGTAACAGAAATGTTACAGTAGTCCTATCTGTCTGCCTCATACGGTATTAATAGTCTTGTTGCTGAGAAATGTTATATTCTGCCTTAATGATTTCTTCCAGGCTCTGGGGTCATGCGGTGCCTGGAAGAAATTCCTGCCCCTTCCTCATTACAATACTACCCCCTCCCATACACGTCAGTGCAAGGGGGTGTTGCATTCCTACCTCCCTTTAAATGTGTAAACCCTTTAAATGTGTATACTGGTTATGCTGCTATGTACATATTTACCATTTTGTGTATTGTAGTATAGAGCAAGTGTAGGACATGTTATCAGACAGTAGATGGGGCACTACGTTGTACATAGTCATGTAGGCGTGACTATCTGTGTGAAGTAAGGTGTCTTCCTGTTTTGTAGTCAGTAGGGGCCTAATGCCCAAGCTGGGCAGACAGCTCTGCAACATTCAAGCCATATACCCAGCCAATCAGAGTCTGGATGGACAGAGAGTACAGCTGAGGCAGCAGCGTTTCCATAATTCAGAACCGGAGTGCAAGAAGTGGTCCTTAACCAGTACACCATTGGCAGATCATTGCTTGGGATGAAATGGATGGAGGAACACTCAGGTGTATTGAGCTCCCACAGGGAGGATGCTGCATTATCGCAAGAGGTGGTATGCCCCGCAATGTACTGCAGGACGTAGGAGAAAGCGTAGGGAGAGTGGAGAACGAGTACTGCTTGAAACCTAATGCTGATTATGTAACTGACAAGAACGTGCTGCGACAAACGAAGAGTAAAGTTCATTGTTTTAAGTTTGAAAAGTACTCTGTCTTTTATTGCACTATGGAAGCAGCTGAACTTCAGCCAGCCTGATGGGACCCAGATGGTGCACAGGGCGAAGCGAACGGTATGCTGCATAAGGGACATTGTTTGCATGTAATTGGGAGCCATAGCACGTGTAACCATTTAACCGTGGCCATGACTACGGCTCTGGCTCTGCATTTTACACTTGGTGTAGTTCAACTGGTTCCCGCAACTGTGCAGCGTGGGAATGTCGCAGATGTTATTGATGCAACCAGAGAAGAAAGAGATGAAGTCATTGTGGATGCTACTGATACACTGGACTTGGCAAAAACCTTTAACGAGGCTGAGATTGTGATGGCCAAGATGGCGACTCTAAAGATGGCAGATAATGGTGTGCAATTGAAGGACAACAACTCTGATCCCTCCCCTCGTGGGCGTTCTGATGGAGAATTGGCACGAGAAGCTGTCCAGCAGAGTCTGTGGCCTAACAATGGTGCCTGCCCCTGTTGGGTGCATTGGAGAAGAAGGTCTCGCCCTCTGGCACATGCTACTAGGAAATGGGTGGAGTTGCCAGAAGTGACCCCACCCTGGAATGAGTAGGGCCCAGAAGAAAACTTCGAGTGCAGCTTCACGGTGTCATTACGAGACACGGCAGCGGCAGCAATGAAGCACTCCTGTGTGTGTCACTGCAATAGATTAGACAGAGTGGAGTTGAAATGGTGGCAGGGGGAGGAGAGGACCCGACCGGAACGAGAGAGAGGAGTGTCGGATGAGTATTGGACTTCCAGAGCTTCCCCAGGAGAGGACCCGACCTGGGCGACAGAGAGACGATGCTGCTGAAAGAGAGCATCGGAGGGAAAAAGAGCCCCATCGTCTTTCTAAGTGGGAGCCTGGTTTTCGGGAGTCGGGACAACAGTGGAGGCCGGAACGACCTTGTCTGGAACACTTTCCTCCATGGCATCGGGGATCGGGATCTATGACAGCCCTGGAGGATCCTGGACCGGAAGTAAAGGCCCAGCCGGGACTTCGTCAAAGGGAGCCGGAGCATGCAGCGGTGTCTGCGGAAAGATCCACCAATCATGGGATGGGAGTGGCCGGATCACTGCAGTCAACAGCGGTGACTGCACACCGGCCCTTGACCCCAGAGGAATAGTCCCTACTGCAGCCCTCCACTCCACCGGGCAGGACTGTCCATCAACCTTCTGAGTGCATTGATCTGTCCCGCAGCTGTCCAGAGTGGGAGACCCGGCCCACATCCGACACTAGTACAGTGCTGGGCCCTTCTTATCAGGCTGCGACAGGCCCAGTCTCCTCTCCCAGGCAGTCCACCTGGATTGCTGGGGTAATTGAAAAGTAGAAACAGTGGGATAGACAGATATGGGCAAAATTATACAGACATGGAGAAAGTGCTATGGTCAGTTGCCGCACTCATGGCCAGCTTGTATATATACGGATGTGGGATGGGGTTTCCGTGAGAGAGGAATCGATGACAAAGTTTATGGAAATGCCGCCTCAATTGAATTCGGAAGACCCTGAAAGAAAGAGATTGGGTCTTCTTTATAAAAGAGGACTGTTAGGCTAAGTTCACACTGCGCTAGCAGCAGCCCGTTCAGCACATACGCTAAGAGGCTGCTGCTAGCACAAGTGCCGGCGTTTGCATCCCGCTAGCGCAGATAGAGCTCTGCTAGCTCTATCAGCGGTAGCAGTGACGGACCCAGAAATGCTGCAGGGCGCGTCTCAGGGTCCGTCACTCAATGACGGCACATCGCTAGCGCACGCCCATTGTGGGCGTGCGCTAGCGATGCATCCGCCATTGCATTCAATGGCGGAGTCAACGGACTATGTTACACCGCGTTATGCCGCGGTGTAACATAGTCCATTAAACGGGTCACACTAACGCAGTGTGAACCCAGCCTTACAGGGGTCACTGTGTGGTAGAAGTGAACCTCTGCTCTTATGATGATGACCAGGAATTGTATGCGGGCCCAAACCAAGCTAGTTCGGTCCCCTGTATTCCATCAACCTCCCAGTCCAGTTCTGCTTCAGCTGCATCTCAGAAGCCTATGGATTCTGCGGCTGCAGAGTCCTCTTCAGCCCGTATGTGGGCGTGGAACCAGTCTGATACAGCGTCATGGGATAACTGCCATTGAACTGCATACACTTATTGGTGAGACTTAAGAAAAGTTGTGCTTGTTGCACCTTCAGAATAAACAGGACTGCTCTGCATCCCTGCGGGCGAGTGAGCCCTGATAGCACTCCCAGAAGCAGGAGTAATCCTGCCGGTATGGCCAGTAAAGTGCGTTAAGTTGTTGGTTAAGCTTTGTTGCGCCTGTTGTGCCCTTTCTGCTGGATAGCAAAACTCCACATGTATGGAAAAGAACGGTCCTTGGAGTAATGGACCAGGTGTGACTGCACCAACTGACTGTGTTCTATGACCAGGCAGCACACACACGGCACACAGGACAGTGCCATACACAAAGGGAGGGGGACGTCTCCCTTAAAGGACTGTTGACCTTACAGAAAGGTCATATCCCTGTAATTACATTGGACTCGTGAAACTAGCGATGCTAATGGAAGGACTGTTGCCAGCCACCTCTTCAGAGAGACAGGACTCTCATGTGCTGGTTTTGCATAGTTTTACTCTATCTCGTTTTAACTCCCTGCATGGAGTAATTGTTGTAAATATTAAAAGTTTTAGTAACTGGTCAGGGATGACCATTGTTAAAGGAAGGGGGGATGTAAGTGGGTGTCGCATTCCTACCCCCTTTATATGTATAAACCCTTTAAATGTGTAAACCCCTTAAATGTGTAAACTGCTTATGCTGCTATGTACATATTTACCATTTTGTGTTTTGTAGTATAGAGCAAGTGTAGGACATGTTATCAGACACTAGATGGGGCACTACATTGTACATATTCATGTAGGAGGGGCTGTCTGAGTGAAGTAAGGTGTATTCCTGTTTTGTAGTCAGTAGGGGCCTAGTGCCAGTGCTGGGCAGACAGCCCCGCAACATTCAAGCCATATACCCAGCCATTCAGAGTCTGAATGGACAGAGAGTACAGCTGAGGCAGCAGCGTTTCCACAGTTCAGGACAGGAATTCAAGAAGTGGTCCTTAACCAGTACAGGAACACAAATGGCTCACCATGTGCCAGATCATTGCTTAGGCTGATGCCTTTAGTACCAGTGCGAAACGAATGGAGGAATACTCAGGTGTATTAAGCTCCCACAGGGAGGATGCTGCATTATCGCAAGAGGTGGTATGTCCCCGTAATGAACTGCAGGACGTAGGAGAAAGTGTAGGGAGAGTGGAGAACGCGCACTGCTTGAAACCTAATGCTGATTATCTAACAAGAATGTGCTGCGACAAACCAAGAGTAAAGTTCATCATTTTAAGTTTGAAAAGGACTCTGTTTTTTATTGTACTATGGAAGCAGCGGAACTTCAGCCAGCCTGATGGGACCCAGATGGTGCAGAGGGCGAAGCAAAAGGTATGCTGCAGAAGGGACATTGTTTGCATGCAATTGGGAGCCAGGGCACATGTAACCAGTTAACCGCTGCCACGACTACGGCTCTGGCTCTGCATTTTACATCAGCAATAGCGTAGCTACCGGGAGGCGGGGCAGAGGGGGCGGTCACTCCACAGAGGGGGCGGTCACTTACGTTACTGTAACTGTATCGGTGTGCACAGCATGCCCATACTGTTACATTCTGCAGCAGAGCAAGGAGAATTGATCTCCCTGCTCTGCCACCCAGCCGCTATGGTGCCCATGAGCAGGCGGGAGATGGGGCCAGTGCTAGCACTGGGCCCGTCATCACAAGTGCAACTGTATTGGCCAGATGCCAATATATCTGACTGCATTGATGAGAGAAGGAGCGTCATGCTCCCTCTCCCATCATTCCCCCTCTCAGCATCTAATGTAGACGCATACACTGACAGGGGTCATGATGACATCACTACCAAGCCCCTGCTGTCCGGAGATGTGCGGGTACTCGGAGCAGTGGAGGAACAAGGAGGAGAGGTGAGTTCTGGATGTATTTATTTTTTATAGGGGTTGTTTATATTATATAGAGTCTGCCTATGAGGGGCTGCGTTATACGAATCTTATTTCGGGCACAAGAAGGACAAGCAGAGATGTAATTCGCAACATCTTTGTGCAGAGTCGGCCACCAATAGTGCTGAGAGATAATGAGAGTAGTCTTCTTCTGTCCGGCGTGGCAGGTTAAACCATATAAGTCTTACCAGAGGGTAGACAAGATAAGTCTAGCGGAGCGACAGTGATTATTTTGGAGGGCTCCATGATGTGTTTAAGCTCCTCTTCCTGGTCGGAGGCCTGGTCGGGCCTGGAGAGCTTGTCCACCTTAGGGTACCGTCTCACAAAACGATTTACCAACGATCACGACCAGCGATACGACCTGGCCGTGATCATTGGTAAGTCGTTGTGTGGTCGCTGGGGAGCTGTCACACAGACAGCTCTCCAGCGACCAACGATGCCGAGGTCCCCGGGTAACCAGGGTAAACATCGGGTTACTAAGCGCAGGGCCGCGCTTAGTAACCCGATGTTTACCCTGGTTACCGTCGTAAATGTAAAAAAAAAAAAAAACACTACATACTCACATTCCGGTGTCCGTCAGGTCCCTTGCCGTCTGCTTCCCGCACTGACTGACTGCCGGCCGTAAAGTGAAAGCAGAGCACAGCGGTAAGCCACTGAGCAAACTGCAGATAAGCTAGATTCTTGTGATCATTGTAAATTACCACAGGGTGCAACGCTTCTTCCAGCAAGTACCGCCACTCATCCAAAGACAGCTTGATTGCAAGCAGTTCTCTAGCACCAATAGAGTAATTACGTTCTGGTGCTAAGAAGAGTTTAGAAAAATGCTCAGGACACCATGCGACAGGATGGAAACTTCTGAGTGAGGATGGCTCCGGCCCCTGTGGAAGATGCATCTACCTCCAGGAAAAACTGTTTGTTATGGTTTGGGCGATGTAGCACCGGAGCAGAGGAGAATGCCTGCGTGAGGGATACAAAGGCTTCTGCTTCAGTTGTCCATTCCTTAGGATTGGCTCCTTTGCATGTCAGGGCAGAAATAGCAACAGTCCAGGAAGAAAATTTCCCGTTCCCTGGCAGCATATCTCCATGGATTTCATCAAGATCTGCCAGCGTCGGCTGGATGTACTGTCATCTGGGTGGTGGTGGATGTTAGAAAAAGTATCTCAGTGAGGATTGAGAAGAAAAGCAAAAATAGAATTGTGTGGATAAAACAGAACTCATTTAATGTCCATTCAAAAAGTGATTACAAAAATGAAGAAAAAGTAAATTATAAGTTCATTGTACACAAAATTAAATATTAGGTTAAAAAGAAAATGAAAGCAAGCATTGATCTTACATATGGTCTTGTGGCATGATGTGTTCGTCCATGTGGAGAGTCCCAAGGTATGAGAACTGACTCATGCTTAAAAGAGACGGGTTTATATACCCTATCGTCCCATAGACTTTCATGGGTTACTATTTTCTCCTACATAGTATCCACATAAGGTGATCCACTTCTATATCCAAAGCTAGTACCATAAAAGTAGATTCCACAATATACCTAATGTCTCTATGCATTACCTCATGCTATATTGCCTATTTATATTTTGTTTACCGGCTTCAAGTAACTTTAGTTCGTCCGAATATAGCTGGACTTGACAAGTAACCCTTTAGATTTTGACATGCAGGGGACAGATGCTCAAATGACAAGACCTTCAGAATCTGTATCATACACTTTCCCTAGGCCCTGGTTGATTATATCAATATGTAAGTTATAATATATTATTATTATTATTATTATAAGATTTTACATTCCCCCCTGATTATGATTTGAGAATATCATAATTAACCCTAAAATCTTTCTCTCACCATTCGTATCACATTCATTCTTTATTCTGAAAACCTTGTATTGACTGTTATGATCCCAATGGCAGAGGATCTCAGAGATTACAGCAAAGTCTGCAAACATAAATACCAGCTCATAGGGAAGTGGTAACTAGGCTGACCATATACCTGATCCTTGCACAACCAACTAACAGTAGCCGGGGAACGTGCCTACGTTGATTCTAGACGTCTCGCGCCAGCCGGAGAACTAACTAACCCTATCAGGGAAAATAAGACCTCTCTTGCCTCCAGAGAAAAGACCCCAAAGTTATAATACAAGCCCCCAACAAATAATAACGGTGAGGTAAGAAGAAAAGACAAACGTAAGAATGAACTAGATTTTAGCAAAGAGAGGCCCACTGACTAATAGCAGAAGATAGTAAGATGACTTATATGGTCAGCAAAAAACCCTGCAAAATATCCACACTGAATATACAAGAACCCCCGAACCGACTAACGGTGAGGGGGGAGAATATCAGCCCCCTAGAGCTTCCAGCGATATCAGGAATCACATTTTGTACAAGCTGGACAAAAATATGAACAATGCAAATAAACAAAAATAAGAAAGCAGGACTTAGCTTATCTTGCAAAGAACCAGGACCTGAAGACAGGAGCAAACAGAAATGAACTGATTACAACGATGCCAGGCACTGGACTGAGAATCCAGGAAGTTTAAATAGCAACACCCCAGGCCTAACGAACCAGGTGAGTACCAACCTGGGAAAAGACAATCCAAGTGCCAAACCACTAGTGACCACAAGAGGGAGCCAAGAAGTATAGTTCACAACAGTACCCCCCCTTTAAGGAGGGGTCACCGAACCCTCACCAAGACCACCAGGGCGATCAGGATGAGCAGCGTGGAAGGCACGAACCAAATCGGCCGCATGAACATCAGAGGCGACCACCCAGGAATTATCCTCCTGACCATAGCCCTTCCATTTGACCAAATACTGAAGCCTCCGTCTAGAGAGACGAGAATCCAAGATCTTCTCCACCACGTACTCCAACTCGCCCTCAACCAACACCGGAGCAGGAGGCTTAACAGCAGGAAGCACAGGCACAACGTACCGCCGCAACAAAGACCTATGGAACACGTTGTGAATGGCAAACGACACCGGAAGATCCAAACGAAAAGAAACCGGGTTAAGAACTTCCAAAATTTTATAAGGACCAATAAAGCGAGGCTTAAACTTAGGAGAGGAAACCTTCAGAGGGACATACCGAGAAGACAACCAAACCAATTCCCCAACACGAAGTCGGGGACCCACACCGCGGCGGCGGTTGGCAAAACGCTGAGCCCTCTCCTGTGACAACTTCAAGTTGTCCACCACATGATTCCAAATCCGCTGCAACCTATCCACCACGGAATCCACCCCAGGACAGTCAGAAGACTCAACATGACCCGAGGAGAAACGAGGATGAAAACCAGAGTTGCAGAAGAATGGCGAAACCAAAGTAGCGGAACTAGCCCGATTATTAAGGGCAAACTCAGCCAATGGCAAGAAGGTCACCCAATCATCCTGGTCCGCAGAAACAAAACATCTCAAATAAACCTCCAGTGTCTGATTAGTTCGCTCCGTTTGGCCATTAGTCTGAGGATGAAAGGCAGATGAAAACGACAAATCAATGCCCATTTTAGCACAAAAAGATCGCCAGAATCTGGACACAAACTGGGATCCTCTGTCGGACACGATATTCTCAGGAATGCCGTGTAAACGAACCACATTCTGAAAAAACAAAGGAACCAGATCGGAAGAGGAAGGCAACTTAGGCAAGGGCACCAAATGGACCATCTTGGAAAAACGATCACACACCACCCAGATGACAGACATTCCTTGAGACACCGGAAGATCAGAAATGAAATCCATGGAAATGTGTGTCCAAGGCCTCTTCGGGACGGGCAAGGGCAAAAGCAACCCGCTAGCACAAGAACAACAAGGCTTAGCCCGAGCACAAGTCCCACAGGACTGCACAAATGACCGCACATCCCATGACAAGGAAGGCCACCAAAAGGACCTAGCCACCAAATCTCGGGTACCAAAAATTCCCGAATGCCCTGCCAACACCGAGGAATGAACCTCGGAAATAACTCTGCTGGTCCACTTATCAGGAACAAACAGTCTGTCGGGTGGACAAGAGTCAGGTCTACCAGCCTGAAACCTCTGCAACACACGTCGCAAATCAGGAGATATGGCTGACACGATTACTCCCTCTTTAAGAATACCAGCTGGCTCCGAGACTCCAGGAGAGTCAGGCACAAAGCTCCTAGAAAGAGCATCAGCCTTAACATTCTTCGAACCAGGCAGGTACGAGACCACAAAGTCAAAACGAGAGAAAAACAATGACCAACGAGCCTGTCTAGGATTCAGGCGCTTAGCAGACTCGAGATACATCAGATTTTTGTGATCAGTCAAGACCACCACACGATGCTTAGCACCCTCGAGCCAATGACGCCACTCCTCAAATGCCCACTTCATGGCCAACAACTCCCGATTACCAACATCATAGTTCCGCTCAGCAGGCGAAAACTTCCTAGAGAAAAAAGCACATGGTCTCATCACAGAGCAACCAGAGCCTCTCTGCGACAAAACAGCCCCAGCACCGATCTCAGAAGCATCCACTTCAACCTGAAAGGGAAGTGCGACATCAGGCTGGCACAAAACAGGCGCCGAAGTAAACCGGCGCTTCAGCTCCTGGAAGGCCTCCACGGCTGCAGGAGCCCAATTAGCCACATCAGAACCTTTCTTGGTCATATCCGTCAAAGGTTTAACAACGCTAGAAAAGTTAGCGATAAAACTACGGTAGAAATTAGCAAACCCCAAGAACTTCTGAAGACTCTTAACAGACGTAGGTTGAGTCCAATCATGAATAGCTCGGACCTTGACTGGGTCCATCTCCACAGCAGAAGGGGAGAAAATAAAACCCAAAAAGGAAACCTTCTGCACTCCAAAGAGACACTTTGAGCCCTTCACAAACAAAGCATTATCACGCAAAACCTGAAACACCATCCTGACCTGCTTTACATGAGAATCCCAATCATCAGAAAAAAACAGAATATCATCCAGATAAACAATCATAAATTTATCCAGATACTTCCGGAAGATATCATGCATAAAGGACTGAAACACTGAAGGAGCATTAGAGAGCCCAAAGGGCATCACCAAGTACTCAAAATGACCTTCGGGCGTATTAAATGCAGTTTTCCATTCATCTCCCTGTTTAATGCGCACAAGGTTGTACGCACCACGAAGATCTATCTTGGTGAACCACTTGGCACCCTTAATCCGAGCAAACAAGTCTGACAATAGTGGCAAAGGATACTGAAACTTAACAGTGATTTTATTCAGAAGCCGATAGTCTATACAAGGTCTCAAAGACCCGTCTTTCTTGGCCACAAAAAAGAATCCCGCACCAATAGGGGAAGAGGATGGACGAATATGCCCCTTCTCCAGAGACTCCTTGACATAAGAACGCATCGCGGCATGCTCGGGTACAGACAAATTAAATAATCGTCCCTTAGGAAATTTACTGCCAGGAATCAAATCTATAGCGCAGTCACAGTCCCTATGAGGAGGAAGAGCACTGGACCTGGACTCACTGAATACATCCTGATAGTCACACAAATACTCAGGAACTTCTGAAGGAGTAGAAGAAGCAATAGACACCGGCGGAGAATCGCAATGAATTCCCTGACAACCCCAACTCGACACAGACATAGCCTTCCAATCCAAAACTGGATTATGGGTCTGTAACCATGGCAGACCTAAAACGACCAAATCATTCATTTTATGCAGAACAAGAAAACGAATCACCTCCCGATGTTCAGGAGTCATGCACATGGTCACTTGTGTCCAATACTGCGGTTTATTTTCCGCCAGTGGCGTAGCATCAATTCCTCTGAGAGGAATAGGAACTTTTAAAGGCTCCAGGACAAAACCACAGCGCTTGGCAAACGACAAGTCCATAAGACTCAGGGCAGCACCTGAATCCACAAACGCCATAACAGGGTAGGAAGACAATGAGCAAATTAAAGTCACAGACAAAATAAATTTAGGCTGCAAATTACCAATGGCGACAGGACTGACAACCTTGGTTAGGCGTTTAGAGCATGCTGATATAACATGTGTAGAATCACCACAGTAAAAACACAGCCCATTCTGACGTCTATGATTTTGTCGTTCGGTTCTAGTCAGGATTCTATCACATTGCATTGAGACAGGTGTCCGTTCAGACAACACCGCCAGAGGATTAGCGGATTTGCGCTCCCGCAACCGCCGATCAATCTGAATAGCCAGCGCCATAGAATCATTCAGACTTGTAGGAATTGTGAAACCCACCATCACATTCTTAATGGCTTCAGAAAGGCCATTTCTGAAATTTGCGGCCAGAGCACATTCATTCCATTGAGTAAGCACGGACCATTTCCGAAATTTTTGGCAATACACTTCAGCTTCATCCTGGCCCTGAGAGATAGCCAGTAGGGCTTTTTCTGCCTGAATTTCAAGATTAGGCTCCTCATAGAGCAATCCGAGCGCCAGAAAAAACGCATCAACATCCGCCAATGCCGGATCTCCTGGCGCCAATGAGAAAGCCCAATCCTGAGGGTCGCCACGCAAGAAGGAGATAACAATTTTAACTTGCTGAGCTGAATCTCCAGACGAACGAGGTTTCAAAGATAGAAACAATTTACAATTATTCCTAAAATTCCTAAATTTAAATCGATCTCCAGAGAACAGCTCAGGAATAGGTATCTTAGGCTCTGACATAGGACTGCTAACAACAAAATCCTGAATGCTCTGCACTCGTGCAGCAAGCTGATCCACACTAGTAATCAAGGTCTGAACATTCATGTCTGCAGCAAAGCTTCAAGCCACTCAGAGAAAAAGGGGAAGGAAGAAAGAGAAGAAAAAAAAAAAAACTCAGAACTTCTTTTCTTTTAATCCCGCTTCTGCAATGATTAACTATTCACTTGGCCTGGCATACTGTTATGATCCCAATGGCAGAGGATCTCAGAGATTACAGCAAAGTCTGCAAACATAAATACCAGCTCATAGGGAAGTGGTAACTAAGCTGACTATATACCTGATCCTAGCACAACCAACTAACAGTAGCCGGGGAACGTGCCTACGTTGAATCTAGACGTCTCGCGCCAGCCGGAGAACTAACTAACCCTATCAGGGAAAATAAGACCTCTCTTGCCTCCAGAGAAAAGACCCCAAAGTTATAATACAAGCCCCCAACAAATAATAACGGTGAGGTAAGAAGAAAAGACAAACGTAAGAATGAACTAGATTTTAGCAAAGAGAGGCCCACTGACTAATAGCAGAAGATAGTAAGATGACTTATATGGTCAGCAAAAAACCCTGCAAAATATCCACGCTGAATATCCAAGAACCCCCGAACCGACTAACGGTGAGGGGGGAGAATATCAGCCCCCTAGAGCTTCCAGCGATATCAGGAATCACATTTTGTACAAGCTGGACAAAAATATGAACATGCAAATAAACAAAAATAAGAAAGCAGGACTTAGCTTATCTTGCAAAGAACCAGGACCTGAAGGCAGGAGCAAACAGAAATGAACTGATTACAATGATGCCAGGCACTGGACTGAGAATCCAGGAAGTTTAAATAGCAACACCCCAGGCCTAACGAACCAGGTGAGTACCAACCTGGGAAAAGACAATCCAAGTGCCAAACCACTAGTGACCACAAGAGGGAGCCAAGAAGTATAGTTCACAACAATTGACATCTGTCTTAAATGTCACCTGAGTTTTGAAAACTAAAATTAGATTAGAGAATTATATTTTTCTTTTCAGCATTTCTCTCAAAATGTCATCTTCCTTTTTCATTTCTGTCTTTATCTTTTTATAAATGTTCTTAATTTTACACATAATAACTATTTGATATATAATACACAGCAAAACTATAATAAATATAATAACAATCGGATTAGATAATACATTTCCTACTGCCATTTTCGTTGAAGACTGTGACCAACTAGTTACTGATTTTCCTAAATTTTTCCACCAAGATGAGCCTGACATACTTGTCCATTCATGTTCAATATCATTTAAATTACCTTGCTCATGTCTGAATACAATTTCAGCTTCTTTTAATTGTTTTGTTAATAAATTTAACAAACCCTTGTCTTTCTTTATCTCATTTGTCCACATATTCCAAGGGAAATTATTTATTTGGGACAAATTGAACTGTATGGGAAGGATTTTTAGATTTCTTGAGCTTATTAATGTAATATTAATACTTCCTTCCTTCTTTGAGAGAGTTTTCACATTTCCCTCAATACAATATAAACCTATTGTCAGATTTTCAGCATGTACACAGGATGAAAAGAATGCAGAAACAACTTCTTTCTCTGACATAACTTGGAAACAAATCTTATTAGCGCTTACTGGTGTCACCAAGTCATGGATCGTGTGTACATTCTCAATTCTGGCATGACATGAGGTATGATTATTGAAACATGAATGATAAATGACTTTATCCTGTCCAGGTAGACACATTACCTTAGAAACAAAATTTAAACATGAAGTAATGTCTAACTGTTCAGTGTTTGTTCCGTCAAATGCAAAATCTGTGTACTGTAATTGATAATATAGCAATTGTGTGTGACTAACAGGAATTCCCAGAACAGTTATAGGAACTAAGGTTTCTTCTCTTCCTGATACTGGAATCAGTGATGTTCCCACACAAATATCCTGGTCACATCCTAACCACTTATTTACCCACAAATCTGTATGATTTAATGCAAAACTATATTCTGTAGGCAAATTTCTCATTAGTCCTAAAGGAGTAATTCCACTTTGTAATGCTTGTGCAATCATTTTCAGATTGGTGGCATATTCAATCTGAATTTCTAGACATGTTTTGGCCACTTGAGATTCCTGTTCACTTTCTATTAATGCTAAAGTAGCATCTTGTAGATGTGATACAGAAGACCCCAATACAGCAGCAGTGCTCAAAATCATTTTCTCAAGAACTTGATTCAAACTTTTCTGAATTTTTACTCCTTTACCTCCGATATACCCAATATTTTCCAAATCTGATTTAAGTGTATGTATGTCCATAGTGTTAATTAGACTTCCTACTGTTCCTAATCCCCCCAAAATACCTTCCAACACTCCCCCCTTACTTCTAACTTGTGTTGGAGTTCTTTTCCCAAACCATTGTTCTATTCCCATTTCCATATTAATGAGATGTGATTGACATTGGGGATATCTAGAAGAGATTTTCCAGTTAGACATGTTAAAAGTCCATATCATAGTCATAAACACTCCATCTCGTAATATAGGTTTAGATTGGAATTGGTTAATTTGGAAAGGAGTAGATGGTTGAAATCTTGTCTGTGTACAAACATTATCTACTGCTGACCATATATTTACATTTACATCTTTGCATTGTTTATAATTATTTTTCGTTAAAACGCAACATTGGTAAAGTCCAGAATCCTTAGGAGATGGATTATCTACAGAAAAAATAAAATTCTTATTCAACCATCTCACATTTCCGGATTGACCTCTGTGTATAATATTTGTTGGACCATTTGAAAAACTTCCCAAAAATAATCTATCTTTGGTCCAGGTTAACAGAGATTCCGAAGGTAACTCTAACCTTGTGTTGCATTTTAATGACAAAGGAGACATATTTTCTTGACTATGTACTGCTTGTGGGGTAACCCTTACTTTTGGAACTATAGTATTTGTTACTGTAAAAATTACAGATACCTGTACTTGTACTGGTTCTCTAGTTATCTGGAAGTTCCATGTTTTTACCCAATCTTCATCTCCTTCTGTAATAGAAAGTAATGAAGGATCTAAAGTTTTCCCAAAAAGTTGTGTTTTCAACCAAATATCTGTTTTGGATGTTCCAACTTTTCCTTTTGTGATCATATCATTTGTAATATCACCTGACCACACAGCTTTCTCTTCACCTCTTATCTCTATATTTCAGTATAACACATCTGTAGGATTACATTCCCATGTGCCCGTCTTATTATTGTGTACATAATCTCCTTGTAACTGTATAAACCCAGCCTTAGATCCTGTGGTAGCATGTAATGTTATGTTAGTGTCGTGTATGAAGTGTAGCTCAATACAGCATTTCACCCCATAACCCATGCAAATGTTTCCAGTAATATCTACTGAATTGTCTGGTATATCTTCATCTTTAAGGTTTTGTAGACTTGATCCTCTTGGTTTCCTCGAATGTAGAGTTCTTTTGAAAGGTTCATTCACTTCACTAGTGTCTGTTTCACGATGTAGGATGTCTTCTACGTAGATCACAGTTGAAATAGTACATAGCAGCAGAAATGCGATTCCCATCAGATAGTAGCATTTCTTGGGAACTGTCATCTTCTCCCGAAGGACTGATGTTGAATCCCTTCCATCAAGGTCATGGTGTTTCGTATTCCAGCTCTTATTGGAATCCATTTCTTCCTAAAAGAAATGCAGTATCATTATTTTGCAATATACAATTTGCATTGATCAACATGTACCCACACTCTTTGTTGTCTGCGGGTATTTTTAACCACATTAGATGCTCGCTGCACAAGAATCATAACTTGTCCTATGGTTTCAATGATATCAAAGGGACCTTCCCAGTTACTTTCCCAAGGTCCATTCTTCCTGAAAGTTTTGATCATCACCTGAGCCCCTTTTTTGAATTTGGACTCATATGGTGGCTCCATTCTCTGCATTCTTGATGCAGCATGTGGAAGAATTGTTTTCAAATTTTCCTGCAACAATTGCAACCATTTGGACCTTGCAACAGCATCTTTTTGAGGTGTGGACAAAAATGGTTCATGTGGAAAAATCAATGGCATTTTTCCTCCTGTCATTAGTTCAAAAGGAGTGAACTGAGTTGTGGAAGAAGTTGTTCCTCTCACACTCAACAATACAAAAGGTACGGCATCAACCCAAGTATTGCCTTTGTCCAATAGCATCTTGGCAATTCTGGATTTTATTGTCCTATTCATCCTTTCCACAATACCAGCAGACTGTGGATGGTAGGGTACATGGAACTGTTGTTGTACCCCTAGAATAGTACAAACGGCTTGCATGATTTTTCCTGTAAAGTGACTTCCTCTATCAGAGAAGATCATTCTTGGGATCCCCCAAGTACAAAAGACATGATTAACTAATGCCCTAGCTGTAGACAAAGCATCATCTTTTCTGACAGGTAAAATTTCAACCCATTTGGAAAAAACATCTACTACAACCAATGCATATGTAGCGCCCCCACTGCCGCAGGGCCGAGGGGTACCCGGTACCGGGCCTCTGAGTCTCTGCTCTGGGGTTGTCACGGTGGCTAGGCCCAGTCCGTGACCCTGCCGAGGGGCGTACAGTAAATAAGTATGACGGATGATGGTGGTGAGGTTGTAGTGGTGCGGTGCAGTAAATAACGAGGACACCAGGTTGCAGTCTCTTTACCTCTTTACTGAAGATCTCTGGGTCCTCAGTCCAGAATCTGGATAACCAGGCTGCGCAAGTCCGGCCGGTCCAATGGCACCTCCAGAGTTCTCTTAGCAGGTGGAAATCTGTGCCTTCCTTCTAGCGCTATGTGTTGCGGTCCTTCCCTGCTGTGCTTACGGAAAGTCCCCACAACTGTTGTGTCTGTTTCTTAAATTCCCGCACAACTGGATTAGATGATGTTCTGCTAATCCTCCGTCCCTCCCTGATGTTACGGTTGGGACGGCACCCGTTTGACGGGTAGGCTCGGAGCTCTTCCGGGACCCTAGAGTCGCCCCTCTCCACAAGTTGCCCCCCAAGACTGCATAGGTGATTTAAGTGAGACAGTCCGCCTTAGACTGACTGTCCTGCCGCTGTTTAGAGTATCGCTTGAAGCTGAATGTTGTAATACTCCCTCGGCGTTCCGGCCACCGGTAGTGCGCCTCAGTAGGGTGTTGCCTCGGTCTTACAGCACGACCCCTACTGGTATTCTCCTTATTGCCTTGATCTCGTTTCTCACTCAGCACAATCTATCTCGCTTCTGGTCCTTCCTTGGGCACCGCCGCTATCCTGAGCAGGCACGGTCCCGTTACGTTCGCTCAAGTTGCCAAGCCTCTGTCAGGATCCCACCCCTGACAGAGACCCTACTGTATCTTCCCCCACAACACCCTCTGCCACAAGGTGTTGCCTGGTTCCAACCCAGTCAGCTTTTTCATCTAACTTCCTGCCTGACCCCCAGTTTACCCACTATGGTGGGGAGTGGCCTAGTGAATAGAACCCTTAGCTCCCCCCTGAGGCCCGACTGTGAAATGTATTGGTGTCTGTGATACCTGATCAGATGAACTCCTTCAGTGCCATCAGATGTACCAAAGCTCCCCATAGTGGCCGAGCCACAGTACTGCAATGACCAGGACTCTGGGGCGCTGCACTCCCCCCTGGTTAAACACAGTACTCCGGGACTGAGAAGAAAACAACAATACAAGTTAGCAAAAAGACATACAGTTTTGTTGAGTGCAATAACAATAAGTATATTTAAACAGAGCTTCCCTTTACGGGAGGTGAGGACACTTGAACGTTACAGACATGGTTAAATATCATAGCAACATGCTATAAATAACTTTCTTTTACCCAACTGGGTATTCTACTAAGTGCAAAATTGTTGAACAATAATTTAACATCGCCTTTAAGGACGTACACTCTGAATCCGCTAAAGACCTTCTTATAATCACATTATAAGGCAATTTAACTTTTACATTCTCCTTCTTTAAATCTGCAGGACCGCCTGTCCTAACGGCGCCAGACCTACTGCCTCTCCTTTCTTACAGGACCGCTCCTTTCAGCCCGAGCCTTCTGTCTTTTCAACTACTATACACAGTATAGAACATAACATTACTTTCAGTTTAAGAGCACCGAGCCATCTCTACATGACTCCTAGGAGGACTCAGGGTTCACCTTCTGTCTTCGTTGTCTATCAACATTATCAAACATTTTCTATAGAACATTAAACTTTCTCATTATTTTTCTTACTGACATGTATGCTGGTCACTACGTCTACCCCTACGGGCCCACTGCATCCTTCCTCTAGCTTTCACTTTCTTTCAGGAAACATCATCAGCATTTCTCTACAATTAACTAGTTGGATACATATAACTTTCTCACATAAACATTATCATCACGTTCTCTTTATCAAAACATTATTGCTATCTCTCAGTCTTAAAGCAATACTATTCTCTAAGTGCAACACATGAACGTCCCCTTTAAGAGGGGACCAAGTCTCTATGAGGTAGCATGTCTTCTCAAGCTACCAGTCCGTACTCAACAAAAGTTCCAGTGTGGTATCTTCACAAAGAGTCCTTTTTGGAGTAAAACCAGTAGGGAGCACCTTTAAGAAGGTGCAAACTATTTACAAGCAGTTTGTATCATGCACTGTTCATGATTGCGGCAGTTCTTGATAACGAAGAGGAAAATGGAAAATAACCAAAAAGCAATAGGGATCCCGGGTCAACAAAGGGATCCCTTTAAGAGTTAACCCTAGACGGGTTTTAGCAGCAAAATCAGGAAACAAACAGTAACTATGTACATGTTCAGAATACTAAGACATTTATTCAAACCAATCAGGAGGCAGCACCGGCGGAGGCAACCCCTTTGGGTATTGCGAGCCGCCCGGTACTGCATAAGGGGGTCTGTCGTCCCATCTGGGGGTCTGTGTACCCACAGTCTTCAGCTCTGCAGCAGCACGGGCACCACCCACCGGGAGAGGTGCCTCCTTGGCCACGAGGGTGGTGAAGGTGACAATGCTGCAAGTCGTGGTCTTGACCATAGTGCACGTGGGGGTGTCCTCGGTGGTCCTGGCAACGACCACGGGCTGACCGCAAGGGGGCACCTTTGCTACAGGGGTTAGCTTCACTGGCACCCTAATCGGAGGCATCACAGGGTTCGGCCCCTTGCGGACATTCAGGGCAAACCACCCTTTTTCCCCAAAGTGCCTGGTGTATGAGACTTCATCCCCCGGGTAGAGATCCTGGCCTGGGTGGCCCTCTCTGAGGTGCGACTCGACATCTCTTCGGTTTACAAACACCTCAGCATACAGGCCCGGCTCTTTAATGAAGCCCCAGCCTCCGCGGAGCTTGAAGGTGGTGATGATGCCCTGCCTGCGCGGGGCCTGGTGAGCGGTGGGGTCCTTGCGGGCCCGGTCCTTGACCGCCAGATCTTTCTGATGGTAGGCCTCCAGCCCGGCCCGGTATTCCTTCTGTTTCCCCTCCCATTGCTGCTCTAGCTGGACCTGGTATTCCTCCCAGCTTAGGGCCTGTACCATCTCTCCCTCCTGGGTCTTCACCCCGGGGAACCCCATAAGGTTGGTTCCTGGGTTCACCCAGCGGCACACTGTGCGCTTTGCACGGACCTCACATAGCAAGGCAGTGGGTGGAATCGGGGCCTTCAGGCGGTGTTCCAGACCCGTGGGCTCCTCCCATGGCAACAGGCGCTGGAGTCTATGGGTTCCAGGGAGAGGGGGTGCCGCAACGGGGCCTACTAGCAAGCCCTCGGCCGGCGGGACGGGGTTGGCGGACTCACCAGCCGATGCAGGCTCCTCCTCCGCTGCGGAATCCTCTGGCGGTGTCGGCGAGGATCTCAGCGGTTGCTCCGGTAACGGTGCAGGATCCGACGCCTGAGGACCTTCTTCCGGCGCTACCTGGTGCGGAGCCTGGGCCTTCATGTTCAGCTGAAGGAGATGGTCGATCAAGTCCTCCATCTCAGCCTGTAAGAATCCGGTGTTGTCCGTGGAGAACTGGCTGCTGCGCTCATCCGGGTAGTTGGGGGAGACTCCCGCTTCAACCCCACTTTCGGGTTCGGAGCTGCTGGCCATGGCATCCTCCACGTGGGTCACTTCCTGGTCCTGTTCCCGCTCTCTCCTTCGTGGGCGGTGTCGTTTTCTCGGTCTCCGCCCTCCATTGAGGATCAGGAGGCGGATCTCTGCCGCTGACGGACACGTCCTCACGGTGCAGAAATATTTAGACTGGGCGGCCATTGTCCTTTGCGCTCTTCAGCTTGTCTACGCCTATTCCACGCCCCTCTTCTCTTCCTGCGCTCTCCTCAGCGCTGTAATGGCGGCGGATTTTGGCGGTAAATGGCGCAGCACAGTCTTTGCAACAAAGTACAGTCCAAGTATAATAAATCACAGTTCCAAGGCACACATGATCTGATTTTTCAGGCTTAAGTAGATCCTGTTCGTGACGCCAAGTTGTAGCGCCCCCACTGCCGCAGGGCCGAGGGGTACCCGGTACCGGGCCTCTGAGTCTCTGCTCTGGGGTTGTCACGGTGGCTAGGCCCATTCCGTGACCCTGCCGAGGGGCGTACAGTAAATAAGTATGACGGATGATGGTGGTGAGGTTGTAGTGGTGCGGTGCAGTAAATAACGAGGACACCAGGTTGCAGTCTCTTTACCTCTTTACTGAAGATCTCTGGGTCCTCAGTCCAGAATCTGGATAACCAGGCTGCGCAAGTCCGGCCGGTCCAATGGCACCTCCAGAGTTCTCTTAGCAGGTGGAAATCTGTGCCTTCCTTCTAGCGCTTTGTGTTGCGGTCCTTCCCTGCTGTGCTTACAGAAAGTCCCCACAACTGTTGTGTCTGTTTCTTAAATTCCCTCACAACTCGATTAGATGATGTTCTGCTAATCCTCCGTCCCTCCCTGATGTTACGGTTGGGACGGCACCCGTTTGATGGGTAGGCTCGGAGCTCTTCCGGGACCCTAGAGTCGCCCCTCTCCACAAGTTGCCCCCCAAGACTGCATAGGTGATTTAAGTGAGACAGCCCGCCTTAGACTGACTGTCCTGCCGCTGTTTAGAGTATCGCTTGAAGCTGAATGTTGTAATACTCCCTCGGCGTTCCGGCCACCGATAGTGCGCCTCAGTAGGGTGTTGCCTCGGTCTTACAGCACGACCCCTACTGGTATTCTCCTTATTGCCTTGATCTCGTTTCTCACTCAGCACAATCTATCTCGCTTCTGGTCCTTCCTTGGGCACCGCCGCTATCCTGAGCAGGCACGGTCCCTTTACGTTCGCTCAAGTTGCCAAGCCTCTGTCAGGATCCCACCCCTGACAGAGACCCTACTGTATCTTCCCCCACAACACCCTCTGCCACAAGGTGTTGCCTGGTTCCAACCCAGTCAGCTTTTTCATCTAACTTCCTGCCTGACCCCCAGTTTACCCACTATGGTGGGGAGTGGCCTAGTGAATAGAACCCTTAGCTCCCCCCTGAGGCCCGACTGTGAAATGTATTGGTGTCTGTGATACCTGATCAGATGAACTCCTTCAGTGCCATCAGACGTACCAAAGCTCCCCATAGTGGCGGAGCCACAGTACTGCAACGACCAGGACTCTGGGGCGCTGCACATACCTGAGACCATTTTTACCTGATGGTAACGGACCAATGTAGTCGATTTGTAGTGTAGACCATGGACCATCTGCAGGTGCGGTTCAGAGTAGTGGCGGTTTCTGCCTTTTGGTCTTGCATTAATTTGGGCACAAATGAGACATGATTGGACAATACTTTGTACTGTCTCTTCCATCTTTTCCCAGTAAAATTTCTCTCTGAGAATATCTAACAATTTCTGTTGGCCCAAATGACCCAAACTTTCATGATTATATTTTGTGAACTCAGCCTGTAGATGTTTTGGTACAACAGGACGCAACTCCCCGTTTAAGTCATGACACAAAACCCCGTTTTCACAAACAAAGGGAGGTTTTGGATCAACCCGGGAAGCAACAAGAGATGTGTCTTTCTCCTGTTCTTCCGCAAAAGAAGGGATATGCGTGTCTGTTTTTTGAACTGCTAAAAGCTCAATAGTCTCTGGTTGAAACACTTCTTCTCCTGTCAGGGCTGCCTCTTTGGCTAACCTATCTGCAGTAGCATTTCCTACAGATAACTCATCATCAGATTTTTTATAGGCTGGCACTTTGACAATAGCAAAACCATTAGGGTTTTTGATGCTATTTTGAAAATTGTTTTCAGTGTTTCACTATGAACAAGAGTCTTATTAGAAGAATCTACATAGCCTCTTTTTTCCCAAACTGGCAAATAATCTGTCAGTGATCTAACAACATAGGAGCTATCACTGTAGATTACAATGGGACACTGATCATCAGCTTCGTTCAGCTGTAGCACCATTTTTACTGCTTCTAGTTCTGCCCTTTGAGCTGAAAAATGACTTGGTAATTTATGTTTTACTACCTGTTCTCTTTTGGGATAAAAAATGGAATATCCTGCATAGTAGTGTCCATCTGCATAAAATCTGGAACCATCAACAAAAATTGGTTCATCTGTTGCCTCTGCCTTCCGTCTGAAAAGGGATGGACATGGATCCTGAAAAGACTGCAAACAATCATGAGTTTGTCCTTCATATTGCATCAACTGAGGAAGAACATATTTGGCCTTATAATCCACCTCAATTTGTTTGGGAGACAATGACAGTAACCAATGAGCAAATCTCTGATGTGACACACCTGGGATATTATTCTCAAAGAGAAGTTTTAGTGTAGAATGAGGAGTTTGCAAAGTGATTTTGTTGAACCCAACAATGTGTTCAGTTGCTTTGACTGCAAAGTACACACCTACCAGGTGTCTTGCACATGTCTCAAACCCTCTTTCAACAGGTGAGAGTGTCGGGGTCGTAACGACAATATACCCTCATTCACCAGTCATTCCAAATTAAACTATAAGCATGTGGTACCGGGTAAGAATGAGTCAGACAAGTAGCTGGTTCAATCTCAGTGCATGCTCGTGCATCCACACATATGTGTGTAACGGTCACAGCAACTGAACTTTATTTTAGAATACACGGTACTAAAAAGGAATGCAATAGGCGGGGTTTAAGCAGTATACGTCTAGTGCTCAGTCCTTCTGATTCGTTCGGACGTCTCCTGGTGGATCCTCCTTTTCTTCTCATTCCATAGGTTTCGACTTCAGAAGAAATGAAACTTAACTCTTTAGACACTGAACTAAGATGAAGAATGAACACTGGCAGCCATCTTTAATACAATTACATTTGCATTAGCAAGGGAAAACTTATTGTTTCACAGTATAAGATATAAAAGTACAAAAAGTATATAAGAAAATATATTTTCACCTTGACAATCCCCCCTAAACACTAAGTTTTTCCCTTAAAGAAAGATCCTTTGAGACTGTCCATGTGATGGGGAAAGGGGAGGTGGATTTCTTCATCCAGACACCTCAGAAACTCTCCCCTAGCGAGAGGCCTCCAGGCAGCTGAACCCTTCACTAACCTCACATGGAGTTCTCCCACTGTCCCTAAACTAAATCTCTTAGCATCATCTGAGAATGGGGGGTTTTGTCTACTCTCTTGAGAGGAATATACTTCGGGATCTCCCCTGGATCAGTACCATTGTACTCTGGTGGATCTATTTCTTGATTGAGGAAGGTGCCAGTCGGAGTTGCTTTGGCAATAACCTTTTTATACAAGGGAATAACACAACAGAGGATTATCGATCCAACTATAAGGAGGGCAATCAGTACCAAACAAACTTATTGATGGAATCCCTTGATCCCACCTAACCAACTGGAGAAGAAAGATGTGTCTGCTCCAGCATACATGACACGTCGTCTTATTGTCCTAATTTGTTCAACTTCTTTAGAAACCTTCAGGTCTTTTGGATCTACATTTCGCCATTCAGGTCTGGCTGTCTATATTTCGTCTCGTAAGTCTTTGGTCATACCGTCAATGAATGTATTTACTAATACTCTAATCATCAAGTGGGTTTATGGGACTGTACCTCATGTCTTCCCATTTCAGCTGTAACCGTCCAAAGTATAGCTCTACACTCTCTCCTTTTGTCACATCTGTAAAAAATCTTAATTTGCGTCCTAGCACGTCACCTGTTTTTGTGCTCACTAACTACCTAGGCCTGCCTAGGTGCACTTATACGTCCATCATATGGTCATTATTTGTCTGTAAAATGAGAAAGGTTGGTTCTCAGGGTCAGCCAATTGTTTTTGCGTAGCTAGCTAGTCAGAGGGCCTCCAGGGATAATACTCCTGTATCTGTCTTACCCTACCTGATGTGGTTGGTTCTCTGGTGGTGGAGAGTGACATGACATGCTGGTCTACAGCTCCTTCCCAAAAGGATTACTGTCAGCCTACTCCTAAAAGTTAATGTCCCCACTATCCACCAACCACAATCCTGTGTCAGCTTCTTATGTCACTACATGTGATCTTGTCTGGACAGGATTCAGTGTAATTCTCTTAGGTCGGGTTGCAGCACGGGTCATACAAGTGTTAGGGCCCAAGTCCTCAACTATATCCTGAAAGGCATCACAGCTATAATTGACAAATCTTTGTTCTCTGTAATATATGTAATTGATCCATTCAACATTTTTATTAATCTGCATCTGTGGTACTATAGAAGCAAAGCCGGCATAAATCTGGTTCTGGGCTTTAAACTGGTCAGGCACCCCCCTTGGCACTCCAATGGCATCAATATATACTAGTGGATCTTCTTCATAACTCATGTGGAGCTGATCAAGGCTTCTCCTCTTTCTAGTAGGTTCATCAGGTATCTTTGGATCCCAAGGTAAAATCTTGAACTGCATAGCTAGTTTAAGAAGGGTGCATTGGCCTGTCCAGGCATTAGGCAAACTAGGATGGAGCTTACCATTTCCACATAACCAATAAATGTCGTACTTATATTGTGTATGTTTGATTAGCAAATCAGTATCTAAGGAACTGTTCTCCTTGCAGAAACCTGTCTCAAAGATCCCTACTGGTATACCTGTGGTGTCGTGGGAATTATAGCAGGTGTAATTGTCAGCTAATACGGTTATTTCTCCTGGGACCTTTAGTTTGGGTTCCTTATGAATTAGTGGGACATAATCTGGGCAATCAGTGGGCTTCAAACCTTTCAACAGATTCATGACACAGGCAGTGATGTTGTCATCAGGAAAAAGCAATGCATGTGTGTAGAGATGTGTATTCGCAGCAGCACAAGCAATACATCCTACAGAGATATTCTGGACTCTTACATTGTATCTCACCCATTCTAACCATATTTTTTTCCTTGGGGCTGTTTGTGTTTCTATGGAGAAAACATCTTGCCAACTGAGACCTGGAATGGGGATTACTTCATTAACTACATTTTGCAAACGCTCACTTGGGCCTGTTTTAGCTGTACTGGTAACAGGGGCCTTGGTCGGTCTGAAGCTAATATCTTGGAGCTGTATATGGCCTAAATTCTCATGATATCCACTACTAAATACATAATTAAAATGCCTTCCTAGTACAAACGTCTGCAGATCAGCAGATTGGGGGCTTTCAAGATTCAGGAGGAGGGGGTGACAGCTTCTACCCCGTTTACAGCCTCCAGGTGGTTGCGGAAAGCTGTTAGATGCATTCTCCCACGATGACTCCTACCCGTCCCATCCTTAGGGAACATGGCTTCACTAGGTTTATATCCCCAATCATCTCCCGTATTCCAGGCAGCATCTGTCCAATAATAACAGTTATTGTTGTCATTTCTGGTAACACATATATAAAACTGGATGATTCCCTCTACCACCCGTTCAGTCTCGAGGCACTTGACTACATCACAGAAATCAAATCGCCAGATATTCACCGGGGCTGTCAGGTTTACCCAGAGTATAGTGAGACCTTAGTATTTTCATTTACATTAGGGGCCGAAAAGGTAGGGGCGAGGATGGCCCCCAACCTCAAGATCAAAAACAACAGCAACATTTCCCTTCAGTCACTACTGTGACTAAACACTGGTTCGGTCTCTTTTACAGTGTGAGGCGTGGATCCAAGTGCTCTTTCCTTCAAGTTTTACTGCAGTGGGGGGTGACCAGGATCACCGTGTGTGGTCCTTTAAATCTTGTCTGGAGACAATCTCTGCGCACAAACTTTTTCACATACACCAGGTCTCCTGGCACAAAGGGATGGTGTCCAGGAACCTTGTCTGAGTCTGGAAGAGAACTGAAGACAGTTAAATGCACTTTGGCAAGGTGTCCATGTAAGGCCTGCACATAGCTAGTCAAGTCCTGGTACTTGAGCTGCAACTGTTGTGGAAAGAAACATTCAAGACTGGGGCTCCTGCCAAACAGAATCTCATACGGTGACAGTCCTGTCTTCCTATTTGGGTTATATCTTACTGAAAACAAAGCTAGAGGAAGGCATTCTGTCCATGGTTTACCAGTCTCTGCCATTGCCTTCTGGATTTTAAGCTTAAGAGTTCCATTTAGTCTCTCCACTCTTCCACTGCTCTGTGGATGGTATGGACTATGCAATGCTTGACTTACCCCCAGTGCTGCCATTACCTCTGACATGATCTCTCCAGTAAAATGGGAACTCCGATCGCTTTCAATGACTTCAGGAACTCCATACCTGCATATGATCTCAGCCATCAGTTTCTTCGCCGTTGTCTTTGCCGTAGCTTTGGCAACTGAGTAGGCTTCTGGCCAACCTGAAAATAAATCAATGCAGACCAACACATACTCATAAGTCCCTACCCTAGGCAACTGAATATAATCATTCTGCAGTCTCTGGAATTGGTTAAAGGGGCCGGGGAGTGTGTTTGGATGGGGTTTTCACTGTCCTACCCTGGTTATGTGTGGCACATATCATGCAGCTCTGTACCTGCCTTTCTGCGCAGGTGGAAAACCCCGGGGGCAATCCATTGTTTCTGTAGGGTGTCACACATGGCCGTCTTCGAGTGGTGCACATTCTCGTGCAGAACCTGTGCCATCATTGGGTACAGTACCTGTGGTAGGCAGACCTTTTCACCCCTCCCCCATAGTCCAGTGATGGTATCAGAGCAAGCCCCTATCTTTTGCCACCTATTTTTCTCCTCCTTACTTGCCTGTTCTTGTGACCGGGCTAAGATGTCTTTCAACACAAATGGAGATGGTGGGGTGTCTAGGTGATGTACTTGAGAGTCTACAGGAGTGCTTGCTGCTTTCTTGGCAGCCTGGTCTACCAGTGCGTTACCCTTTGTCCGTCCATCAGTGCCTTTGGTATGTGCCTTTACCTTTATGATGCCTGCTTGGGTGGGAAGCTGTAGTGCATTCATAAGTTGCTGGACTGCCTCAGCATGTGTAGTGCCCCAGAGTCCTGGTCGTTGCAGTACTGTGGTTCCGCCACTAAGGGGAGCTATAGTACGTCTGATGGCACTGAAGGAGTTCATCTGGACAGGTATCACAGACACCAATACATTTCACAGCCGGGCCACCAGGGGGAGCTAAGGGTTCTATTCACTAGGCCACTCCCCACCATTGTGGGTAAACTGGGGGTCAGGCAGGAAGATAGATCAGAAAGCTGACTGGGTTGGAACCAGGCAATACCTTGTGGCAGAGGGTGTTGTGGGAGAAGATTCGGTAGGGTCCCTGTCAGGGGTGGGATCCTGACAGAGGCTTGGCAACTTGAGCGAACGTAACGGGACCGTGCCTGCTCAGTATAGCGGCGGTACCTGTTATGACCCCAATGGCGAGGGTCTCAGAGGAACGTGGAAGTCTGCAGAATATAAAAATCCAGCTCATAGGGCAGTGGTAACTGGGTTGACCATATATCTACTCCTAACGCCAACACTAGCAGTAGCCGGGGATCATTCCTACGTTTATTCTAGATGACACGCGCCAGCCGGAGAATATAGCTACCCCTAGTAGAGGAAAAACAAAGACCTTTCTTGCCTCCAGAGAAGGGGACCCCAAAGCTGGATAGAAGCCCCCCACAAATAATAACGGTGAGGTAAGAGGAAATGACAAACACAGAAATGAACCAGGTTTAGCACAGAGAGGCCCGCTTACTGATAGCAGAATAAAGAAAGGTAACTTATATGGTCAACAAAAACCCTATCAAAATCCACACTGGAAATTCAAGAACCCCCGAACCGTCTAACGGTCCGGGGGGAGAACACCAGCCCCCTAGAGCTTCCAGCAAAGGTCAGGATATAGATTAGGAACAAGCTGGACAAAAATGCAAAACCAAAACAAATAGCAAAAAGCAAAAGGCAGACTTAGCTGATATAACTGAAACCAGGATCAGTAGACAAGAGCACAGCAGACTAGCTCTGATAACTACGTTGCCAGGCATAGAACTGAAGGTCCAGGGAGCTTATATAGCTACACCCCTACCTAACGACCCAGGTGCGGATAAAAGGAATGACAGAAAAACCAGAGTCAAAAAACTAGTAACCACTAGAGGGAGCAAAAAGCAAATTCACAACAGTACCCCCCCCTTAGTGAGGGGTCACCGAACCCTCACCACGACCACCAGGGCGATCAGGATGAGCGGCATGAAAGGCACGAACTAAATCGGCCGCATGAACATCAGAGGCGAACACCCAGGAATTATCCTCCTGACCATAGCCCTTCCACTTGACCAGGTACTGAAGCCTCCGCCTGGAGAGGCGAGAATCCAAGATCTTCTCCACCACGTACTCCAACTCGCCCTCAACCAACACCGGAGCAGGAGGCTCAGCAGAAGGAACTACAGGCACAATGTACCGCCGCAACAAGGACCTATGAAATACATTGTGAATAGCAAACGACACAGGAAGATCCAGATGAAAAGATACAGGATTAAGGATTTCCAATATCTTGTAAGGCCCAATAAAACGAGGTTTAAATTTGGGAGAGGAGACCTTCATAGGAACAAAGCGGGAAGAAAGCCATACCAAATCCCCAACGCGTAGTCGGGGACCCACACCGCGGCGGCGGTTGGCAAAGCGCTGAGCCCTCTCCTGTGACAACTTCAAGTTGTCCACCACATGATTCCAGATCCGCTGCAACCTATCCACCACAGAATCCACCCCAGGACAGTCAGAAGGCTCCACATGACCCGAAGAAAAGCGAGGATGGAAATCAGAGTTGCAGAAAAAAGGCGAAACCAAGGTGGCGGAACTAGCCCGATTATTAAGGGCAAACTCAGCCAACGGCAAGAATGTCACCCAATCGTCCTGATCAGCAGAGACAAAACACCTCAAATAAGCCTCCAAAGTCTGATTGGTTCGCTCCGTCTGTCCATTAGTCTGAGGATGGAAAGCAGACGAAAACGACAAATCAATGCCCATCCTACTACAAAAGGATCGCCAGAACCTGGAAACGAACTGGGATCCTCTGTCTGACACAATATTCTCAGGGATGCCGTGCAAACGAACCACGTTCTGGAAAAACACAGGAACCAGATCGGAAGAGGAAGGCAGCTTAGGCAAAGGAACCAAATGGACCATCTTGGAGAAGCGATCACATATCACCCAGATAACGGACATGCCCTGAGATAGCGGAAGATCAGAAATGAAATCCATGGAGATATGTGTCCAAGGTCTCTTCGGGACAGGCAAGGGCAAGAGCAAACCGCTGGCACGAGAACAGCAAGGCTTGGCTCGAGCACAAGTCCCACAGGACTGTACAAATGACCGCACATCCCTTGACAAGGAAGGCCACCAAAAGGACCTGGCCACCAGATCTCTGGTGCCAAAAATTCCCGGGTGACCTGCCAACACCGAGGAATGAACCTCGGAAATGACTCTGCTAGTCCACTTATCCGGGACAAACAGTCTGTCAGGTGGACAAGACTCAGGCCTATCAGCCTGAAATCTCTGCAACACACGTCGCAGATCCGGAGAAATAGCTGACAAGATAACTCCATCTTTAAGAATACCAACAGGATCAGCGACTTCAGGAGCATCAGGCACAAAGCTCCTAGAAAGAGCATCGGCCTTCACATTCTTTGAACCTGGTAAATACGAGACAACAAAATCAAAGCGGGAGAAAAACAATGACCAGCGGGCCTGTCTCGGATTAAGGCGTTTAGCAGACTCGAGATACATCAGATTTTTGTGATCAGTCAAGACCACCACACGATGCTTAGCACCCTCGAGCCAATGACGCCACTCCTCAAATGCCCATTTCATGGCCAACAACTCCCGATTGCCCACATCATAATTTCGCTCGGCAGGCGAAAACTTCCTAGAGAAAAAGGCACAAGGTTTCATAACAGAGCAACCAGGGCCTCTCTGCGACAAAACGGCCCCTGCTCCAATCTCTGAAGCATCCACCTCAACCTGAAAGGGAAGTGAGACATCGGGCTGGCACAAAACAGGCGCCGAAGTAAACCGGCGTTTCAACTCCTGGAAAGCCTCCACGGCAGCAGGAGCCCAGTTAGCTACATCAGAGCCCTTCTTGGTCATATCCGTCAAAGGTTTCACAATGCTAGAAAAATTAGCGATAAAACGACGGTAGAAGTTAGCGAAACCCAAGAACTTCTGAAGACTCTTAACTGACGAGGGCTGAGTCCAATCAAGAATAGCTCGGACCTTGACTGGGTCCATCTCCACAGCAGAAGGGGAAAAAATGAACCCCAAAAAGGGAACCTTCTGTACACCAAAGAGACATTTTGAGCCCTTGACAAATAACGAATTTTCACGCAAAATTTTAAAGACCAACCTGACCTGCTCCACATGCGAATCCCAATTCTCAGAAAAAACCAAAATATCATCCAGATAAACAATCAAAAATTTATCCAGATACTTCCGGAAAATGTCATGCATAAAGGACTGAAAAACTGAAGGCGCATTGGAGAGCCCAAAAGGCATCACCAAGTACTCAAAATGACCTTCGGGCGTATTGAATGCGGTTTTCCATTCATCACCTTGCTTAATGCGCACAAGGTTGTACGCACCACGAAGGTCTATCTTGGTGAACCACTTGGCACCTTTAATCCGGGCAAACAAGTCAGACAACAGCGGTAAAGGATACTGAAATTTGACAGTGATCTTATTTAAAAGCCGATAATCAATACAAGGCCTCAAAGATCCGTCCTTTTTTGCCACAAAAAAGAATCCCGCACCAAGAGGGGAAGAAGACGGACGAATATGTCCTTTCTCCAGAGACTCCTTGATATATGAACGCATAGCGGTATGTTCAGGTACCGACAGATTAAACAGTCTTCCCTTAGGAAATTTACTGCCTGGGATCAAATCTATAGCACAGTCACAGTCCCTATGAGGAGGCAGTGCACTGGACTCAGACTCACTGAAGACATCCTGATAATCAGACAAATACTCAGGAACTTCCGAAGGCGTAGAAGAAGCAATAGACACAGGCAGGGAATCCCCATGAATACCACGACAGCCCCAACTTGAGACTGACATAGCCTTCCAGTCCAGGACTGGATTATGGGTCTGTAACCATGGCAGCCCTAAAACAACCAAATCATGCATTTTATGTAAAACCAGGAAACGTATCACCTCGCGGTGTTCAGGAGTCATGCACATTGTAACCTGTGTCCAATACTGCGGTTTATTTGCTGCCAATGGCGTAGCATCAATACCCCTAAGAGGAATAGGATTTACTAATGGTTCAAGAGTAAAACCACAGCGCTTAGCAAATGACAGATCCATAAGACTCAGGGCAGCACCTGAATCTACAAACGCCATAACAGGATAAGACGACAGTGAGCAAATCAAAGTTACAGACAGAATAAATTTAGGTTGCAAATTACCAACGGTGACAGGACTAACAACCTTAGCTATACGTTTAGAGCATGCTGAGATAACATGTGTAGAATCACCACAGTAGTAGCACAAGCCATTCCGGCGTCTATGAATTTTCCGCTCATTTCTAGTCAGGATTCTATCACATTGCATTAAATCAGATGTCTGTTCAGACAACACCATGAGGGAATTTGCGGTTTTTCTATCACATTGCACCGAATTAGGTGTCTGTTCAGACAACACCATGAGGGAATTTGCGGTTTTGCGCTCCCGCAACCGCCGGTCAATTTGAATAGCCAGTGCCATAGTATCATTCAGACCTGTGGGAATGGGAAAACCCACCATAACATTCTTAATGGCTTCAGAAAGGCCATTTCTAAAATTAGCGGCCAGTGCACACTCGTTCCAATGTGTCAGCACAGACCATTTCCGAAATTTTTGGCAATACACTTCAGCCTCGTCCTGCCCCTGAGACATAGCCAGCAAGGCCTTTTCTGCCTGAATCTCAAGATTGGGTTCCTCATAAAGTAAACCGAGCGCCAGAAAAAACGCATCAATATCAGCCAATGCCGGATCTCCTGGCGCCAGCGAAAAAGCCCAATCCTGAGGGTCGCCCCGTAAGAACGAAATAACAATTTTTACTTGCTGAGCAGAGTCTCCAGATGAACAGGGTCTCAGGGACAAAAACAATTTACAATTATTCATGAAATTCCTAAACTTAAACCTGTCTCCGGAAAACAGTTCAGGAATCGGTATTTTAGGTTCTGACCTAGGATTTCTGATAACATAGTCTTGTATGCCCTGCACACGAGTAGCCAGCTGGTCCACACTTGTAATCAAGGTCTGGACATTCATGTCTGCAGCAAGCATAGCCACTCTGAGGTAAAGGGGAAGAAGAAAAAAAAAAAAAAACTCAGAATCTTCTTTCTTATAATCCCTCTTCTGCAATGCATTAAACATTTAATACTGGCCTGGCAAACTGTTATGACCCCAATGGCGAGGGTCTCAGAGGAACGTGGAAGTCTGCAGAATATAAAAATCCAGCTCATAGGGCAGTGGTAACTGGGTTGACCATATATCTACTCCTAACGCCAACACTAGCAGTAGCCGGGGATCATTCCTACGTTGATTCTAGATGACACGCGCCAGCCGGAGAATCTAGCTACCCCTAGTAGAGGAAAAACAAAGACCTTTCTTGCCTCCAGAGAAGGGGACCCCAAAGCTGGATAGAAGCCCCCCACAAATAATAACGGTGAGGTAAGAGGAAATGACAAACACAGAAATGAACCAGGTTTAGCACAGAGAGGCCTGCTTACTGATAGCAGAATAAAGAAAGGTAACTTATTTGGTCAACAAAAACCCTATCAAAATCCACACTGGAAATTCAAGAACCCCCGAACCGTCTAACGGTCCGGGGGGAGAACACCAGCCCCCTAGAGCTTCCAGCAAAGGTCAGGATATAGATTAGGAACAAGCTGGACAAAAATGCAAAACCAAAACAAATAGCAAAAAGCAAAAGGCAGACTTAGCTGATATAACTGGAACCAGGATCAGTAGACAAGAGCACAGCAGACTAGCTCTGATAACTACGTTGCCAGGCATAGAACTGAAGGTCCAGGGAGCTTATATAGCTACACCCCTACCTAACGACCCAGGTGCGGATAAAAGGAATGACAGAAAAACCAGAGTCAAAAAACTAGTAACCACTAGAGGGAGCAAAAAGCAAATTCACAACAGGTACCCAAGGAGGGACTGGAAGCGAGATAGATTGTGCTGAGTGAGAAACGAGATCAAAGCAACAAGGAGAATACCAGTGGGAGTCGTGCTGTAAGACCGAGGCAACATCCTACTGAGGCGCACAACCGGCGGCCGGAACGCCGAGGGAGTATTACAATATTCAGCTTCAAGCAATACTCTAAACCAACGGCAGGACAGTCAGTCTAAGGCGGGCTGTCTCACCTTAATCACCTATGCAGTCTTGGGGGGCAACTTGTGGAGAGGGGCGACTCTAGGGTCCCAGAAGAGCTCCGAGCCTACCCGTCATACGGGTGCCATCCTAACCGTAACATCAGGGAGGGACGGAGGATTAGCAGAACATCATCGAGTTGTGAGGGAACTTAAGAAACGGACACAACAGTTGTGGGGACTTTCCGTAAGCACAGCAGGGAAGGACCACAACACATAGCGCTAGCAGGAAGGCGCAGATTTCCACCTGTTAAGAGAACTCTGGAGGTGCCATTGGACCGGCCAGACTTGCGCAGCCTGGTTATCCAGATTCTGGACTGAGGACCCAGAGATCTTCAGTAAAGAGGTAAAGAGACTGCAACCTGGTGTCCTCTTTATTTACTGCACCGCACCACTACAGCATCACCACCACCATCATCTATACACATCTATTACTGTACGCCCCTCGGCAGGGTCACGGAATGGGCCTAGCCACCGTGACAACCCCAGAGCAGAGACTCAGAGGCCCGGTACCGGGTACCCCTCGGCCCTGCGGCAGTGGGGGCGCTACAACTTGGCGTCACGAACAGGATGTACTTAAGCCTGAAGAATCAGGTCATGTGTGCCTTGGAACTGTGATTTATTGTGCTTGGACTGTGATTTATTGCAAAGACTGTGCTGTGCCACTTGCCACCAAAATCCGCCGCCATTACAGCGCTGAGGAGAGCACAGGAGAAGAAGAGGGGCGTGGAGTAGGCGTGGACAAGCTGAAGAGCGCGAAGGACAATGGCCGCCCAGTCTAAATATTTCTGTGTCCTGAGGACGTGTCCGTCAACAGCCGAGGTCTGCCTCCTGATCCTGTTTGGAGGGTGAAGACCATGGAGACGGGGCCGCCCACGAAAGAGACCGCAGGAAGAGGACACCAGAGAAGAAGCGAAAATGGCGACATTGGGAGCACCGCGTGGGAACGACCCGACCCAGCGAGAGGCTGCACAACCCAATACAGCCCCGGACACGCCATCGTTGCGGGAATTGACCCTTGCGGAGCTACCGATAGGCCGACTCCCATGGCCGATGTCCGAGGAGTGTGCGGCAGCAGCCGAGGCCCGGCAGGTAGCCTACCGCCTGGAAGCCAATGCCCGTTTGATCGCTCGGCTGGGCCAACCTACGGAGGTCCGCCTGTCTCCGGTGTCCCCCGCTCCATTTATCCCGACCGCGGCGTAGTGTGAGCTGCAGGCACAGGGCCTGAGGATCCTGCCGGAGGCGGAGCACCTGCAGCGCCTGATGACAGCGTGGCGGAACAGACCCCAACCAGCAGCCCAGGTTGATCTGAGGAGCGTTGAGGAGGTTTCACCGCCACACTGGGGTGTAGTGGTATCCTTCAACTCCCGGAAAGGAAGGGGAGTTATCCAGGAGATCAGGGAGCCACTGCAGGTCCATGTGGATCGGGAAGAAGTGGAGCCCTGCGGGGGAAGGTACGATTCCGACCTGGAGCCTGGCGATGCAGTGACCTACACCTGGTGGAGGAGGGAGGCTGGCGAAACTTGCTGGATTGCTCGAGGCGTCCAGCGGTGCATCGCCCTCCAGGCTGCTGCTGGGACGCCAGAGGACGAGCCTTCTACAGGGAAGGTGCCGGAGCCCGTCCCCGCGGAACCTCAGGAGGTCCGGGTCCACCGCGTGCCTCTGGGTCACGCTTGCCCACAAGCAAGGAGGGCATCCCGCAGAGGGGTCCTGTCGCTGTTGGATCCAGGACCGGCCCTTGATACACCGAGGCGACCCGTTGGCCGGGTGATGCCTGGAAGGAGACCACCCCCTGCACAGCCACAAAATGAGTAAGATACTGCATTATATGTAAATAGTTCCTTAACTGTTTGTTTGTTTCCTGATTTTTGCTGCTAAACCCGTCCAGGGTTAACTCTTAAAGGGATCCCCTTGTTGACCCGGGATCCCTATTGTTTTGTTTGCTTTTTCCAAGTTTTGCACAAGTTTCCAGAACTACCGCAATCATGAACAGTGCATGATACAAACTTTTTGTAAATAGTTTGCACCTTCTTAAAGGTGCTCCCTACTGGTTTTACTTAAGAAAGAGACTCTTTGCGAAGATACCGCACCGGAGCCTTTGCTGAGTACGGACTGGTAGCTTGAGAAGATATGCTACCTCATAGAGATTTGGTCACCCCTTAAAGGGGACGTTCACCTGTTGCACTTAAAGGGTGATATTGCTTTAAGACAGATAGTAATAATGTCTTAACAGAAGGAAATGATGATGATGTTTATATGAAGAAGTTATGTGTATTTAACTTAAGTTAATTGTGGAAAATGTTTAATAATGTTGATAGAAACATGGGGACAGGCAGTGAACCCGTACGGGGTTAGTTAGTGAGTCCTCTTAGGAGCCGTATAGAGATGGCTCATTGATCCAAAACTGAAAGGAATGTTATGTTCTATACTGTGTATAGTAGTTGAAAAGGCAGTAGGCCCGGGCTGAACGGGGCGGTCCTGTAACAGAAAGGAGAGGCAGAAGGTCTGGTGCCGTTAGGACAGGCGGTCCTGCAGATTTAAAGTAGGAGAATGAAAAAGTTAAATTGCCTTATGATGTGATTATAAGAAGGTCTTTAGTGGATTTAGAGTGTACGTCCTTAAAGGCAATGTTAAATTATTGTTCGAGCATTTGTACTAAGTAGAATACCCGGTTGGGTAAGAAAAGTTACTTATAGCATGTTGCTATGATATCTAACCATGTTTGTAACGTTCAAGTGTCCTCACCTCCCATAAAGGGAAGCTCTGTTCAAGTATACTTATTGTTATTGCACTCACCACCACCACCACCATCATCTATACACATCTATTACTGTACGCCCCTCAGCAGGGTCACGGACCGGGTCTAGCCACCGTGACAACCCCAGAGCAGAGACTCAGAGGCCCGGTACTGGGTACTCCTCAGCCCTGCGGCAGTGGGGGCGCTACACATGTTTAATGGGGTGGCCATTTGCTGTCAGGAAAGCCCTGGCTCTCCAGATAGGCCCATAATCGTGTGCAATGCCAAAAGCATACCTGGAATCAGTGTAGATATTTACAGTCTTACCTTCTGCTAGTTTGCACGCTTCTATGAGCGCCTTGAGCTCTGCTTCCTGTGCAGACATATGAGCTGGCATTGACTCTGCCTTGATTACCTCATGTTCTGAGACCACAGCATATCTGGTACAGAAGCGTCCTTGGTCATCTTGGTGACGGGATCCATCTACAAAAAGCTCAAAATCAGCATTAGAATAGGCACACTAGAGACCAGCCGTTTCTTGAGACATCAATTCTAGACAATCATGTGGTTTGGAAACCTAATCTTGTTCCTCTGGATCCATTCTAGAAAGAAAAAGAGTGTCCTTTTTCATGTCACCTACTCCTTATGTCACCTACTCCTCCCCCTTTGGATCCATAGGAACTAGGAGAAGAGTAGCGGGGTTCAGGACAGTACACCTTTTCAAAGTCACATTAGTAGGCTTGAGAATAGCACACTAAAGTCGCAGCTGTCTGGCCATAGACATGTGGCCAGGTTGTACTTGGTTAAGGATACTATATACATTGTGTGGGGTATGGACCATCAGTGGGTAATTCAAAACAATCTCTGAAGATTTGTGTAGCAACAGCTGGACAGACAACACAGCCCAAACACATAAGGGACTTCCTCTTGCCACCGTATCCAGGCGGCCACTGTAATAAGCAACAGGTCTCTGTTTGTCTCCATAAAACTGAATCAGCACACCTGTAGCATGCCCTGCATAGGTGAGCTCTGTCTGCAAGGCAGTCTGCAATACTGTACGGCAGTGCTCGGGTGTCTTGTAATCATATACGGGGCCTGCAGTGTGTAACACTATATCACAGGGCAAACTTCCTCTTTGGGTGGACATAGCGTCTCCTGGATGCAAGGGGCCATAAGTGGCAAGGTAGGCCTGACACTCTTGGGCTATGGCTGGGCCCCCCTTTTTAGCTATCTGTTGGGCCAAACAACCTCTATGTGACAGGGTAGAGTTAGCTGGGTTCACTATGGCTCCTACCTGGTGGGTAATTATGTCCCCATACCCCACTGAGAAAAGAACCTGGGATTCCTGAGGTGTGATGTAGCAACGTGAATGACAGGGAACCAAACTTCAGATTCCTGGAAAGTCTGGCCTTGTAAGTGTGAAGGTTTCACGGGAAGAGGAGATGTAAGGGCCTTTCCGGGCTGGGGGGTCTGCCATTTACACCGATTAAAGCAAGCTCTTGGTCTGAAAATTGACATGACGAAGCTGGGAGGGAGTGAGATTCCCATACAGGGTTAAAAGCGTATTGGAATGTGAGGCTGGACTTGTGTGTGAGGTGGGGGGAGGCAGAAACTGGAGTCTGTTACATGGAGATAAGGAACATAGCTGTGACCTCGCAGCTGCAGCGGTGGGGGCTAGTGAGCGGGTAAGAAGCGCTGCTGATTTAACCCCTTTCCTTTCCTGCTGGGCTAAATTCTTTTGAAAACTCTTTACTATTTTCAATGCATCATCCAGAGTGGAAATCTCAATATCGGGTCTACTACAAAAAGGTATGAATGGGCTTTTCATTACAATGGGAATCCCAGATCTTTAAATACTACCATAAGACGCCCATAGAACTTCTCGGCAGTCCAGGATATATTGGTGCCTTGGCTTTAAGGGGCACAGGGGCTTACAGTCAGGAGTAGAGTCTTAATTTCCTGGGGAGGGACCATATTATCCAACAGGGAGCCCCCCTGTTGATCTTCAATTTGCTATATATATAAGCAGGTAAATCTTTTACCAATCTTTCAATTACTTACAAGTTTTCCTCTAAGACTAGGCACAGGTCTATTTCACTTTCAAATTCCATACAGTACTTATTGCTTTAAACATAAATCTCTCAGCGTGTACTAAACCAAGGACAGAGAAAACTTAGAATGCAATACATGGCCCCCCTTTCTCTAGCCCACAGCACCGAAGGGAGAAATTTCAAGCAGGTCGCGCAGGGGCTCACTCGCCCCCTCCCATCCAGTAACACAGAGATAAGAAAAATCACTGCATTCCTCAGCGCAAGAGGGAGAAGCAAAGCCCAGCTCTATGCCCCCCCCTTTCTCCGGCTCGTAGCATAGATAAGGAGGAAAGAAGAGAAATCTCAAAACAGTCACGCAGCGGTTTTCAGACTTAATTTCTACAAAACTTTCCTATGATCCTCCGTGGTCTGGGCGGAGCCCCAAGGATGGCCCGTACACGCACACGGCAGGTTTCCACCCAGGTTGGATTCTGCACAACACAAACAGGACACACCCACGCTTCTGGAGAGCTCGTCCCATCGCCATTATAGGGCGGTGGCTGGGACTGCGTTTTCATCATCAGTGGCACGGCGGCCATTTTACAATCTATAAGATCACAGTTCAAAGGCATTTTATAACCAAACACGGGTTCTACATTGTCTGATCCTCCCTCTCCATCAACCACTTTTCATCCTTTGTTCTTTAAGCCTCGCGCAACTCGCAGATGAGCTTCTTGACTGCCTTCTTGCCCTCCCGTGACTCTACTATTGTCTTGACTTCCACGGCATCCTCATCTAACTTGTGGGGCACGGACTTCTTTTGCTTTAAGAGACGCAACATCTTTTCACAGAATACTATGGTTTTCTGCAGTAAACCACTGGCAGCAATATCAACACTGGTGTTCTACAATACGGAATCTCGCTCAACGTATTAGAAAAAGAGCCTCGCGCTCAATATTTTCTGTCCCTAACCTGAACACCAGTGATTAACAGACTATCCTGCCACGATATTCTAAACAGTTGGGAGGCGGTCTCCTAGTGAGAGCCCTCCACAAAATTTCTGGTGGTCCCGTACGGAGCGTCTTAGTTACCTGTTTCTGGTGGTCCCGTTCCGGGACGTCTTAATTACCTATTTCTGGTGGTTCCGTATGGGGCGTCTTAATTACCTATTTGTACTCAAAATTCTGGTGGTCCCCCACTTGGGACGTCTTAATTACCGGTTAGTACAATATCACAGAGGCTGCGTCTCCTATCCCTTTCTCTAAGCTGCCCCACAATCTACAACCTGCTCAATTTTTCAGTCCACTTCACTACTAGACAATAATCACGGGTAGGGTGGTTGAACGGAGTACAATGACCGGTGGAGGAGGTGTGGTGTACATGAGGACGCGCCGGATGCGACGTCTCTCAGTTGCTGGTTCAGAGCGTGGCACAGGATCGCGTTCGATCTCACCACTCGACCGGTCACTCCCCAGACCCAAAGAGACCACAGACAAACCAATAACGGCTGAGACACTAGCAAGTGTGACACATACAGTGTATATGATCGCCACTTACCGTGTTCGGAGGGTGATCAGTCCTCGAGGTCAGCCACTATGGGTATCATCCACGGACATCCAGGGATGGGTCCAGGGGGTCTCAGATCGCTGGCCACGCCCCCGTTGGGCTCCAAATTGTCGGGGTCGTAACGACAATATACCCTCATTCACCAGTCATTCCAAATTAAACTATAAGCATGTGGTACCGGGTAAGAATGAGTCAGACAGGTAGCTGGTTCAATCTCAGTGCATGCTCGTGCATCCACACACATGTGTGTAACGGTCACAGCAACTGAACTTTATTTTAGAATACACGGTACTAAAAAGGAATGCAATAGGCGGGGTTTAAGCAGTATACGTCTAGTGCTCAGTCCCTCTGATTCGTTCGGATGTCTCCTGGTGGATCCTCCTTTTCTTCTCATTCCTTAGGTTTCGACTTCAGAAGAAATGAAACTTAACTCTTTAGACACTGAACTAAAATGAAGAATGAACACTGGCAGCCATCTTTAATACAATTACATTTGCATTAGCAAGGGAAAACTTATTGTTTCACAGTATAAGATATAAAAGTACAAAAAGTATATAAGAAAATATATTTTCACCTTGACAAGAGAAGCTTAGAAAAATAGCCCAAAATTCTCCACTCTTCTCCTTGCAACTGTAGCAGCACAGCAGACACAGAAGTCTCTGATGTGTGCACTTGCAAAGCAAATGGAGCCGTAGGATCTACTGTGGACAAAGCAGGTGCAGTTTGTAAATTCATTTTCAATTGTTCAAATGAGGTTTGTTGTTCATCACCCCAAGGACCAAAGTACTCACTATTTTCAACTCTTAAAAGATCATACAAAGGCCGGACCTTGTCTGCAAAATTCTCAGTGAACTCCCTTGAAAAGTTTATAAGACCCAAGAAATGTCGTACTGCCTTGTGTGATGTTGGAACTGGTAGAGAAGCAATTGCCTCGATCCTTTCTTGAAGTGGTTGCCTTTGTCCTGGGCTCAACAATACTCCTAAGAATCTGACCTCAGTCTGCATCAATTTGACCTTTTTAGTGTTCAATTTCAACCCTGCATCATGCAGCAGCTCAAACAATTCTTTCAGAAGTGAAACATGTGACTCTTTATCCTCTGTAGACAATAAAATATCATCCACATACTGCAAAATACAATCAGGGCTCGAAAATTTAGATAATACCTTTGCCAATGCCTGATGAAAGATGCTCGGTGACAAATGAGCTCCCTGAGGTAGTCTGCAGAAAAGGTATTGTTCATTCAAGAAAGTAAATGCAAACTTGTACTGACAACTCTTTTCAAGAGGTATACTGAAAAAACCATTACTGATGTCTAGTACAGAAAAGTATTTTGCCTTTGCATTCAACCTTGCCATCACGTCATGAGTATCTGCAACAATGGGTGCTACATTGGGAGTATGTTTATTAAACATCCGCAGATCCAATATCATCCAATAAGAACCATCAGACTTCAAAACACACCACAAAGGATTGTTACTTACAGAATTAGCCTTTCGGATGACACCTTGTTTTAACAATTCCTGTATGATCTTTGACATAGACTCAATTGATTCTGGAGGTAATTTATACTGACGCTGGGGTGGGGGATCTCGCCCCTCGATATTTACAATAACATCTTTCATGGTCCCTACTTCATTTCTGAACTGAGCCCAAAGAGAAGGAAAAAGCTGTACAATTTCTGTCAATACATCATCACCACCAGTTTCAGGCCACAGATGATCTGCTGACACAACATCATTTAAGCAAATACTTCCAACATGGCTATAATCACTAGGATCAATGACTACAGGTTTACAACCATTAGAATCCTTCCAGATCACCTGATTTCCTAGGTCAACAACCCATCCAAATTTCTGCATAAAATCTGTGCCAAGTATATTTTCAGAGTCACGACAATACCAAATGTCAATTCCTGTTTTGAAAGAACTAGGTATTTCCAATATCACATCAGTAACTAAGGTTGCTGTAGTTCCACCTTTTCCACTAAAACCAACAATTGTACAAACTGGTGAATCTGGTTGTAACTTCAGATCAAGATTTGTAACACTTAATTGGGCTCCTGTATCAATGAGAAATACAACATTCTGTCCTGCTAGATTTACCTTGACAAATGGTCTTCCACATTCATCTAATGTAACTCGAGTCACAAATTCCAGTGGATGAGGTGTTGGAATTGTCTGTGATTGTCAGAAAGATGAAGGAGAAGGAAGAAGTCCAGTGTCTTTTTTGAAAGCACTCGGCATTCTATTTCTGGACTCAGTCTCCTTAACTGTCATCTCTCGGATCTGTCTGATTAATGGTGCATACGGTGACTGTGTTTGTCTGTTGTCAGTGTGAGTGGGGGCATTAGACTGTAATGGAGGTGCAGAAGGTCTGGTGGATAATTTTGGCATGAGACCGTTTTCCCTTCCAAGATTACCTGTCCCTTGTGTACCTGTCTCTGCTTCTGCTCTCAAGAATTTTCTGCATTGCCACTTTAAGTGTCCAGGTATACCACAGAAATAACAATGGATATTGTTTCTTTGTGTAGTATTTTTTCCTCTTTGTTCTACATAATCTCTGCTCTTGAATGTTACTGTGGGTCTAAGTTTCAGCTGACTGTCCTCCTTTTCATGAATTACAGCTATTTTAGCCTTTACCTGATTTTGCTTCATGGATCTCCTTACTCTGTCGATAAAAACTGTTGCTTCTTGCAATGATGGCTGAGTACTAGCCATTTGCTCTGAGGCAGGATCCAAATATTTGAACTTTTTCACAAAAAACCTGATCATGGATGTTGGTTCCTGATTAGGCCCAATTTCCATCACCATTCTATAGGCCTGCTCAAATTTTACCAAAAAATGCAAATGGATCCTCATTAATATTAGTTTTTAATTGTTCCAGAAGTTCAGCAGTGGGAGTGGCCTCTCCCGTGACATAGAGGTTTAATTGCCTAAGTCTGTCTTCTCTAGTACTATGTGTCAATTCATGGTTCTCATTTAATCTGGGTGTGGCCTGTAACCTTCTTCCCATATGTGAGGGTAACCATACTTTGAAAATCTTGTTCTTCTGTTCATCATTAAGATTGTATTTATCTGTGTTCGATTCAAAAATGTCTGAATTGTAAAAGGCATCCATATTGTCATTGAATTTTGGAATGTCTTTTGCAATTTTCATTAACTGATCGTGTATTTTTAGATTAATGCGTGCAGCTCTGTCATGGAATTTTTTCCGTTGTAATTCTTCTGCATGTAAATCTACCGATTCATCTAATTCTTGTGTGTCAGGTATAAATGATGCAGAAGCAGCATTGTCTTCTTGGTCTTTTGATCGTGTAACAACAGAAGCTTTTTTAATATCTTGTCTCAATTTGGACAATAATTCTGTTCTGGTATCAATTTGATCTTCCAATTGTTCAATATGTTCAGACAATATCAAACAATTTGGACAGTCAAAGTAATCCCCATCAGCTTCCTGTGTGCCACCTTGTGTGTCACCTTGTGTGTCAGTATGATCAATGTCTTGTGTGATAGTACATATTTGTGTCTGAGTTTCAGTTTTATCAAAAACTAAATTATTGTACACTCGGACCATATGCATGACATTCTGAAGCTTCCTTTGTAACTTTTTTACAGAAAAAAACCTCTTATCAATTTTAAGATTCTCTGCTTCACATTGACTATACCAACTAGACCATAATTGTGCATTTGTATGGCTATGAACAAACTGAAACTGTATATTACTTTTCTTAGAGTATTCATGGATAAACTCCATTTTCTTACCTATGGAATTTCTTTTCCTCCTGGATTGATCCAATCGTCAAATGGAGGAAGATCCTCTTGTGTCTTTACTGATTCTTCAGAGCTCCGTCCGGATGGGACATGCAGCTTTCACGAATCCTCACTTCTGTAGGTTCCGTCTGACTCTTGTAACACGATATAGTGGAATTCCTGCGCCTTGAACAACTCAAAAACAGGTGTTTTAGCAATCTCCCCCCTGAAGGGGCTGAATTCCAGAAACAAAAGACAGATCTGGCTAAGTCTCGCCAAAATGTTAGAAAAAGTATCTCAGTGAGGATTGAGAAGAAAAGCAAAAATAGAATTGTGTGGATAAAACAGAACTCATTTAATGTCTATTCAAAAAGTGATTACAAAAATGAAGAAAAAGTAAATTATAAGTTCATTGCACACAAAATTAAATATTAGGTTAAAAAGAAAATGAAAGCAAGCATTGATCTTACATATGGTCTTGTGGCATGATGTGTTCGTCTATGTGGAGAGTCCCAAGGTATGAGAACTGACTCATGCTTAAAAGAGACGGGTTTATATACCCTATCGTCCCATAGACTTTCATGGGTTACTATTTTCTCCTACATAGTATCCACATAAGGTGATCCACTTCTATATCCAAAGCTAGTACCATAAAAGTAGATTCCACAATATACCTAATGTCTCTATGCATTACCTCATGCTATATTGCCTATTTATATTTTGTTTACCGGCTTCAAGTAACTTTAGTTCGTCCGAATATAGCTGGACTTGACAAGTAACCCTTTAGATTTTGACATGCAGGGGACAGATGCTCAAATGACAAGACCTTCAGGATCTGTATCATACACTTTCCCTAGGCCCTGGTTGATTATATCAATATGTAAGTTATAATATATTATTATTATTATTATTATAAGATTTTACAGTGGATCGTTTTCCAAGATGGCTTATTTCATCCCGCTAGCCGGTCTTCCATCTGCGCCAGTACTGGCAAAAGAATTAATTCTTCAGATTTTTTGTTTCCATGGTCTACCGCTTCACATAGTCTCTGATAGAGGTGTCAAGTTTACCTTTCGTTTTCGGAGGGCCACCTGTAAGCTACTGGATGTTAGTTTGTATTTCTCATCCTCTTACCATTCTCAGTCCAGTGGCCAAGTGGAACGAGTCAATCAGATCCTGACTAATTTTCTCCAACATTTTATTAATGCTAGTGTTGAGCGATACCTTCCGATATCGGGAAATATCGGGATCGGATTGGATCGGCCGATATCCAAAAAATATCGGGTATCGCCGATACCGATACCGGAAACCAATGCAAGTCAATAGGACACAAATATCGGAATGAAAATAAGTCCTTTCTGTCCTTGTACATCCTGTTCTGGAGGGGGGAAGAGTGTGGGCGGTGCGTGGGCGGAGACTGTGCGTCTGTGTGGGACCATGGGGGGTCTGTGCGGGCCTCTCGGGGGTCTGTGCGGGCTGCCGCGGGTCTGTGCGGGCCTGCCGGGGGTCTGTACGGGCCTCTCGGGGGTCTGTGCGGCCTGCCGGGGGTCTGTGCGGCCTGATGGGGGTCTGAACGGGCCTCTCGGGGGTCTGTGCGGCCTGCCGGGGGTCTGTGTGGCCTGCCGGGGGTCTGATGCGACTGCTCTCTATGGGCTCCAGGAATACAATGACGGGAGGAAGGTATCCTTCTGCACTGTATTCCTCCGCTGCTGTAAAAAAATAGTCACTAGTCTCACTGCTGTGTGAGAAATTTTCACATGCAGCAAATGTCATAAAGTGAGACTCTGAACTATAGTAACCTCTCAGTGATGCACTGCAGGAGCCATTGTGTGTCACTGAAGGTCCTATAGAGCAGTGACATCACCCGATGTCACTGTTCTATAGGGGAGATCGTCGTGGGACACTCGTTATTAATTGGACTACGGCGGACAGGTAGTATACGGTTTATTATTTTATGTTTTTTGCAGGCGCTGAAGTATGGTAAGTATGGTTAAATGAAGAATATTAAAATACTTTTTTCCTAATGTGTGTGTGTTTTATTAACCATTTACTAGTATTGGATTAATAATGGATAGGCGTCTTATTGACGCCTCTCCATTATTAACCCGGCTTAATGTCACCTTACAATAGCAAGGTGACATTAACCCCTTATTACCCCATATCCCACCGCTACACGGGCCCATATCGCACCGCTACACGGGTCCACAGCCGCCTTCTCTGGGGTGGCTGTGGACTGGTATTTGTAGCCGGGGGGAGGGGGCAATATCCATGGCCCCTCTCTAGGCTATAAGGCCGGCGTCACACTCAGCGTATGTAAATACGGTCCGTTTTTTACAGCCGTAATACTCAGAAAAGTCCCCAAAATAGTGATCCGTATGTCATCTGTAGGCAGGGTGTGTCAGCGTATTTTGCCCATGGCATCCTCCGTATGTAATCCGTATGGCATCCGTACTGCGATATTTTCTCGCAGGCTTGCAAAACCGACATCTGATGGATTTATGTGCTCAAATGTTCGTTAAAACATACATACAGTATATATATATATATATATATATATATATATATGTAATTGAGACACATATATATATATATATTCTGTATTTATATTTAATTCAGCGCGATATATGTGAAAAGCCGGTAATTCAATTGCCGGCTTTTCATTTCTCCTTCCCAAACCCGACATGATATGAGACATGGTTTACATACAGTAAACCATCTCATATCCCTTTTTTTTTGCATATTCCACACTACCAATGTTAGTAGTGTGTATGTGCAAAATTTGGGCGCTGTAGCTGCTTAAATAAAGGGATAAATGGCGGAAAAAATTGGCGTGGGCTCCCACGCAATTTTCTCTGCTAGAGTGGTTAAGCCAGTGACTGAGGGCAGATATTAATAGCCTAGAGAGGGTCCATGGTTATTGGCCCCCCTGGCTACAAACATCTGCCCCCAGCCACCCCAGAAAAGTCACATCTGGAAGATGCGCCTATTCTGGCACTTGGCCTCTCGCTTCCCACTCCCGTGTAGCGGTGTGATATGGGGTAATGAAGGGTTAATGTCACCTTGCTATTGTAAGGTGACATTAAGCCAGATTAATAATGGAGAGGCGTCAATTATGACACCTATCCATTATTAATCCAATAGTACAAAATGGTTAATAAAACACACACATTATTACAAAGTATTTTAATGAAATAAAGACTGTTGTGAAATTGGATTCTGGGCTCCCCCGGTGGCCACTTGTGGAATTGTACTTGTGTGCATCATCCCCTCTGTTCACCTGCTCCTATCAGGATGTGGGAGTCGCTATATAACCTTGCTCCTCTGTCAGTTTCATGCCGGTCAACAATGTAATCAGAAGCCTTTCTGTGCATGTTCCTGCTACCAGACAACTCCCAGCTAAGTGGACTTTTGTCCTTGTGTGTTTTTGCATTTTGTTCCAGTTCACAGCTGCTGTTTCGTTACTGTGTCTGGAAAGCTCTTGTGGTCGGAAATTGCCACTCTGGTGTTATGAGTTAATGCTAGAGTCTTAAAGTAATTTCTGGATGGTGTTTTGATAGGGTTTTCTGCTGACCATGAAAGTGCCCTTTCTGTCTTCCTGCTATCTAGTAAGCGGACCTCGATTTTGCTAAACCTATTTTCATACTACGTTTGTCATTTCATCTAAAATCACCGCCAATATATGTGGGGGCCTCTGTCTGCCTTTTGGGGAAATTTCTCTAGAGGTGAGCCAGGACTGTATTTTCCTCTGCTAGGATTAGGTAGTCCTCCGGCTGGCGCTGGGCATCTAGGAATAAAAAACGTAGGCATGCTACCCGGCCACTTCTAGTTGTGCGGCAGGTTTAGTTCATGGTCAGTATAGTTTCCATCTTCCAAGAGCTAGTTCTCATATATGCTGGGCTATGTTCTCTCGCCATTGAGAATCATGACAGTTTGACCGGCCCCAAAAAAAAGGGTTAAATTACTGGCTGAGAAAGGAGAGAAAAAAGAAGTCTGCTACAATTTTTTTTTTTTTTTCCTCTAGCTCTGAGTGTGCTCTTAATTGAATCACTTGCTAGTCTGCCTATACTGCAGCCTTCCTCTCTTTCTCTCCTTCTAATCCTTGAATGGCTCTGTGTTCACCTGTTTCAAATGGATCTTCAGAGTGTAGCTACAGGTTTGAATAATCTCGCCACAAAGGTACAAAATTTGCAAGATTTTGTTGTTCATGCACCTATGTCTGAGCCTAGAATTCCTTTGCCTGAATTCTTCTCGGGGAATAGATCTCACTTTCAAAATTTTAAAAATAATTGCAAATTGTTTTTGTCCCTGAAGTCTCGCTCTGCCGGAGACCCTGCACAGCAGGTCAGGATTGTAATTTCCTTGCTCCGGGGCGACCCTCAAGACTGGGCTTTTGCATTGGCACCAGGGGATCCTGCGTTGCTCAATGTGGATGCGTTTTTTCTGGCCTTGGGGTTGCTTTATGAGGAACCTCATTTAGAGCTTCAGGCGGAAAAGGCCTTGATGTCCTTGTCTCAGGGGCAAGATGAAGCTGAAATATACTGCCAAAAATTCCGCAAATGGTCTGTGCTTACTCAGTGGAATGAGTGCGCCCTGGCGGCGATTTTCAGAGAAGGTCTCTGATGCCATTAAGGATGTTATGGTGGGGTTCCCTGTGCCTGCGGGTCTGAATGAGTCCATGACGATGGCTATTCAGATCGATAGGCGTCTGCGGGAGCGCAAACCTGTGCACCATTTGGCGGTGTCTACTGAGAAAACGCCAGAAAATATGCAATGTGATAGAATTCTGTCCAGAAGCGAGCGGCAGAATTTTAGACGAAAAAATGGGTTGTGCTTCTATTGTGGTGATTCAACTCATGTTATATCAGCATGCTTTAAGCGTACTAAGAAGCCTGACAAGTCTGTTTCAATTAGCACTTTACAGTCTAAGTTTATTCTATCTGTGACCCTGATTTGTTCTTTGTCATCTATTACCGCGGACGCCTATGTCGACTCTGGCGCTGCTTTGAGTCTTATGGATTGGTCCTTTGCCAAACGCTGTGGGTATGATTTGGAGCCATTGGAGGCTCCGATACCTCTGAAAGGTTTTGACTCTACCCCATTGGCTAGTAATAAACCACAATACTGGACACAAGTGACTATGCGTGTTAATCCGGATCACCTGGAGGTTATTCGCTTTCTGGTGCTGTATAATCTACATGATGATTTGGTGCGAATCAAGCAGGGGGATGAGTGGAAAACCGCATTTAATACGCCCGAGGGCCATTTTGAGTATTTGGTGATGCCTTTTGGTCTTTCAAATGCCCCTTCAGTCTTCCAGTCCTTTATGCATGACATTTTCCGCGATTATTTGGATAAATTTATGATTGTGTATCTGGATGATATTCTGATTTTTTTGGATGACTGGGACTCTCATGTCCAGCAGGTCAGGAGGGTTTTTCAGGTTTTGCGGTCTAATTCCTTGTGTGTGAAGGGTTCTAAGTGTGTTTTTGGGGTTCAAAAGATTTCCTTCTTGGGATACATTTTTTCCCCCTCTTCCATCGAGATGGATCCTGTCAAGGTTCAGGCTATTTGTGATTGGACGCAACCCTCTTCTCTTAAGAGTCTTCAGAAATTTTTGGGCTTTGCTAACTTTTATCGTCGATTTATTGCTGGTTTTTCTGATGTTGTTAAACCATTGACTGATTTGACTAAGAAGGGTGCTGATGTTGCTGATTGGTCCCCTGATGCTGTGGAGGCCTTTCGGGAGCTCAAGCGCCGCTTTTCTTCCGCCCCAGTGTTGCGTCAGCCTGATGTTGCTCTTCCTTTTCAGGTTGAGGTCGACGCTTCTGAAATCGGAGCTGGGGCGGTGTTGTCGCAGAGAAGTTCCGACTGCTCCGTGATGAGACCTTGTGCTTTTTTTTCCCGTAAATTTTCGCCCGCCGAGCGGAATTATGATATTGGGAATCGGGAGCTTTTGGCCATGAAGTGGGCTTTTGAGGAGTGGCGTCACTGGCTTGAGGGGGCCAGACATCAGGTGGTGGTATTGACTGACCACAAAAATTTAATTTACCTTGAGTCTGCCAGGCGCCTGAATCCTAGACAGGCGCGCTGGTCGTTGTTTTTCTCTCGGTTTAATTTTGTGGTGTCGTACCTACCGGGTTCTAAGAATGTTAAGGCGGATGCCCTTTCTAGGAGTTTTGAGCCTGACTCCCCTGGTAATTCTGAGCCCACAGGTATCCTTAAAGATGGAGTGATATTGTCTGCCGTTTCTCCAGACCTGCGGCGGGCCTTGCAGGAGTTTCAGGCGGATAGACCTGATCGTTGCCCACCTGGTAGACTGTTTGTTCCTGATGATTGGACCAGTAGAGTCATCTCTGAGGTTCATTCCTCTGCGTTGGCAGGTCATCCTGGAATCTTTGGTACCAGGGATTTGGTGGCAAGGTCCTTCTGGTGGCCTTCCCTGTCACGAGATGTGCGAGGCTTTGTGCAGTCTTGTGACGTTTGTGCTCGGGCCAAGCCTTGTTGTTCTCGGGCTAGTGGATTGTTGTTACCCTTGCCTATCCCGAAGAGGCCTTGGACGCACATCTCGATGGATTTTATTTCGGATCTGCCTGTTTCTCAGAAGATGTCTGTCATCTGGGTGGTGTGTGACCGTTTCTCTAAGATGGTCCATCTGGTTCCCTTGCCTAAGTTGCCTTCTTCTTCCGAGTTGGTTCCTCTGTTTTTTCAAAATGTTGTTCGTTTGCATGGTATTCCGGAGAATATCGTTTCTGACAGAGGGACCCAATTCGTGTCTAGATTTTGGCGGGCATTCTGTGCTAGGATGGGCATAGATTTGTCTTTTTCGTCTGCTTTCCATCCTCAGACTAATGGCCAGACCGAGCGGACTAATCAGACCTTGGAGACATATTTGAGGTGTTTTGTGTCTGCGGATCAGGATGATTGGGTTGCTTTTTTGCCTTTGGCGGAGTTCGCCCTCAATAATCGGGCCAGCTCTGCCACCTTGGTGTCCCCGTTTTTCTGTAATTCGGGGTTTCATCCTCGATTTTCCTCCGGTCAAGTGGAATCTTCGGATTGTCCTGGAGTGGATGCTGTGGTGGAGAGGTTGCATCAGATTTGGGGGCAGGTGGTGGACAATTTGAAGTTGTCCCAGGAGAAGACTCAGCTTTTTGCCAACCGCCGTCGTCGTGTTGGTCCTCGGCTTTGTGTTGGGGACTTGGTGTGGTTGTCTTCTCGTTTTGTCCCTATGAGGGTTTCTTCTCCTAAGTTTAAGCCTCGGTTCATCGGCCCGTACAAGATATTGGAGATTCTTAACCCTGTGTCCTTCCGTTTGGACCTCCCTGCATCCTTTTCGATTCATAATGTTTTTCATCGGTCATTGTTGCGCAGGTATGAGGTACCGGTTGTGCCTTCCGTTGAGCCTCCTGCTCCGGTGTTGGTTGAGGGTGAGTTGGAGTACGTTGTGGAAAAGATCTTAGACTCTCGTGTTTCCAGACGGAAACTCCAGTATCTGGTCAAATGGAAGGGATACGGTCAGGAGGATAATTCTTGGGTCACTGCCTCTGATGTTCATGCCTCCGATCTTGTCCGTGCCTTTCATAGGGCTCATCCTGATCGCCCTGGTGGTTCTGGTGAGGGTTCGGTGCCCCCTCCTTGAGGGGGGGGTACTGTTGTGAAATTGGATTCTGGGCTCCCCCGGTGGCCACTTGTGGAATTGTACTTGTGTGCATCATCCCCTCTGTTCACCTGCTCCTATCAGGATGTGGGAGTCGCTATATAACCTTGCTCCTCTGTCAGTTTCATGCCGGTCAACAATGTAATCAGAAGCCTTTCTGTGCATGTTCCTGCTACCAGACAACTCCCAGCTAAGTGGACTTTTGTCCTTGTGTGTTTTTGCATTTTGTTCCAGTTCACAGCTGCTGTTTCGTTACTGTGTCTGGAAAGCTCTTGTGGTCGGAAATTGCCACTCTGGTGTTATGAGTTAATGCTAGAGTCTTAAAGTAATTTCTGGATGGTGTTTTGATAGGGTTTTCTGCTGACCATGAAAGTGCCCTTTCTGTCTTCCTGCTATCTAGTAAGCGGACCTCGATTTTGCTAAACCTATTTTCATACTACGTTTGTCATTTCATCTAAAATCACCGCCAATATATGTGGGGGCCTCTGTCTGCCTTTTGGGGAAATTTCTCTAGAGGTGAGCCAGGACTGTATTTTCCTCTGCTAGGATTAGGTAGTCCTCCGGCTGGCGCTGGGCATCTAGGAATAAAAAACGTAGGCATGCTACCCGGCCACTTCTAGTTGTGCGGCAGGTTTAGTTCATGGTCAGTATAGTTTCCATCTTCCAAGAGCTAGTTCTCATATATGCTGGGCTATGTTCTCTCGCCATTGAGAATCATGACAAAAGACACAGGTTGTTGTAATATTTTATTAGACTCTTAATCCACCTGAAGACCATCGTCCTGAAACAAAGTTAAAAAAACAAACAACAATATTCCATACCTTCCGTCGTTATGTCCCACGATGTAAATCCATCTGAAGGGGTTAAATCATTTTACAGCCAGGAGCTGTGCTAATGCAGCTGTGCTCCTGTCTGTAAAACCCCGGGTACTGAATGGAAAGCAGGGTGATCTGTAGTTACCTTGAGTCGCGGTGATGCGCCCTCTGCTGGATGTCCTCATATGAACTCGAGCAAGGGACCTTTTTCACGGCTCCAGTTCATGAGGACATGAACCCCACCTCCCGTAAAGAGAAACCCTGTGTCGATTTCTCAGTAAACTTATGCCAACATCTACATGGCGGTATTTGAGGACAGGTACGTGTACAGTTCCAGCCTCTGGCGCCACGTCAGAGCCTGGTGGCACTACATTGATGATATTTTCCTAATTTGGGATGGGACTTCGACAGAATTGGATGCGTTTCATAAGTATCTCAATGGTGTATATGTGGAGTTACAATTTACTTTAACATGTTCTACTACCCGACTCCAGTTCTTGGATACTCTGGTGTATAAGGAGGGTGAAAAACTAAAGACGAACATTTTTGTAAAGCAAACCGACAGAAATGGCTTGTTACTATTTGATAGTAACCACCCACGGAGGATGGTTAACTCCTTACCGTGGAGTCAACTACTGAGGGTGCGGAGAATAGTGTCAAATTACACTTTGGTTGACCAAAGGTTGGAAGAAATGTGTTCCAAATTTGTGAATAGGGGATATCCAAGGAAGGAGTTGGGTAGATTTAGCTCGAGGGCCCGTAATCTGTCACGTGAATCTATCCGTAAGACGAATTCTATAAAATGCCCTAGTGAGCGTATTCCATTTGTGTCGACTTACAATTCAGCTAGCAGTCAGGTGGATAGGATTTTAAAGAAACATTGGTTTGGTTTACAACGTGGCTTACCATCGATACCAGCTTTCAAATATTATCCTATGATGTCTTATAGAAGGGGGCGCAATTTGGGTGATAGTCTAGTCAAATCTGATATTGGGACATCCAAAATTTCAATTCAACAGACTTTGAGCACACCCCGGAATGGAAATTTTCCATGTCTGGGATGTGCTAGTTGTAATAATATGCTTAAAAGAGATTTCTTTCACCACCCTCATACGGGTAAGAAAATCTTTTTGAAAGAACGATATACCTGTACTTCGAGTTTTGTTGTTTATATGATTACGTGCCCGTGTGGGTTGGTATACGTGGGGGAGACCACGATGGAAGTGAGAGCCCGAATCAGTAAACAAAAAAGCACAAAAGCACAAAGGCACGATTCGGACAGGACTCACTGATTTGCCTATCCCTAAGCATTTTTTGGATAATAAACATTCAGTTAACCAACTACGTTTTAGGGTAATTGATAGTGTTCCGGCTTTAAGAAGAGGAGGAGATGGATTATTAATACTTAGGAAATGAGATGGATTTACACATTGGGGACATTACAACCCAGGGGTCTAAATTTGGACTTTAACCTGCAGGTATGTATCCCCAAATAACTCTATTCCCCTCTTTGATATAACAGAGTCATCAGTGTCTTGTTTTTAATGCGTTGATTGTTTATGTTTTTATTATCTTTGTTTCACTTGTTGTTTTGTATTTCCGGATATAGGTAATTGATGTGACGGTTGGTGGAGATCCTTGGAAAATACCATTCTGTTTTCTTTGTTGGTTTTGTAAATGAATAAAGTGGCGATATGGTATATTTGCCGTTAATCCATTGTCTCCCAACTGCCCCATTATAATAATGCAATAATTTATTGTTTATGTGGTTTTTAATCATCTGTTTTGAGTAATGTGTTATATCCATTATTTCTATGCAGTGGGGCTCCTTGGTAATTCTTTGGATTATTGCATCAGTTATTGTTTTTTGTAGCGTCACTTGGGTCACTGTTATGATCCTTAGTGGCTGAGGATCACGAATAGACCAGCAAGTGAATAAACTAAGGACAAGCTCTAGGGAGATGGTAACTGGACTGATCGCAAATCTGAACCTATCCAACACAACTAGAGGTAGCCGGTGAACGTGCCTAAATAATTCCTAGACGTCTCGAGCCAGCCTGAGGAACTAGCTACCCCTAAAGAGAAAGAAAGACCTCGCTTGCCTCCAGAGAAATAATCCCCAAAGATATAGAAGCCCCCAACAAATATTAACGGTGAAGTAAGAAGAAGGCACATACGTAGGGATGAAATCAGATTCAGCAAAAGAGGCCCACTAGTACTAGAAAGCAGAAAATAGAGCAGGGGTCTATGCGATCAATAAAAAACCCTTACAAAATATCCATCCTGAGATTTCAAGAACCCACACACCAACTAACGGTGTGTGGGGAGAAACTCAGCCCACTAGAGCATCCAGCAAGCGAGGGAATCACATTTTAGCAAGCTGGAACAGAAAACATGATAAACACTGCTGATCAAAAAATGAGCAAACAAAACTTAGCTTATCCTGGATGGACTGGGAGCAAGGTAGTCAGAAGGAATCTGAGTAGCACTGATTACATCGACAGCCGGCAACAAGTGAAAGTAAAACAGAGCTATATAGGAACCTCCCAGAGGATAACGAACCAGCTGATAGCCAGAGACCAGCAGGATAACAAACAAAGCCACCAGGGGGAGCCCAAAGCAAAAGTCACACCATACCACCAGTGACCACAAGAGGGAGCCTGAAAACAGAGTTCACAACAGGTCACCTTGGTAACCTACTGTGGTGGCGGTCTCACAGGCCCGCTATTGGTTCGGGTGCGTGTGCGCGGTCGCTGGACACACCCGCTTCGCGGTCACATGATCTGGGTGGTTCAGGGGTGGCGCGCCTGCGCTCCTGTGACACGGCTGATGTTGGGGGGAGTGGCGGTCACGTCATCGCTGGGCTCGCCCGTGTCGCGTTATGTGATGCGGGTTGGTGCCGGCTGTGGCGCGCCTGCGCTCTCTTGCAGTGGTCTGTGCTGTGTGGGAGTGTTGGATGCGTCGCCGCTGGGCGTGCTCATGTTGCGGTCACGTGATGTGGGTGGTCCTGGGTCGTGACGCACGTGCGCTCTCATTGTGCGGCTTGGGGGAACTCTGCGACTCTGTAGGTGAATAGGTGGACGACGCAGAAATATGATGCAGGTACGGATGTACTATGAAAGAGGTTGCCCGATTTGCTGTTTAGGTTATCTCCTAATGTATATGGATGTGCGATTGGCTGATTCCATTTTCGGCGCCAGCTCCCTTGATAAACTGGATTGGTTAAGGGGACCGATATAGGAACACAGACATTGGCGGATTGTTACCATGGATATGACAACGTTGGATTCTGATTTGCTCAACAGAAGATAAACACTGTACTATTGTTGTGTTTTGAGATGTTTTCACAATTATCTATGTTGCGGGTGTTTTCCTATTGATCACTATGGATTTTATGATTATCTGATGTATATTATATAATGTGTTTTTATAAGCAATTAGAGGCTGGATGGTGATTGGTGCCCTGCGTGGTATCCACACCATATAAGCCGGCATTTTGTACTTTTGTGTATGCTTGAAAAAGACCAGGTTCTGGTCGAAACGTTGCTGATTCATGGCGAAATAAACTATCTTTTTGATACCATTACACCCGGTTGGAGCGCTGTTCATCTACTTTTGGACTGTTTGGAGTTTCCAGGATGGTTCCCTGAACATGGAACGGGCGCCCCCTTGAGTGAGTGCTGTCAGCCCCTTCTTTTTTCTATTATATGGCCTCTCCAGTATTAATCTGGCTTAATGTCACCTTACAATAGCAAGGTGACATTACCCTTCATTACCCCATATCCCACCGCTACACGGGAGTGGGAAGAGAGGGGCCAAGTGCCAGAATAGGCGCATCTTCCAGATGTGCCTTTTCTGGGGTGGCTGGGGGCAGATATTTGTAGCCAGGGGGGGGCAATAACCATGGACCCTCTCTAGGCTACTAATATCTGCCCTCAGTCACTGGCTTTACCACTCTGGCAGAGAAAATTGCGCGGGAGCCCACGCCAAATTTTTCCGCGATTTAACCCTTTATTTTACCCGCTACAGTGCCCAAATTTTGCACATACACACTACTAACATTAGTAGTGTGGAATATGCAAAAAAAAAAGGGATATGACATGGTTTACTGTATGTAAACCATGTCTCATATCATGTCGGGTTTGGGAAGGAGAAATGAAAAGCCGGCAATTGAATTACCGGCTTTTCTATAGAACACTGCTGCGTATTTCTCGCAAGTCACACTGCTGGTCCATGTGTAATCCGTATTTTTCTCGCCCCCATAGACTTTCATTGGCGATTTTTTTTTTGCGCAATACGGTGACAAACGCAGCATGCTGCGATTTTGTACGGCCATACAAGATCGTATAATACGGATCAGTAAAATACGGCTGATAGGAGCTGGGACATAGGGAATCATTGGGCCGTGTGTTATGCGTATTTTACGGGTGTATTTTCTGCGCTCATACGTCCGTAAAACTCGCCAGTGTGAAGCCGGCCTCGATATCATCCCACAGCTGTCTGCGTAGCCTTTCTGGCTCTAAGATATAAGGGGACCCCACGTCATTATTTTTGGGGTCCCCTATTTTAATAGCCAGTAAAGGCTATGCAGACAGCTGCAGGCTGATATTCATAGCTGGATACAAATATTGACCCCCGGACGTCGGCTTTCCCCCTCTGGTGCAGAAAATTGCGTGGGAGCCCACGCCGTTTTTTTCCATTTTTTATTTTTTTTTAAATTAAAAGTTCATTAGGGCCTCTTCCACACTTGCGTCGGTACGGGTCCGTCGCTATGCGTCGGGCCGACGTACCGATGCACGTTGTGAAATTTGTGCACGACGTGTGCAGCGGATGCAGTTTTTCAATGCATCCACTGCCCATTCTGAAGTCCGGGGAGGAGGGGGCAGAGTTTTGGCCGCGCATGCGCGGTAGAAAATGGCGAAAGCGACGGAAAAAAAAATGTTCACTTGAACGTTTTTTCATGCCGACGGTCCGCCACAACACGACGGATCCCTTGCACGATGGACGCGATGTGTGGCCATCTGTCGCGATCCGTCGCTTATACAAGTCTATGGTTAAAAAACGCATCCTGCGAGCACATTTGCAGGATCGTTTTTTTCCCGCCGGATCCGTTTTTTTCTTATAGAGTTGTATTAGCGCCGGATTGCGCCTGATGGCCAAACGTTTCATCAATTTTTTGCCGGATAGATGCAGTATGTATGTAGTATGTATGTATGTTGTATGTATGTAGTATGTATGTAGTATGTATGTATGTAGTATGCATGTAGTATGTATGTAGTATGTTGCATGTATGTAGTATATATGTAGTATGTATGTAGTATGTATGTTGTATGTATGTTGTATGTATGTCGTATGTATGTATGCTGTATGTATGTAGTATGTATGTTGTATATATGTTGTATGTATGTGGTATGCTGTATGTATGTTGTATGTATGTAGTATGTTGTATGTATGTATGTAGTACGTATGTAGTAAGTTGTATGTATGCTGTATGTATGTATGTTGTATGTATGTATGTATGTAGTATATAGTATGTTGTATGTATGTTGTATGTATGTGGTATGTTGTATGTATGTAGTATGTTGCATGTATGTATGTAGTATATATGTAGTATGTTGTATGTATGCTGTATGTGTGTATGTTGTATGTATGTAGTATGTTGTATGCATGTAGTATGTAGTATGTAGTATGTATGTTTGTGGGTTTTTTTACATTCAACACATTAGTTGGATGATGGGACTACTACTGTCCCATCATTGGCTAATGTGTCAATCACTGCCATTGTAGCAGACATAGCCAGATGGGACTTGTAGTCCCATCGGACGATGCCTGCACACAAACACAAAGACCCCCGGCAGGCCGCACAGACCCCCGAGAGGCCCGTACAGACCCCCGGCAGGCCGCACAGACCCCCGGCAGGCTGCATAGACCCTCGAGAGGCCCGTACAGACCCCCAGCAGGCCGCACAGACCCCCAGCAGGCCGCACAGACCCCCGAGAGCCCCGTACAGACCCCCGGCAGCCTGAACAGACTCCCAGCAGGCCGCACAGACCCCCAGCAGGCCCGCACAGACCCCCGGCAGGCCGCACATACCACCGGCAGGCCCGTACAGACCCCCAGCAGGCCCGCACAGACCCCCCACGGTCACCCACAGACCCTGCCCACACACACAGACACACAGTCTCCGCCCACGCACAGCCCACACTCCCTTATAGTGCATCATTGCACTATAGGAACTTCCGATTCCGGTATCCGACATCTTAAAAGTATCGGAACTCAGTATCGGAAATCTGATACAGCGAATATCAGCCGATACCCGATATTTGCAGTATCGGAATGCTCAACACTAATTAATGCTCATCACAGTGACTGGGCTAAACTCCTGCCTTGGGCCGAATTCTCTTACAATAACCATGTGAGCGAGTCTTCGGCAAATTCTCCATTTTTTGTAATCTACGGTCAACACCCCAAAGTGCCTTTTCCCTGTGGCTGTCACCTCCGATATTCCAGCTGCCGATTCCCTTATCAGGAACTTTTCTAAGATCTGGGAGGACACCAAAAATGTCTTTGGTAAAATCATCTGAACGAATGAAAAGACATGCGGATAAGAGACATCTGGATTCACCTCTGTTTCATCCTGGACATAAGGTCTGGCTATCATCTAAGTATATCTGCCTCAAGGTACCATCCTATAAATTGAGTCTTCGCTTCATTGGTCCCTTCGAGGTGTTGAAACGGATTAATCCAGTAGCCTACAAACTCAAACTCCCGGCGTCCTTGCGAATCTCCAATGCCTTCCATGTGTCTCTTCTCAAACCTGTTGTCCTCAGTCCTTTCTTCAAGGTTCCTGGTGCCACTCTGACTATTGTCAGCGCTGAGGGCGTTTTCTTGGCCACCAAGAAAGTAAGAGAAAAGACCTTCCTTCTTGTGGATTAGAAGGGGTTTTGTCCTGACAAGAGGTCCTGGGAACTCAGGGAGAACATCCATGCCCTGGAGCAATTTCTGACAGGTTTGAAAAAGATGAGGCATAAGGGGGAGGGTACTGTAGCGCCTGCATCTCTGCCTGCAATCCTTCTCTCCCTGCAGAGAAACCAGCGTGCTCACCGCCAAGGCTCCAGTCCTCCTTCTTCCGGTTCTGCTGCTACCCGGGGTGCACGCACTCATAGCAGGTCTCCAGGCACTGTGCACACACTTCCTCTTTCTTAATGGGACTTCCTCCATAGTGTCTCCACCCAATAGCTGGAAGTCGCTTATTATTTAAACCGCCTCCTCCAACATGGAGGTGCCTGTGCAATGTTGTGAGTTTGTTTCTAACATGCTTGTCACTTCCCAGGTCCCTATACTAGCATCTCAGCCAGCTGAACCCGCTAGTGCTCACCTCAATGACAGCAGAGCCAGCTGCACCTGCCAGTGCTCCACTCAATGGCAGCAGAGCCAACTGCACCCGCCAGTGCTCACCTCAATGGCAGCAGAGCCAGCTTCACCCACCAGTGATCACCTCAACAGCAGCAGCGCCAACTGCACCCACCATTGCTCAACTTAACTGGAGCAGAGCCAGCTGCATCCACCAGTAATCACCTCAATGGCAGCCGAGCCAGCTGTACCAGCCAGTGCTCATCTCTCCATCAGACTGTCCTGGCTACACCTGTAGTTCCTGTCATCTTCTCTACCTGCCTGCATCTGTTGGACATTCACGTGGGCCATTCCAGCTATCCACTCCTAGGGGTCAGCCGCCATCTAAAATAGGTCAGTCCTGGAGTAGAACCTGGATTACCTCCTTTGCCTCTCCACATACCGTGGTGTCGTTAGCTGCTGCGTGTCTGTGGCTAGATTAGGTGAGGCTCCTAGTCAAGCCCCTCCAGATCTTCCTTGGGCTTTGGCGCAGTGGTTCCACCACCCAGCCCGTTACAGATCCCAACTCTGTTGTCCGTGGTTGTAGGGAGGGGACATAGGAAGCAAGCTTCAGTTTTACCCTGCCACCAAGACACCATGGACTTTTACCTCATGGAAGCACCTGACACATGAGCACCTTCTTGCTGCACTATCTACAACATAATGCCTGGATTGTTAGGATTGGACATAGTGCTGACTACTGGGTCACCACACTGTTAGATCCCTGGTAGAAGAGTAAATTTTGCCAGATGATTCCTCCCTCCGGAAAGGGAAGTGTGCATGCTGGATTATCGAAACATGCTTGTACACAATCTGAAGAGTGGTTTTCCCCAAAACAGCGGTCAGGCACACAGTGTGCATCGCAGTTATAGACTTCCAACCCCGGAAACATCGAATCGTCATTGCAAAAACATCAGGAGCAGTAGCAGAAGCAATTGGTGTAAGTCGTTTCACACATTTTTTTAGACCATCCTGCGCACCAGCAGAGCACAATTCTGACACATAGTGAACGACTGGAGAGAATGGTTGCACGGTGGCGCAGTGGTTAGCACTGCAGCCTTGTAGCGCTGGAGTCCCGAGTTCAAACCCCACTAAGGACAACATCTGCAAAGAGTTTGTATGTTCCGTGTTTGCGTGGGTTTCCTCTGGGTACTCTGGTTTCCTCCCACATTCTAAAAAGACATACTGATAGGGAATTTAGATTGTGAGCCCCATTGGGGACAGCGATGATAATGTGTGTAAAGCGCTGCGGAATATGTTAGCGCTATATAAAAATAAAGATTATTATTAAAGATTATTATAATGGTGCAGGAGTATCTCGAGCTCAATATCGATGCCATAGGGGAAGTTGGACCCTTTTGCATTTTGGTCTTCAAAAATGGAATAATGGCCTGAACTCGCCTGTCACGCCGTGGAGGTTTTGTCAAGCCTGGCAGCCAGCGTTCTTTCAGAAGTCGTCTTCAACGCTGCTGGTGGTGTCCTGACAGTTGTCCCCGGAAAGTGTAGATTGCCTAACTTTCATCAGGATGAACAAGAGTTATGACTGTGACGGCAGATGCGACCCAGCTGGCGCCTGCACGTCACCAGACCATGACAACGTGGGAACATTCTCAAGTGGGAACAGAATGTGGACCCACTGGACCACATAGAGTAACCTGGACCTACCCAGACTAGGGAAGGGCAGCAAGCAGGGTCTGTGGCAGCTGAGCAGATGGCAATATGCAGAACTAGATTACACCACACAACTTCAGGTTTGAAGAAGCAAAGTTTACTTAAATGAAAACACAGTACATAAACAAAACATAATAATGCCAGGATCCCGATTCTGCACATCAAGGAAAGGTACACATCTCAGGATAGCAGACGAAGGCAGGAGGACATCACGGGTTGATGTAGTCAGGGTTATCTGGCACGGGCATACTAGGACAGCCTCTATCTCAGGCCTCAGGCATAGCGCAGGCTCAGCATGAGAACATCAAACACTGACCTCGGACAGACTTCAGACGATGGCAGGGGTCATCACGGGTTGATGCAGTCCAGGGTCATTTGGCACAGGCATACTAGGATGGCCTCTCTCAGGCCTCAGGCTTAGCACAGGCTCAGCAGGAGAACATCGGACACCAACCTTGGACAGACATCAGAGGTCATCATGGGTTGATGCAGCCCAGGGTCATCTGGCACAGGCTTACTAGGACGGCCTCTCTCAGGCCTAAGGCATAGCACAGGCTCAGCTGGAGAACATCAGACACCAACCCAGGATAGACGTCATCACAGGGTGGACCCCGGGGAACCAGTGGAACTTCAGGTCACAGGAAGAACATCAGGACATCGGACACAGACGGGACATCTGGACAGGGGCTGGAGCTCAGGTCATCAGACTCAGATTGGACATCAGGTTGTCGGACACAGGCTGGACATCTGGACACAGGCTGGACCTCAGGACATCAGCCTCAGATTGGACATCAGGTCATCGGACACAGGCTGGATATCTGGACACAGACTGGACCTCAGGACATCGGATTCAGATTAGACATCAGGTCATCGGACACAGGCTAGATATCAGGACATCAGGACACATGCTGGACATCAGAAGATCAGGACACAGGCAGGACATCAGGAAACAGGCTGGACATCAGTACACAGGCTGGACCTCAGGACATAACGCAGAGGACACAGTTCAGACAGGATCATATACCGGATATGCAGCCTCCAGGATAGGCGTGTCTGGGTACTCTGCCCCAGAACAGGTGGAAAAACAAGACATAAACGTGTCTGGGCACTCTGCCTCCAGAGCAGGAGGAAAAAATGAGACACAAACAGATCTGCGTACTATGACCCCAGAACAGGCGGAAAAACAAGATACTAATGGATCTGGGTACTCTACCTCCAGAACAGGTGGAAAACAGGTATCGCCTCTCCCAGAACATACTGCAGGCAGAACGGGAGCTGGATACCTCACACACAAGGCAAAACTCAGAAACGCAATGCAATGCTCTGGCAATGCCCAACATGAAAGAGAGAGTTTATATAGGAACTGCCCCTCAGCGATAGGCTGAGGAAAGCAACACAGGTGCACACACAAACTCTAATAAAAGCAGGGTAGGTGTGGCCACGCGCACCCTAAGCACAAACAGAAACCATTACAGCACAGACAGCACAAGAACTGTGGCTTAGGGCACCTGGCAGCGATTGCTAGCCTGAACCAGGGCTGCCACTAGAAATTTCGGGGCCCCATACTGGCAAAATTTTCGGGGCCCCCTTGAGACTCCGCCCAGGCTCCACCCCAGCCCCGCCTCCACGCTCCACCCCTCAAACTGTCCACAGTCCCACCGCTCTCTCTTGGAAAAACTCCACTTCTCACCAATCACACATTGAGGGTACGTATCCATCTTCAGGATGGCCGGCGGTTGCGTCGGAGCGGCAAACCCGCTCGGCGCTAAGCCCCGCCCCCTACTGTGACGCGATGATGCCGGATGTGTTCATTGCACACATCCGGGATCATCGCACCCCACACATAGGGTCCTGTGTGATAGCTTGCGGCGGCGCAGCTGCCGCAAGGAACACGGGCATGCTGCGATCTTAAAAGAAGCGCCGCATGTCCGGAGTCGCAGGGCCGCCGGGTGCGTGTTACCACGCATAGTGGAGATGGGATTTCATAAAATCCCCTTCACTATGCTGGAACATCTGGACGCTGCGTGTTTGACGCTGTGGCCCCACGCAGCGTCAAACACGTAGCGTTTACTTAACGTGGACACATACCCTAACAGTTCCCATCACCAGATCACACATATAGCCGGCAGCTTTTGTTTTGGCCAAAAGATTTTGTAAGCCGCCACCATAACACGGTAGACTCTTTTGGTGAGGCCCTACTCTGCTGTAACCTATTAAATATTTGTTAAAATATGCAATACAATTTAGGTATATTTTTATTTATTTTTCAATTTTTAAAATGACCAATAATATCACATAAAAAGAACAAATACCGCTACACCATGACCAGATGACATATTACCACCACAGTGATCGAATAATATCACATACAAGGGACAAATACCGCTACACCATGACCAGACCGCATATTACCACCACAGTGATCGAATAATATCACATACAAGGAACAAATACCGCAACACCATGTCCAGACCACATATTACCACCACATAGTTACTGAATACTACAATTCTGATCAGTAATAAAAAAAAAGCACCACACTATCACCATAAGTGCCATTATACACAGGAGATCTGTACTTAGTATGCAGTGTCTGTGTACAGATAATACAGTGATCACTAGTGAAATTATACTCAGGACCTCTGTATACAGTATACAGTGTATAGTGTCAGTGTATAGGTAACACTGACTTACCAGTGACGTCTCTAGGTGAAGTCCTTCATCTTTCATCCAGCACAGACCGCCATCATGTTTTCCAGCCAGGACTCGTTTCTGCAGGAAATAACACAGTTATCTCGAGCTCCGCTTGTAGAACACATTACTTAATTTTTCCCAACTTCTACATTACACCGCATAAAGAAAAAGAGGCGACATAGTGTCACTCTACACAGTAACAGGACCGCCCCCTCATTTAAAACAGTGTCCTCAAAAAATAAATACATCACTGCAGTAATAATATCCCTTAATTAGTCCCTATGGTAATAATATTCCCCATCCTGGCCCCCGTGTGTCTCATTCCTGGCTCCAGCCATATGTTCTCCCATCCTGCCCTCATGAGTATCCATCCTGCCCCATATGATCTCCCCATCCTGCCCCATCTGTCTCCATCGTATCCATCCTGCCCCATGATCCTGCACAATCTGTCTCCAATTCTGCCCCCAGTGTCTCCAATCATGCCTCCTGTGTCTCCAATCCTTCCCCATCTGTCTCCAGTCATGCCCCCATGTCTTTCATCATACCCCATATCTCCATTCTGCCCCTGTGTCCAGCATCATTCATAGCCCCTGTGTCCAGCATCATTCATAGCCCGTGTCCAGCATCATTCATAGCTAGTGTTGAGCGATACCGTCCGATACTTGAAAGTATCGGTATCGGAAAGTATCGGCCGATACCGGCAAAGTATCGGATCCAATCCGATACCGATACCCGATACCAATACAAGTCAATGGGACTCATGTATCGGACGGTATCCCTGATGGTTCCCAGGGTCTGAAGGAGAGGAAACTCTCCTTCAGGCCCTGGGAACCATATAAATGTGTAAAAGAAAGAATTAAAATAAAAAATATAGCTATACTCACCTCTCCGACGCAGCCGGGACCTCAGCGAGGGAACCGGCAGCGTTGTTTGTTTAAAATTCGCGCTTTTACTTGGTTACGTGAATTCCCGGCTTGTGATTGGTCAGGGCGGCCATGTTGCCGGGACGCGGACCAATCACAGCAAGCCGTGACGAAATTACATCACGGCTTGCTGTGATTGGTCCGCGTCCCGGCAACATGGCCGCCATTAACCAATCACAAGCCGTGACGTCACGGGAGGCTGGACTTGCGCACTTTTTAAAAAGCGTGCGTGTCCAGCCTCCCGTGACGTCACGGCTTGTGATTGGTTAATGGCGGCCATGTTGCCGGGACGCGGACCAATCACAGCAAGCCGTGACGTAATTTCGTCACGGCTTACTGTGATTGGTCCGCGTCCCGGCAACATGGCGCCGTGACCAATCATAAGCCGGGACGTCACTGGAGGCTGGACACGCGCGCTTTTTAAAAAGTGCGCAAGTCCAGCCTCCCGTGACGTCACGGCTTGTGATTGGTTAATGGCGTCCATGTTGCCGGGACGCGGACCAATCACAGCAAGCCGTGACGTAATTTCGTCACGGCTTACTGTGATTGGTCCGCGTCCCGGCAACATGGCGCCATGACCAATCATAAGCCGGGACGTCACTGGAGGCTGGACATGCGCGCTTTTTAAAAAGTGCGCAAGTCCAGCCTCCCGTGACGTCACGGCTTGTGATTGGTTAATGGCGGCCATGTTGCCGGGACGCGGACCAATCACAGCAAGCCGTGACGTAATTTCGTCACGGCTTGCTGTGATTGGTCCGCGTCCCGGCAACATGGCCGCCCTGACCAATCACAAGCCGGGAATTCACGTAACCAAGTAAAAGCGCGAATTTTAAACAAACAACGCTGCCGGTTCCTTCGCTGAGGTCCAGGCTGCGTCGGAGAGGTGAGTATAGCGATATTTTTTATTTTAATTCTTTCTTTTACACATTTTTACATTAATGTTGTTTCGATACCGATACCCGATATCACAAAAATATCGGATCTCGGTATCGGAAATTCCGATACAGCAAGTATCGGCCGATACCCGATACTTGCAGCATCGGAATGCTCAACACTATTCATAGCCCCTGTGTCCAGCATCATTCATAGCCCCTGTGTCCAGCATCATTCATAGCCCCTGTGTCCAGCATCTCTGCCCCTGTGTCCAGCATCTCTGCCTCTGTGTCCAGCATCTCTGCCCCTGTGTCCAGCATCTCTGCCCCTGTGTCCAGCATACTGCCCCTGTGTCCAGCATCATTCATAGCCCCTGTGTCCAGCATCATTCATAGCCCCTGTGTCCAGCATCTCTGCCCCTGTGTCCAGCATCTCTGCCCCTGTGTCCAGCATCTCTGCCCCTGTGTCCAGCATCTCTGCCCCTGTGTCCAGCATACTGCCCCTGTGTCCAGCATACTGCCCCTGTGTCCAGCATCTCTGCCCCTGTGTCCAGCATCTCTGCCCCTGTGTCCAGCATCTCTGCCCCTGTGTCCAGCATACTGCCCCTGTGTCCAGCATACTGCCCCTGTGTCCAGCATACTGCCCCGTGTCCAGCATCTCTGCCCCTGTGTCCGGCATCTCTGCCCCTGTGTCCAGCATCTCTGCCCCTGTGTCCAGCATTCTGCCCCCTGTGTCCAGCATCTCTGCCCCTTTGTCCAGCATTCTGCCCGTGTCCAGCATTCTGCCCCGTGTCCAGCATTCTGCCCCGTGTCCTGCATACTGCCCCCTGTATCCAGCATCTCTGCCCCTTTGTCCAGCATTCTGCCCCGTGTCCAGCATCTCTGCCCCTTTGTCCAGCATACTGCCCCTTTGTCCAGCATTCTGCCCCTTTGTCCAGCATCTCTGCCCCTTTGTCCAGCATTTTGCCCCCTGTGTCCAGCATTCTGCCCCGTGTCCAGCATTCTGCCCCGTGTCCAGCATCTCTGCCCCTTTGTCCAGCATTCTGCCCCCTGTGTCCAGCATACTGCCCCCTTGTCCAGCATACTGCCCCCTGTGTCCAGCATCTCTGCCCCCTGTGTCCAGCATCTCTGCCCCCTGTGTCCAGCATCTCTGCCCCGTGTCCAGCATCTCTGCCCCCTGTGTCCAGCATTCTGCCCCCTGTGTCCAGCATTCTGCCCCCTTGTCCAGCATACTGCCCCCTGTGTCCAGCATCTCTGCCCCCTGTGTCCAGCATCTCTGCCCCCTGTGTCCAGCATCTCTGCCCCCTGTGTCCAGCATCTCTGCCCCTTTTTCCAGCATTCTGCCCCCTGTGTCCAGCATACTGCCCCCTTGTCCAGCATACTGCCCCGTGTCCAGCATCTCTGCCCCCGTGTCCAGCATCTCTGCCCCCTGTGTCCAGCATCTCTGCCCCCTGTGTAGCATCTCTGCCCCCTGTGTCCAGCATCTCTGCCCCCTGTGTCCAGCATCTCTGCCCCCTGTGTTCAGCATCTCTGCCCCCTGTGTCCAGCATCTCTGCCCCCTGTGTCCAGCATCTCTGCCCCCTGTGTCCAGCATCTCTGCCCCCTGTGTCCAGCATCTCTGCCCCCTGTGTCCAGCATCTCTGCCCCCTGTGTCCAGCATTCTGCCCCCTTGTCCAGCATACTGCCCCCTGTGTCCAGCATCTCTGCCCCCTGTGTCCAGCATCTCTGCCCCCTGTGTCCAGCATCTCTGCCCCGTGTCCAGCATCTCTGCCCCGTGTCCAGCATCTCTGCCCCCTGTGTTTAGCATCTCTGCCCCCTGTGTCCAGCATCTCTGCCCCCTGTGTCCAGCATCTCTGCCCCCTGTGTCCAGCATCTCTGCCCCCTGTGTCCAGCATACTGCCCGTGTCCAGCTTTCTGCCCCAGCGTGTCCAGCGTTCTGCCCCGGGCCCCAGCGTGTGTGTCCAGCGTTCTGCCCCGGGCCCCAGCGTGTCCAGCGTTCTGCCCTGGGCCCCACCCTCCTGGGATCGCCGCTCTCAAAAAAAAAAAAAAAAGAGTTCTTACCTTGTCATGCGCTCCTGCGGCGGGGAACCACCTCACTTCCTCCACGCAGGTGAAGGACGCACTCGCCGGCGGCTGACAATGACGTCAGACGCCGGCGAAGTGCGACTGCGCACTGCGGCCGCTCAAGTCAGCTGCCAGCCTCCGACTGGCTGGCGGCGGCTGTTAACCATTGACGTGCGGGCACGGGCCCGCACATCAATAGTGGCCTGCAGCGCCGGCAGGGGGGGCCCGCAGCGCCGGCAGGGGGGGGCCCGCAGCGCCGGCAGGGTGGGGCCCGGTGAGCAGATTAGACGGGGCCTGATGTGGCTCCCTCTGCTCACCGGGCCCCATACGTCAGTCATGGCTGTCATGCCCTGATGGCGGCCCTGGCCTGAACACACGTGGAAAGTCATGCACCAGCTGAAGAGGACCGTGCAACCCGCGGATAGCTTCCACAGTGGCAGCCAGCCAAGATGCACATCACAGGTAATGTAGGGCTTTGCTATTGGGACCTCCTACCAGTGTCCCCCACGCTCTCACCACTTGAGACCAATGTCCTCCCTGATAGAGCCGGTCATTGGTGGCACCCCTAAGCTTAATTCAACACGATCCCTGACTAAGGGCGTTCATTATTCCTCATTCAATTTTAGGTCTCACACACAGGGCATCATACAACCGTTGGCATTTCATTACCTTACCAGCAAATAGGTATTTAACCATTGACTCTTTTGGTACTACCATAATCTAGCCTCACCTTTGGTTTCATGATACTGATCTATATCCCCTATTAACCCTTTATAGCACTACCCATTTGTCTAAAACAAAGGATTTGCTACATTTACGTATCATTATCACCATACCAAGGTAACTAGTGTTTTCTGTCACCTCTCTTGTCTCCTTCTGGTCTAAACCACTTTGACTTCTAGACCACCTATATTCTCCACGTCCATGATGTCATTAGCATCTTATTCACCTTGGTGTATTCATTGGTGCCTTTAAGGTTCTATGGTTGCTTGTCGTGCCTTTTTAAAAAATTTACGTATGTTTATTTTTTGTCTTTTAGCGATGGTATGATTAAGACTCGGGAGAGTCGAAACGTCATGTTGTGTTACTATATTTGGTTGCTTATCTTACGTTTGTAGAAGTGCTCCCATGTGTTACTTATATTGAGTTATGTTTAATAAACTCACACTATCTTGCATAATTGATCACTAGAGTGTGCAGTGTCTTCCAAACAATATTTGTTGCCTGAATTTAGCAGGGCTCTCACAGCATCAGGCCTACACCTGTCACTCATCTACCTGTTACTAATCAATGATTTAGCTACAAATGCTAGTCCAAGCACTGTCCCAGGCCTTGCCACATGCACTCATTCTGCGCAATTATATGATTTGCACTCTGGGTGAGTTGGGCGGTTGGAGAGTTTTGAAGCCGGGGGAAACAAGGGTAATTGTGGTGCCACCTCTTAGGACTGTACTGTGTGTGTTGTTAAGGTGTAGGAAGAGGAGGAGAGGCCACTTGATGCAGTTCTTGGCATACACTGGAGCACATGATCTTTCTGGCCCTCATCTACAAGGCGTACCACTGTGCGGCTGCCTAAGAAAGGGAGTTGAGTAGCCGATCCAGTAACACAAGTTGTCATTTTTGAATAGGACAAGCCATTGTTTATTCAGTAGAGATTTAAGTAACATTACCTTCTACCCCACGTACACCTCGAACACCAAGCCTATTCCCCCTTCCACCACAAGCTTATTAGATATACCCTTCCCTCTTATAAACAAATGTTTCACAACCCTAGGCCCAACCTGTCAGCCACCTGTCACTAAAGTAATAATCAGTATTTATTGGCTGAAATAGTGTGACTAGACCACGAAATTAGCACAAAAGATTTATATGTTGAACTGTAGACTGGTGGTGAGACCATAAAATTAGCCCAAAAGATTTTGTTTATGAAATGAGGCATGGTGCCTGCACCAGACTATTATCCCAAACAATTTGGATTATCAAATGAGGCCTGGTGCCTGCACTAGAGTATTATCACAAACTATTTCAATCATGAAATGCGGTCTGGTGCCTGCAACAGACTATAATTTTTTGCGATAATAGTCTGGTGCAGGCACCAAAACTCATTTCATTATGCAAATAGTTTGGGATAATACTCTGGTGCAGGCACCCGTGTTGTGAATTCCGCACTTGGGCTCCCTCCGGTGGTTATAAGTGGTAATGTTGTGAGTTCTGATCTTGGGCTCCCTCCGGTGGTTATAAGTGGTACTGCTGCTCCTTTGGATTTCAGCAATCATCAGGTGCGTCCACTTATTACCAGTTCTGATTGGGCTATTTAATCTGGCTAGACCCTTTCCTTAGTGCCAGTTGTCAATTATTCTTTGGTGGATTCGCATCTCTGCTTGGATTCTCCTGCTATTCTGACCAAATCATCAAAGATAAGTCCTGGCTTGGTTTTTTGCAGTCCACATGCTGTGGACTTAATAGTTCAGTGCATTTTATGTTTTCTCTTGTCCAGCTTTGTCAGTATGGATTTATTCAGTTAAGCTGGAAGCTCTGGAGAAGCAGATTTACCCTCCACACCTTTAGTCAGGTGTGGAGATTTTTGTAATCTCTGTGGTGGATTTTTCTAGTATTTTAATACTGACCGCACAGTATTCTGTCCTGTACTTTCTATCTAGCTAGAGTGGCCTCCTTTGCTAAATCCTGGTTTCATTCTGCGTTTGTTATTTTCCTCTCCTCTCACAGTCAATATTTGTGGGGGGCTGTTTATCCTTTGGGGATTTTCTCTGAGGCAAGATAGCTTTCCTGTTTCTATCTTTAGGGGTATTTAGTCCTCAGGCTGTGACGAGGTGTCTAGGCAGTGTTAGGAACATCCCACGGCTACTTCTAGTTGTTGTGTTAACTTCAGGATCTGCAGTCAGTACAGGTACCACCTCCTCCAGAGCACGTCCCATGTTGCTCCTAAACCACCAGATCATAACAGTACAACTGGCCAACAATGAGTTAAATGCATCTCAAAAGAAGGAAAGAAAAGTTCTGAGCCATTTTTTTTCTGCAGTCTGTTATGTCTTTCCTTTCCTCTTAATCTCTGGGTGGTTCAGGACTTTGGCACTGGCATGGATGTTCAGGGTTTGTCTTCTCGTGTGGATCAACTTGCTGCAAGAGTACAGGGTATTCTAGATTATGTTGTTCAGACTCCGGCTTTAGAGCCTAGAATTCCTACTCCTGATTTGTTTTTTGGGGACAGGTCCAAGTTTTTGAACTTTAAAAATAACTGCAAACTGTTTTTTGCTCTTAAACCCCGTTCCTCTGGTGATCCCATTCAGCAGGTAAAAATTGTCATCTCTCTGCTGCGTGGTGATCCTCAGGACTGGGCATTCTCCCTTGAATCAGGGAATCCGGCATTGCTTAATGTAGACGCATTTTTTCAAGCGCTAGGATTATTGTATGACGAACCTAATTCAGTGGATCATGCAGAAAAGACCTTGATAACCCTGTGTCAGGGTCAGGAAGCGGCAGAATTATACTGCCAGAAATTTAGAAAATGGTCTGTGCTCACTAAATGGAATGAGAATGCATTGGCAGCAATTTTCAGAAAGGGTCTTTCTGAAGCCGTTAAAGATGTTATGGTGGGGTTCCCCACGCCTGCTGGTCTGAGTGATTCTATGTCTCTGGCCATTCAGATTGATCGGCGCTTGCGCGAGCGCAGAGTTGTAACGCCATAGTGTGCCTATGGCGTTGTCCTCTGAGCAGAGTCCAGAGCCTATGCAGTGTGATAGGATTTTGACTAGAGCTGAGCGGCAGGGATTCAGACGTCAGAATGGGCTGTGTTTTTACTGTGGCGATTCTGGTCACGTTATTTCTGATTGCCCTAAGCGTACTAAGAGAGTCGCTAGGTGTGTTACCATCAGTACTGTACAGCCCAAATTTCTGTTATCTGTGACCCTGATCTGCTCATTATCGTCATTTTCTGTTATGGCATTTGTGGATTCAGGCGCTGCTCTGAACTTAATGGACTTAGAATTCGCCAAGCATTGTGGTTTCTCCTTGCAGCCTTTGCAGAACCCTATTCCTTTGAGGGGTATTGATGCTACACCTTTGGCCAAAGATAAATCTCAGTTTTGGACACAGCTGACCATGTGCATGGCGCCAGCACATCAGGAAGATTGCCGTTTTCTGGTGTTGCATAATTTGCATGATGTTGTTGTACTGGGTTTTCCATGGTTACAGGTACATAATCCGGTGCTGGATTGGAAATCTATGTCTGTGACTAGTTGGGGTTGTCAAGGGGTTCATAGTGACGTTCCTTTGATGTCAATTTCCTCTTCCCTCTCTTCTGAAGTTCCTGAGTTTTTGTCGGATTTCCAGGATGTATTTGATGAGCCCAAGTCCAGTTCCGTTCCTCCACATAGGGATTGTGATTGTGCTATTAACTTGATTCCTGGCTGTAAGTTCCCTAAGGGCCGACTTTTCAATCTGCCTGTGCCAGAGCATGCCGCCATGCGGAGTTATGTTAAGGAGTCTTTGGAGAAAGGGCATATTCGGCCATATTCGTCACCATTGGGAGCGGGATTCTTTTTTGTTGCCCAGAAAGATGGCTCCTTGAGACCCTGTATTGATTATCGCCTTCGTAATAAGATCACGGTCAAATTTCAATACCCGTTGCCTTTGCTTTCTGATTTGTTTGCTAGGATTAAGGGGGCTAGTTGGTTTACTAAGATTGACCTTCGAGGGGCGTATAATCTTGTTCGTATTAAACAGGGTGAGGAATGGAAAACTGCATTTAATATGCCCGAAGGCCATTTTGAATACCTTGTGATGCCTTTCGGGCTTTCTAATGCTCCATCTGTATTTCAGTCCTTCATGCATGATATTTTCCGCAATTATCTTGATAAATTCATGATTGTATATTTGGATGATATTTTGATTTTTTCCGATGATTGGGAGTCTCATGTGAAGCAGGTTAGGATGGTATTTCAGATCCTTCGTGATAATGCTTTATTTGTGCCTATTTGGAGTTCAGAAGGTTTCTTTTTTGGGTTTAATTTTTTCTCCCTCGTCTATAGAAATGGATCCTGTTAAGGTCCAGGCCATTCATGATTGGATTCAACCCACATCTGTGAAGAGCCTTCAGAAATTTTTGGGCTTTGCTAATTTTTATCGCCGTTTCATTGCCAACTAGTGTTGAGCATTCCGATACCGCAAGTATCGGGTATCGGACGATACTTGCGGGTATCGGAATTCCGATACCGAGATCCGATACTTTTGTGGTATCGGGTATCGGTATCGAAACAACATTAATGTGTAAAATTAAGAATTAAAATAAAAAATATTGCTATACTCACCTCTCCGACGCAGCCTGGACCTCACCAAGGGAACCGGCAGCGTTGTTTGCTTAAAATGCGCGCTTTTCCTTCCTCCCGTGACGTCACGGCTTGTGATTGGTCGCGTGCCGCCCATGTGGCCGCGACGCGACCAATCACAGCAAGCCGTGACGTAATTTTCAGGTCCTCAATGCCTAATTCTAGGCATTCAGGAATTTAAAATTACGTTCCGGCTTGTGATTGGTCGCGTCGCGGTCACATGGGCGACGCGACCAATCACAAGCCGTGACGTCATGGGAGGCAGGAGACGCGCGCATTTTTAAAATTATGTCACGGCTTGTGATTGGTTGCGTGCCGCCCATGTGACCGCGACGCGACCAATCACAGCAAGCCGTGACGTAATTTCAGGTCCTCAATGCAGAAATAGGCATCAGGACCTGAAATTACGCGACGCGACCAATCACAAGCTGGAACGTAATTTTAAATTCCTGAATGCCTAGAATTAGGCATTGAGGACCTGAAAATTACGTCACGGCTTGCTGTGATTGGTCGCGTCGCGGCCACATGGGCGACGCGACCAATCACACGGGAGGAAGGAAAAGCGCGCATTTTAAGCAAACAACGCTGCCGGTTCCCTCGGTGAGGTCCAGGCTGCGTCGGAGAGGTGAGTATAGCAATATTTTTTATTTTAATTCTTTCTTTTACACATTAATATGGTTCCCAGGGCCTGAAGGAGAGTTTCCTCTCCTTCAGACCCTGGGAACCATGAGGGATACCGTCCGATACTTGAGTCCCATTGACTTGTATTGGTATCGGGTATCGGTATCGGATTAGATCCGATACTTTGCCGGTATCGGCCGATACTTTCCGATACTGATACTTTCAAGTATCGGACGGTATCGCTCAGCACTATTGCCAACTTCTCCAGTGTGGTTAAACCCCTGACCGATTTGATGAGGAAGGGCGCTGATGTGACGAATTGGTCCTCTGCGGCGGTTGCTGCCTTTCAGGAGCTTAAACGCCGATTTACTTCTGCCCCTGTGTTGCGTCAGCCGGATGTTTCTCTTCCTTTTCAGGTTGAGGTTGACGCTTCTGAGATTGGGGCAGGGGCCGTTTTGTCTCAGAGGAATTCTGATGGTTCTTTGATGAAACCGTGTGCCTTCTTTTCCAGAAAGTTTTCGCCCGCGGAGCGCAATTATGATGTCAGCAATCGGGAGTTGTTGGCTATGAAGTGGGCATTTGAGGAGTGGCGACATTGGCTTGAGGGAGCCAAGCACCGCGTTGTGGTCTTGACTAGTGTTGAGCATTCCGATACCGCAAGTATCGGGTATCGGCCGATACTTGCGGTATCGGAATTCCGATACCGGGATTCCGATACTTGCCGCGTATCGGATACCGGAATCGGAAGTTCCCAGATTCAAAATGCACAAATTCAGCCAATGAGAATGATTCCAAGTGTGGGCACATCCTGTTCAGCATGGAGGGCATGAAACTACTGGCAAGGCTGTGATTGGCTGCTGAAATGATGTCATGATGCAGTTTAAAAGTCGCTGGCGCCATTTTGCGATCACTCTGCTGTGAATTCAGTTAGTGACAGGACGCTGTTTGCTGACTGAGGGCCAGTTTAGAGATAGCGATTTGCTTCTTTGTGCTTTCCAAAGGCTAATTTAGCAACCGCTGTGTTCACCTACTATTCACCTTGCTTTTGCCTTGTAGCGCTGTTTTCACAGCGATCTGCAAGGTCTGTGTGTGTGTGTGTGTGAGTGCAGCCCACTCTCTAGTCTGAGTGCAGCCACATAGGCCATCCATAGCTGGTTGTATTCAGTTCAGGGAGGGTGGTTCATTGCCTCATACTGTTCTTTTTTTTTTTTTTTTTTCCAAGTAGTGTAGTCTGCTGCTAATTTATTCAAAAAAATCCTATTAGTGTCTTTCCACCCGTCTCCAGCTAATTTGTGGAAAAACACTACATAGGATAACGTAGAGGAGGGTTTTTGGGCCTTGCAGCGCCGTTTACGGCTGTCTGCACGGTCTCCGTGTGACTGCAGCTCGCCTTGTAGTCTGTGAGCAGCCATAGCCTGGTTGTCTCCAGCTCAGGGTTCTTCACTGCGTCATACCGCCAAATCAATTTTCATTTTGTTTTAAGTAGTGCAGGCTGCTGCACATTTTTTCAAAAAATTCCTATTAGTGTCTTTCCACCCGTCTCCAGCTAATTTGTGGAAAAACACTACATAGGATAACATAGAGGAGGGTTTTTGGGCCTTGCAGCGCCGTTTACGGCTGTCTGCACGGTCTCCGTGTGACTGCAGCTCGCCCTGTAGTCTGTGAGCAGCTATTGCCTGGTTGTCTCCAGCTCAGGGTTCTTCACTGCGTCATACCGCCAAATCAATTTTCATTTTGTTTTAAGTAGTGCAGGCTGCTGCACATTTTTCAAAAAATTCCTATTAGTGTCTTTCCACCCGTCTCCAGCTAACTTGTGGAAAAACACTACATAGGATAACGTAGAGGAGGTTTTTTGGGCCTTGCAGCGCCGTTTACGGCTGTCTGCACGGTCTCCGTGTGACTGCAGCTCTATCTGTTGTCAGTTCAGCCCCCAAAAAATAAATAAATAATAAAGTTCACCAAACACACCAGTTACACCACTTTACATTTGTGTAGGCCACATTAGCTCATATTAAAGTCTAGTCCACACTTTAGAAAATTAGTGTTTCTTATACTGTGTTGTTCAGGAATAATCACACAAAGCCGTTAGTACTTTTCTGCTTATCTTTATCAGTCAACCAAGATGAAGAAGGCAGTGAGTAAGGCACGTGGGCGTGGGCGTGGGCGCGGAGCAGGGAGGGGACGTGGGGATTCTGTGCCTGCTGCGGGCACCGGTGACTCATCAGCACCCACTTTCACCAGGCAACAGTCATTCATGCGCAGCTTTGTGTCAGAGCGCCGTACACCGCTGCTGCGTGAAGAACAAATTGAAGCCGTTGTCGGATGGATGGCAGCTAATGCATCAACTTCAATTAGTGCCACATCCTCTCAGACACAGAGCACTGGAGAGCAGCCATCTGTCTCTTCACCACCTGCCAAATTGCCCAGGCAGACAGAGAGCCCAGGACAGGAGCCGTCTCTACTTCTGTTCTCTGAATCTCTTGGCTTGGAAACAGGGGGCCAGCCAAGCAGCATTGGAGAAATGGAAGAAGAGGCAGGGTGCAGTGATGCCCAACAGCTTTTTCTGTCTTCCTCTGAAGAGGCGGGTGGGCCAGTGGCTCCGGTCACCACATCGCAGGCCGCATCAGCTGATGATGACACTCAGGTGCCACTTACTGGTGCGTGCTCTGCTGCTGAGACTACCCAGGAGGAGCAGTTGGGGGCAGAGGGTAGTGTAGATGATGAGGTCCTTGACCCATCTTGGCGTGAGGGACAGGAAGGTGGTGGGAGCAGCTCTGAGGAAGAGATTCCCCGTACGGCCCAAAGAGGGAGAGGGAGGGGGAAGACTGCGGATCCTGCAGCCTCCGCTTTGGCACCCGTTAGGAGCATGTCTCTTCCAAAAGCCAAAAAGGGCGCTCCCAAGACTTGCAGTGCCTGGTCCTTTTTTGACACAGTTGCAGATGACATTTGCTATGTCAGATGCAAGGTGTGTCATCAAAAAGTCAAAAGAGGGAAAAATGTCAGCAACCTCAATACCTCCAACATGTGGAAACATGTGCGCACCAGGCACCCGGCGGAGTTAGAAAAACACACTGAAGAGCTAGGCCAACCAACAGCGGCAGCTACCACCTCTTCAGCTCGTGTTGCCTCTTCCTCCAGCTCACACGCAGCTGGTTCGGCTTCCTCCCAGGATCGCCGTGGAAGAACCTCTGGCCCTGTTGTCCAGAGACCCGCTGTAATTCCACCCGCAGCAGCACTTTCCCAGTCATCCACACACTCCCAGCCCAGTCTACAGCCATCGGTAGTACAGGCATGGGAGAAAAGGCGGCCTTTCTCGTCAAACCACCCACGAGCACAGGCTCTGACTGCAGGCATTGCCAAACTTCTGTCACTGGAAATGCTGTCATTCAGGCTGGTGGAGACTGACAGCTTCCGTGACTTGATGTCATTGGCAGTCCCACAGTACAATGTGCCCAGCCGCTTTTACTTCAGCAGGCAAGCCGTCCCTGCCCTGCACAAGCATGTGGAGGGACACATAAAACATGCGCTACTGAATGCCGTCAGTAGCAAGGTCCACCTCACCACCGATGCGTGGACCAGTCAACATGGACAGGGGCGATACCTTTCCCTCACTGCCCATTGGGTTAATGTCGTTGAGCCGTGCGAGTGGCGCAGGACGTGTCCTGCCCACTCCAAGGATTGCAGGAATCCATTCTGTACGCATTGACTCCTCCTCTTACACCAGTTCCTCAGAATCATCGCTGCAGGAGCCGTCACAGTCCACCTCCACATGGACCCGTGATGAACGTGTACCTGTTACGACCGACATGAGCACAGCCGTGGCCAAACGTCAACAGGCCGTCTTGAAATTAATTTTTTTGGGGAATCGTAGCCACACAGCGCAGGAGCTCTGGAATGCCATCAAGCAGGAGAGCGATGTGTGGTTTGTGCCAGCGAATCTCCAGCCAGGCATGGTAGTGTGTGATAATGGCCGAAATCTGGTGGCAGCTCTGGGCCTCGGCAACCTCACTCACATCCCATGTCTGGCACATGTGCTCAATTTGGTCGTGCAGAGCTTTTTGAGGGACTATCCGGATCTTGATGCACTGCTGCACAAGGTCCGCCTAGAGTGTGCTCACTTGCGGCGTTCCAGCACGGCAAAAGCGCGCATTGCGGCTCTGCAGCGCCGACACCGCCTGCCGGAACATCGCATCATATGTGACCTACCTACCAGGTGGAATTCCACGTTACATATGTTGGAGCGGTTGTGTGAGCAGCAGCAAGCTGTAATGGAGTACCAGCTGCTTCAGGCGCAAAGAAGTCGCAGTCAGCGCCGTACAGACTTCACAACCACAGAGTGGGCCACTATGAATGACGTCTGCCAGGTTTTGCATCCCTTTGATTATTCCACGCGGATGGCGAGTGCAGATGATGCACTAGTCAGCATGACTGTCCCCCTTATCTGCCTGCTTGAAAAATCACTGCAAGCGCTAAGGGATGATGTTGTGGAAGAGGTGGAGGATGAGGATTCACCATTTCCATCATCTTCTGGACAGTCAGCGCCACGTGGTTCCTCACAAACGCGTAGGCAGGGGACAGTTTGTGAGGAGGATGAGGAGGAGTCAATGGAGGAGGAAGACATCCGTCCAGAGGAGGGAGTTACACAATTGTCCAGTACTCAGTGTGTACAGCGAGGGTGGGGTGATGACGAGCGGGCAGAGATCACGCCTCCAGCAGGGGACAGCGTTTCTTGGGCAGTTGGCAGTCTGCAGCACATGGTGGATTACATGCTGCAGTGCCTGAGAAACGACCGCCGCATCGCCCACATTCTCAACATGTCTGATTATTGGGTGTTCACCCTCCTCGATCCTCGCTACCGGGACAACGTAGAAAGCCTCATCACACCGTTGAACCGGGAGCGAAAAATGCGGGAGTACCAAGACACACTGGTGAATTCCATCATCTTCTCCATTCCAACTGAGAGAAGTGCTGCTAGTGCATTCCAAAGCAGCTCAGTGCGTCCAGGCAGTGGTGGAGGCTCTGCACAAAGAGGGAGCAGAAGCAGTGCCTCTGCCCAAGGCAAGACCAGTATGGGCCAACTGTGGCACAGTTTTCTGTGCCCCCCACAAAAGTCTACACCATCACAGACGGCTCCAGTCAGCAGGAGGCAACGGTTCCGTCAGATGGTGACAGACTACATGTCTTGCCCTCTTGCTGTACTCCCAGACCGCTCTTCCCCTTTCAAGTTTTGGGTCTCAAAGCTGGATACATGGCCAGAGCTAAGCCAGTATGCATTGGAGGTGCTGTCTTGCCCTGCGGCCAGTGTATTATCGGAACGTGTCTTTAGTGCTGCAGGTGGTGTACTAACTGACCGTCGCATGCGACTATCCTCCGATAACGTTGACCGGCTTACTTTCCTGAAAATGAACAAGGCCTGGATCTCGCAGGAATTTGCCACTCCTCTTCCTGATTAAATAATTAGGTCACTGTCTACGTTATCCAGGTCTCCTGTTGTGTTCATCTTTCTACCACCTGAACTTAAATTCCTGGGCTCCAACACCGCCAGTTGAGGCTCAGAAGTGCCGTCTGCACAGTCAAAACATACGACCCAGTGTTATTGGGTTTCAGTAACGTCAGCTGATCCCCAGCTGTGTAGCCGGCAATGTGTCCTGCGACCACCACGCTGACACAACAACTGAAATGTAAGGGAATCTGTCCCCCCCCCAAGGCGTTTGTTACTGAAAGAGCCACCTTGTGCAGCAGTAATGCTGCACAAGGAAAAGGTAGCTATTTTTGTTTAGCTCCTTGCACACGCAGAACTTAACACTTATAAAATGTGTCCACTGATACCGTAAAACCGTCCCGGAGGTGGGACTTTCCTTCGTAATATGACGCAGCACAGCCGTCATTCCTACCCCCCCGGCGCCGTGCCTCCGGCTCCTCAGCGTTGTTTGATTCCGTCCCGGAGCCTGCGCTGTTATGTTATCCCGTGGCCAGGCACACTTAGCGCTGCCCGTCTTCTGGCATCATTTGGTGTCAGGATGGCTGCGCCTGTGCGGCCGCGCTGGCCGAGAGCCCGCCTCGCAGTGTCTTCTGATTTAATCCCACTGGGGGCCTGGGATCCATGGACATGCGCGGTGCATATCTGAACCTCCACCTCTCACTCATCTCCCTATGGCTTCTTCAGACTGTTCGGTGTCAGCTGGTCTCTAATAGCATGCCACGGCCGTGACACCGCACAGTCTTAAGAAGCCGTAGGGAGGGGAGTGAGAGGCGAGGATATGCACTGCGCATGGCCATGGATCCCAGGCCCCCAGTGGGATTAAATCAGAAGACACTGCGAGGCGGGCTCTCGGCCAGCGCGGCCGCACAGGCGCAGCCAGCCTGACACCAAATGATGTCAGAAGATGGGCAGCGCTAAGTGTGCCTGGCCACGGGATAACTTAACAGCGCAGGCTCTGGGACGGAATCAAACAACGCTGAGGAGCCGGGGCACGGCGCCGGGGGGGTAGGAATGACGGCTGTGCTGCGTCATATTATGAAGGAAAGTCCCACCTCCGGGACGGTTTCACGGTTTCAGGGGACACATTTTATAAGTGTTTAGTTCTGTGTTTGCAAGGAGCATGATGAAAAGAGCCACCTTTTCCTTTTGCATCTTTTGTGCTGCACAAGCTGGCTCTTTCAGCTACAAACGCCTTGGGGGGGGGTTAAAGGTTCCCTTTCGACTTTCTCAGGCTTCGGCCTACATTGTGTTCCTCTGCTTTTCCACCTGTCCCTGGGCTCCAACACCGCTAGTTGCCATCCAGAAGTGCTGTCCGCACAGTCCCAACAGTCGCTCCTCTGTTATTGGGGTTCAGTAACGTCAGCTGTTCCCCTGCTGTGTGTGTGGCAATCCCTCCTACCTCCTCCTACCTCATCCTCCTCCACCTGTCCCTGGGCTCCAACACCGCTAGTTGCCGTCCAGAAGTGCTGTCCGCACAGTCCCAACAGTCGCTCCTCTGTTATTGGGGTTCAGTAACGTCAGCTGTACCCCAGCTGTGTGTGTGGCAATCCCTCCTACCTCCTCCTACCTCCTCCTCCTCCACCTGTCCCTGGGCTCCAACACCGCTAGTTGCCGTCCAGAAGTGCTGTACGCACAGTCCCAACAGTCCCTCCTCTGTTATTGGGGTTCAGTAACGTCAGCTGTTCCCCTGCTGTGTGTGTGGCAATCCCTCCTACCTCCTCCTACCTCCTCCTCCTCCACCTGTCCCTGGGCTCCAACACCGCTAGTTGCCGTCCAGAAGTGCTGTCCGCACAGTCCCAACAGTCCCTCCTATGTTATTGGGGTTCAGTAACGTCAGCTGTTCCCCAGCTGTGTGTGTGGCAATCCCTCCTACCTCCTCCTACCTCCTCCTCCTCCACCTGTCCCTGGGCTCCAACACCGCTAGTTGCCGTCCAGAAGTGCTGTACGCACAGTCCCAACAGTCCCTCCTCTGTTATTGGGGTTCAGTAACGTCAGCTGTTCCCCTGCTGTGTGTGTGGCAATCCCTCCTACCTCCTCCTACCTCCTCCTCCTCCACCTGTCCCTGGGCTCCAACACCGCTAGTTGCCATCATGAAGTGCTGTACGCACAGTCCCAACAGTCCCTCCTCTGTTATTGGGGTTCAGTAATGTCAGCTGTTCCCCAGCTGTGTGTGTGGCAATCCCTCCTACCTCCTCCTACCTCCTCCTCCTCCACCTGTCCCTGGGCTCCAACACCGCTAGTTGCCGTCCAGAAGTGCTGTACGCACAGTCCCAACAGTCCCTCCTCTGTTATTGGGGTTCAGTAACGTCAGCTGTTCCCCTGCTGTGTGTGTGGCAATCCCTCCTACCTCCTCCTACCTCCTCCTCCTCCACCTGTCCCTGGGCTCCAACACCGCTAGTTGCCATCCAGAAGTGCTGTCCGCACAGTCCCAACAGTCGCTCCTCTGTTATTGGGGTTCAGTAACGTCAGCTGTTCCCCAGCTGTGTGTGTGGCAATCCCTCCTACCTCCTCCTACCTCCTCCTCCTCCACCTGTCCCTGGGCTCCAACACCGCTAGTTGCCATCCAGAAGTGCTGTACGCACAGTCCCAACAGTCGCTCCTCTGTTATTGGGGTTCAGTAATGTCAGCTGTTCCCCAGCTGTGTGTGTGGCAATCCCTCCTACGTCCTCCTACCTCCTCCTCCTCCACCTGTCCCTGGGCTCCAACACCGCTAGTTGCCGTCCAGAAGTGCTGTACGCACAGTCCCAACAGACGCTCCTCTGTTATTGGGGTTCAGTAACGTCAGCTGTTCCCCAGCTGTGTGTGTGGCAATCCCTCCTACCTCCTCCTACCTCCTCCTCCTCCACCTGTCCCTGGGCTCCAACACCGCTAGTTGCCGTCCAGAAGTGCTGTACGCACAGTCCCAACAGTCCCTCCTCTGTTATTGGGGTTCAGTAACGTCAGCTGTTCCCCTGCTGTGTGTGTGGCAATCCCTCCTACCTCCTCCTACCTCCTCCTCCTCCACCTGTCCCTGGGCTCCAACACCGCTAGTTGCCGTCCAGAAGTGCTGTCCGCACAGTCCCAACAGTCGCTCCTCTGTTATTGGGGTTCAGTAACGTCAACTGTTCCCCAGCTGTGTGTGTGGCAATCCCTCCTACCTCCTCCTACCTCCTCCTCCTCCACCTGTCCCTGGGCTCCAACACCGCTAGTTGCCATCCAGAAGTGCTGTACGCACAGTCCCAACAGTCGCTCCTCTGTTATTGGGGTTCAGTAATGTCAGCTGTTCCCCTGCTGTGTGTGTGGCAATCCCTCCTACGTCCTCCTACCTCCTCCTCCTCCACCTGTCCCTGGGCTCCAACACCGCCAGTTGCCGTCCAGAAGTGCTGTACGCACAGTCCCAACAGACGCTCCTCTGTTATTGGGGTTCAGTAACATCAGCTGTTCCCCAGCTGTGTGTGTGGCAATCCCTCCTACCTCCTCCTACCTCCTCCTCCTCCACCTGTCCCTGGGCTCCAACACCGCTAGTTGCCGTCCAGAAGTGCTGTCCGCACAGTCCCAACAGTCGCTCCTCTGTTATTGGGGTTCAGTAACGTCAGCTGTTCCCCAGCTTCTTCAGACTGTGCGGTGTCAGCTGATCCCTAATAGCATGCCACGGCCGTGACACACACAGTGAGAGGCGAGGATATGCACTGCGCATGGCCACGGATCCCAGGCCCACGGTGGGATTACATTAGACGACACTGCGAGGCGGGATCTCGGCCAGCGCACCCGCACAGGCGCAGCCAGCCTGACACCAAATTATGTCAGAAGACAACATCTGAAGCGGGTGTAAGGACCCGAGTGTGAGAGGCGAACATATGTGCTGCGCCAGGCCATTAATCCCAGCCCCGCAGTGTTTTAACTATGTCAAGACACTGCGGGGCTGTTATTCATGGGCATCGCGAACCGCACCGGCCGACATCAAATGATGTCAGAGGACGGGCAGCACTAACAGCGCAAGGCCAAGGGATAACACGACAGCGCAGACTCCTGTGCAACAAATAACGATGCTCAGGAGGCCGCGCAAAGCACCAAGGTGGCATTTTTGCAAGCTGTGCTGCGTCTCCTTACGAGGGGAACTCACGCCTCCAAAACAGTTTGACTGTGTAAGGGCCTAAATGTTGTACGTGTTCCTTTCAGCGTGTGCAAGGAGCAAAATTAAAAGAGCAACCTTTGACTTGTGCAGCACTACTGCTGCATAAGCTGTGGCTCTTCTACTTTGTAACCCCTGAGGGGGGGTTAAAGGTTACCTTTGAAATTGGTTCAATTAGGCTTCGGCCTACACTCTGCTCCCCCTGCAGAGCCCGGGCTCCAACACCGCCAGTTGGGGCCCGGTACTGCTAGCTGCACAGAGAAAAACACCAGCCAATGTGTCAGTGGGGTTCAGCACCGCCAGCTGTTCCCCTGCTGTGCAGCCGGCAACGTGTCCTGCAACTGCCACGCAGACACAACAGACCCAAAGCTGCCGCCACTGCAGGCTTCGGCCTACACTCTGCTCCCTCTCCTCCTCCTGCTGACCCCGGGCTCTAACACCACCAGTTGGGGCCCGGTACTGCTAGCTGCACAGAGATAAACACCAGCCAATGTGTCAGTGGGGTTCAGCACCGCCAGCTGTTCCCCTGCTGTGCAGCCGGCATCGTGTCCTGCAAAAGCCACGCAGACACCAGAACTGAAATTGAAGGGAACCTGTCCCCCCTCCCCCAGGCGTTTGTACGTTTTACAGCCACCTTGTACAGCGGTAATGCTGCATGTGTGCAAGGTGGCTCATAAACGTATTCTCCTCGCACATGTGGAACTGAAAACACGTCTAAAATGTGTCCTCTGTGTGACCATTTAACCGTCCCGGAGGTGTGACTTTCCTTTGTAATGACACGCTGCAACCCCCTTGGTAGCGCTGCCCGTCTTCTGGCATCATTGTTTGGCTGCCTGCACCTCTGCGGCCGCCCTGACCCACACAACGCCCCTCGGTGTCTTATTTATTGGGACTGCGAGGGTGTGATTGATGGGCATGAGCAGTGCATCAGTTCGCCTGTCCCGCATCTCCTTCCGCCTTCTTCAGACTGTGCGGCTTCATGGCCGTGGCATGCGATAAGGGATCAGCTGACGCCGCACAGTCTGAAGCGGGTCTAAGGACCCGAGTGTGAGAGGCGAACATATGTGCTGCGCCAGGCCCTGAATCCCAGCCCCGCAGTGTTTTAACAATGTTAAGACACTGCGGGGCTGGGATTCATGGTCATCGCGAACCGCACCGGCCGACATTAAATGATGTCAGAAGATGGGCAGCGCTAACAGCGCTAGGCCAGGGGATAACATGACAGCGCAGACTCCTGTACAGCAAATAACAACGCTCAGGAGGCTGCACCCAGCACCAAGGTGGGATTCTTGACATCTGTGCTGCGTCTCATTACGAAGGGAACTCGCGCCTCCAACACAGTTTGACTGTATAAAGGGCTAAATGTTATACGTGTTTCATTCAGCGTGTGCAAGGAGAAAAATTAAAAGAGCAACCTTTGACTTGTGCAGCACTACTGCTGCATAAGCTGTGGCTCTTCTACTTTGTAACCCCTGAGGGGGGGTTAAAGGTTACCTTTGAAATTGGTTCAATTAGGCTTCGGCCTACACTCTGCTCCCCCTGCAGAGCCCGGGCTCCAACACCGCCAGTTGGGGCCCGGTACTGCTAGCTGCACAGAGCCAAACACCTCGCCAATGTGTCAGTGGGGTTCAGCACCGCCAGCTGTTCCCCTGCTATGCAGCCGGCAACGTGTCCTGCAACTGCCACGCAGGCACAACAGACCCAAAGCTGCCGCCAGTGCAGGCTTCGGCTTACACTCTGCTCCATCTCCTCCTCCTGCTGACCCCGGGCTCTAACACCGCCAGTTGGGGCCCGGTACTGCTAGCTGCACAGAGATAAACACCAGCCAATGTGTCAGTGGGGTTCAGCACCGCCAGCTGTTCCCCTGCTGTGCAGCCGGCATCGTGTCCTGCAAAAGCCACGCAGACACCAGAACTGAAATTGAAGGGAACCTGTCCCCCCTCCCCCAGGCGTTTGTACATTTTACAGCCACCTTGTACAGCGGTAATGCTGCATGTGTGCAAGGTGGCTCATAAACGTATTCTCCTCGCACATGTGGAACTGAAAACACGTCTAAAATGTGTCCTCTGTGTGACCATTTAACCGTCCCGGAGGTGTGACTTTCCTTTGTAATGACACGCTGCAACCCCCTTGGTAGCGCTGCCCGTCTTCTGGCATCATTGTTTGGCTGCCTGCGCCTCTGCGGCCGCCCTGACCCACACAACGCCCCTCGGTGTCTTATTTATTGGGACTGCGAGGGTGTGATTGATGGGCATGAGCAGTGCATCAGTTCGCCTGTCCCGTATCTCCTTCCGCCTTCTTCAGACTGTGCAGCTTCATGGCCGTGGCATGCGATAAGGGATCAGCTGACGCCGCACAGTCTGAAGCGGGTGTAAGGTCCCGAGTGTGAGAGGCGAACATATGTGCTGCGCCAGGCCCTGAATCCCAGCCCCGCAGTGTTTTAACAATGTTAAGACACTGCGGGGCTGGGATTCATGGTCATCGCGAACCGCACCGGCCGACATTAAATGATGTCAGAAGATGGGCAGCGCTAACAGCGCTAGGCCAGGGGATAACACGACAGCGCAGACTCCTGTACAGCAAATAACAACGCTCAGGAGGCTGCACCCAGCACCAAGGTGGGATTCTTGACATCTGTGCTGCGTCTCATTACGAAGGGAACTCGCGCCTCCAACACAGTTTGACTGTATAAAGGGCTAAATGTTATACGTGTTTCATTCAGCGTGTGCAAGGAGAAAAATTAAAAGAGCAACCTTTGACTTGTGCAGCACTACTGCTGCATAAGCTGTGGCTCTTCTATTTTGTAACCCCTGAGGGGGGGTTAAAGGTTACCTTTGAAATTGGTTCAATTAGGCTTCGGCCTACACTCTGCTCCCCCTGCAGAGCCCGGGCTCCAACACCGCCAGTTGGGGCCCGGTACTGCTAGCTGCACAGAGCCAAACACCTCGCCAATGTGTCAGTGGGGTTCAGCACCGCCAGCTGTTCCCCTGCTGTGCAGCCGGCAACGTGTCCTGCAACTGCCACGCAGGCACAACAGACCCAAAGCTGCCGCCAGTGCAGGCTTCGGCCTACACTCTGCTCCATCTCCTCCTCCTGCTGACCCCGGGCTCTAACACCGCCAGTTGGGGCCCGGTACTGCTAGCTGCACAGAGATAAACACCAGCCAATGTGTCAGTGGGGTTCAGCACCGCCAGCTGTTCTCCTGTTGTGCAGCCGGCATCGTGTCCTGCAAAAGCCACGCAGACACTTGCTCTTGTACCTTCTGCTCCCCATCCTGGTTCCAGTACCGTCAGCTGGTTCTGGGCAGAGCCTTTGGCTTAGGTGCCTCCCTCTGGGTATCCGAGTTCCACCAACGTCAGGTGGTCCTTGGTAGTGCTTTCAGGCACGGGTACCTCCTGCTTAGTAACCGGGTTCCAGTAACGTCAGCTGGTCCTCGGTAGTTCCATTGGCTCTTGGACCTTCGGGTAGCCATCCGAGTTCCAGTTCCATCAGCTGGTTCTCGGCATTTTCTCAGCCTTCTTGTACCTTCTGCTACATTTCCAAGTTCAAGAGACTAAACACGATGACCCGGAAGACCACCCCTAAGATGACGACGACACCAGAGACGACAACCACCGTGATGACGACGACCCTGGAGACGATGACCCTGAAGACCACCCCGATGACGACGACCCCAGAGACGACGACCCTGAAGACCACCCCGATGACGACGACCCCGGAGACGACGACCCTGGAGACGACGATGACCTGGAAGACCGAGAAGCAGAAGAACAAGAGGCTGCAGAACAAAGAGCAGAAGAACATTAAGCATAACACTAAATATCAGAGCAAAAAATATTATCTAAATTATAAGCAGAAGAAGACTAAGCAGTGTATGGGGGTGAGTCCGTTCCTCCTCGTGGTGCCCCTGGATAAAGCCTGATGCTGCAGGCCAAACTGAACGCGGACAAATGTAACTGGTTTGTGACAGGCAGAACGGAAGGTGTAATCTTCAAACTTTTATAGATAACAACTACGGGAATGCCTGTCACAAATAAGAATATGATGAAGAAGTTGAATATGAAGAAGATAATTGTAAATTAAAAAGAATATGAACAATGTAACAAAAAAAATAATAGGTAGAAGATGAAGAAGAAGATGAATAAGGTGAAGAAGTTGATGTCAAAGAAGCTGATGATGAGGATAATGAAGAAGAAAGTGTGGGAGAAGTAAAAAAGAAGGTGAAGGGCGTGGAAGTAGTGAAACATCAATATCTGACAAAATAAAAAAAAAATTAACATAGTCAAAATCTTTCTAACGCCGAACGTCATAAAAAAAAAAAAAATCCTGCTATTCTATTAGATTGGGCTAAACCTCTGTGCCTTTAATGTCTCCGCCACGTCCCCCAATACATCCTACATTATTCTTAGTTGTTTTCCTTCATGCAGAATGAACCTACAAGTTTATAAAGGGTTTATTTTAATTCCGATATTTTCGTCCCATTGACTTGCATTGGGATCGGGTATCGGTATCGGATTAGATCCGATATTTTGACGGTATCGGCCGATACTTTCCGATACCGATACTTTCCGATATCGGAAGGTATCGCTCAACACTAGTCTTGACCGATCATAAGAATCTGATTTACCTCGAGTCTGCCAAGCGGCTGAATCCTAGACAGGCTCGATGGTCCCTGTTTTTCTCCCGTTTTGATTTTGTGGTCTCGTATCTTCCAGGTTCTAAGAATGTTAAGGCTGATGCCCTCTCTAGGAGTTTTTTGCCTGATTCTCCTGGAGTCCTTGAGCCGGTTGGCATTCTCAAGGAAGGGGTGATTCTTTCTGCCATCTCCCCTGATATACAGCGGGTTCTTCATGAATTTCAGGCTGATAAACCTGACCGCTGTCCAGTGGGGAAACTGTTTGTTCCTGATAGATGGACTAGTAAGGTAATATCTGTTATGATCCTTAGTGGTTGAGGATCAAAAATTACTCCAGCTAAGTAACAAACATAGGACAAGCTCTAGGGAGGTGGCAAACTGGACTGACCGCAAATCTGAACCTATCCAAACACACTAGAAGTAGCCGGTGAACGTGCCTAAAAATCCTAGACGTCTCGAGCCAGCCTGAGGAACTAACTACCCCTAGAGAGAAAGAAAAGACCTCTCTTGCCTCCAGAGAAATAATCCCCAAAGATATAGAAGCCCCCAACAGATAATAACGGTGAGGTAAGAGGAAGGCACATACACAGGGGTGAAAGCAGATTCAGCAAATGAGGCCCACTAATACTAGATAGCAGAAAATAGAAAAGGGAATCTATGCGGTCAGTAAAAAACCCTTACAAAATATCCACTCTGAGATTTCAAGAACCCCCACACCAACTAACGGTGTGGGGGGAGAACCTCAGTCCCCTAGAGCAACCAGCAAGCGAGGAAATCACATTTTAGCGAGCTGGACTAAAAACATAATGAACACTGATAATCCAAAAATGATCAAACAAAAACTTAGCTTGTCTTAGAGAGACTGGGAGCAAGGTAGACACAAGGATTTGAAGAGCACTGAATACATTGATCGCAGGCAAGGAACTGAGTATCCAGGTGAGCTAAATAGTAAACCAACCAAGGATAACGAACCAGCTGATGCTGCAACCTGCAGAAAGACAACACTACACAGTACCGCTTGTGACCACTAGAGGGAGCCCAAAAATAGAGTTCACAACAGTACCCCCCCTTGAGAAGGGGTCACCGAACCCTCATCAAGACCCCCAGGGCGATCAGGATGAGCCGCGTGGAAGGCACGAACCAAATCGGCCGCATGAACATCAGAGGCGACAACCCAGGAATTATCCTCCTGACCATAGCCCTTCCACTTAACCAAATACTGAAGCCTCCGTCTAGAGATACGAGAATCCAAAATCTTCTCCACCACGTACTCCAATTCGCCCTCGATCAGCACCGGAGCAGGAGGCTCAACAGAAGGAACCACAGGTACCACATACCTCCGCAACAAAGACCTATGGAACACATTATGAATGGCAAACGATGCTGGGAGATCCAAACGAAAAGACACCGGGTTAAGGATTTCCAAGATCTTATAAGGACCGATGAAGCGAGGCTTGAATTTAGGAGAGGAGACCTTCATAGGAACATACCGAGAAGACAGCCACACCAAATCCCCAACACGAAGTCGGGGACCCACACCGCGGCGGCGGTTGGCAAAGCGCTGAGCCTTCTCCTGTGACAACCTCAAATTGTCCACCACATGGTTCCAAATCTGCTGCAACCTATCCACCACAGAATCCACCCCAGGACAGTCAGAAGACTCAACCTGACCCGAGGAAAAATGAGGATGGAAACCAGAATTGCAGAAAAAAGGTGAAACCAAAGTAGCAGAACTAGCCCGATTATTAAGGGCAAACTCGGCCAAAGGCAAAAAAGTCACCCAATCATCCTGATCAGCAGAAACAAAACATCTCAAATAAGTTTCCAACGTCTGATTAGTTAGCTCGGTTTGGCCATTAGTCTGAGGATGGAAGGCCGACGAAAAAGACAAATCAATGCCCATCTTGGCACAAAAAGTCCACCAAAACCTGGACACAAACTGGGATCCTCTATCAGACACAATATTTTCAGGAATGCCGTGCAAGCGAACCGCATTCTGAAAAAATAGAGGAACCAAATCGGAGGAAGAAGGCTACTTAGCCAAGGGCACCAAATGGACCATCTTGGAAAAATGATCACACACCACCCAGATGACAGACATTTTCTGAGATACTGGAAGATCCGAAATAAAATCCATGGAAATGTGCGTCCAAGGCCTTTTCGGAACAGGCAAAGGCAAAAGCAAACCGCTGGCACGAGAACAGCAAGGCTTAGCCCGAGCACAAATCCCACAAGACTGCACAAAGGAACGCACATCCCGCGACAAGGAAGGCCACCAGAAGGACCTAGCCACCAAATCTCTGGTACCAAAAATCCCAGGATGACCTGCCAACACCGAAGAATGAACCTCGGAAATAACTCTGCTGGTCCATCTATCCGGGACAAACAGTCTCTCTGGTGGACAACGGTCAGGTCTATCCGCCTGAAATTTCTGCAGCACTCGTCGCAAATCTGGGGAAATGGCAGACAAAATCACTCCCTCTCTGAGAATACCAGCCGGCTCATAAACTCCCGGAGAGTCAGGCACAAAACTCCTAGAAAGTGCATCAGCTTTCACGTTCTTCGAACCAGGCAGGTATGAGACCACGAAGTTGAAACGGGAGAAAAACAACGACCAACGAGCCTGTCTAGGATTCAGGCGCTTGGCAGATTCAAGGTAAATCAGATTTTTGTCATCAGTCAAGACCACCACACGATGTTTAGCTCCTTCGAGCCAATGTCGCCACTCCTCAAATGCCCACTTCATAGCCAACAACTCCCGATTACCAACATCATAATTCCGCTCGGCAGGCGAAAACTTTCTTGAAAAGAAAGCACATGGCTTCATCACAGAGCCATCAGAGCCTCTCTGCGACAAGACAGCCCCTGCTCCAATCTCAGAAGCATCAACCTCGACCTGGAAGGGAAGAGAGACATCTGGCTGACATAAGACTGGAGCTGAAGAAAACCGGTGCTTCAGCTCCCGAAAGGCCTCCACGGCCGCAGGAGACCAATTAGTCACATCAGAACCCTTCTTGGTCAAATCCGTCAAAGGTTTAACCACGCTAGAAAAATTAGCGATGAAACGACGGTAAAAATTAGCAAAACCCAAGAACTTCTGAAGACTCTTAACAGACGTGGCTGAGTCCAGTCATGAATAGCCTGGACCTTGACTGGGTCCATCTCCACAGTAGAAGGAGAAAAAATAAAACCCAAAAAGGAGACCTTCTGTACTCCGAAGAGGCATTTTGAGCCCTTCACAAATAAAGCATTAGCACGCAGGACCTGAAACACCATCCTGACCTGCTTCACATGGGACTCCCAATCATCAGAAAAGACCAAAATGTCATCCAAATAAACAATCATAAATTTATCCAGATATTCGCGGAAGATGTCATGCATGAAGGACTGAAATACAGAAGGAGCATTAGAGAGTCCAAAAGGCATCACTAAGTATCCAAAATGGCCTTCGGGCGTATTAAATGCTGTTTTCCATTCATCTCCCTGCTTAATGCGCACAAGGTTATACGCACCACGGAGATCTATCTTGGTGAACCAACTGGCACCCTTAATCCGAGCAAACAAATCAGACAATAGTGGCAAAGGATACTGAAATTTGACTGTAATTTTATTCAGAAGACGATAATCTATACAAGGTCTCAAAGAACCGTCCTTCTTGGCCACAAAAAAAAATCCTGCACCAAGAGGGGAAGAGGATGGGCGAATATGTCCCTTCTCCAAAGACTCCTTCATATAACTCCGCATCGCGGCATGCTCTGGTATAGACAAATTAAAAAGTCGTCCCTTAGGGAATTTACTACCAGGAATTAAATTTATAGCACAGTCACAATCCCTATGAGGGGGCAGGGCACTGGACCTGGGCTCATCAAATACATCCTGGTAGTCAGACAAAAACTCAGGGACCTCAGAAGGAGTGGAAGAAGCAATAGACACCAACGGAGTATCGCCATGAATTCCCTGACAACCCCAACTTGACACAGACATAGCTTTCCAATCTAAAACTGGATTATGAGCTTGCAGCCATGGCAGACCCAAAACGACAACATCATGCAAATTATGCAGAACGAGAAAGCGAATCACCTCCTGATGTACGGGAGTCATACACATGGTCATTTGCGTCCAATACTGAGGCTTATTCTCAGCCAATGGCGCAGCATCAATTCCCGTCAGAGGAATAGGAAATTCCAAAGGCTCCAGGACAAAACCACAGCGCCTGGCAAACGACAAATCCATCAGATTCAGGGCAGCACCCGAATCCACAAAAGCCATAACCGGGTAGGACGACAAAGAACAAATCAAAGTAACATACAATATACATTTAGGCTGTATAGTACCAATGGTGACAGGTTTAGCGATTTTTTTTAAGCGTTTAGAGCATGCTGAGATAACATGAGTAGAATCACCACAGTAAAAGCACAACCCATTTTGACGTCTATGACTTTGTCGCTCAATTCTGGTCAGAGTTCGGTCACATTGCATAGACTCAGGTCTCTGTCCAGAAAATACCGCCAAAGGATGAGCAGATTTGCGCTCCCGCAAACACCGATCAACCTGAATGGCTAAAGCCATAGAATCACTCAGACTTGTAGGGGTGGGAAACCCCACCATAACATTCTTAACGGCCTCAGAAAGACCTTCTCTGAAATTTGCAGCCAGGGCACACTCATTCCATTGAGTAAGCACCGACCATTTACGAAATTTTTGACAATACACCTCTGCTTCATCCTGACCTTGAGAGATAGCCAGCAACGCTTTTTCTGCCTGATTCTCAAGATTAGGCTCCTCATAAAGTAGTCCAAGAGCCAGAAAAAATGCATCTACATTAAGAAATGCAGGATCTCCTGGCGCCAGAGAGAAACCCAATCTTGAGGTTCGCCACGCAACAAGGAGATAACAATTTTAACTTGCTGAGCGGAATCACCAGAGGAACGAGGTCTCAGAGATAGAAATAACTTACAATTATTCTTAAAATTTTGAAACCTAGATCTATCTCCAGAAAACAACTCAGGAATGGGTATCTTTGGTTCTGACATAGGGCTACGAATAACAAAATCCTGAATACTTTGCACCCGTGCAGTAAGATGATCCACACTAGAAGTCAGAGTCTGAACATTCATGTCTGCAGCTGAGCTCAAAACCACCCAGAGTTCAAGGGAATGAAAGAAGCTAAACAGACTGCAGCAAAGGAAAAGCGGGACGAAAAAAAAAATGTACTCAGGTCTTCTTTTATCCCACTTCTGCGATGCATTAAACACTTTTTGGCCTGCTATACTGTTATGATCCTTAGTGGTTGAGGATCACAAATTACTCCAGCTAAGTAACAAACATAGGACAAGCTCTAGGGAGGTGGCAAACTGGACTGACTGCAAATCTGAACCTATCCAAACACACTAGAAGTAGCCGGTGAACGTGCCTATAAATCCTAGACGTCTCGAGCCAGCCTGAGGAACTAACTACCCCTAGAGAGAAAGAAAAGACCTCTCTTGCCTCCAGAGAAATAATCCCCAAAGATATAGAAGCCCCCAACAGATAATAACAGTGAGGTAAGAGGAAGGCACATACACAGGGGTGAAAGCAGATTCAGCAAATGAGGCCCACTAATACTAGATAGCAGAAAATAGAAAAGGGAATCTATGCGGTCAGTAAAAAACCCTTACAAAATATCCACTCTGAGATTTCAAGAACCCCCACACCAACTAACGGTGTGGGGGGAGAACCTCAGTCCCCTAGAGCAACCAGCAAGCGAGGAAATCACATTTTAGCGAGCTGGACTAAAAACATAATGAACACTGATAATCAGAAAATGATCAAACAAAAACTTAGCTTGTCTTGGAGAGACTGGGAGCAAGGTAGACACAAGGAATCTGAAGAGCACTGAATACATTGATAGCAGGCAAGGAACTGAGTATCCAGGTGAGCTAAATAGGAAACCAACCAAGGATAACGAACCAGCTGATGCTGCAACCTGCAGAAAGACAACACTACACAGTACCGCTTGTGACCACTAGAGGGAGCCCAAAAATAGAGTTCACAACAAATATCTGAGGTTCATTGTACTGTGTTGGCTGGTCATCCTGGGATTTTTGGTACCAGAGATTTGGTTGCTAGGTCCTTTTGGTGGCCTTCCTTGTCGCGGGATGTGCGTTCTTTTGTGCAGTCCTGTGGGACTTGTGCGCGGGCCCATCCTTGCTGTTCTCGCGCTAGAGGGTTGCTTTTGCCTTTGCCGGTCCCTGAGAGGCCTTGGACGCATATTTCCATGGATTTTATTTCAGATCTTCCTGTTTCCCAGAAGATGTCTGTTATCTGGGTGGTTTGTGATCGGTTTTCTAAGATGGTCCATTTGGTACCTTTGCCTAAATTGCCTTCCTCCTCTGATTTGGTACCGTTGTTTTTTCAGCATGCGGTTCGTTTGCATGGCATTCCAGAGAATATTGTGTCTGACAGAGGTTCACAGTTTGTTTCTAGGTTTTGGCAGGCCTTTTGTGCTAGGATGGGCATTGATTTGTCTTTTTCTTCACCATTTCATCCTCAGACAAATGGCCAAACTGAACGAACTAATCAGACCTTGGAAACCTATTTGAGATGCTTTGTGTCTGCTGATCAGGATGATTGGGTGGCTTTCTTGCCGTTGGCCGAGTTTGCCCTTAATAATGGGGCTAGTTCAGCTACTTTGGTTTCGCCCTTCTTTTTGTAATTTTGGTTTTCATCCTCGTTTTTCTTCTTCTGGAAGGGTTATGGCCAGGAGGATAATTCTTGGGTTGTTGCCTCCGATGTTCATGCTGACGATTTGGTTCGTGCTTTTCACTTGGCTAAGTCCTGATCGGCCTGGGGGCTCTGGTGAGAGTTCGGTGACCCCTCCTCAAGGGGGGGTACTGTTGTGAATTCCGCTCTTGGGCTCCCTCCGGTGGTTATAAGTGGTAATGTTGTGAGTTTTGATCTTGGGCTCCCTCCGGTGGTTATAAGTGGTACTGCTGCTCCTTTGGATTTCAGCAATTATCAGGTGCGTCCACTTATTACCAGTTCTGATTGGGCTATTTAATCTGGCTAGAGCCTTTCCTTAGTGTCAGTTGTCAATTGTTCTTTGGTGGATTCACATCTCTGCTTCGATTCTCCTGCTATTCTGACCAAATCATCAAAGATAAGTCCTGGCTTGGTTTTTTGCAGTCCACATGCTGTGGACTTAATAGTTCAGTGCATTTTATGTTTTCTCTTGTCCAGCTTTGTCAGTATGGATTTATTCAGTTTAGTTGGAAGCTCTGGAGAAGCAGATTTACCCTCCACACCTTTAGTCAGGTGTGGAGATTTTTGTAATCTCTGTGGTGGATTTTTCTAGTATTTTAATACTGACCGCACAGTATTCTGTCCTGTACTTTCTATCTAGCTAGAATGGCCTCTTTGCTAAATCCTGGTTTCATTCTGCGTTTGTTATTTTCCTCTCCTCTCACAGTCAATATTTGTGGGGGGGCTGTCTATCCTTTGGGGATTTTCTCTAAGGCAAGATAGCTTTCCTGTTTCTATCTTTAGGGGTATTTAGTCCTCAGGCTGTGACGAGGTGTCTAGGCAGTGTTAGGAACATCCCACGGCTACTTCTAGTTGTTGTGTTAAGTTCAGAGTCTGCGGTCAGTACAGGTACCACCTCCTCCAGAGCACATCCCATGTTGCTCCTAAACCACCAGATCATAACACACCTGGCCTCATTCGATAGTCCAAATAATTTAGGATAATAGTCTGGTGCAGGTACCATGCCTTATTTCATAATCAAAATCTTTTGTGCTAATTCTGTGGTCCTGCCGCCAGTCCACATTTCAGCATATAAATCTTTTGTGTTAACTGTGTGGTCTACCCACACTATTGCAGCCAATAAACACTGATTATTACTTTTGTAACAGGTGACTAACAGGTATGGACCTTGTGAAACAGCTGGCTTAAAGAGGGGAAGGGTACATCCAACATGAGTGGTAAAAAGCAAGGATGGAAAGGGGGAATAGGCTTGGTGTTCATGGGGTAGGTGTATTACCAATGAAAGCTCTACTGAACAAACACCGCCTCATACTATCCATTTTGTTTATGAAATCAGGCCTGGTGCCTGTACCAGAGAATTATCACAAACAATGTGCATCATGAAATGAGGTCAGATGCCTGCACCAGAGTATTATACCAAATAATTTGGAGTATGAAATGATGCCTGGTGCCAGCACCAGAGAATTATACCAAACAATTTGGATCATGAAATGTGGGCTGGTGCCTGCACCAGAGTTTTATGCCAAATTGTTTGGATTATGAAATGAGGCCTGGTGCCTGCACCAGCGTATTATCCCAAACAATTTGCGTTATGTAAGGAAATCTGGTGCCTGCACCAGGCTATTATCCCAAATGATCTGGATTATGAAATGAGACCAAATATGAATCAGAATGTGCTACATTCACGCAGAATTTGAGAATGTTGAAAGTTTTCCGAACAAGTTCGCTCATCTCTATCACAGATGTCTGACTGGTGACTTCTGAGAATATGTCCATATTCTGCCCGGGCTGATACACCCTGTAGTTTACCTCCCCAATTTTTTTCCTGACTTTTCATAGGCCTTGCCACCTGGCCAAGAACTTAGCGTATTTTTCAGATTATAAGATGCACTTTTTTTCTCCCGGGGTCGGCGCATGCCCAGATGGAGATCTCGGCACAAAGATTTTGGGAGATAAGATCTCCGCGCCAAGATTTCCATATGCGCATGTTCCGCCCCAGCAGCCATTTTCCCAGAGTCCACCACATAGTAAACCATGTAAGTGCTGGGGCTCTGGGCTTTCACAAAATGTCGTCTGAACCCCCGCACCACTGAACACCAGCAGCAGCGCACATCCGAACATCCCCTCATCCCAGCTTGTGGCCTGCAGCAATGCTTCACTCTTGCCTCATCCAGCAGCGACCCTGGGACCCCACATCATCGCAGCCATCACCCCCAGGAAGTAATAAGACACATGGATTGTAAGGGTATGTGTCCACGTTCAGGATTGCATCAGGATTTGATCAGGATTTGACGCAGGTAAAATCTGCACCAAACCTGCACCTGAGGTCACTGGCAGATCACCATGCATTTTTTGATGTGTTTTTGACGCGTTTTTCATGCGTTTTTTTACGTGTTTTTTTTTCATGCGGATTTGTGTGGGTTTTTGTAAGCTCAATAAAGATATACCAAAAAAAAATAGGGTGATGTCTAGTGTTGAGCGATACCTTCCAATATTGAAAAGTATCAGTATCGGATTGGATTGGCCGATATTCAAAAAATATCAGATATCGCCGATACCGATACCCGATACCAATGCAAGTCAATGGGACCAAAATATCGGAATTAAAATAAACCCTTTCTTTCCTTGTAGGTTCATTGTACATGAAGGAAAACAACTAAGAATAATGTAGGATCTATTGGGGGACGGGGAGGAGACATTAAAGGCATAGAGGTTTAGCCCAATGAAATGGAATAACAGGAATTTTTTTTTTTTTAAGACGTTCGGAGTTACAAAGATATTGACTATGTTAAGATTTTTTATATTTTGTCAGATATTGATGTTTCACTAATTCCATGCTCTTCACCTTCTTTTTTAATTCTCCGACACTTTCTTTTTCATCATCCTCAGCAGCAGCATCTTTTACATCAACTTCTCCTTCACCTTATTCATCTTCTTCTTCACCTTCTTCCTATTATTCTTTTTTGTTACATTCTTCATATTCTTTTTATTAAACTATTCTTCTTCTTCATATTCTACTTCTTCATCATATTCTTATTTGTGACAGGCATTCCTGTAGTTGTTATCTATAAAAGTTTGAAGATTACACCTTCCATTCTGCCTGTCACAAAAGAGTTACAACAGGATTTGTCCGCGTTCAGTTTGGCCAGCAGCAGCAGGCTTTTTCCAGGGGCACCACGAGGAGGAACGGACTCACCCCCATACACTGCTTAGTCTTCTTCTGCTTATAATTTAGATAATATCTTTTGCTCTGATTTTTAGTTTTATGCTTAATGTTCTTCTGCTCTTTGTTCTGCAGCTTCTTGTTCTTCTGCTTCTCAGTCTTCATGGTCGTTGTCTCCAGGGTCGTCATCTCCAGGGTCGTTGTCTCTGGGGTCGTCATCTTCGGGGTGGTCTTCAGGGACGTCATCTCAGGGGTCGTCGTCTCTGGGGTCGTCTGTTATGATCCGGTGACCTTGGAGCCGCATGAAACTTTCTCTGGAGTAGGTGGAAACTGTACTGACCGCAGATCCTGAACTAACACCGCAACTAGAAGTAGCCGTGGGGTGTGCCTAACAAACCCTAGACACCTCGACACAGCCGGAGGACTAAATACCCCTATAGATGGAAATAGGAATACTACCTTGCCTCAGAGCAGAACCCCAAAGTATAGGCAGCCCCCACGAATATTGACTGTGAGTAGGAGAAGAAAAGACAAACACAGGCAGAAAACAAGATTTAGCAAAAGAGGCCACTCTAGCTAAATAGGAAAGGATAGGACAGAATACTAAGCGGTCAGTATTAAAAACCCTTCCAAAAATATCCACAGCAGATAATACAAAAAGTTCCACAATCTAACTAAAGACATGGAATGTATATCTGCCACTCCAGAGAATCCAACAAGACTGAGAAAATACTGACACAATCTAAGCTGGACAAGAAAACACAAAAGAATAGCACTGAATCATGAAGCACACAGCATGTGTGCCACAGAAACAAAACCAGACACCTATCTTTGCTGATTTGGCAGAAAGGCAGGAGGAACCAGGCAGAGGTCCAACACCTCCCAACAACAATTGACAACTGGCAAGGACTAAAGAATCCTGCACACCTAAATACCCCAGTCAGAACTGCAATCAGCAGAAACACCTGACCAGGACTGAAACCCAGGGACAACTGCATTACCACCTACCACCACCGGAGGGAACCCAAAAGCAGAATTCACAACAGTCGTCGTCATCTTAGGGGTGGTCTTCAGGGTCATCGTCTTTAGGGTCTTGAATTTGGAAATGTAGCAGAAGGTACAAGAAGGCTAAGGAAATGCCAAGAACCAGCTGACGTACTGGAACCAGGATAGCTAATCGAAGGTCCAAGAGCCAATGGAACTACCGAGGACCAGCTGACGTTACTGGAACCCGGTTACTAAGCAGGAGGGACCCGTGCCAGAAAGCACTACCAAGGACCACCTGACGTTGGTGGAACTCGGATACCCAGAAGGAGGCACCTAAGCCAAAGGCTCTGCCCGGAACCAGCTGACAGTACTGGAACCAGGATGGAGAGCAGAAGGTACAAGGGCAAAATACACTGTTGAGAACCAGCTGACGGTACTGGAACCAGGTGGACCTATTCAAGATTGTCTTCCTAAGAACCAGCTAATGGTGCTGGAACTCAGATAGGCAGCAGAAGGTCCACAGTAAAAACAAAAGTTTCTAGGCCACGAGCCGGCCGTAGTTACCGAAAATCCACAGTCCTACAGGGGGAGCTTGTCCTATTGGCACTACGGAACGACCCTTGATTGCCAGTTCCTGCAGCCAACATAGGAAGCACCTAAACTGCAGGCAAAGTGACCTTGACACTACCCGGAAACAGCTGGCGTGCTGGAACCGGGCTGGACAGGAGGGAGTACCCGTGGCAAAGACACTTCTGAGCAGCAACTGGCGGTGTTGGAGCCCAGGGATTACATGAGAAACAGAGTGTTGGCTGAGGCCTAATTGGAGCAAGTTGAAAAGGAACCTTTAACCCCCCCAGGCGTTAGCAACTAGAAGAGCCACCTTGTGCAGCAGTAATGCTGCACAAGGAAAAGGTGGCTCTTTTAATTATGCTCCTTGCACATGCTGAATGAAACACTTATAAAATTGGGCCCCTCATACCGTGAAACCATCCCAGAGGCGGGACTTTCCTTCTTGATGAGACGCATCACAGCTGTCATTCATACCCTCTTGGCGCCGTTCGCAGCCTCCTGAGCGTTGTTTGTTTGTGTACTGGAGTCTGCGCTGTTATGTTATCCCTTGGCCATGCGCAGTTAGCGCTGCCTGTCTTCTGACATCATTTGAAGTCAGCCTGACTGCACCTGTGCGGTTGCGCTGCCCAAGATCAGGCCCCACAGTGTCTTCTGATTTATTCACACTGCGGGGCTGGGATTCATGGCCTTGTGCAGTGCATATCTTTGCCTCTCTAACTCATCACCTTCTGCCTTCTTCAGACTGTGCAGCGTCAGCTGATCCCTAATCACATGCCACGGCCGTGACGCCGCACAGTCTGAAGAAGGCGGAAGGAGATGAGTGAGAGGCAAAGATATGCAGTGCGCATGCCCATGAATCCCAGCCCTGCAGTGTCTTCTGATTTATTCACACTGTGGGGCTGGGATTCATGGCCTTGCGCAGTGCATATCTTCGCCTCTCTAACTCATGTCCTTCCGCCTTCTTCAGACTGTGTGGCGTCAGCTGATCCCTAATCACATGCCACGGCCATGACGCCGCACAGTCTGAAGAAGGCGGAAGGAGATGAGTGAGAAGCTAAGATATGTGTAAGGACTCTGAACATTTTGATTACCTTTTGTGCATTACTGCCCTTTTCCAAGATGGCGTCTTTGGTCTCATGTGCACTATGTCTTCCTGCTATAGTCTGTGCTAGAGTATTCTGCCTTGCATCCTGCTTCTGCCCTGATGACTCCCTGGCTTTGCACCTGCACCTGTGAACCTGTGTGGAGATCCTGCTACTCAGCTCTGAGTTTCTGCTGCATACATCGGTTTCCAGTAATCCTCCTCCATCTGGCTGCTTGTGTTTGTTTCCATCTGCATTTGCTGGACATGTAAGCTGTTGCTGCTCTGCTTAAATCTGAGATTATCACCCAGGCCTTCCTGGTTGAGCTAAGACATTGCTTGAACTGCCTTATAAGCATATCTATCTGTGTTTGGACTATCAAGGACTTATTCGTGTCAAGTATCCTCAAGTACAACTCTGCTTCAAAGACTTTCTGCTTGATTGCGTTTTTCCTCTAAGGTTCCTATAGACTGTTAAGCTGCATTTTATATTTACACCAAGTGTTGTGGACTTGAGCTTCGCTCTGCACCTGTTTGAATCACCGTGTGATAATATAGACTTTACCACTTATAAAACTGTGTCCTGTAGTTGTCTTGGTCCACGCAAAGAGGCTCCTGAGTTATCCCCTATAATCATTACAGGATACTCTAGCCTCAAAAGAGGAGACTGCTGGAACAATGACTGCAGAAAGCAGACTAGAGCAGGTGTTCTCCATAATTAGATCACTACAGAAAGATGTGGAATGTCTGCAAAAGAAGTTTGGAAGCTTTTAACACAATCAACAAGTGTTTGGACAAACTTTGCAGGACTTAAGCATCCGAATGGCAGTCCAGGAAAACAAACTTGCTGGCATGGAGTCCCAGTATGGACGGGCTTTTCAGGACATAAGCACACAAGTAGCGGCACAAGCCACATAACCCTCTGGGCAACTGCCACCTGCTAGCCCACCTAAGTTGCCCCCATTCAGATTTAATGGTGATCGCGACAAATTTTGTGGCTTTGTGAATCAATGTATGCTATATTTTGATGTGCATGCTGACTGTTTTCCTAATGATAGATCCAAAGTATTGTGTGTAATAATGCTGCTGACCGCACGAGCGCCCGCCTGGGCGAATCCGATGATTAAGTCTCGTGACCCACGGTTAAATAATTTGGATGATTTTTTGGCCGCTATGGCATTAATGTTTGATGACCCTAATCGCCGTGCAACCGCTGAATCTGCTTTATTGTCTTTACGCCAGGCTAAACGTTCTGTTATTGAGTATGCTACTGAATTCAGGAGATTAGCGGTAGATACTAATTGGGACAGTTATGCACAATTACCTATTTTTAAAAGGGGTCTGTCTAGCATTGTAAAGGATGAATTAGCTCGCTCTGAATCACCACAAGAGCTAGAAACATTTATACAGCATTGTGTGCGCATTGACATTCGCCTTACTGAGCGTAGGCAGGAGAAGTTTGCTGCATATAACCGTATTTCTAACTTTTCCCTTCCTTCCAAAGAGCCTGCAGGTAAAACATTTCGAGAGGTAGAGGAGGTGCCCATGCAAATTGATTCCGTTCAGAGGTGCGAGAGTAATGAGCGCCGGGAGCATCGCCTTCGAGAAAGTCTATGTTTCTATTGCGGCCAGTCTGACCACTTTCTAATCAACTGTCCCAAGTGTCCCAAGCGGCCTAACAAGGTGCTAGCAGTGGTAGGGGAGAATGACAAATATGATGTTGAATCTGACATCTCTGAATGTAGCCTGCCTTTAAACGCTGTATTCCATTCTCTCTCTATGACTTCACCAGCCAAGGAGCTAAATGAAAAGAACTCTCACTGTTCTCTCCCAATTAAGATCCTGTGTTCAGGACAGTGGATTTCCAGTGCAGCTATGATTGACTCTGGTGCAGGTGGCAATTTTATGGATATTGCATTTGCCAAGGAACATGGTATTGAAATTCAGCAAAGAGCCTCTCCAATTACCATGGAAACAGTGGATGGGTTACCTTTAATCTCTGGGCCTGTGGATCAGGAGACCGCACCCCTTGAGATTTTTTTAAAGCCTAATCATCAGGAGCAACTCTCTTTCTTGTTAATTTCTTCTCATTTTCCTGTGATTTTAGGCATCCCTTGGCTGCGTTCTCAGAATCCAACTATCAACTGGGAGACCAAGGAGATTATCTTTCCAACAAGGAGCAACTCAGCATTAACTGAAGTTGTCCCCAAGTCCACAGCTACGGAACCACCGGTACAGGTATTTACTTTACCTTCAGCATATAAAGAGTTCTCTGACATCTGTGACAAGAAGAATGCAGATCAGCTTCCTCCACACAGGCATTATGACTGTCCCATTGAGTTGCTTCCTGGGGCAGCTATTCCTTTTGGTAACATATACCCTTTGGCGGCACCTGAGCTTCAAGCCTTAAAGGAGTATATTGATGAAAATCTGGCCAAGGGCTTCATACGTCCTTCTTCCTCACCAGCAGGGGCACCTATATTTTTTGTAAAGAAGAAGGATGGGTGTTATGGTCTGGTGATTAAGGAGCGACATGCGACTAGCTCTGAGCAGGTGGTAACTATACCGACCGCAGTTCCTAATCTTAACACAGACACTAGCAGTAGCCGTGGGATGTTCCTGTCACTCCCTAGACACCTCGTCACAGCCGGAGATCTAGCTACCCCTAAAGGTAGAAACAGGAAAGCTATCTTGCCTCAGAGAAAATCCCCAAAGGATAGGACAGCCCCCCACAAATAATGACTGTGAGAGGAGAAGGAAATGACATACGTAGTATGAAACAAGATTTAGCAAAGGAGGCCACTACTAGCTAGACAGAATTAGTACAGAATAGAAAGCTGTGCGGTCAGTAATAAAAACTAGAAAAAGTCCACAGCAGAGAAATGCAAAAATCTACGCACCTGACTAAAGGTGTGGAGGGCAAACTCTGCTGCCCAGAGCTTCCAGCTTAGCTAAATAGATCCATACTGATAAGCTGGACAAATGAGCAAAACATAGAAAATGCCAAACAACAAAGTCCACAACAAGTGAACTGCAAAAAGACAAGCAAGGACTTAGCTTTGACAGAGTGACAGGGAAATCCTCAGAGAGCCATGACTCCAAGCTCAACAATTGACAACTGGCATTGAATTAGGGATAAGGCTAGACTAATATAGCCGAGCCTGAAAAACGATCAGTGAGAACAGCTGCTGATGCTAAATCCAAGAAGCAGCCATACCACTCAAAACCACAGGAGGGAGCCCAAGAGCAGAAATCACAAAAATGCTACTTATATAAACACCGGAGGGAGCCCAAGAGCGGAATTCACAACAGATGGGTCCCTGAGACCCTGTGTGGACTATCGAGAGCTCAATAAGGTAACCATACGGAACCGTTACCCTTTGCCTCTGATTCCCGAATTACTGGAAAGAGTTCGCCATGCTAAGGTGTTCTCTAAACTGGATCTTCGTGGGGCTTATAATTTGGTGCGTATTCGTCCAGGGGATGACAGCATTCAGATGCCGGTATGGACACTATGAATATCTCGTGATGCCCTTCGGGCTTTGTAATGCCCCTGCAACATTTCAACACCTTGCTAATGACATTTTCAGAGATTTGTTGGACCAGTTTGTGGTGATCTATTTGGACGATATTCTAATCTTTTCTGACTCTCAACAGGAACATGAAGAACATGTCAAAGCTGTTTTAAGACGTCTGAAAGAGAACCATCTGTATATCAAGCCGGAGAAATGCGAGTTCCATCGTTCTGAGATACAGTTCTTAGGTTATATCATCTCTCCCCAGGGGCTGAACATGGAATCTGGTAAGAGTTAGGCTAGGGTTGAGCGAAACGGATCGGTCATTTTCATAAATCGCCGACTTTTAGGCAAAGTCGGGTTTCATGAAACCCGAACCGATCCTACAGCGGGATCGGCCATGCGGTCGGCGATCTTCGTGCCAAAGTCGTGTTTCATATGACGCTGTTACCGCCGTTTTTCATCCAATGAAGGAGGACGCAGAGTGTGGGCAGCGTGATGACATAGGTCTCGGTCCCCACCATCTTAGAGAACGGCATGGCAGTGATTGGCTTGTTGTCTGCGGCGTCACAGGGGCTATAAAGGGGCGTCCGCGCCCACTGCCATCTTACTTCTGCCGATCTGAGCGTAGGGAGAGGTTGCTGCAGCTTCGTCAGAAGCAGGGACAGAGTCAGGGAGGCAATATTAACCCCCAAACCGCTTGTGCTGGAGCGATTTTCACTGTCCCACACCACCTTTTTGTGCAGGGACAGTGGAGGTCGTATTTATGTGCATCAGCTGCATAGCTGTGTGCACGGTGCTGTGCAAACCAACTGCTTTTTTAAAAGCAAAATTCCTGTTGCTCCTTTCTGCACAGTTACCTATCTTGTTTATTTGTCCACATTTTTGTGTTCAGCAGTCCTTTTTATTGCTGCCATACTTGTCCTGAGCTCATTGTAGGGAGCTTGTTATTTATTTATTTTTTAAATAATAATTCAGCCACTTTCTGGCACGTTCATAGTGTTGTGTTATACCACTGGGCCAGAGTTGTGGTTCTGTGTCTCCCCCCAAAAAAAAGGGAGATTAAAATTCGCACACTGTGTATATTCTGCTGTACTGCTAGTGTGTCGTATATATCAGGCAGACACTTTCTTCCACGTTCATAGTGTTGTGTTATACCACAGGGCCAGAGTTAGGGTTCAGTGTCTCCCCCCCAAAAAAAGGGAGAATAAAATTCGCACACAGTGTATATTCTGCTGTACTGCTAGTGTGTCGTATATATCAGGCAGCCACTTTCTGCCACGTTCATAGTTTACTGTTATACCACTGGGCCAGAGTTGTGGTTCTGTGTCTCCCCCCCAAAAAAAAGGGAGAATAAAATTTGCACACAGTGTATATTCAGCTGTACTGCTAGTGCGTCGTATATATCAGGCAGACACTTTCTTCCACGTTCATAGTGTTGTGTTATACCACAGGGCCAGAGTTAGGGTTCAGTGTCTCCCCCCCAAAAATGGAGATTCAAATTCTCACACAGTGTATATTCAGCTGTACTGCTAGTGCGTCGTATATCAGGCAGACACTTTCTTCCACGTTCATAGTGTTGTGTTATACCACAGGGCCAGAGTTAGGGTTCAGTGTCTCCCCCCCAAAAATGGAGATTCAAATTCTCACACAGTGTATATTCAGCTGTACTGCTAGTGCATCGTATATCAGGCAGACACTTTCTTCCACGTTCATAGTGTTGTGTTATACCACAGGGCCAGAGTTGGGGTTCTGTGTCTCCCCCCAAAAGCAAGTCATCTTTCAGGCAAGCTACGTGTCAGCAGGGGAAGGTGGGGCAAAAGAATGTGAAATCCATGACTGGTTAATTTAAATGAAGGTCAGCTAATCAACATTTTTGGTAGGCAGACGTGTCCTTTTTTCGGTCAGTATTGAACCAGCAGCACTGAACACTCTTTCTGAAAGCACACTGACAGCAGGGCAATCGAGGTTCTGTAATCCATATTCTGGCAATTCAGGCCAGGTGTCTAGTTCAGATGCCCAGTAATCAGGGGGAATGACCTGAGAGGGAGAACATCGATAAGGGCGGAAAAGTAGTTTGTAACCATACTGGACAAATGCTGTCTCCTGTCACTTTGAATCGATGCAGCTGTCCCTGTCGTGTCAGCGGTCATTGCGAAATCATTCCACAATCTTATCATAAAACCCCTCTGTCCAACGCCACTTCGGATTTCTGCACCTCTAGCACCTCTGCCATGTTGCCCCCTGCAGCTCGTGTGAGAACCATCACCGGCGCTGTGTGCTGGGAATGCCTGAACCAAACGGTCTACAAGAGTTGCTTGTTTGGTAGCCAATATTTGACCTAGGTTCTCATGTGGCATGATATTTTGCAGTTTTCCTTTATATCTTGTATCCAGGAGGCAGGCCAACCGGTTGTCATCATCGGTCATCATTTTAAAAATGTGGGGGTCCCTTTTTAGGATACGCAAGGCATACTCAGCTATGTGGGCCAATGTTCCAGGTGTGAATTAACTGTTTCTGCTGGGTTGAGGCCCACTTTCTTGCAAATCAACATCACAAGTGTCCCTCAATAAACCTGTACCAGACCTTGCAATGCCACCAGTTTCTATTGCCACCTGAGAATCATCCTCCTCCCATAAATATTCATCCCCATCATCCTCCTCCTCATCCTCTTCGTCCGCCAATTCGTCCTGGACAGTTCCCTGAGCAGACAATGGCTGACTGTCATCAAGGCTTCCCTCCTCCTCGGCTGCAGACGCCTGCTCATTAATGTGCGTCAAACTTTGCATCAGCAGACGCATAAGTGGGATGTTAATGCTTATGATGGTGTCGACCACTGCACACCAGACAACTCCATGTCTGCCATCCAAGTGCCTGCCCGTGTATCCTCCCACAAATTTATAACAGCACGCCTCTGTTCGCACAGCCTCTGAATCATGTGCAGTGTGGAGTTCCACCTTGTTGCAACGTCGATTATTAGGCGGTGCTGGGGAAGATTCAGCGATCGCTGATGGTTCAGCATACGGCTGGAGTGTATGGGCATCCGGCGGATGTGCGAGCAAAGTCTTTGCACCTTCAGGAGCAGGGCTGGTAACTTTGGATAATTTTTGAGGAAGCCCTACACCACCAGGTTAAAGGTGTGAGCCAGGCAAGGTATGTGTTTCAGTTCTGAAAGGGCTATGGCAGCCATAAAATTCCTTCCGTTATCACTGAATACCTTGCCTGCCTCAAGATGTACACTGCCCAGCCATGACTGAGTTTGTTGCTGCAAGTACTCCACCAGTACTTCCGCAGTGTGTCTGTTGTTGCCCAAACACTTCATTTGAAACACAGCCTGCTGACGCTTACCACTAGCTGTTCGATAATGGGACACCCTGTGTGCAACACTGGCAGCTGCGGATGGAGTGGTAGGGCGACTGCGCTCTGTGCACGAGCTTTCGCTTCTGGAGGAGGAGGAGGAGTGGCGAACGCCGTATGCCAACTTTTTCCTGAGACAGTGGGATAGGCTGAACTGTCGCACTATGGCTGCCCCCTGTGGACCCTGCATCCTACACATTAACCCAGTGCGCCGTGATGGACACGTAACGTCCCCGGCCATGCCTACTGGTCCATGCATCTGTTGTGAGGTGCACTTTTCCACTGACTGATTGCCTCAAGGCATGGACAATGCAGTCTTTGACATGCTGGTGGAGGGCTGGGATGGCTTTTCTCGCAAAGAAGTGTCGACTGGGTAGGTCATAGCGTGGTACTGCGTGGGCCATCAGGTCTTTGAAAGCTTTGCTTTCAACCAAACGGTAGGGCATCATCTGTAATGAGATTAGTATAGCAATGTGGGCGTTCAAATCCTGTGTACGCGGATGAGAGGATGAGTACTTTCTTTTCCTAATGAGAGTCTCTTGTAGGGTGAGCTGGACTGGAGAGCTGCATATGGTGGAACTAGCGGTGGTGGTGGTGGTGGACATGGCGGATTGAGAGTTTGTTATGGTATTCTTGTTGTTGGCCAACATAGAGTCTTTCCTACCAATAACCTTGTGATTCCCTGACTGCTTTGGCCTTACGACGATACCTCCACATTTGCTGCTGGTGGTGTCCTAACCGGTGGGCTTACAGTGAGGGAAGCAATGTAGCATTGCTGACTACCTTCACTCCGAGCAGGTGCACCAACGGTACGGGACGTTTCGTAGTTAGTCCAGGCTTGCAAGTGCATGGTGGTTAAATGTCTAAGCATGCACGTTGTATTTAAATTTTGAAGATTCTCCTCTCTGCTAAAGGTCTTGGAGCATTTCTTACAGATAACTTTTCACTAGTGTTGAGCATTCCGATACCGCAAGTATCGTGTATCGGCCGATACTTAGCGGTATCGGAATTCCGATACCGAGATCCGATACTTGCCGCGTATCGGATACCGGAATCGGAAGTTCCCAGGATTCAAACTGCACAAATTTGCACGAAATCAGCCAATGAGAATGATTCCAAGTGTGGGCACATTCTGTTCAGCATGGAGGGCATGAAACTACTGGCAAGGCTGTGATTGGCTGCTGAAATGATGTCATGATGCAGTTTAAAAGTCGCTGGCGCCATTTTTCGCTCACTCTGCTGTGAATTCAGTTAGTGACAGGACGCTGTTTGCTGACTGAGGGCCAGTTTAGAGATAGCGATTTGCTTCTTTGTGCTTTCCAAGGCTAATTTAGCAACCGCTGTGTTCACCTACTAATCACCTTGCTTTTGCCTTGCAGCGCTGTTTTCACAGCGATCTGCAAGGTCTGTGTGTGTGTGTGTGTGTGTGTGTGTGAGTGCAGCCCACTCTCTAGTCTGTGTGCAGCCATAGGCCATCCATAGCTGGTTGTATTCAGTTCAGGGAGGGTGGTTCATTGCCTCTTACTGTTCTTTTTTTTTTTTTTTTTTTTCAAGTAGTGTAGTCTGCTGCTCATTTTTTTAAATAATTCCTATTAGTGACTTTCCACCCGTATCCAGCTAACTTGTGGAAAAACACTACATAGGATAAAGTAGAGGAGGTTTTTTGGGCCTTGCAGCGCCGTTAACGGCTGTCTGCACGGTCTCCGTGTGACTGCAGCTCGCCTTGTAGTCTGTGAGCAGCCATAGCCTGGTTGTATCCAGCTCAGGGTTGTTCACTGCGTCATACCGTAAAATCAATTTTCCTTTTGTTTTAAGTAGTGCAGGCTGCTGCACATTTTTTCAAAAAATTCCTATTAGTGTCTTTCCACCCGTATCCAGCTAACTTGTGGAAAAACACTACATAGGATAAAGTAGAGGAGGTTTTTTGGGCCTTGCAGCGCCGTTTACGGCTGTCTGCACGGTCTCCGTGTGACTGCAGCTCGCCCTGTAGTCTGTGAGCAGCCATAGCCTGGTTGTATCCAGGTCAGGGGTCTTCACTGCATCATACCGTAAAATCAATTTTCCTTTTGTTTTAAGTAGTGCAGGCTGCTGCACATTTTTTCAAAAATTTCCTATTAGTGTCTTTCCACCCGTATCCAGCTAACTTGTGGAAAAACACTACATAGGATAAAGTAGAGGAGGTTTTTTGGGCCTTGCAGCGCCGTTTACGGCTGTCTGCACGGTCTCCGTGTGACTGCAGCTCGCCCTGTAGTCTGTGAGCAGCCATAGCCTGGTTGTATCCAGCTCAGGGTTCTTCACTGCGTCATACCGTAAAATCAATTTTCCTTTTGTTTTAAGTAGTGCATGCTGCTGCACATTTTTTCAAAAAATTCCTATTAGTGTTTTTCCACCCGTATCCAGCTAACTTGTGGAAAAACACTACATAGGATAAAGTAGAGGAGGTTTTTTGGGCCTTGCAGCGCCATTTACGGCTGTCTGCACGGTCTCCGTGTGACTGCAGCTCTCTCTGTTGTCAGTTCAGCCCCCAAAAAATAAATAAATAATAAAGTTCACCAAACACACCACTTTACATTTGTGTAGGCCACATTAGCTCATATTAAAGTCTAGTCCACACTTTAGAAAATTAGTGTTTCCTATACCTGTTAGGACTCGGAGCTGTTCAGGAATAAGCACACAAAGCCGTTAGTACTTTTCTGCTTATCTTTATCAGTCAACCAAGATGAAGAAGGCAGGGAGTAAGGCACGTGGGCATGGGCGCGGAGCAGGGAGAGGACGTGGGGATTCTGTGCCTGCTGCGGGCACCGGTGACTCCTCAGCACCCAGTTTCACCAGGGAACAGTCCTTCATGCGCAGCTTTGTCGCAGAGCTCCATACACCGCTGCTGCGTGAAGACCAAATTGAAGCCGTTGTCGGATGGATGGCAGCTAACGCATCGACTTCAATTAGTGCCACATTCTCTCAGACACAGAGCACTGGAGAGCAGCCATCTGTCTCTTCACCACCTGCCAAATTGGCCAGGCAGACAGAGAGCCCAGGACAGGAGCCGTCTCTACTTCTGTTCTCTGAATCTTTTGGCTTGGAAACAGGGGGCCAGCCAAGCAGCATTGGAGAAATGGAAGAAGAGGCAGGGTGCAGTGATGCCCAACAGCTTTTTCTCTCTGAGTCTGAAGAGGCGGGTGGGCCAGTGCCTCCGGTCACCACATCGCAGGCCGCATCCGCTGATGATGACACTCAGGTGCCACTTTCTGGTGCGTGCTCTGCTGCTGAGACTACCCAGGAGGAGCAGTTGGTGGCAGAGGGTAGTGTAGATGATGAGGTCCTTGACCCATCGTGGCGTGAGGGACAGGAAGGTGGTGGGAGCAGCTCCGAGGAAGAGATTCCTAGAATGGGCCAAAGAGGTAGAGGGAGGGGGAAGACTGCGCAGCCTGTAGCCTCCACTTTGGCACCCGTTAGGAGCATGTCTGTTCCAAAAGCCAAAAAGGGCGCTCCCAAGACTTGCAGTGTCTGGCCCTTTTTTGACACAGTTGCAGATGACATTTGCTATGTCAAATGCAAGGTGTGTCATCACAAAGTCAAAAGAGGTCGAAATGTCAGCAACCTCAATACCTCCAACATGTGGAAACATGTGCGCAACAGGCATGCGGCGGAGTTAGAAAAACACACTGAAGAGCTAGGCCAACCAACAGCGGCAGCTACCACCTCTTCAGCTCGTGTTGCCTCTTCCTCCAGCTCACACGCAGCTGGTTCGGCTTCCTCCCAGGATCGCCGTGGAAGGACCTCTGGCCCTGTTGTCCAGAGACCCACTGTAATTCCACCCACAGCACCACTTTCCCAGTCATCCACACACTCCCAGCCCAGTCTACAGCCATCGGTAGTACAGGCATGGGAGAAAAGGCGTCCTTTCTCGTCAAACCACCCACGAGCACAGGCTCTGACTGCAGGCATTGCCAAACTTCTGTCACTGGAAATGCTGTCATTCAGGCTGGTGGAGACTGACAGCTTCCATGACTTGATGTCATTGGCAGTCCCACAGTACAATGTGCCCAGCCGCTTTTACTTCAGCAGGCAAGCTGTCCCTGCCCTGCACAAGCATGTGGAGGGACACATAAAACACGCGCTACTGAACGCCGTCAGTAGCAAGGTCCACCTCACCACCGATGCGTGGACCAGTCAACGTGGACAGGGGCGATACCTTTCCCTCACAGCCCATTGGGTTAATGTTGTTGAGCCGGGTACAGATCGTGCGAGTGGCGCAGGACGTGTCCTGCCCACTCCAAGGATTGCAGGAATCCAGTCTGTACGCATTGACTCCTCCTCTTACACCAGTTCCTCAGAATCATCGCTGCAGGAGCCATCACAGTCCACCTCCACATGGACCCGTGAACGTTTACCTGTTACGACCGACATGAGCACAGCCGTGGCCAAACGTCAACAGGCCGTCTTGAAATTAATTTCTTTGGGGAATCGAAGCCACACAGCACAGGAGCTCTGGAATGCCATCAAGCAGGAGAGAGATGTGTGGTTTGTGGCAGCGAATCTCCAGCCAGGCATGGTAGTGTGTGATAATGGCCGAAATCTGGTGGCAGCTCTGGGCCTCGGCAACCTCACGCACATCCCATGTCTGGCACATGTGCTCAATTTGGTCGTGCAGAGTTTTTTGAGGGACTATCCGGATCTTGATGCACTGCTGCACAAGGTCCGCCTAGAGTGTGCTCACTTGCGGCGTTCCAGCACGGCAAAATCGCACATTGCGGCTCTGCAGCGCCGACACCGCCTGCCGGAACATCGCATCATATGTGACCTACCTACCAGGTGGAATTCCACGTTACATATGTTGGAGCGGTTGTGTGAGCAGCAGCAAGCTGTAATGGAGAACCAGCTGCTTCAGGCGCAAAGAAGTCGCACTCCGCGCCGTTCAGACTTCACAACCACAGAGTGGGCCACTATGAAGGACGTCTGCCAGGTTTTGCGTCCCTTCGATTATTCCACGCGGATGGCAAGTGCAGATGATGCACTAGTCAGCATGACTGTCCCCCTTATCTGCCTGCTTCAACAAACACTGCAAGCGCTAAGGGATGATGTTGTGGAAGAGGTGGAGGATGAGGATTCACTATTTCCATCATCTTCTGGACAGTCAGCGCCAAGTGGTTCCTCACAAATGCGTAGGCAGGGGACACTTTGTGAGGAGGATGAGGAGGAGTCAATGGAGGAGGAAGACATCCGTCCAGAGGAGGGAGTTACACAATTGTCCAGTACTCAGTGTGTACAGCGAGGGTGGGGTGATGACGAGCGGGCAGAGATCACGCCTCCAGCAGGGGACAGCGTTTCTTGGGCAGTTGGCAGTCTGCAGCACATGGTGGATTACATGCTGCAGTGCCTGAGAAACGACCGCCGCATCGCCCACATTCTCAACATGTCTAATTATTGGGTGTTCACCCTCCTCGATCCTCGCTACCGGGACAACGTAGAAAGCCTCATCACACCGTTGAACCGGGAGCGAAAAATGCGGGAGTACCAAGAGGCACTGGTGAATTCCATCATCTTCTCCATTCCAACTGAGAGAAGTGCTGCTAGTGCATTACAAAGCAGCTCAGTGCATCCAGGCAGTGGAGGAGGCTCTGCACAAAGAGGGAGCAGAAGCAGTGCCTCTGCCCAAGGCAAGACCAGTATGGCCCAACTGTGGCACAGTTTTGTGTGCCCTCCACAAAAGTCTACACCATCACAGACGGCTCCAGTCAGCAGGAGGCAACAGTTCCGTCAGATGGTGACAGACTACATGTCTTGCCCTCTTGCTGTATTCCCAGACGGCTCTTCCCCTTTCAAGTTTTGGGTCTCAAAGCTGGATACATGGCCAGAGCTAAGCCAGTATGCATTGGAGGTGCTGGCTTGCCCTGCGGCTAGTGTATTATCGGAACGCGTCTTTAGTGCTGCAGGTGGTGTACTAACTGACCGTCGCATGCGACTATCCTCCGATAACGTTGACTGGCTTACTTTCCTGAAAATGAACAAGGCCTAGATCTCGCAGGAATTTGCCACTCCTCTTCCTGATTAAATAGTTAGGTGACTGTCTACAGTATCCAGGTCTCCTGTTGTGTTCATCTTTCTACCACCTGAACTTTAATTCCTGGGCTCCAATACCGCCAGTTGAGGCTCAGAAGTGCCGTCTGCACAGTCAAAACATACGACCCAGTGTTCTTGGGTTTCAGTAACATCAGCTGATCCCTAGCTGTGTAGCCGGCAATGTGTCCTGCGACCGCCACGCTGACACAACAACTGAAATGTAAGGGAACCTGTCCCCCCCCCCCCAAGGCGTTTGTTACTGAAAGAGCCATCTTGTGCAGCAGTAATGCTGCACAAGGAAAAGGTAGCTATTTTTGTTTAGCTCCTTGCACGCGCAGAACTTAACACTTATAAAATGTGTCCACTGATACCGTAAAACCGTCCCGGAGGTGGGACTTTCCTTCGTAATATGATGCAGCACAGCTGTCATTCCTACCCCCATGGCGCCGTGCCCCGTCTCTTCAGCGTTGTTTGATTCCATCCCGGAGCCTGCGCTGTTATGTTATCCCTTGGCCAGGCACACTTAGCGCTGCCCCTCTTCTGACATCATTTGGTGTCAGGCTGACTGCGCCTGTGCGGCCGCGCTGGCCGAGAGCCCGCCTCGCAGTGTCTTCTGATTTAATCCCACTGGGGGCCTGAGATACATGGACATGCGCAGTGCATATCTGAACCTCCGCCTCACACTCATCTCCCTACGCCTTCTTCAGACTGTGCGCCGTCAGCTGATCCCTAATAGCATGCCACGGCCGTGACGCCGCACAGTCTGAAGAAGCCGTAGGGAGCGGAGTGAGAGGCGAGGATATGCACTGCGCATGGCCACGGATCCCAGGCCCACGGTGGGATTACATTAGACAACACTGCGAGGCGGGCTCTTGGCCAGCGCGGCCGCACAGGCGCAGCCAGCCTGACACCAAGTGACGTCAGAAGATGGGCAGCGCTAAGTGTGCCTGGCCAAGGGATAACATAACAGCGCAGGCTACGGAACGGAATCAAACAACGCTGAGGAGCCGGGGCACGGTGCCAAGGGGGTAGGAATGACAGCTGTGCTGCGTCATATTACGAAGGAAAGTCCCACCTCCGGGACGGTCTCACGGTATCAGGGGACACATTTTATAAGTGTTTAGTTCTGTGTTTGCAAGGAGCATAATGAAAAGAGCCACCTTTTCCTTTTGCATCCTTTGTGCTGCACAAGCTGGCTCTTTCAGCTACAAACGCCTTGGGGGGGGGTTAAAGGTTCCCTTTCGACTTTCTCCAATCAGGCTTCGGCCTACACTGTGTTCCTCTGCTCCTCCTGCTGTCCCTGGGCTCCAACACCGCTAGTTGTTGCCTGGTAGTGCTGTACGCACAGTCAACAGTCGCTCCACTGTTATTGGGGTTCAGTAACGTCAGCTGTTCCCCAGCTGTGTGTGTGGCAATCCCTCCTCTCTCCTCCACCTCCTCCTCCTCCTTCTGTCCCTGGGCTCCAACACCGCTAGTTGTTGTCCGGAAGTGCTGTCCGCACAGTCCACAGTCGCTTCCATTGGGGTTCAGTAACGTCAGCTGTTCCCCAGCTGTGTGTGTGGCAATCCCTCCTCTCTCCTCCACCTCCTCCTCCTGCTGTCCCTGGGCTCCAACACCGCTAGTTGTTGCCTGGTAGTGCTGTCCGCACAGTCAACAGTCGCTCCTCTGTTTTTGGGGTTCAGTAACGTCAGCTGTTCCCCAGCTGTGTGTGTGGCAATCCCTCCTCTCTCCTCCACCTCCTCCTCCTCCTTCTGTCCCTGGGCTCCAACACCGCTAGTTGTTGTCCGGAAGTGCTGTCCGCACAGTCCACAGTCGCTCCTCTGTTATTGGGGTTCAGTAACGTCAGCTGTTCCCCAGCTGTGTGTGTGGCAATCCCTCCTCTCTCCTCCACCTCCTCCTCCTGCTGTCCCTGGGCTCCAACACCGCTAGTTGTTTCCTGGTAGTGCTGTCCGCACAGTCAACAGTTGCTCCTCTGTTTTTGGGGTTCAGTAACGTCAGCTGTTCCCCAGCTGTGTGTGTGGCAATCCCTCCTCTCTCCTCCACCTCCTCCTCCTGCTGTCCCTGGGCTCCAACACCGCTAGTTGTTGCCTGGTAGTGCTGTCCGCACAGTCAACAGTCGCTCCTCTGTTTTTGGGGTTCAGTAATGTCAGCTGTTCCCCAGCTGTGTGTGTGGCAATCCCTCCTCTCTCCTCCACCTCCTCCTCCTCCTTCTGTCCCTGGGCTCCAACACTGCTAGTTGTTGTCCGGAAGTGCTGTCCGCACAGTCCACAGTCGCTCCTCTGTTAATGGGGTTCAGTAACATCAGCTGTTCCCCAGCTGTGTGTGTGGCAATCCCTCCTCTCTCCTCCACCTCCTTCTCCTGCTGTCCCTGGGCTCCAACACCGCTAGTTGTTGCCTGGTAGTGCTGTCCGCACAGTCAACAGTCGCTCCTCTGTTTTTGGGGTTCAGTAACGTCAGCTGTTCCCCAGCTGTGTGTGTGGCAATCCCTCCTCTCTCCTCCACCTCCTCCTCCTCCTTCTGTCCCTGGGCTCCAACACCGCTAGTTGTTGTCCGGAAGTGCTGTCCGCACAGTCCACAGTCGCTCCTCTGTTATTGGGGTTCAGTAACGTCAGCTGTTCCCCAGCTGTGTGTGTGGCAATCCCTCCTCTCTCCTCCACCCCCTCCTCCTGCTGTCCCTGGGCTCCAACACCGCTAGTTGTTGCCTGGTAGTGCTGTCCGCACAGTCAACAGTCGCTCCTCTGTTTTTGGGGTTCAGTAACGTCAGCTGTTCCCCAGCTGTGTGTGTGGCAATCACTCCTCTCTCCTCAACCTCCTCCTCCTCCTTCTGTCCCTGGGCTCCAACACCGCTAGTTGTTGTCCAGAAGTGCTGTCCGCACAGCGCCAAACACCTCGCCAATGTGTTAGTGGGGTTCAGTAATGCCTGCTGTTCCCCTGCTGTGTATACGGCAACGTGTCATGCGACCGCCACGCAGGCACAGCAACTTAAATTTAAGGGAACCTGTCCCCCCCCCAAGGCGTTTGTTACTGAAAGAGCCACCTTGTTCAGCAGTAGTAATGATGCAAAAGGAAAAAGTGGCTCTTTTTGTGGTGCTCCTTGCACACGCTGAACTTGACACTTATGAAATGTGTCCCCTCACACCGTTAAACCGTCCGGTCGGAGGGACTTTCCTTTGTCATGTGACGCAGCACAACTGTCATTCATACCCCCTTGGCGCCGTGCGCCGCCTCCTCAGCGTTGTTTGAATCTGTCCCGGAGCCTGCGCTGTTATTTAGCCCTTGTCCATGCACACATTTTGCGCTGCCCATCTTCTGACATCATTTGTTGTCAGGCTGGCTGCGCCTGTGCGGCCTCGCTGGACGAGATCCCGCCTCGTAGTGTCTTCTGATTTAATCCCACTGTGGGCCTGTGATCCATGGACATGCGCAGTGCATATCTTAACCTCCGCCTCTCTCTCATCTCCCTCAGCCTTCTTCAGACTGTGCGCCATCAGCTGATCCCTAATAGCATGCCACGGCCATGACGCCGCACAGAATGAAGAAGCTGGAAGGAGGGTAGTGAGAGGCAAGGATATGCACTGCGCATGCCCATGGATCACAGGTCCGCAGAGTGATTACATTAGATGACACAGCGAGGCGGGATCTTGGCCAGCGCAGCCGCACAGGCGCAGCCAGCCTGACACCAAATGATGTCAGAAGATGGGCATCGCAAAATGTGTGCATGGACAAGGGCTAACATAACAGCGCAGGCTCCGGGACAGATTCAAACAACGCTGAGGAGGCGGCGCACGGTGCCAAGGGAGTAAGAATGACAGCTGTGCTGCGTCACATGACAAAGGAAAGTCCCTCCGACCGGACGGTTTAACGGTGTGAGGGGACACATTTCATAAGTGTCAAGTTCAGCGTTTGCAAGGACCATAATTAAAAGAGCTAAGTTTACCTTTTCCAGCATTAGTGCTGTACAATATGGCTCTTTCAGCTACAAACCCCTGGGGGGGGGGTTAAAGGTCCCCTTTCAACTTGCTCCAGTGCAGGCTTCAGCCTACACTATGCTCCTCCTGCTGACCCTGGGCTCTAACACCGCCAGTTGGCGCCCAGATGTGCCTCGCTGCACAGAGAAAAACACCAGCCAATGTGTCAGTGGGGTTCAGCAACACCAGCTGTACCCCTGCTGTGTAGCCGGCAACGTGTCCTGCAACAGCCACGCAGACACAACAGACCTAAAGCTGCCGCCAGTGCAGGCTTCGGCCTACACTCCGCTCCCTCTACTCCTCCTGCTGACCCTGGGCTCTAACACCACCAGTTGGGGCCCAGAAGTGCTGGCTGCACAGAGCCAAACACCTCGCCAATGTGTCAGTGGGGTTCAGCACCGCTAGCTGTTCCCCTGCTGTGTAGCCGGCACTGTGTCCTGCAACAGCCACGCAGACACAAGAACTGAAATTGAAGGGAACTTGTCCCCCCTCCCCCAGGCTTTTGTATGTTTCACAGCCACCTTGTACAGCAGTAATGCTGCATTTGTACAAGGTGGCTCATTAAGTTACTCTCCTTGCACACGGCGAATGAAACACATCTAAAATGTGTCCTCTGAGACCATTAAACCGTCCTTGAGGTGTGACTTTCCTTTGTAATGACACGCTGCAACCCCCTTGGTAGCGCTGCCCGTCTTCTGGCATCCTTGGTTGGCTGGCTGCGCCTCTGCGGCCGCCCTGGCCCACACAACGCCCCTCGGTGTCTTATTTATTTTGACTGCGAGGGTGTGATTGACGGGCATGAGCAGTGCATATCTTCGCCAGGCTGTCCCTCATCTCCTTCGGCCTTCTTCAGACTGTGCGGCTTCATGGCCGTGGCATGCGACAAGGGATCAGCTGACGCCGCACAGTCTGAAGCAGGTGTAAGGACCCGAGTGTGAGAGGCGAACATATGTACTGCGCCAGGCCATGAATCCCAGCCCCGCAGTGTTTTAACAATGTAAAGACACTGCGGGGCTGGGATTCATGGTCATCGTGAACCACACCGTCCAACATTAATTGATGTCAGAAGATGGGCAGCGCTAACAGCGCAAGGCCAAGGGATAACACGACAGCGCAGACTCCTGTACAGCAAAATGCGATGCTCAGGAGGCCGCGCCCAGCACCAAGGTGGGATTTTTGACAGCTGTGCTGCGTCTCATTACAAAGGGAACTCACGCCTCCAAAACAGTTTGACTGCTTAAGGGCCTAAATGTTATACGTGTTTCTTTCTGCGTGTGCAAGGAGCAAAATTAAAAGAGCAACCTTTGACTTGTGCAGCATTACTGCTGCCCAAGCTGTGGCTCTTGTAGTTTGTAACCCCTGAGGGGGGGTTAAAGGTTGCCTTTAAAATCGGTTCAATTGGGCTTCGGCCTACACTCTGCTCCACCTGCAGAGCCCGGGCTCCAACACCGCTAGTTGCTGTCCGGAAGTGCTGGCTGCACAGAGCCAAACACACGCCACTCTTTCAGTGGGGTTCAGCACCGCCAGCTGTTCCCCTGCTGTGTAGCCGGCATCGTGTCCTGCAACAGCCACGCAGACACAAACCTGCCGCCAGTGCAGGCTACGGCCTACACTCTGCTCCCTCTCCTCCTGCTGACCCTGGGCTCTAACACCGCTAGTTGCTGTCCGGAAGTGCTGGCTGCACAGAGCCAAACACACGCCACTCTGTCAGTGGGGTTCAGCACCGCCAGCTGTTCCCCTGCTGTGTAGCCGGCATCGTGTCCTGCAACAGCCACGCAGACACAAAGCTGCCGCCAGTGCAGGCTTCGGCCTACTCTCTGCTCCCTCTCCTCCTGCTGACCCTGGGCTCTAACACCGCCAGTTGGGGCCCGGTACTGCTAGCTGCACAGAGAAAAACACCAGCCAATGTGTCAGTGGGGTTCAGCACCGCCAGCTGTTCCCCTGCTGTGTAGCCGGCATCGTGTCCTGCAACAGCCACACAGACACAAAGCTGCCGCCAGTGCAGGCTACGGCCTACACTCTGCTCCCTCTCCTCCTGCTGACCCTGGGCTCTAACACCGCTAGTTGCTGTCCGGAAGTGCTGGTGTTGTGAATTTGGATTCTGGGCTCCCCCGGTGGCTACTGGTGGAATTGAACTGGTGTCTTCATCTTCTCTGTTCACCTGTTCCCATCAAGATGTGGGAGTCGCTATATAACCTTGCTGCTCTGTTAGTTGCTTGCCGGTCAACAATGTTATCAGAAGCCTCTCTGTGCTTGTTCCTGCTCCTAGACAACTACTAGATAAGTTGGACTTTTGTCCATGTTTGTTTTTGCATTTTGGTTCCAGTTCACAGCTGTAGTTTCGTTACTGTGTCTGGAAAGCTCTTGTGAACAGGAATTGCCACTCTGGTGTTATGAGTTAATGACAGAGTTTTAAAGTAATTTCTGGATGGTGTTTTTGATTAGGGTTTTCAGCTGACCATGAAAGTGTCCTTTCTGTCTTCTGCTATGTAGTAAGTGGACCTCAAATTTGCTAAACCTATTTTCATCCTACGTTTGTTATTTCATCTTAATTCACCGCCAATACATGTGGGGGGCCTCTGTCTCCTTTTGGGGTATTTCTCTAGAGGTGAGCTAGGACTAATATTTTCCTCTGCTAGCATTATTTAGTCCTCCGGCTGGTGATGGGCATCTAGAATCAACGTAGGCATGCTACCCGGCCACTGCTAGTTGTGTGTTAGGTTTAGTTCATGGTCAGCTCAGTTCCCATCTTCCAAGAGCTAGTTCCTATATATGCTTATGCTATGATCTCTTGCCATTGAGATCATGACAGTTTGACCGGCCCCCTAAAGGGTTAAAATCCTTGGCTGAGAAAGGAGAGAAATAAGTAGTCTGCTGATATTTTTTTTTTTTTTTTTTCTCTCCTTTGAATGGCTCTGTGTCCACCTGTTTGTAATGGATCTTCAGAGTGTAACTGCAGGTTTGAATAATCTCGCCACGAAGGTACAAAATTTGCAAGATTTTGTTTGTCATGCACCTGTATCTGAGCCGAGAATTCCTTTGCCGGAATTTTTCTCGGGGAATAGATCTGGGTTTCAGAATTTTCGAAATAATTGCAAATTATTTTTGTCCCTGAAATCTCGCTCTGCCGGAGACCCTGCACAGCAGGTCAGGATTGTGATTTCCTTGCTCCGGGGCGACCCTCAAGACTGGGCTTTTTCATTGACACCAGGGGATCCTGCGTTGCTCAATGTGGATGCGTTTTTTCTGGCCTTGGGGTTGCTTTATGACGAACCTCATTTGGAGCTTCAGGCAGAAAAAACTTTGATGTCCCTATCTCAGGGGCAAGATGAAGCGGAAATTTACTGCCAAAGATTCCGTAAATGGTCTGTGCTTACTCAGTGGAATGAGTGCGCCCTGGCGGCGACTTTCAGAGAGGGTCTCTCTGATGCCATTAAGGATGTTATGGTGGGGTTCCCTGTGCCTGCGGGTCTGAATGAGTCCATGACAATGGCTATTCAGATCGATAGGCGTTTGCGGGAGCGCAAACCAGTGCACCATCTGGCGGTGTCCATTGAGAGATCGCCAGAGAGTATGCAGTGTGATAGAATTCTGTCCCGAAGCGAGCGGCAGAATTTTAGACGGAAAAATGGGTTGTGTTTCTATTGTGGTGATTCTACTCATGTTATATCAGCATGCTCTAAGCGCACTAAAAAACTTGGTAAATCTGTTTCCATTTGCACCTTACCGTCTAAGTTTATTCTATCTGTGACCCTGATTTGCTCTTTGTCATCTATTACCACGGACGCCTATGTCGACTCTGGCGCCGCTTTGAGTCTTATGGATTGGTCCTTTGCCAATCGCTGTGGGTATGATTTAGAGCCTTTGGAGACTCCTATTCCTCTGAAGGGGATTGACTCCACCCCATTGGCTAATAATAAACCACAATACTGGACACAAGTAACTATGCGTATTAATCCGGGTCACCAGGAGATTATTCGCTTTCTGGTGCTGTATAATCTACATGATGATTTGGTGCTAGGATTGCCTTGGCTGCAATCTCACAACCCAGTCCTCGACTGGAGAGCTATGTCTGTGTTGAGCTGGGGATGTAAGGGGGCTCATGGGGATGTACCTGTGGTTTCCATTTCATCATCTATTCCCTCTGAAATTCCTGAGTTCCTGTCTGACTATCGTGACGTCTTTGAAGAATCCAAGCTTGGTTCGTTACCTCCGCACCGAGAGTGCGATTGTGCCATAGATTTAATCCCGGGTAGTAAATACCCAAAGGGTCGTTTATTTAATCTGTCTGTGCCTGAACATGCTGCTATGCGAGAATATATAAAGGAGTCCTTGGAAAAGGGACATATTCGTCCATCGTCATCTCCCTTAGGAGCCGGTTTTTTCTTTGTGTCAAAAAAAGACGGCTCTTTGAGACCATGTATTGATTATCGGCTTTTGAATAAAATCACTGTTAAATATCAATACCCATTGCCGTTGCTGACTGATTTGTTTGCTCGCATAAAGGGGGCCAAGTGGTTCTCTAAGATTGACCTTCGTGGGGCGTATAATTTGGTGCGAATCAGGCAGGGGGATGAGTGGAAAACCGCATTTAATACGCCCGAGGGCCACTTTGAGTATTTAGTGATGCCTTTTGGTCTTTCTAATGCTCCGTCAGTTTTCCAGTCCTTTATGCATGATATTTTTCGCGATTATTTGGATAAATTTATGATTGTGTATCTGGATGATATTCTGATTTTTTCGGATGACTGGGACTCTCATGTCCAGCAAGTCAGGAGGGTTTTTCAGGTTTTGCGGTCTAATTCTTTGTGTGTGAAGGGTTCTAAGTGTGTTTTTGGGGTACAGAGGATTTCCTTTTTGGGATATATTTTTTCCCCCTCTTCCATTGAAATGGATCCTGTCAAGGTTCAAGCTATTTGTGATTGGACGCAGCCCTCTTCTCTTAAGAGTCTTCAGAAATTTTTGGGCTTTGCTAACTTTTATCGTCGATTTATTGCTGGTTTTTCGGATATTGCTAAACCATTGACCGATTTGACTAGGAAGGGTGCTGATGTTGCTGATTGGTCCCCTGATGCTGTGGAGGCCTTTCGGGAGCTTAAGCGCCGTTTTTCCTCTGCCCCTGTGTTGCGTCAGCCTGATGTTGCTCTACCTTTTCAGGTTGAGGTCGACGCTTCTGAGATCGGAGCTGGGGCAGTGTTGTCGCAGAAAAGTTCTGACTGCTCCGTGATGAGGCCTTGTGCCTTCTTTTCCCGTAAATTTTCGCCCGCTGAGCGGAATTATGATGTTGGGAATCGGGAGCTTTTGGCCATGAAGTGGGCTTTTGAGGAGTGGCGCCATTGGCTTGAGGGGGCCAGACATCAGGTGGTGGTATTGACTGACCACAAAAATTTGATTTATCTTGAGACCGCCAGGCGCCTGAATCCTAGACAGGCGCGCTGGTCATTATTTTTCTCTCGGTTTAATTTTGTAGTGTCATACCTACCGGGTTCTAAGAATGTTAAGGCGGATGCCCTTTCTAGGAGTTTTGAGCCTGACTCACCTGGTAACTCTGAGCCCACAGGTATCCTTAAGGATGGAGTGGTATTGTCAGCCGTTTCTCCAGACCTGCGGCGGGCCTTGCAGGAGTTTCAGGCGGATAGACCTGATCGTTGCCCACCTGATAAACTGTTTGTTCCTGATGATTGGACCAGTAGAGTCATCTCTGAGGTTCATTCTTCTGCGTTGGCAGGTCATCCTGGCATTTTTGGTACCAGGGATTTGGTGGCAAGGTCCTTCTGGTGGCCTTCCCTGTCACGAGATGTGCGAGGCTTTGTGCAGTCTTGTGACGTTTGTGCTCGGGCCAAGCCTTGTTGTTCTCGGGCTAGTGGATTGTTGTTGCCCTTGCCTATTCCTAAGAGGCCTTGGACGCACATCTCGATGGATTTTATTTCAGATCTGCCTGTTTCTCAGAAGATGTCTGTCATCTGGGTGGTGTGTGACCGTTTCTCTAAGATGGTCCATTTGGTTCCTCTGCCCAAGTTGCCTTCTTCTTCCGAGTTGGTTCCTCTGTTTTTTCAAAATGTTGTTCGTTTGCATGGTATTCCTGAGAATATCGTTTCTGACAGAGGGACCCAATTCGTGTCTAGATTTTGGCGGGCATTCTGTGCTAGGATGGGCATAGATTTATCTTTTTCGTCCGCTTTCCATCCTCAGACGAATGGCCAGACCGAGCGGATTAATCAGACCCTGGAGACATATCTGAGGTGTTTTGTGTCTGCTGACCAGGATGATTGGGTTGCTTTTTTGCCATTGGCGGAGTTCGCTCTCAATAATCGGGCCAGCTCTGCCACTTTGGTGTCCCCGTTTTTCTGTAATTCGGGGTTTCATCCTCGATTTTCCTCTGGTCAGGTGGAATCTTCGGATTGTCCTGGAGTGGATGCTGTGGTGGAGAGATTGCATCAGATCTGGGGGCAGGTGGTGGACAATTTGAGGTTGTCCCAGGAGAAGACTCAGCTTTTTGCCAACCGCCACCGTCGTGTTGGTCCTCGGCTTTGTGTTGGGGATTTGGTGTGGTTGTCTTCTCGTTTTGTCCCTATGAGGGTCTCTTCTCCTAAGTTTAAGCCTCGGTTCATTGGCCCGTATAAGATATTGGAGATTCTTAACCCTGTTTCCTTCCGTTTGGACCTCCCTGCATCCTTTTCTATTCATAACGTTTTTCATCGGTCATTGTTGCGCAGGTATGAGGTACCGGTTGTGCCTTCCGTTGAGCCTCCTGCTCCGGTGTTGGTTGAGGGTGAGTTGGAGTACGTTGTGGAGAAAATCTTAGACTCTCGTGTTTCCAGACGGAGACTCCAGTATCTGGTCAAGTGGAAGGGATACGGCCAGGAGGATAATTCTTGGGTGAATGCATCTGATGTTCATGCCTCTGATCTGGTTCGTGCCTTTCATAGGGCCCATCCTGATCGCCCTGGTGGTTCTGGTGAGGGTTCGGTGCCCCCTCCTTGAGGGGGGGGTACTGTTGTGAATTTGGATTCTGGGCTCCCCCGGTGGCTACTGGTGGAATTGAACTGGTGTCTTCATCTTCTCTGTTCACCTGTTCCCATCAAGATGTGGGAGTCGCTATATAACCTTGCTGCTCTGTTAGTTGCTTGCCGGTCAACAATGTTATCAGAAGCCTCTCTGTGCTTGTTCCTGCTCCTAGACAACTACTAGATAAGTTGGACTTTTGTCCATGTTTGTTTTTGCATTTTGGTTCCAGTTCACAGCTGTAGTTTCGTTACTGTGTCTGGAAAGCTCTTGTGAACAGGAATTGCCACTCTGGTGTTATGAGTTAATGACAGAGTTTTAAAGTAATTTCTGGATGGTGTTTTTGATTAGGGTTTTCAGCTGACCATGAAAGTGTCCTTTCTGTCTTCTGCTATGTAGTAAGTGGACCTCAAATTTGCTAAACCTATTTTCATCCTACGTTTGTTATTTCATCTTAATTCACCGCCAATACATGTGGGGGGCCTCTGTCTCCTTTTGGGGTATTTCTCTAGAGGTGAGCTAGGACTAATATTTTCCTCTGCTAGCATTATTTAGTCCTCCGGCTGGTGATGGGCATCTAGAATCAACGTAGGCATGCTACCCGGCCACTGCTAGTTGTGTGTTAGGTTTAGTTCATGGTCAGCTCAGTTCCCATCTTCCAAGAGCTAGTTCCTATATATGCTTATGCTATGATCTCTTGCCATTGAGATCATGACATGCTGGCTGCACAGAGCCAAACACACGCCACTCTGTCAGTGGGGTTCAGCACCGCCAGCTGTTCCCCTGCTGTGTAGCCGGCATCGTGTCCTGCAACAGCCACGCAGACACAAAGCTGTAAGGGCCAAAATGTTGTACGTGTTTCATTCAGCTTGTGCAAGGAACAAAATTAAAAGAGCAACCTGTGACTTGTGCGGCACTACTGCTGCATAAGGCGTGGCTCTTCTAGTTTGTAACACCTGAGGGGGGGTTAAAGGTTATCTTTAAAATTGGTTCAATTAGGCTTCGGCCTACACTCTGCTCCCTCTCCTCCTGCTGACCCTGGGCTCTAACAACGCCAGTTGGGGCCCGGTACTGCTAGCTGCACAGAGAAAAACACCAGCCAATGTGTCAGTGGGGTTCAGCACCGCCAGCTGGTCCCCTGCTGTGTAGCCGGCAACGTGTCCTGCAACAGCCACGCAGACACAAAGCTGCCGCCAGTGCAGGCTTCGGCCTACACTCTGCTCCTTCTCCTCCTGCTGACCCTGGGCTCTAACACCGCCAGTTGGGGCCTGGTACTGCTAGCTGCACATAGAAAAACACCAGCCTATGTGTCAGTGGGGTTCAGCACCACCAGCTGTTCCCCTGCTGTGTAGCCGGCAACGTGTCCTGCAACAGCCAAGCAGACACAACAGACCTACAAATTCCTCGAGTGCAGGCCTCGGCCTACACTCTGCTCCCCCTGCTGACCCTTTGCTCCAACACCGCTAGTTGGGGCTCTAGGAAGACAAGCTTGAATAGGTCCCCATCCTGGTTCCAGCACCGTTAGCTGGTTCCAGGCAGAGCCTTTGGCTTAGGTGCCTCCCTCTGGGTATCCGAGTTCCACCAACGTCAGGTGGTCCTTGGTAGTGCTTTCAGGCACGGGTACCTCCTGCTTAGTAACCGGGTTCCAGTAACGTCAGCTGGTCCTCGGTAGTTCCATTGGCTCTTGGACCTTCGGGTAGCCATCCGAGTTCCAGTTCCATCAGCTGTTTCTCGGCATTTTCTCAGCCTTCTTGTACCTTCTGCTACATTTCCAAGTTCAAGACCCTAAAGACGATGACCCGGAAGACCACCCCTAAGATGACGACGACACCAGAGACGACAACCACTGAGATGACGACGACCCTGGAGACGATGACCCTGAAGACCACCCCGATAACGACGACCCCGGAGACGACGACCCTGGAGACGACGACGACCTGGAAGACCGAGAAGCAGAAGAACAAGAGGCTGCAGAACAAAGAGCAGAAGAACATTAAGCATAAGACTAAATATCAGAGCAAAAGATATTATCTAAATTATAAGCAGAAGAAGACTAAGCAGTTTATGGGGGTGAGTCCGTTCCTCCTCGTGGTGCCCCTGGATAAAGCCTGATGCTGCAGGCAAAACTGAACGCAGACAAATGTAACTGTTTTGTGACAGGCAGAACGGAAGGTGTAATCTTCAAACTTTTATAGATAACAACTACGGGAATGCCTGTCACAAATAAGAATATGATGAAGAAGTTGAATATGAAGAAGATAATTGTAAAATAAAAAGAATATGAACAATGTAACAAAAAAAATAATAGGTAGAAGATGAAGAAGAAGATGAATAAGGTGAAGAAGTTGATGTCAAAGAAGCTGATGATGAGGATAATGAAGAAGAAAGTGTGGGAGAAGTAAAAAAGAAGGTGAAGGGCGTGGAACTAGTGAAACATCAATATCTGACAAAATAAAAAAAAATTAACATAGTCAAAATCTTTCTAACGCCGAACGTCATAAAAAACAAAACAAAATCCTGCTATTCTATTAGATTGGGCTAAACCTCTGTGCCTTTAATGTCTCCGCCACCTCCCCCAATACATCCTACATTATTCTTAGTTGTTTTCCTTCATGTAGAATGAACCTACAAGTTAAGAAAGGGTTTATTTTAATTCCGATATTTTCGTCCCATTGACTTGCATTGGGATCGGGTATCGGTATCGGATTAGATCCGATATTTTGACGGTATCGATCGATACTTTCCGATACCGATACTTTCCAATATCGGAAGGTATCGCTCAACACTACTTTTCACTGATCATTCTGATCTTGGTTAAAAAATTGCTATACTACACTTTTCCTACTATCGAAAACCTTTTCAGGCATTGTGCGCTGTGCTACTTTCACCGAATGGCCATGCTCTCCTAAAACTGTTTTTATTTTTCGCAAACATTTTTGGCCTGATATGGGCCTGCCAGATGACAGCTGTTGCAATGTAGATGGCTGATGCGGATCATCCTCCTCCTCTTCTGAGCTAGTGGCAGCGGCACCCTCTTCCCCAATGGCTGCCAATCTGGGTCAACAACTGGGTCATCTATCACCTCCTCCTCAATGTCATGTGCACCTTCCTCAGTGTCACCGTGTAAGGTGCTATAGCGTTCGGGACAGGGCACCATAGTCTCATCAGGGTCACATTCTGGCTCAGTAAACTTTGAGGGCAATGTAGTGATCAGAGTCAATGGAACAGCATCACAATCTAGCTGTGGCTGTGCATCAGTGCACTCCATGTCCTATTCTTCTTGTAATTGGCAGTGTACAATTTCCCTTTCGAACCCAGGCACGGTATGTGTAAAGAGCTCCATGGAGTAACCTGTAGTGTCCCCTGCTGCATCCTTCACTTTTGGTTTGGGAGAAGGACACAAGGAAACGTCTTTTTCCTGACCGGGAGCATCCACTGACGACTGGCTGCTCTTACATTTAGAACTTTGGGAAGAGGAGGCGAAAGAGCTAGAGGGTGAGTCAGCAAGGAAAGACAACACTTTTTCCTGCTTCTCCGGCTTTAAAAGCTGTTTTCCTACTCCCAGGTAAGGGAGCCTTCGAGGCCTTGTGTAGCCAGACGATGACGTAGGCTGAACACCTCCTGCCTAAGGTGCTACTGTGCTTTTGCCACTACCACGAGATGCAGCACCACCAGCACCATCAGTACCAGCTGGCAACCCCCGCCCACGGCCTCTTCCACCAGACTTCCTCATTTTTTGGGGGGAGACACTGAACCACAACTCATATTACACCGTCGTTATATGAGGGGCCCTGTGCCAGTACCGCCACCCACGAGAGAGTGTTCCCCCCCCGATTGAACTGTGCTCTACCACTTGCAATACTGTTGTGAACTCTGTTTTCTGGCTCCCTCTTGTGGTCACTGGTGGTATGGTGTGACTTTTGCTTTGGGCTCCCCCTGGTGGCTTTGTTTGTTATCCTGCTGGTCTCTGGCTATCAGCTGGTTCGTTATCCTCTGGGAGGTTCCTATATAGCTCTGTTTTACTTTCGCTTGTTGCCGGCTGTCGATGTAATCAGTGCTACTCAGATTCCTTCTGACCACCTTGCTCCCAGTCCATCCAGGACAAGCTAAGTTTTGTTTGCTCATTTTTTGATCAGCAGTGTTTATCATGTTTTCTTGTCCAGCTTGCTAAAATGTGATTCCCTCGCTTACTGGATGCTCTAGTGGACTGAGTTTCTCCCCACACACCATTAGTTGGTGCGTGGGTTCTTGAAATCTCAGGATGGATATTTTGTAAGGGTTTTTTATTGATCGCATAGACCCCTGCTCTATTTTCTGCTTTCTAGTACTAGTGGGCCTCTTTGCTGTATCTGATTTCATCCCTACGTATGTGCCTTCTTCTTACTTCACCGTTAATATTTGTTGGGGGCTTCTATATCTTTGGGGATTATTTCTCTGGAGGCAAGCGAGGTCTTTCTTTCTCTTTAGGGGTAGCTAGTTCCTCAGGCTGGCTCGAGACGTCTAGGAATTATTTAGGCACGTTCACCGGCTACTAGAGTTGAGCGACTTTCATTTTTTTAAGATCGAGTCGGGTTTTGTGAAACCCGATTTTGTCCAGAGTCGAGTCGAGTGCAGTCGGCCGATTATCGCTAAAAGTCGGGGATCGACCGAAACACGAAACCCAATGCAAGTCAATGGGGAAGCATAGTCGGCAGTGAGTGGAGGCCAGGAAAACACCTACAGTGCCCATTTTAATGCCAAAAACATCCATTCTTGTTTCTGAAGCTTGTCAATCTTAATTAACTTTATAATAATAGTTGGGCATTGGAAATTGGGGGTCATTTGGCAAAAGTTGTGGGGGGTAGGGCTCGTTCAAGGTTTTAGTGGGCCCAGGAAACGTGAACTACGTCACGGCAGTGGAGCAGTGAGAGGTAAGTATGTAAAGTTTGCAAGTGCTGTGATCCTAAGCAAGCAGCCAGGGCCCACTCGTTGGCACTGGCACTGGCACAGGGCCCCTCAAAGTACGGCGGTGTGTTTGCATGGCGGGGGCGCCTCCCACCAGCAGCGACACTTTTGCGTACTCTGAGGGGCCCTGTGCCAGTGACGTCGCCAACGAGTATGCCCCCCCACCTGATGAAGGAACCTGCACTTTCATCTGCACCTTCCTCTTTGTCCCTGTGTAAGGTGGTATAACATGCGGGAAGGGGAACCTTACTTTCAGCAGGGTCAGATTCTGGCTGTGTAGAGTATAAGGGGAATGTAGTGGTCTAGGTCAATGTACCAGCAGACTCATCTAGCAGTGGCTGGGCAATGGGCAGGATGAGGAGGAAACAGATATAGGGCCAAAGAATAAAGTAGGCTAAATGCAGTTCAAAATTGGTAACAGGACTAAACAGGCGGCATTGCTTTGTTCAGTGGAGTAGCAAACCCAAGAGCAGCAGACACTGTTTCAAGGGCCTAACCACACTAGTAGGCCAAATGCAGTTTAATATCTGATAGTATAGGGCGAAAGCCAGAATGTGGAAGCTCAGCTTTGTTCAGTTGAGGACAACACCAGGGAGGGGCAGACACCTTTAGTAGGCCGCAACAGCCAATTTTTAAAAAAAACAGCAGTTAATAAGAGGCAGAAGGTAGAAGCTCAGCTTTATTCAGTTGAGGACAACACCAGGCAGGGACAGACCCCTTTAGTAGGCCGGAACACCCAATTGCATTTTTAAAAATGGTAATTTGGAACAGAAGGTTGAAGCTCAGCTTTATTCAGTTGAGGACAACACCAGGCAGGGACAGACACCTTTAGTAGGCCGGAACAGCCAATTGCATTTTTAAAAATGGTAATTTGGAACAGAAGGTTGAAGCTCAGCTTTATTCAGTTGAGGACAACACCAGGCAGGGGCAGACAGACACCTTTAGTAGGCCGGAACAGCCAATTGCATTTTTAAAAATGGTAATTTGGAACAGAAGGTTGAAGCTCAGCTTTATTCAGTTGAGGACAACACCAGGCAGGGGCAGACAGACACCTTTAGTAGGCCGGAACAGCCAATTGCATTTTTAAAAATGGTAATTTGGAACAGAAGGTTGAAGCTCAGCTTTATTCAGTTGAGGACAACACCAGGCAGGGGCAGACAGACACCTTTAGTAGGCCGGAACAGCCAATTGCATTTTTAAAAATGGTAATTTGGAACAGAAGGTTGAAGCTCAGCTTTATTCAGTTGAGGACAACACCAGGCAGGGGCAGACAGACACCTTTAGTAGGCCGGAACAGCCAATTGCATTTTTAAAAATGGTAATTTGGAACAGAAGGTTGAAGCACAGCTTTATTCAGTTGCAGCTTCTTGGCAATAATATAAAGAAGACGAGACAGGACAACACTCGTTGGATGCCATATCTGTGTTTTCACTGGTAAAAAAACTGTCAGTTAACTACTTGTAGGAGAAAGTTTTTGTAGCTGGAGGCCACTTTTTGTATTGTACCAGTTTTTTGTTGTATGTTTGGAACTGAAGGTTGAAGCTCAGCTTTATTCAGTTGAGGACAACACCAGGCAGGCTAACTATAAAGAAATATATTCAAGGGAAAACTGCTAGTATCACATATAAACCCCCCTTTTTTTTATTAAAACTAAGATACTTTATTGTTACCATCAAATACAAAAACCCACATACAAGAACATACCCTATAAAAAGTCAGCTGAAGAAGGGAAATATTTAGCTCCCTCAAAGCTATAGATATCTACTAAGATAGTACATACAATATAAACAGTGATCAACATATGTGTCACCTACTGCTAGAAGGGTGTCTAGATATATGTGACCTATCCCTCCACACTGCAAAACAACATCCTAAATCACTCTACCTAGATGCGGAGGTTGACACCCTAAGAGGTAGCGAGAATGGCGCCCCCGCTCGTGCGATGGCTGCCCCTAATCTCCTATTGTTTCCCTATAAGATAATAGGGCAGAAAAAGAAGGCCAGGTGGCTGGTATTAACTTGTATTAATATGTGACCAAGCTACATCAAATCTCAGGCCCTCCCCCCTAGGTGTGCTGTAAGGCAGAGGATAGGGATTCTGTATATACTAATGCAGTATCTATATAAACAAAGATGAACTGAGTATGCACCTAATAACAATAGAAAGCTGACCACATACAATAAACATAAACATAATTGCCATATATAAATATATAATTACAGTGTCTTTACATCTGGCTGACACACGGGGGTAAAATAGCCGAACACATCAAAGTAACCTACAGTCATAAAGGCTTCATACTAAATTGATATACTCATCTGCTGTGTTCATAACCCCAGAAAACACGGCCAGTCCAGATACTACGGTTCAGACACCGACTAATAGATGAAGACAGAATATACACACGCTCTCGACGCGTTTCCCCCACATGTCTGGGTTCATCAGGAGAGAGATATGGCAGTATGGAGTTGTCCACACAAATAAGGCTGCCTTATTTGTGTGGACAACTCCATACTGCCATATCTCTCTCCTGATGAACCCAGACATGTGGGGGAAACGCGTCGAGAGCGTGTGTATATTCTGTCTTCATCTATTAGTCGGTGTCTGAACCGTAGTATCTGGACTGGCCGTGTTTTCTGGGGTTATGAACACAGCAGATGAGTATATCAATTTAGTATGAAGCCTTTATGACTGTAGGTTACTTTGATGTGTTCGGCTATTTTACCCCCGTGTGTCAGCCAGATGTAAAGACACTGTAATTATATATTTATATATGGCAATTATGTTTATGTTTATTGTATGTGGTCAGCTTTCTATTGTTATTAGGTGCATACTCAGTTCATCTTTGTTTATATAGATACTGCATTAGTATATACAGAATCCCTATCCTCTGCCTTACAGCACACCTAGGGGGGAGGGCCTGAGATTTGATGTAGCTTGGTCACATATTAATACAAGTTAATACCAGCCACCTGGCCTTCTTTTTCTGCCCTATTATCTTATAGGGAAACAATAGGAGATTAGGGGCAGCCATCGCACGAGCGGGGGCGCCATTCTCGCTACCTCTTAGGGTGTCAACCTCCGCATCTAGGTAGAGTGATTTAGGATGTTGTTTTGCAGTGTGGAGGGATAGGTCACATATATCTAGACACCCTTCTAGCAGTAGGTGACACATATGTTGATCACTGTTTATATTGTATGTACTATCTTAGTAGATATCTATAGCTTTGAGGGAGCTAAATATTTCCCTTCTTCAGCTGACTTTTTATAGGGTATGTTCTTGTATGTGGGTTTTTGTATTTGATGGTAACAATAAAGTATCTTAGTTTTAATAAAAAAAAGGGGGGTTTATATGTGATACCAACACCAGGCAGGGGCAGACAGACCCCTTTAGTAGGCCGGAACAGCCAATTGCATTTTTAAAAATGGTAATTTGGAACAGAAGGTTGAAGCTCAGCTTTATTCAGTTGAGGACAACACCAGGCAGGGGCAGACAGACACCTTTAGTAGGCCGGAACAGCCAATTGCATTTTTAAAAATGGTAATTTGGAACAGAAGGTTGAAGCTCAGCTTTATTCAGTTGAGGACAACACCAGGCAGGAGCAGACAGACACCTTTAGTAGGCCGGAACAGCCAATTGCATTTTTAAAAATGGTAATTTGGAACAGAAGGTTGAAGCTCAGCTTTATTCAGTTGAGGACAACACCAGGCAGGGACAGACACCTTTAGAAGGCCGGAACAGCCAATTGCATTTTTAAAAATGGTAATTTGGAACAGAAGGTTGAAGCACAGCTTTATTCAGTTGCAGCTTCTTGGCAATAATATAAAGAAGACGAGACAGGACAACACTCGTTGGATGCCATATCTGTGTTTTCACTGGTAAAAAAACTGTCAGTTAACTACTTGTAGGAGAAAGTTTTTGTAGCTGGAGGCCACTTTTTGTATTGTACCAGTTTTTTGTTGTATGTTTGGAACTGAAGGTTGAAGCTCAGCTTTATTCAGTTGAGGACAACACCAGGCAGGGGCAGACAGACCCCTTTAGTAGGCCGGAACAGCCAATTGCATTTTTAAAAATGGTAATTTGGAACAGAAGGTTGAAGCTCAGCTTTATTCAGTTGAGGACAACACCAGGCAGGGGCAGACAGACACCTTTAGTAGGCCGGAACAGCCAATTGCATTTTTAAAAATGGTAATTTGGAACAGAAGGTTGAAGCTCAGCTTTATTCAGTTGAGGACAACACCAGGCAGGGGCAGACAGACACCTTTAGTAGGCCGGAACAGCCAATTGCATTTTTAAAAATGGTAATTTGGAACAGAAGGTAGAAGCTCAGCTTTATTCAGTTGAGGACAACTTGAATTAGGGACTGCAGACAGACTTTGCAGGCTGTCCCCTGTGTGGACCATGCATCCAATACATTAACCCATTGAGCCACAAAGGACACGTAACCTTCCGTGGCCAGGCCTACAGGTCCATGTGTCTGTTGTCAGGTATACCTTTGGACTGACAAATTGACAGAATGCAAGGACAATGCGGTCTTTAACATGCAGGTGGAGGGGTGGGATGGCTTTTCTCGCAAAAGAATTGTCAACTGGGTAGCTCATAGCGTGGTATATCATAGTTCATCCTGGCTTTATTAATATTAAATTAAATAAAAAAATAGGCTCTAGGCACTTTATAATTGGTTCCAGGGGAACACGGGCAGCAGTGGTCTGGTCAGTGGAGGCCTAGTGGAAGGAGGGACCGCAGACAGGCTTCAAAGGCCTAACATAATAAAATGGGCTGGCTGTAGGCACTTTATAATTGGTTCCAGGGGAACACGGGCAGCAGTGGTCTGGTCAGTGGAGGCCTAGTGGAAGGAGGGACCGCAGACAGGGTTCGAAGGCCTAACATAATAAAATGGGCTGGCTGTAGGCACTTTATTATTGGTTCCAGGGGTACATGGGCAGCAGTGGTCTGGTCAGTGGAGGCCTAGTGGAAGGAGGGACCTTAGACAGGCTTCGAAGGCCTAACATAAAAAAATGGGCTGGCTGTAGGCACTTTATTATTGGTTCCAGGGGTACACGGGCAGCAGTGGTCTGGTCAGTGGAGGCCTAGTGGAAGGAGGGACCGCAGACAGGCTTCAAAGGCCTAACATAATAAAATGGGCTGGCTGTAGGCACTTTATTATTGGTTCCAGGGGTACACGGGCAGCAGTGGTCTGGTCAGTGGAGGCCTAGTGGAAGGAGGGACCGCAGACAGGCTTCGAAGGCCTAACATAATAAAATGGGCTGGCTGTAGGCACTTTATTATTGGTTCCAGGGGTACACGGGCAACAGTGGTCTGGTCAGTGGAGGCCTAGTGGAAGGAGGGACCGCAGACAGGCTTCAAAGGCCTAACATAATAAAATGGGCTGGCTGTAGGCACTTTATTATTGGTTCCAGGGGTACACGGGCAGCAGTGGTCTGGTCAGTGGAGGCCTAGTGGAAGGAGGGACCGCAGACAGGCTTCGAAGGCCTAACATAATAAAAAGGGCTGGCTGTAGGCACTTTATAATTGGTTCCAGGGGTACACGGGCAGCAGTGGTCTCGTCAACGGAGGCCGATTGTAATGAGTGTCTGCCAGTTAGTAGTCCAAAACAACAACTAAATGTGAATGTCTCGCATTAAAACAAAACAAAAACACTAAAGGGTGCAATCATTAGGTTCAGGGGTGGGATCCTCTGCGTTGTTTCAGACCTACTAATTTTGCGCAAAGTATTTACTGTGGTAAATAGAGGACACTGCCCCTGACTATGTTAAGTACCATCATACATGTCAACACAATGGTATTGTCAGTGGCAGGTATGGAAGGATGTCAGCGCATAGACTTAACATTGGTGGAAGTGTGAGAGATAACTGTGGAAGTGGTAGAGCAATGTTTGACCTGGGGGTGGGTGAACTCTCTTGTGGCCGGCGTTACAGGCCCAAGGCCCCTCATGTTACAACAGTGTGTCTGACGTTGGGTGGCCACCACCACCGCCAGAGACACTTTATTGTACTATGAGGAACCCAGTAGCAATGCCGTCGACCAAAAGCGAGTACACCCACCTCTTCAGACAAACAGCAGTCTCACGGGTGCTTGCGCCAAGTCGCGATACCACGGCCCCGTGTGGGGAGTTTGGCCATTTAGGGAGGTGTAAACATGTCGTATGCTGGACAATCAGCTGCAGTAAATTAGACATTAGAAAAGTAATTCACAGTAGTCCACAGGCAAGAGCTTTTCATTGGAAAGCTAGGTGTCGGCCGGGCAAGGTGGGGCAAAAGATTTCGAAATCCAGTTGTGGTTCATTTTAATGAATGTTAGATCGTCAACATTTTGGGTAGCCAGACGAGTCCTTTTTTCGGTTAATATTGAACCTGCAGCACTGAATACTCTTTCTGATAGGACACTTGCTGCCGGGCAAGCAAGCTCCTGCAATGCATATTCTGCCAGTTCTGGCCAGGTGTCTAATTTTGATGCCCAGTAATCAAATGGGAATGACGGTTGAGGGAGAACATCGATAAGGGATGAAAAATAGTTAGTAACCATACTGGACAAATGTTGTCTCCTGTCACTTTCAATTGATGCAGCAGTACCTGTCCTGTCTGCGGTCATAGCAAAATCACTCCACAACCTGGTCAGAAAACCCCTCTGTCCAACGCCACTTCTGATGTGTGCACCCCTAACACTCCTAGTCTGCTGCCCCCTTGAGCTCGTGTGAGAACGATCACGTGCGCTATGTGCTGGGAATGCCTGAAGCAAACGGTCAACAAGAGTTGATTGTTTGGTTGCTAATATTAGTTCCAAGTTCTCATGTGGCATAATATTTTGCAATTTGCCTTTATGGCGTGGATCAAGGAGGCAGGCCAACCAGTAATCGTCATCGTTCATCATTTTTGTAATGCGTGTGTCCCTTTTTAGGATACGTAAGGCATAATCCGCCATGTGGGCCAAAGTTCCAGTTGTCAAATCTCCGGTTGTGATTGGGTGAGGGGCAGTTGCAGGCAAATCTACGTCACTTGTGTCCCTCAAAAAACCAGAACCCGGCCTTGACACGCAACCAATTTCCAGTGCCCCCGGGAAAGGTTCCGCATTAAAAATATACTCATCCCCATCATCCTCCTCGTCCTCCACCTCCTCTTCGCCCGCTACCTCGTCCTGTACACTGCCCTGACCAGACAATGGCTGACTGTCATCAAGGCTTTCCTCTTCCTCTGGTGCAGACGCCTGCTCCTTTATGTGCATCAAACTTTGCATCAGCAGACGCATTAGGGGGATGCTCATGCTTATTACGGCGTTGTCTGCACTAACCAGCCGTGTGCATTCCTCAAAACACTGAAGGACTTGACACATGTCTTGTATCTTCGACCACTGCACACCTGACAACTCCATGTCTGCCATCCTACTGCCTGCCAGTGTATGTGTATCCTCCCACAAAAACATAACAGCCCGCCTCTGTTGGCACAGTCTCTGAAGCATGTGCAGTGTTGAGTTCCACCTTGTTGCAACGTCTATGATTAGTCGATGCTGGGGAAGGTTCAAAGACCGCTGATAGTTCTGCATACGGCTGGCGTGTACAGGCGAACGTCGGATATGTGAGCAAAGTCCACGCACTTTGAGGAGCAGGTCGGAGAACCCAGGATAAGTTTTCAATAAGCACTGCACCACCAGGTTTAAGGTGTGAGCCAGGCAAGGAATGTGTTTCAGTTGGGAAAGGGAGATGGCAGCCATGAAATTCCTTCCGTTATCACTAACTACCTTGCCTGCCTCAAGATCTACTGTGCCCAGCCACGACTGCTTTTCTTGTTGCAAGAACTCGGACAGAACTTCCGCGGTGTGTCTGTTGTCGCCCAAACACTTCATAGCCAATACAGCCTGCTGACGCTTGCCAGTAGCTGGCCCATAATGGGACAACTGGTGTGCAACAGTGTCATCTGCCGATGGAGTGGTTGGCCGACTGCGGTCTGTGGAAGAGCTGTAGCTTCTGCAGGAGGACGAGGAGGAGGAGGAGGAGGGGGTGCAAACGCCTACAGTCAACTGTTTCCTAGACCGTGGGCTAGGCACAACTGTCCCTAAATTGATGTCCCCTGTGGACCCTGCATCCACCACATTCACCCAGTGTGCCGTGATGGACACATAACGTCCCTGGCCATGCCTACTGGTCCATGCATCTGTAGTCAGGTGCACCTTTGTACTCACAGATTGCCTGAGTGCATGGACGATGCGCTGTTTAACATGCTGGTGCAGGGCTGGGATGGCTTTTCTGGAAAAAAAGTGTCGACTGGGTAGCTCGTATCGTGGTTCAGCGTACTCCATTAGGGCTTTGAAAGCTTCGCTTTCAACTAACCGGTAGGGCATCATCTCTAACGAGATTAGTCTAGCTATGTGGGCGTTAAAAGCCTGTGTACGCGGATGCGAGGATAAGTACTTCCTTTTTCTAACCAGAGTCTCATGTAGTGTGAGCTGAACTGGAGAGATGGAGATCGTGGAACTTGCGGGTGTGCCGGTGGACATGGCAGACTGAGAGACGGTTGGAGACGGTATTGTTTCCGCCGGTGCCCTAGATGCAATATTTCCTCCTACAAAACTGGTGATTCCCTGACCCTGACTGCTTTTGGCTGTCAAAGAAACCTGCACAGATACTGCCGGTGGTGCGGAAAATGGTGGCCTTACAGTGACGGAAGGGATGTTGCGTTGATGACTAGCTTCATTGGCCGAGGGTGCTACAACCTTAAGGGACGTTTGGTAGTTAGTCCAGGCTTGAAAATGCATGGTGGTTAAGTGTCTATGCATGCAACTAGTATTGAGACTTTTCAGATTCTGACCTCTGCTTAAGCTAGTTGAACATTTTTGACAGATGACTTTGCGCTGATCAATTGGATGTTGTTTAAAAAAATGCCAGACTGCACTCTTCCTAGCATCGGATCCCTTTTCAGGGATTGCAGACTGAGCTTTAACCGGATGGCAACGCTGTGCTCCAACAGGTTTTGGCTTTGACACGCGTTTTGGGCCAGATAGGGGCCCGGCAGATGGAACCTGTTGCGATGTTGATGCCTGCTGCGGCCCCTCCTCCACCTCCGCTTCTGAACTACTGCTGCCTGCACCCTGTTCCCCCAATGGCTGCCAATCGGGGTCAACAACCGGGTCATCTATTACCTCCTCTTCCAGCTCGTGTGCAACTTCGTCTGTGTCACTGTGTCGGTCTGTGGTATAGCGTTCGTGGCGGGGCAACATAGTCTCATCAGGGTCTGATTGTGGATCTGTACCCTGAGAGGGCAATGTGGTGGTTTGAGTCAAAGGAGCAGCATAGTACTCTGGCTGTGGCTGTGCATCAGTGCACTCCATGTCAGATTCTACTTGTAATGGGCATGACCTGTTAAGTGTTTCACTTTCTAAGCCAGGGACGGTATGTGTAAAGAGCTCCATGGAGTGACCCGTTGTGTCGCCTGCTGCATCCTTCTCTCTTGTTGTAGTTTTTGCTGAGGAGGACAAGGAAGCGACTTGTCCCTGACCGTGAACATCCACAAGCGACGCGCTGCTTTTACATTTACCAGTTTCAGAAGAGGAGGCAAAAGAGCTAGAGGCTGAGTCTGCAATGTAAGCCAAAACTTGCTGTTGCTGCTCCGGCTTTAAAAGCGTTTTTCCTACTCCCAGAAAAGAGAGCGTTCGAGGCCTTGTGTAGCCAGACGACGAAACTGGCTCCACAGCTCCAGACTTAGGTGGAATATTTTTATCCCCACGACCACCTGATGCTCCACTACCACTACCATCATTACCAGCTGACAATGAACGCCCACGGCCACGACCTCTTGCACCAGACTTCCTCATTGTTTTAAAAAATTAACCAAAGTAACTTTATTTGTTGCTGTCAAACAACTTACACGGTGAGCTATAACTTCAGTATGATTTCTATATCCCTTAACAGGTTGGTGAGACCACAAGGAAAATCAGGCACAATGTTACACACTCTGTTTTCTGTGGCACAAAATCACAGAGATGACACACACGCAGGACTGTCACTCAAGCACTAATGTCAATATTATTCTCCCACCTAATTTTTTTTTTTTTTTCTCAGGGAGACTTTAGAAACCAAATAAGATAAAATGTTTTTTTCAGGGACAATTTAGAAACCAAATACTAATAATAAAAAAAAAAATAAAATAAAAAAATAAACAGGCTTTCTATGGCCCACTGAATGAGAAAGAGAGAGGTGGCACACCCAGGAGTCAAGACTGGCACACAAGCTGAAAGGGCAATATTACTCTCCCACTGTTTTTTTATGTTTTTTTTTTTTTCAGGGAGACTTTAGAAACCCAATAATATTAAAAAAAACAAAAAAATAAATAGGCTTTTTATGGCCCACTGAATGAGAGATGCCACACACGCAGGACTGTCACTCAAGCACAAATGTCAATATTAATCTCACACGTTTTTTTTTTTTTTTCTCAGGGAGACTTTAGAAACCAAATAAGATCAAATGATTTCTTTCAGGGACAATTTAGAAACCAAATACTAAAAAAATAAAAAGACTTTCTAGGGCCCACTGAGTGAGAGATAGCACACACAGGAGTCAGGAGTGGCACACAAGCCCTGAGGCCAATATTAATCTCCCACTGATTGATGTTTTATTTTTTTTTCTGGTAGATTTTAGAACCCAAATCAAGCAAAAAAATAAATAGGCTTTCTATGGCCCACTGAGTGAGAGATGGCACACACAGGAGTCAGGAGTGGCACACAAGCCCTGAGGCCAATATTAATCTCCCACTGATTGATGTTTTATTTTTTTTTCTGGTAGATTTTAGAACCCAAATCAAGCAAAAAAATAAATAGGCTTTCTATGGCCCACTGAGTGAGAGATGGCACACACAGGAGTCAGGAGTCAGGAGTGGCACACAAGCCCTGAGGCCAATATTAATCTCCCACTGATTGATGTTTTATTTTTTTTTCTGGTAGATTTTAGAACCCAAATCAAGCAAAAAAATAAATAGGCTTTCTATGGCCCACTGAGTGAGAGATGGCACACACAGGAGTCAGGAGTCAGGAGTGGCACACAAGCCCTGAGGCCAATATTAATCTCCCACTGATTGATGTTTTATTTTTTTTTCTGGTAGATTTTAGAACCCAAATCAAGCAAAAAAATAAATAGGCTTTCTATGGCCCACTGAGTGAGAGATGGCACACACAGGAGTCAGGAGTCAGGAGTGGCACACAAGCCCTGAGGCCAATATTAATCTCCCACTGATTGATGTTTTATTTTTTTTTCTGGTAGATTTTAGAACCCAAATCAAGCAAAAAAATAAATAGGCTTTCTATGGCCCACTGAGTGAGAGATGGCACACACAGGAGTCAGGAGTCAGGAGTGGCACACAAGCCCTGAGGCCAATATTAATCTCCCACTGATTGATGTTTTATTTTTTTTTCTGGTAGATTTTAGAACCCAAATCAAGCAAAAAAATAAATAGGCTTTCTATGGCCCACTGAGTGAGAGATGGCACACACAGGAGTCAGGAGTCAGGAGTGGCACACAAGCCCTGAGGCCAATATTAATCTCCCACTGATTGATGTTTTATTTTTTTTTTCTGGTAGATTTTAGAACCCAAATCAAGCAAAAAAATAAATAGGCTTTCTATGGCCCACTGAGTGAGAGATGGCACACACAGGAGTCAGGAGTCAGGAGTGGCACACAAGCCCTGAGGCCAATATTAATCTCCCACTGATTGATGTTTTATTTTTTTTTTCTGGTAGATTTTAGAACCCAAATCAAGCAAAAAAATAAATAGGCTTTCTATGGCCCACTGAGTGAGAGATGGCACACACAGGAGTCAGGAGTGGCACACAAGCCCTGAGGCCAATATTTTTCTCCCACTGATTGATGTAGTGATTTTTTTAAACGTAGATTTTAGAACCCAAATCAAGCAAAAAAATAAATAGGCTTTCTATGGCCCACAATTTGAGAGAGAGAGGTGGCACACCCAGGAGTCAAGACTGGCACACAAGCTGAAAGGGCAATATTACTCTCCCACTGTTTTTTTATGTTTTTTTTTTTTTTTCAGGGAGACTTTAGAAACCCAATAATATTAAAAAAAAATAAAAAATAAATAGGCTTTCTATGGCCCACTGAATGAGAGAGAGAGAGAGGTGGCACACCCAGGAGTCAAGACTGGCACACAAGCTGAAAGGGCAATATTACTCTCCCACTGTTTTTTTATGTATTTTTTTTTTTTTCAAAATGACTTTAGAAACCCAATAATATTAAAAAAAAAAAAAAATAATAATAATAAATATGCTTTCTATGGCCCACTGAATGAGAGAGAGAGAGGTGGCACACCCAGGAGTCAAGACTGGCACACAAGCTGAAAGGGCAATATTACTCTCCCACTGTTTTTTTATGTATTTTTTTTTTTTCAGGGAGACTTTAGAAACCCAATAATATTAAAAAAAAAAAAAAATAAATAGGCTTTCTATGGCCCACTGAATGAGAGATGGCACACACAGGGATTGGCAGAAATGCCAATCTTAATCTCCCACAAAAAAAAAAAAAAAATGTCCTACAATTACTATCTCCCCTGCAGTAATCTCAGCCAGGTATGGCAGGCAGCAATAGGAGTGGACTGATGCACAAATTAAATAAAAAGTGTGGACAAACAAAAAAGATAGCTGTGCAGAAAGGAAGGAACAAGAGGATATGTGCTTTGAAAAAAGCAGTTGGTTTCCACAGTGGCGTACACACAGCAATACAGCTATCACGGAGCCTTCTAGGGCAGCCCAATGAGCTACAGCGCTGAGATAAAAAAAAAAAAAAAATAGCTTCCACTGTCCCTGCACACCGAAGGTGGTGTTGGACAGTGGAAATCGCTACAGCACAAGCGGTTTGGTGGTTAGTGGACCCTGCCTAACGCTCTCCCTGCTTCTGACGAAGCGGCAGCAACCTCTCCCTAAGCTCAGATCAGCAGCAGTAAGATGGCGGTCGGCGGGAACGCCCCTTTATAGCCCCTGTGACGCCGCAGACAGCAAGCCAATCACTGCAATGTCCTTCTCTAAGATGGTGGGGACCAGGACCTATGTCATCACGCTGCCCACACTCTGCGTTCACCTTCATTGGCTGAGAAATGGCGCTTTTTGCGTCATTGAAACGCGACTTTGGCGCGAAAGTCGCGTACTGCATGGCCGACAAGCACAGGGGTCGGATCGGGTTTCATGAGACGCCGACTTAGCCAAAAGTCGGCGACTTTTGAAAATGAACGACCCGTTTCGCTCAACCCTACCGGCTACCTCTAGTTGTGTTGAATAGGTTCAGATTTGCGATCAGTCCAGTTACCATCTCCCTAGAGCTTGTCCTTAGTTTATTCACTTGCTGGTCTATTCGTGATCTTCAGCCACTAAGGATCATAACAGTACAGCCGGCCAGTAAAGTGTTAATTGCATGGCAGAAGCAGGAGAAAAGAAGCTTTGAGAATTTTTTTTTTTTTGTTGCCGTGTGTCTAGCTGCTGTGGCTAGCTTCTCTCCTCCTCTTAATCTTGGTGTGGCTCTGAGTTCAGCTGCTGACATGGATGTCCAGAGCTTGGCTTCCAGTCTGGATCATCTTGCTGCTAGGGTTCAAAGTATTCAGGATTTTGTTGTTCACAGTCCTATGTCAGAGCCTAGAATACCTATTCCGGAGTTGTTTTCTGGAGATAGATCTAGGTTCCTGAATTTTAGGAACAATTGTAAGTTGTTTCTTTATTTGAAACCTCGTTCCTCTGGTGATGCCGTTCAGCAAGTTAAGATTATCATTTCCTTTTTGCGTGGTGACCCCCAAGATTGGGCCTTCGCATTGGCGCCAGGGGATCCTGCATTGCTTAGTGTAGATGCGTTTTTTCTAGCCCTTGGATTGCTCTATGAGGAACCTAATCTTGAGAACCAGGCTGAAAAAATGTTATTGGCCCTCTCGCAGGGGCAAGATGAAGCAGAGGTGTACTGCCAGAAATTTCGGAAATGGTCGGTGCTTACTCAGTGGAATGAGTGTGCCCTGGCTGCAAATTTCAGAGAAGGTCTTTCTGAAGCCATTAAGAATGTCATGGTGGGGTTCCCTACGCCTGCAGGTCTGAATGAGTCAATGACTCTGGCCATTCAGATTGATCGGCGTTTGCGGGAGCGCAAACCTGTGCACCATTTGGCGGTGTCTTCTGAACAGACACCTGAATCTATGCAATGTGACAGAATTCTGACCAGAAGTGAACGGCAAAATTATAGACGGCAAAATGGGTTGTGCTTTTACTGTGGTGACTCAGCTCATGTTATCTCAGCATGCTCTAAGCGCAAAAAAAAGGTTGATAAATCTGTCACCATTGGTACTTTACAGCCTAAGTTCATTTTGTCTGTTACCCTGATTTGTTCCCTGTCATCTTACCCGGTTAATGCTTTTGTAGATTCAGGTGCCGCCCTGAGTCTGATGGATTGGTCATTTGCCAGGCACTGTGGTTTTGATTTGGAGCCTTTAAAATTCCCTATTCCACTAAGGGGAATTGATTCTACTCCATTGGCTACGAATAGACCTCAGTACTGGACACAAGTGACCATGTGCATGACTCCTGTTCATCAGGAGGTGATTCGCTTTCTTGTACTGCATAATTTGCATGATGTCGTTGTGTTGGGTCTACCATGGTTGCAGACTCATAATCCAGTCCTGGATTGGAAAGCTATGTCGGTGTCAAGTTGGGGTTGTCAGGGAATTCATGGTGATGCTCCTGTGGTGTCAATTGCTTCGTCCACTCCTTCTGAAGTCCCTATGTTTTTGTCAGACTACCAGGATGTATTTGAGGAGCCCAAACTCAATTCTCTACCTCCTCATAGGGACTGTGATTGTGCTATAAATTTGATTCCTGGTAGTAAGTTTCCTAAGGGACGACTTTTCAATTAATCTGTGCCGGAGCATGCTGCCATGCGGAGTTATATAAAGGAGTCTTTAGAGAAGGGACATATTCGCCCGTCCTCATCCCCTCTTGGTGCAGGATTCTTTTTTGTGGCTAAAAAGGATGGTTCCCTGAGACCCTGTATTGATTATCGCTTTTTGAATAAAATCACGGTCAAATTTCAGCATCCTTTGCCATTGTTAACTGATTTGTTTGCTCGCATTAGGGGGTCTAGTTGGTTCACCAAGATAGATCTTCATGGTGCGTATAACCTTGTGCGTATAAAACAGGGTGATGAATGGAAAACTGCATTTAATACGCCTGAAGGCCATTTTGAGTACTTGGTGATGCCTTTTGGACTTTCTAATGCTCCTTCAGTCTTTCAGTCCTTTATGCATGACATCTTCCGTGAATATCTGGATAAGTTTATGATTGTGTATCTGGATGATATTCTGTTTTTTTCGGATGATTGGGAGTCTCATGTTAGGCAGGTCAGGATGGTCTTTCAGGTCCTGCGTGACAATGCTTTATTTGTGAAGGGCTCAAAATGTCTTTTTGGAGTCCAGAAGATTTCTTTTTGGGGTTTCATTTTTTCTCCTTCTACTATTGAGATGGACCCAGTCAAGGTTCAGGCTATTCATGACTGGACGCAGCCTACGTCTGTTAAGAGTCTTCAGAAGTTCTTGGGTTTTGCTAATTTTTACCGTCGCTTCATAGCTAATTTTTCTGGCGTTGTTAAGCCTTTGACGGATTTGACCAAGAAGGGTTCTGATGTGACTAATTGGTCTTCTGCGGCTGTGGAGGCCTTTCGGGAGCTGAAGCGTCGGTTTTCTTCGGCTCCGGTCTTATGTCAGCCAGATGTCTCACTTCCCTTCCAGGTGGAGGTTGATGCTTCCGAGATTGGAGCGGGGGCTGTTTTGTCGCAGAGAAGCCCCGATGGCTCTGTGATGAAGCCATGTGCTTTCTTTTCAAGAAAGTTTTCGCCTGCCGAGCGGAATTATGATGTCGGTAATCGGGAGCTGTTGGCTATGAAGTGGGCATTTGAGGAGTGGCGACATTGGCTCGAGGGAGCTAAACATCGTGTGGTGGTCTTGACTGATCACAAGAATTTGATTTATCTCGAGTCGGCCAAGCGGCTGAATCCCAGACAGGCTCGTTGGTCGTTGTTTTTCTCTCGTTTTGATTTCATGGTCTCGTACCTGCCGGGTTCGAAGAATGTGAAGGCTGATGCTCTTTCTAGGAGTTTTGTGCCTGACTCTCCTGGAGATTCAGAGCCAGCTGGTATCCTTAGAGAAGGGGTGATTTTGTCTGCCATCTCCCCAGATTTGCGACGTGTGCTGCAAGAGTTTCAGGCGGATAGACCTGACCGCTGTCCACCGGAGAGACTGTTTGTCCCGGATAGATGGACCAACAGATTCATCTCCGAGGTTCATTCTTCGGTGTTGGCGGGCCATCCTGGAATATTTGGTACCAGAGACTTGGTGGCCAGGTCTTTTTGGTGGCCTTCCTTGTCGCGGGATGTGCGTTCCTTTGTGCAGTCTTGTGGAATTTGTGCTCAGGCGAAGCCTTGCTGTTCTCGTGCCAGTGGTTTGCTGTTACCTTTGCCTGTCCCGAAGAGGCCTTGGACGCACATTTCCATGGATTTTATTTCAGATCTCCCTGTCTCTCAGAGAATGTCTGTCATCTGGGTGGTGTGTGATCATTTTTCTAAGATGGTCCATTTGGTGCCCTTGCCTAAGTTGCCTTCCTCATCCGAGTTGGTTCCACTGTTTTTTTCAAAATGTGGTTCGTTTGCACGGGATTCCTGAGAACATTGTTTCTGACAGAGGATCCCAGTTTGTGTCTAGATTTTGGCGGACCTTTTGTGCTAAGTTGGGCATTGAATTGTCTTTTTCGTCGGCCTTCCATCCTCAGACGAATGGCCAAACCGAGCGAACTAATCAGACCTTGGAGACTTATTTAAGATGTTTTGTTTCTGCTGACCAGGACGACTGGGTTACTTTTTTGCCGTTGGCCGAGTTTGCCCTTAATAATCGGGCTAGTTCTGCTACTTTGGTTTCTCCTTTTTTTTGTAATTCGGGGTTTCATCCTCGTTTTTCCTCGGGTCAAGTGGAGCCTTCTGACTGTCCTGGAGTGGATGTTGTGGTGGATAGGTTGCATCAGATTTGGAATCATGTGGTGGACAATTTGAAGTTGTCACAAGAGAAGGCTCAGCTCTTTGCCAACCACCGTCGCTGTGTGGGTCCCCGACTTCGCGTTGGGGACTTGGTGTGGTTGTCTTCTCGCTTCTTTCCTATGAAGGTCTCCTCTCTTAAGTTCAAGCCTCGGTTTATCGGTCCTTATAAGATTCTGGAAGTCCTTGGCCCTGTGTCATTCTGTCTGGACCTCCCGGCATCATTTGCTATTCATAATGTGTTCCATCGCTCATTGTTGCGGAGGTATGTGGTACCTGTGGTTCCTCCGGTTGAGCCTCCTGCCCCGGTGCTGGTTGAGGGAGAATTGGAATACGTGGTGGAGAAGATCTTGGATTCTCGTGTTTCTAGACGGAGGCTCCAGTATTTGGTCAAGTGGAAGGGCTATGGTCAGGAGGATAATTCTTGGGTTGTCGCCTCTGATGTTCATGCGGCCGATTTGGTTCGTGCCTTCCATGTGGCTCATCCTGATCGCCCTGGGGGTTTTCATGAGGGTTCGGTGACCCCTCCTTAAGGGGTGGGTACTGTTGTGAACTGTTTTCTGGCTCCCTCTTGTGGTCACTGGTGGTATGGTGTGACTTTTGCTTTGGGCTCCCCCTGGTGGCTTTGTTTGTTATCCTGCTGGTCTCTGGCTATCAGCTGGTTCGTTATCCTCTGGGAGGTTCCTATATAGCTCTGTTTTACTTTCACTTGTTGCCGGCTGTCGATGTAATTAGTGCTACTCAGATTCCTTCTGACCACCTTGCTCCCAGTCCATCCAGGACAAGCTAAGTTTTGTTTGCTCATTTTTTGATCAGCAGTGTTTATCATGTTTTCTTGTCCAGCTTGCTAAAATGTGATTCCCTCGCTTGCTGGATGCTCTAGTGGACTGAGTTTCTCCCCACACACCATTAGTTGGTGCGTGGGTTCTTGAAATCTCAGGATGGATATTTTGTAAGGGTTTTTTATTGATCGCATAGACCCCTGCTCTATTTTCTGCTTTCTAGTACTAGTGGGCCTCTTTTGCTGTATCTGATTTCATCCCTACGTATGTGCCTTCTTCTTACTTCACCGTTAATATTTGTTGGGGGCTTCTATATCTTTGGGGATTATTTCTCTGGAGGCAAGCGAGGTCTTTCTTTCTCTTTAGGGGTAGCTAGTTCCTCAGGCTGGCTCGAGACGTCTAGGAATTATTTAGGCACGTTCACCGGCTACTAGGGTTGAGCGAAACGGGTCGTTCATTTTCAAAAGTCGACGACTTTTGGCTAAGTCGGCGTCTCATGAAACCCGATCCGACCCCTGTGCTTGTCGGCCATGCGGTACGCGACTTTCGCGCCAAAGTCGCGTTTCAATGACGCAAAAAGCGCCATTTCTCAGCCAATGAAGGTGAACGCAGAGTGTGGGCAGCGTGATGACATAGGTCCTGGTCCCCACCATCTTAGAGAAGGGCATTGCAGTGATTGGCTTGCTGTCTGCGGCGTCACAGGGGCTATAAAGGGGCGTTCCCGCCGACCGCCATCTTACTGCTGCTGATCTGAGCTTAGGGAGAGGTTGCTGCCGCTTCGTCAGAAGCAGGGAGAACGTTAGGCAGGGTCCACTAACCACCAAACCGCTTGTGCTGTAGCGATTTCCACTGTCCAACACCACCTTCGGTGTGCAGGGACAGTGGAAGCTATTTTTTTTTTTTTTAATCTCAGCGCTGTAGCTCATTGGGCTGCCCTAGAAGCCTCCGTGATAGCTGTATTGCTGTGTGTACGCCACTGTGGAAACCAACTGCTTTTTTCAAAGCACATATCCTCTTGTTCCTTCCTTTCTGCACAGCTATCTTTTTTGTTTGTCCACAATTTTTATTTAATTTGTGCATCAGTCCACTCCTATTGCTGCCTGCCATACCTGGCTGAGATTACTGCAGGGGAGATAGTAATTGTAGGACATTTTTTTTTTTTTTTTTTTGTGGGAGATTAAGATTGGCATTTCTGCTACAGTGCCATCCCTGTGTGTGCCATCTCTCATTCAGTGGGCCATAGAAAGCCTATTTATTTTTTTGTTTTTTTTAATATTATTGGGTTTCTAAAGTCTCCCTGAAAAAAAAAAATACATAAAAAAACAGTGGGAGAGTAATATTGCCCTTTCAGCTTGTGTGCCAGTCTAGACTCCTGGGTGTGCCACCTCTCTCTCTCTCATTCAGTGGGCCATAGAAAGCATATTTATTATTATTATTATTTTTTTTTTTAATATTATTGGGTTTCTAAAGTCATTTTGAAAAAAAAAAAAAATACATAAAAAAACAGTGGGAGAGTAATATTGCCCTTTCAGCTTGTGTGCCAGTCTTGACTCCTGGGTGTGCCACCTCTCTCTCTCAAATTGTGGGCCATAGAAAGCCTATTTATTTTTTTGCTTGATTTGGGTTCTAAAATCTACGTTTAAAAAAATCACTACATCAATCAGTGGGAGAAAAATATTGGCCTCAGTCAGTGCTTGTGTGCCACTCCTGACTCCTGTGTGTGCCATCTCTCACTCAGTGGGCCATAGAAAGCTTATTATTTTTTGTTTTTTTATTATTTGGTTTCTAAAGTCTCCCTGAAACAAAAAAAAAAAATTAAAAAAACAGTGGGAGATTAATATTGCCCTTTCAGCTTGTGTGCCAGTCTTGACTCCTGGGTGTGCCACCTCTCTCTCTCAAATTGTGGGCCATAGAAAGCCTATTTATTTTTTTGCTTGATTTGGGTTCTAAAATCTACGTTTAAAAAAATCACTACATCAATCAGTGGGAGAAAAATATTGGCCTCAGGGCTTGTGTGCCACTCCTGACTCCTGTGTGTGCCATCTCTCACTCAGTGGGCCATAGAAAGCCTATTTATTTTTTTGCTTGATTTGGGTTCTAAAATCTACCAGAAAAAAAAATAAAACATCAATCAGTGGGAGATTAATATTGGCCTCAGGGCTTGTGTGCCACTCCTGACTCCTGACTCCTGTGTGTGCCATCTCTCACTCAGTGGGCCATAGAAAGCCTATTTATTTTTTTGCTTGATTTGGGTTCTAAAATCTACCAGAAAAAAAAATAAAACATCAATCAGTGGGAGATTAATATTGGCCTCAGGGCTTGTGTGCCACTCCTGACTCCTGACTCCTGTGTGTGCCATCTCTCACTCAGTGGGCCCTAGAAAGTCTTTTTATTTTTTTAGTATTTGGTTTCTAAATTGTTCCTGAAAGAAATCATTTGATCTTATTTGGTTTCTAAAGTCTCCCTGAGACAAAAAAAAAAAAAAAAAAAAACGTGTGAGATTAATATTGACATTTGTGCTTGAGTGACAGTCCTGCGTGTGTGGCATCTCTCATTCAGTGGGCCATAAAAAGCCTATTTATTTTTTTGTTTTTTTTAATATTATTGGGTTTCTAAAGTCTCCCTGAAAAAAAAAAATACATAAAAAAACAGTGGGAGAGTAATATTGCCCTTTCAGCTTGTGTGCCAGTCTTGACTCCTGGGTGTGCCACCTCTCTCTCTCTCTCATTCAGTGGGCCATAGAAAGCATATTTATTATTATTATTATTTTTTTTTTTTTAATATTATTGGGTTTCTAAAGTCATTTTGAAAAAAAAAAAAATACATAAAAAAACAGTGGGAGAGTAATATTGCCCTTTCAGCTTGTGTGCCAGTCTTGACTCCTGGGTGTGCCACCTCTCTCTCTCTCTCATTCAGTGGGCCATAGAAAGCCTATTTATTTTTTATTTTTTTTTAATATTATTGGGTTTCTAAAGTCTCCCTGAAAAAAAAAAAAACATAAAAAAACAGTGGGAGAGTAATATTGCCCTTTCAGCTTGTGTGCCAGTCTTGACTCCTGGGTGTGCCACCTCTCTCTCTCAAATTGTGGGCCATAGAAAGCCTATTTATTTTTTTGCTTGATTTGGGTTCTAAAATCTACGTTTAAAAAAATCACTACATCAATCAGTGGGAGAAAAATATTGGCCTCAGGGCTTGTGTGCCACTCCTGACTCCTGTGTGTGCCATCTCTCACTCAGTGGGCCATAGAAAGCCTATTTATTTTTTTGCTTGATTTGGGTTCTAAAATCTACCAGAAAAAAAAATAAAACATCAATCAGTGGGAGATTAATATTGGCCTCAGGGCTTGTGTGCCACTCCTGACTCCTGACTCCTGTGTGTGCCATCTCTCACTCAGTGGGCCATAGAAAGCCTATTTATTTTTTTGCTTGATTTGGGTTCTAAAATCTACCAGAAAAAAAATAAAACATCAATCAGTGGGAGATTAATATTGGCCTCAGGGCTTGTGTGCCACTCCTGACTCCTGACTCCTGTGTGTGCCATCTCTCACTCAGTGGGCCATAGAAAGCCTATTTATTTTTTTGCTTGATTTGGGTTCTAAAATCTACCAGAAAAAAAAATAAAACATCAATCAGTGGGAGATTAATATTGGCCTCAGGGCTTGTGTGCCACTCCTGACTCCTGACTCCTGTGTGTGCCATCTCTCACTCGGTGGGCCATAGAAAGCCTATTTATTTTTTTGCTTGATTTGGGTTCTAAAATCTACCAGAGAAAAAAATAAAACATCAATCAGTGGGAGATTAATATTGGCCTCAGGGCTTGTGTGCCACTCCTGACTCCTGACTCCTGTGTGTGCCATCTCTCACTCAGTGGGCCATAGAAAGTCTATTTATTTTTTTGCTTGATTTGGGTTCTAAAATCTACCAGAAAAAAAAATAAAACATCAATCAGTGGGAGATTAATATTGGCCTCAGTGCTTGTGTGCCACTCCTGACTCCTGTGTGTGCTATCTCTCACTCAGTGGGCCCTAGAAAGTCTTTTTATTTTTTTAGTATTTGGTTTCTAAATTGTCCCTGAAAGAAATCATTTCATCTTATTTGGTTTCTAAAGTCTCCCTGAGAAAAAAAAAAAAAAACGTGTGAGATTAATATTGACATTTGTGCTTGAGTGACAGTCCTGCGTGTGTGGCATCTCTCATTCAGTGGGCCATAAAAAGCCTATTTATTTTTTTGTTTTTTTTAATATTATTGGGTTTCTAAAGTCTCCCTGAAAAAAAAAATACATAAAAAAACAGTGGGAGAGTAATATTGCCCTTTCAGCTTGTGTGCCAGTCTTGACTCCTGGGTGTGCCACCTCTCTCTCTCTCATTCAGTGGGCCATAGAAAGCCTGTTTATTTTTTTATTTTATTTTTTTTATTATTAGTATTTGGTTTCTGAATTGTCCCTGAAAAAAACATTTTATCTTATTTGGTTTCTAAAGTCTCCCTGAGAAAAAAAAAAAAAATTAGGTGGGAGAATAATATTGACATTAGTGCTTGAGTGACAGTCCTGCGTGTGTGTCATCTCTGTGATTTTGTGCCACAGAAAACAGAGTGTGTAACATTGTGCCTGATTTTCCTTGTGGTCTCACCAACCTGTTAAGGGATATAGAAATCATACTGAAGTTATAGCTCACCGTGTAAGTTGTTTGACAGCAACAAATAAAGTTACTTTGGTTAATTTTTTAAAACAATGAGGAAGTCTGGTGCAAGAGGTCGTGGCCGTGGGCGTTCATTGTCAGCTGGTAATGATGGTAGTGGTAGTGGAGCATCAGGTGGTCGTGGGGATAAAAATATTCCACCTAAGTCTGGAGCTGTGGAGCCAGTTTTGTCGTCTGGCTACACAAGGCCTCGAACGCTCTCTTTTCTGGGAGTAGGAAAAACGCTTTTAAAGCCAGAGCAGCAACAGCAAGTTTTGGCTTACATTGCAGACTCAGCCTCTAGCTCTTTTGCCTCCTCTTCTGAAACTGGTAAATGTAAAAGCAGCGCGTCGCTTGTGGATGTTCACGGTCAGGGACAAGTCGCTTCCTTGTCCTCCTCAGCAAAAACTACAACAAGAGAGAAGGATGCAGCAGGCGACACAACGGGTCACTCCATGGAGCTCTTTACACATACCGTCCCTGGCTTAGAAAGTGAAAAACTTAACAGGCCATGCCCATTACAAGTAGAATCTGACATGGAGTGCACTGATGCACAGCCACAGCCAGAGTACTATGCTGCTCCTTTGACTCAGACCACCACATTGCCCTCTCAGGGTACAGATCCACAATCAGACCCTGATGAGACTATGTTGCCCCGCCACGAACGCTATACCACAGACCGACACCGTGACACAGACGAAGTTGCACACGAGCTGGAAGAGGAGGTAATAGATGACCCGGTTGTTGACCCCGATTGGCAGCCATTGGGGGAACAGGGTGCAGGCAGCAGTAGTTCAGAAGCGGAGGTGGAGGAGGGGCCGCAGCAGGCATCAACATCGCAACAGGTTCCATCTGCCGGGCCCCTATCTGGCCCAAAACGCGTGTCAAAGCCAAAACCTGTTGGAGCACAGCGTTGCCATCCGGTTAAAGCTCAGTCTGCAATCCCTGAAAAGGGATCCGATGCTAGGAAGAGTGCAGTCTGGCATTTTTTTAAACAACATCCAATTGATCAGCGCAAAGTCATCTGTCAAAAATGTTCAACTAGCTTAAGCAGAGGTCAGAATCTGAAAAGTCTCAATACTAGTTGCATGCATAGACACTTAACCACCATGCATTTTCAAGCCTGGACTAACTACCAAACGTCCCTTAAGGTTGTAGCACCCTCGGCCAATGAAGCTAGTCATCAACGCAACATCCCTTCCGTCACTGTAAGGCCACCATTTTCCGCACCACCGGCAGTATCTGTGCAGGTTTCTTTGACAGCCAAAAGCAGTCAGGGTCAGGGAATCACCAGTTTTGTAGGAGGAAATATTGCATCTAGGGCACCGGCGGAAACAATACCGTCTCCAACCGTCTCTCAGTCTGCCATGTCCACCGGCACACCCGCAAGTTCCACGATCTCCATCTCTCCAGTTCAGCTCACACTACATGAGACTCTGGTTAGAAAAAGGAAGTACTTATCCTCGCATCCGCGTACACAGGCTTTTAACGCCCACATAGCTAGACTAATCTCGTTAGAGATGATGCCCTACCGGTTAGTTGAAAGCGAAGCTTTCAAAGCCCTAATGGAGTACGCTGAACCACGATACAAGCTACCCAGTCGACACTTTTTTTCCAGAAAAGCCATCCCAGCCCTGCACCAGCATGTTAAACAGCGCATCGTCCATGCACTCAGGCAATCTGTGAGTACAAAGGTGCACCTGACTACAGATGCATGGACCAGTAGGCATGGCCAGGGACGTTATGTGTCCATCACGGCACACTGGGTGAATGTGGTGGATGCAGGGTCCACAGGGGACATCAATTTAGGGACAGTTGTGCCTAGCCCACGGTCTAGGAAACAGTTGACTGTAGGCGTTCGCACCCCCTCCTCCTCCTCCTCCTCGTCCTCCTGCAGAAGCTACAGCTCTTCCACAGACCGCAGTCGGCCAACCACTCCATCGGCAGATGACACTGTTGCACACCAGTTGTCCCATTATGGGCCAGCTACTGGCAAGCGTCAGCAGGCTGTATTGGCTATGAAGTGTTTGGGCAACAACAGACACACCGCGGAAGTTCTGTCCGAGTTCTTGCAACAAGAAACGCAGTCGTGGCTGGGCACAGTAGATCTTGAGGCAGGCAAGGTAGTTAGTGATAACGGAAGGAATTTCATGGCTGCCATCTCCCTTTCCCAACTGAAACACATTCCTTGCCTGGCTCACACCTTAAACCTGGTGGTGCAGTGCTTATTGAAAACTTATCCTGGGTTCTCCGACCTGCTCCTCAAAGTGCGTGGACTTTGCTCACATATCCGACGTTCGCCTGTACACGCCAGCCGTATGCAGAACTATCAGCGGTCTTTGAACCTTCCCCAGCATCGACTAATCATAGACGTTGCAACAAGGTGGAACTCAACACTGCACATGCTTCAGAGACTGTGCCAACAGAGGCGGGCTGTTATGTTTTTGTGGGAGGATACACATACACTGGCAGGCAGTAGGATGGCAGACATGGAGTTGTCAGGTGTGCAGTGGTCGAAGATACAAGACATGTGTCAAGTCCTTCAGTGTTTTGAGGAATGCACACGGCTGGTTAGTGCAGACAACGCCGTAATAAGCATGAGCATCCCCCTAATGCGTCTGCTGATGCAAAGTTTGACGCACATAAAGGAGCAGGCGTCTGCACCAGAGGAAGAGGAAAGCCTTGATGACAGTCAGCCATTGTCTGGTCAGGGCAGTGTACAGGACGAGGTAGCGGGCGAAGAGGAGGTGGAGGACGAGGAGGATGATGGGGATGAGTATATTTTTAATGCGGAACCTTTCCCGGGGGCACTGGAAATTGGTTGCGTGTCAAGGCCGGGTTCTGGTTTTTTGAGGGACACAAGTGACGTAGATTTGCCTGCAACTGCCCCTCACCCAATCACAACCGGAGATTTGACAACTGGAACTTTGGCCCACATGGCAGATTATGCCTTACGTATCCTAAAAAGGGACACACGCATTACAAAAATGATGAACGATGACGATTACTGGTTGGCCTGCCTCCTTGATCCACGCTATAAAGGCAAATTGCAAAATATTATGCCACATGAGAACTTGGAACTAATATTAGCAACCAAACAATCAACTCTTGTTGACCGTTTGCTTCAGGCATTCCCAGCACACAGCGCACGTGATCGTTCTCACACGAGCTCAAGGGGGCAGCAGACTAGGAGTGTTAGGGGTGCACACATCAGAAGTGGCGTTGGACAGAGGGGTTTTCTGACCAGGTTGTGGAGTGATTTTGCTATGACCGCAGACAGGACAGGTACTGCTGCATCAATTGAAAGTGACAGGAGACAACATTTGTCCAGTATGGTTACTAACTATTTTTCATCCCTTATCGATGTTCTCCCTCAACCGTCATTCCCATTTGATTACTGGGCATCAAAATTAGACACCTGGCCAGAATTGGCAGAATATGCATTGCAGGAGCTTGCTTGCCCGGCAGCAAGTGTCCTATCAGAAAGAGTATTCAGTGCTGCAGGTTCAATATTAACCAAAAAAAGGACTCGTCTGGCTACCCAAAATGTTGACGATCTAACATTCATTAAAATGAACCACAACTGGATTTCGAAATCTTTTGCCCCACCTTGCCCGGCCGACACCTAGCTTTCCAATGAAAAGCTCTTGCCTGTGGACTACTGTGAATTACTTTTCTAATGTCTAATTTACTGCAGCTGATTGTCCAGCATACGACATGTTTACACCTCCCTAAATGGCCAAACTCCCCACACGGGGCCGTGGTATCGTGACTTGGCGCAAGCACCCGTGAGACTGCTGTTTGTCTGAAGAGGTGGGTGTACTCGCTTTTGGTCGACGGCATTGCTACTGGGTTCCTCATAGTACAATAAAGTGTCTCTGGCGGTGGTGGTGGCCACCCAACGTCAGACACACTGTTGTAACATGAGGGGCCTTGGGCCTGTAACGCCGGCCACAAGAGAGTTCACCCACCCCCAGGTCAAACATTGCTCTACCACTTCCACAGTTATCTCTCACACTTCCACCAATGTTAAGTCTATGCGCTGACATCCTTCCATACCTGCCACTGACAATACCATTGTGTTGACATGTATGATGGTACTTAACATAGTCAGGGGCAGTGTCCTCTATTTACCACAGTAAATACTTTGCGCAAAATTAGTAGGTCTGAAACAACGCAGAGGATCCCACCCCTGAACCTAATGATTGCACCCTTTAGTGTTTTTGTTTTGTTTTAATGCGAGACATTCACATTTAGTTGTTGTTTTGGACTACTAACTGGCAGACACTCATTACAATCGGCCTCCGTTGACCAGACCACTGCTGCCCGTGTACCCCTGGAACCAATTATAAAGTGCCTACAGCCAGCACCTTTTTATTATGTTAGGCCTTCGAAGCCTGTCTGCGGTCCCTCCTTCCACTAGGCCTCCACTGACCAGACCACTGCTGCCCGTGTACCCCTGGAACCAATAATAAAGTGCCTACAGCCAGCCCATTTTATTATGTTAGGCCTTTGAAGCCTGTCTGCGGTCCCTCCTTCCACTAGGCCTCCACTGACCAGACCACTGTTGCCCGTGTACCCCTGGAACCAATAATAAAGTGCCTACAGCCAGCCCATTTTATTATGTTAGGCCTTCGAAGCCTGTCTGCGGTCCCTCCTTCCACTAGGCCTCCACTGACCAGACCACTGCTGCCCGTGTACCCCTGGAACCAATAATAAAGTGCCTACAGCCAGCCCATTTTATTATGTTAGGCCTTTGAAGCCTGTCTGCGGTCCCTCCTTCCACTAGGCCTCCACTGACCAGACCACTGCTGCCCGTGTACCCCTGGAACCAATAATAAAGTGCCTACAGCCAGCCCATTTTATTATGTTAGGCCTTCGAAGCCTGTCTGCGGTCCCTCCTTCCACTAGGCCTCCACTGACCAGACCACTGCTGCCCGTGTACCCCTGGAACCAATAATAAAGTGCCTACAGCCAGCCCATTTTTTTATGTTAGGCCTTCGAAGCCTGTCTAAGGTCCCTCCTTCCACTAGGCCTCCACTGACCAGACCACTGCTGCCCATGTACCCCTGGAACCAATAATAAAGTGCCTACAGCCAGCCTATTTTATTATGTTAGGCCTTCGAAGCCTGTCTGCGGTCCCTCCTTCCACTAGGCTGTTGTGAATTTGGATTCTGGGCTCCCCCGGTGGCCGCTTGTGGAATTGGACTTGTCATCCTCTTTCCTGTTTCACCTGGTTCCATCAGTAGTGGGTGTCGCTATTTAAGCTCATTTCTCTGGTGGTTTCTTGCCGGTCGGCAATGTTATCTGATGCCTCTCAGTGCTTGTTCCTGCTTCTAGACTACTACTAGATAAGTTGGACTTTTGTCCATGTTTTGTTTTGCCTATTTGTTCCAGTTCACAGCTGAAGTTTTGTTACTGTGTCTGGAAAGCTCTCGTTGATCAGGGATTGCTACTCTGGCGTTATGAGTTAATGCCAGAGTTTAAGGTAATCTCTGGATGGTGTTTTGTTAGTGTTTTTCTGCTGACCATGAAAGTGTACTATCTGTCTTCTGCTATCTAGTAAGCGGACCTCAAATTTGCTAAGACTATTTTCCTGCTGCGTTTGTTGTTTCATCTGAACTCACCGTCATTATATGTGGGGGGCTACTGTCTTCTTTGGAATATTTCTCTAGAGGTGAGCCAGGTCTTATATTTCCCTCTGCTAGCTATTTAGGTCTTAGGCCAGAGCTGGGCATCTAGCGATAAATAGGAAATGCTACCTGGCTATTTCTAGTTGCGCGGCAGGCTTAGTTCATGGTCAGTATAGTTCCATCTTCCGAGAGCTTGTCCCTCTATAGGCTTGCTATGATCTCTGCCTGCAGAGATCATGATAGTTTGACCGGCCAATAAAGTGTTAAAGACCCAGGTTGAGAAAGGAGAGTTATAAGAAGTCTGCTGGAATTTTTTTTTTTTTTTTTTTTTCTCTCCAGTCTGCCTTGCTGCAGTCTTTTTTCTCTCTCTCCTCCTAATCTCTGTATGGCTCTGTGTGCACCTGACAATAATGGATCTCCAGAGTGTAACTGCGGGTTTGAATAATCTCATCACGAAAGTACAAAATTTACAAGATTTTGTGGTACATGCTCCGGTATCTGAGCCGAGAATTCCTTTGCCGGAGTTCTTCACAGGGAATAGAGCTAGCTTCCAGAATTTCCGAAATAATTGTAAGCTTTATTTGTCCCTGAAGTCTCGTTCAGCTGGAGACCCTGCTCAGCAGGTTAGGATTGTTATTTCCTTGCTCAGGGGTGACCCTCAAGATTGGGCCTTCTCATTGCCAGCAGGGGATCCTGCGTTACGCGATGTGGATGCGTTTTTTCTGGCCTTGGGCTTGCTTTATGAGGAACCTCATTTGGAACTTCAGGCAGAAAAAACTTTGATGGCACTATCTCAGGGGCAAGACGAAGCTGAAGTTTTCTGCCAAAAATTCCGTAAATGGTCTGTGCTTACTCAGTGGAATGAGTGCGCCTTGGCGGCAACTTTCAGAGAAGGTCTCTCTGATGCCGTTAAGGATGTTATGGTGGGGTTCCCTGTGCCTGCAGGTCTGAATGAGTCCATGACAATGGCTATTCAGATTGATAGGCGTCTGCGGGAGCGCAAACCGGTGCACCATCTGGCGGTGTCTATGGAAAAGACGCCAGAAAGTATGCAGTGTGATAGAATTCTGTCCAGGAGCGAGCGACAGAATTTTAGACGGAAGAATGGATTGTGTTTCTATTGTGGGGATTCTACTCATGTTATATCAGCATGCTCTAGGCGTACAAAGAAGCTTGATAAGTCTGTTTCCATTGGCACCATTCAGTCTAAGTTTATTTTGTCTGTAACCCTGATTTGCTCTTTGTCATCCATTGCCACGGACGCCTATGTTGACTCTGGCGCCGCTCTGAGTCTTATGGATTGGTCCTTTGCCAATCGTGGTTTTGATTTAGAGCCTTTGGAGACTCTTATTCCTCTGAAGGGGATTGACTCCACCCCATTGGCTAATAATAAACCACAATACTGGACACAAGTAACCATGCGTATCAATCCGGATCACCAGGAGATTATTCGTTTCCTGGTGCTGTATAATTTACATGACGATTTGGTACTGGGATTGCCATGGTTGCAGTCTCACAACCCAGTCTTGGACTGGAGAGCAATGTCTGTGTTGAGCTGGGGATGTAAGGGTATTCATGGGGACTTACCTTTGGTTTCTATTTCGTCGTCCATTCCCTCTGAAGTCCCTGAGTTCCTCTCTGATTATCAAGATGTCTTTGACGAACCCAAGCTTGGGTCGTTACCTCCGCACCGTGAGTGCGATTGTGCCATAGATTTGATACCGGGTTGTAAATATCCCAAGGGTCGTTTGTTTAATCTGTCTGTGCCGGAACATGCTGCTATGCGGGAATATATAAAGGAGTCTTTGGAAAAGGGACATATTCGTCCATCTTCTTCTCCCTTGGGAGCTGGGTTTTTCTTTGTCTCAAAAAAAGACGGCTCTTTGAGACCATGTATTGATTATCGGCTTCTGAATAAGATCACTGTTAAGTATCAATACCCATTGCCATTGCTTACTGATTTGTTTGCTCGTATAGAGGGTGCTAAGTGGTTCTCTAAAATTGATCTTCGTGGGGCGTATAATTTGGTGCGGATCAGGCAGGGGGATGAGTGGAAGACCGCATTTAATACGCCCGAGGGCCACTTTGAGTATTTGGTCATGCCTTTTGGTCTTTCTAATGCCCCTTCAGTTTTCCAGTCTTTTATGCATGATATTTTCCGCGATTTTCTGGATAAATTTATGATAATATATCTGGATGATATTCTGATTTTTTCTGATGACTGGGACTCTCATGTCCAGCAGGTCAGGAGAGTTTTTCAGGTTCTGCGGTCTAATTCTTTATGTGTGAAGGGGTCTAAGTGCGTTTTTGGGGTCCAGAAAATTTCCTTTTTGGGGTATATTTTTTCTCCCTCTTCCATTGAGATGGATCCCGTCAAGGTGCAAGCTATTTGTGACTGGACTCAGCCCTCCTCTCTTAAGGGTCTTCAGAGATTTTTGGGCTTTGCCAACTTTTACCGCCGATTTATTGCTGGTTTTTCGGATGTCGTTAAACCACTGACTGATTTGACCAGACAAGGCGCTGATGTTGCTAATTGGTCCCCTCATGCTGTAGAGGCCTTTCAGGAGCTTAAGCGCCGTTTTGCCTCTGCCCCTGTGTTGCGTCAGCCTGATGTGAATCTGCCTTTTCAGGTTGAGGTTGACGCTTCGGAGATCGGAGCTGGGGCAGTGTTGTCGCAGAAAGGTTCCGACTGCTCCATCATTAGGCCTTGTGCCTTCTTTTCTCGCAAATTTTCGCCCGCAGAGCGGAATTATGATGTTGGGAATCGGGAGCTTTTGGCCATGAAGTGGGCGTTTGAGGAGTGGCGCCATTGGCTCGAGGGGGCTAGGCATCAGGTGGTGGTATTGACTGACCACAAAAATTTGATTTATCTTGAGACTGCCAGACGCCTGAATCCTAGACAGGCGCGCTGGTCTTTATTTTTTTCTCGCTTTAATTTTGTGGTGTCATACCTACCGGGTTCTAAGAATGTTAAGGCAGATGCCCTTTCTAGGAGTTTTGACCCGGACTCTCCTGGTAATTCTGAACCCACAGGTATCCTTAGGGAGGGAGTAATTTTGTCGGCCGTTTCTCCTGATCTGCGGCGGTCCTTGCAAGAGTTTCAGGCGGATAGACCGGATCATTGTCCGCCTGATAGACTGTTTGTTCCGGATGATTGGACCAGCAGAGTCATCTCTGAGGTACATTCTTCTGCATTGGCAGGTCATCCCGGAATTTTTGGTACCAGGGATTTGGTGGCAAGATCCTTCTGGTGGCCTTCCCTGTCACGAGATGTGCGAGTCTTTGTGCAGTCATGTGACGTTTGTGCTCGGGCCAAGTCTTGTAGTTCTCGGGCTAGCGGACTGCTGTTGCCCTTGCCTATTCCTAAGAGGCCTTGGACACACATCTCGATGGATTTTATTTCAGATCTGCCTGTTTCCCAGAAGATGTCTGTCATCTGGGTGGTCTGTGACCGTTTCTCTAAAATGGTCCATTTGGTTCCTCTGCCCAAGTTGCCTTCTTCTTCTGAGTTGGTTCCTCTGTTTTTTCAGAATGTTGTCCGATTGCACGGTATTCCTGAGAATATTGTTTCTGACAGAGGTACCCAATTTGTGTCTAGATTTTGGCGGGCATTCTGTGCTAGGATGGGCATAGATTTGTCTTTTTCATCTGCTTTTCACCCTCAGACTAATGGCCAGACCGAGCGGACTAATCAGACCCTGGAGACATATCTGAGGTGTTTTGTCTCTGCTGACCAGGATGATTGGGTTGCTTTTTTGCCATTGGCAGAGTTCGCCCTCAATAATCGGGCCAGCTCTTCCACCTTGGTGTCCCCGTTTTTCTGTAATTCGGGGTTTCACCCTCGATTTTCCTCCGGTCAGGTGGAATCCTCGGATTGTCCTGGAGTGGATGCGGTGGTGGAGAGATTGCATCACATCTGGGGGCAGGTTATGGACAATTTGAAGTTGTCCCAGGAGAAGACTCAGCGTTTTGCCAACCGTCATCGTCGTGTTGGTTCTCGGCTTTGTGTTGGAGATTTGGTGTGGTTGTCTTCTCGTTTTGTCCCTATGAGGGTCTCTTCTCCTAAGTTTAAACCTCGGTTCATCGGCCCTTATAGAATATTGGAGATTCTTAATCCTGTTTCTTTCCGTTTGGACCTCCCTGCGTCCTTTTCCATTCATAACGTTTTTCATCGGTCGTTATTGCGCAGGTATGAGGTACCTGTGGTACCTTCAGTTGAGCCTCCTGCTCCGGTGTTGGTTGAGGGTGAGTTGGAGTACGTTGTGGAGAAAATTTTGGACTCTCGTGTTTCCAGACGGAGACTCCAGTATCTGGTCAACTGGAAGGGTTACGGCCAGGAGGATAATTCTTGGGTCAATGCATCTGATGTTCATGCTTCTGATCTTGTTCGTGCCTTCCATAGGGCTCATCCTGGTCGCCCTGGTGGATCTGGTGAGGGTTCGGTGCCCCCTCCTTGAGGGGGGGGGTACTGTTGTGAATTTGGATTCTGGGCTCCCCCGGTGGCCGCTTGTGGAATTGGACTTGTCATCCTCTTTCCTGTTTCACCTGGTTCCATCAGTAGTGGGTGTCGCTATTTAAGCTCATTTCTCTGGTGGTTTCTTGCCGGTCGGCAATGTTATCTGATGCCTCTCAGTGCTTGTTCCTGCTTCTAGACTACTACTAGATAAGTTGGACTTTTGTCCATGTTTTGTTTTGCCTATTTGTTCCAGTTCACAGCTGAAGTTTTGTTACTGTGTCTGGAAAGCTCTCGTTGATCAGGGATTGCTACTCTGGCGTTATGAGTTAATGCCAGAGTTTAAGGTAATCTCTGGATGGTGTTTTGTTAGTGTTTTTCTGCTGACCATGAAAGTGTACTATCTGTCTTCTGCTATCTAGTAAGCGGACCTCAAATTTGCTAAGACTATTTTCCTGCTGCGTTTGTTGTTTCATCTGAACTCACCGTCATTATATGTGGGGGGCTACTGTCTTCTTTGGAATATTTCTCTAGAGGTGAGCCAGGTCTTATATTTCCCTCTGCTAGCTATTTAGGTCTTAGGCCAGAGCTGGGCATCTAGCGATAAATAGGAAATGCTACCTGGCTATTTCTAGTTGCGCGGCAGGCTTAGTTCATGGTCAGTATAGTTCCATCTTCCGAGAGCTTGTCCCTCTATAGGCTTGCTATGATCTCTGCCTGCAGAGATCATGACACTAGGCCTCCACTGACCAGACCACTGCTGCCCGTGTTCCCCTGGAACCAATTATAAAGTGCCTACAGCCAGCCCATTTTATTATGTTAGGCCTTTGAAGCCTGTCTGCGGTCCCTCCTTCCACTAGGCCTCCACTGACCAGACCACTGCTGCCCGTGTTCCCCTGGAACCAATTATAAAGTGCCTAGAGCCTATTTTTTTATTTAATTTAATATTAATAAAGCCAGGATGAACTACGATATACCACGCTATGAGCTACCCAGTTGACAATTCTTTTGCGAGAAAAGCCATCCCACCCCTCCACCTGCATGTTAAAGACCGCATTGTCCTTGCATTCTGTCAATTTGTCAGTCCAAAGGTATACCTGACAACAGACACATGGACCTGTAGGCCTGGCCACGGAAGGTTACGTGTCCTTTGTGGCTCAATGGGTTAATGTAATGGATGCATGGTCCACACAGGGGACAGCCTGCAAAGTCTGTCTGCAGTCCCTAATTCAAGTTGTCCTCAACTGAATAAAGCTGAGCTTCTACCTTCTGTTCCAAATTACCATTTTTAAAAATGCAATTGGCTGTTCCGGCCTACTAAAGGTGTCTGTCTGCCCCTGCCTGGAGTTGTCCTCAACTGAATAAAGCTGAGCTTCAACCTTCTGTTCCAAATTACCATTTTTAAAAATGCAATTGGCTGTTCCGGCCTACTAAAGGTGTCTGTCTGCCCCAGCCTGGTGTTGTCCTCAACTGAATAAAGCTGAGCTTCAACCTTCTGTTCCAAATTACCATTTTTAAAAATGCAATTGGCTGTTCCGGCCTACTAAAGGGGTCTGTCTGCCCCTGCCTGGTGTTGTCCTCAACTGAATAAAGCTGAGCTTCAACCTTCAGTTCCAAACATACAACAAAAAACTGGTACAATACAAAAAGTGGCCTCCAGCTACAAAAACTTTCTCCTACAAGTAGTTAACTGACAGTTTTTTTACCAGTGAAAACACAGATATGGCATCCAACGAGTGTTGTCCTGTCTCGTCTTCTTTATATTATTGCCAAGAAGCTGCAACTGAATAAAGCTGTGCTTCAACCTTCTGTTCCAAATTACCATTTTTAAAAATGCAATTGGCTGTTCCGGCCTACTAAAGGTGTCTGTCTGCCCCTGCCTGGTGTTGTCCTCAACTGAATAAAGCTGAGCTTCAACCTTCTGTTCCAAATTACCATTTTTAAAAATGCAATTGGCTGTTCCGGCCTACTAAAGGTGTCTGTCCCTGCCTGGTGTTGTCCTCAACTGAATAAAGCTGAGCTTCAACCTTCTGTTCCAAATTACCATTTTTAAAAATGCAATTGGCTGTTCCGGCCTACTAAAGGGGTCTGTCTGCCCCTGCCTGGTGTTGTCCTCAACTGAATAAAGCTGAGCTTCAACCTTCTGTTCCAAATTACCATTTTTAAAAATGCAATTGGCTGTTCCGGCCTACTAAAGGTGTCTGTCTGCCCCTGCCTGGTGTTGTCCTCAACTGAATAAAGCTGAGCTTCAACCTTCTGTTCCAAATTACCATTTTTAAAAATGCAATTGGCTGTTCCGGCCTACTAAAGGTGTCTGTCTGCCCCTGCCTGGTGTTGTCCTCAACTGAATAAAGCTGAGCTTCAACCTTCTGTTCCAAATTACCATTTTTAAAAATGCAATTGGCTGTTCCGGCCTACTAAAGGGGTCTGTCTGCCCCTGCCTGGTGTTGTCCTCAACTGAATAAAGCTGAGCTTCAACCTTCAGTTCCAAACATACAACAAAAAACTGGTACAATACAAAAAGTGGCCTCCAGCTACAAAAACTTTCTCCTTCAAGTAGTTAACTGACAGTTTTTTTACCAGTGAAAACACAGATATGGCATCCAACGAGTGTTGTCCTGTCTCGTCTTCTTTATATTATTGCCAAGAAGCTGCAACTGAATAAAGCTGTGCTTCAACCTTCTGTTCCAAATTACCATTTTTAAAAATGCAATTGGCTGTTCCGGCCTACTAAAGGTGTCTGTCTGCCCCTGCCTGGTGTTGTCCTCAACTGAATAAAGCTGAGCTTCAACCTTCTGTTCCAAATTACCATTTTTAAAAATGCAATTGGCTGTTCCGGCCTACTAAAGGTGTCTGTCCCTGCCTGGTGTTGTCCTCAACTGAATAAAGCTGAGCTTCAACCTTCTGTTCCAAATTACCATTTTTAAAAATGCAATTGGCTGTTCCGGCCTACTAAAGGGGTCTGTCTGCCCCTGCCTGGTGTTGTCCTCAACTGAATAAAGCTGAGCTTCAACCTTCTGTTCCAAATTACCATTTTTAAAAATGCAATTGGCTGTTCCGGCCTACTAAAGGTGTCTGTCTGCCCCTGCCTGGTGTTGTCCTCAACTGAATAAAGCTGAGCTTCAACCTTCTGTTCCAAATTACCATTTTTAAAAATGCAATTGGCTGTTCCGGCCTACTAAAGGTGTCTGTCTGCCCCTGCCTGGTGTTGTCCTCAACTGAATAAAGCTGAGCTTCAACCTTCTGTTCCAAATTACCATTTTTAAAAATGCAATTGGCTGTTCCGGCCTACTAAAGGGGTCTGTCTGCCCCTGCCTGGTGTTGTCCTCAACTGAATAAAGCTGAGCTTCAACCTTCAGTTCCAAACATACAACAAAAAACTGGTACAATACAAAAAGTGGCCTCCAGCTACAAAAACTTTCTCCTACAAGTAGTTAACTGACAGTTTTTTTACCTGTGAAAACACAGATATGGCATCCAACGAGTGTTGTCCTGTCTCGTCTTCTTTATATTATTGCCAAGAAGCTGCAACTGAATAAAGCTGTGCTTCAACCTTCTGTTCCAAATTACCATTTTTAAAAATGCAATTGGCTGTTCCGGCCTACTAAAGGTGTCTGTCTGCCCCTGCCTGGTGTTGTCCTCAACTGAATAAAGCTGAGCTTCAACCTTCTGTTCCAAATTACCATTTTTAAAAATGCAATTGGCTGTTCCGGCCTACTAAAGGTGTCTGTCCCTGCCTGGTGTTGTCCTCAACTGAATAAAGCTGAGCTTCAACCTTCTGTTCCAAATTACCATTTTTAAAAATGCAGTTGGCTGTTACGGCCTACTAAAGGGGTCTGTCTGCCCCTGCCTGGTGTTGTCCTCAACTGAATAAAGCTGAGCTTCAACCTTCTGTTCCAAATTACCATTTTTAAAAATGCAATTGGCTGTTCCGGCCTACTAAAGGTGTCTGTCCCTGCCTGGTGTTGTCCTCAACTGAATAAAGCTGAGCTTCAACCTTCTGTTCCAAATTACCATTTTTAAAAATGCAATTGGCTGTTCCGGCCTACTAAAGGGGTCTGTCACTGCCTGGTGTTGTCCTCAACTGAATAAAGCTGAGCTTCAACCTTCTGTTCCAAATTACCATTTTTAAAAATGCAATTGGCTGTTCCGGCCTACTAAAGGGGTCTGTCTGCCCCTGCCTGGTGTTGTCCTCAACTGAATAAAGCTGAGATTCTACCTTCTGTTCCAAATTACCATTTTTAAAAATGCAATTGGCTGTTCCGGCCAACTAAAGGTGTCTGTCTGCCCCTGCCTGGTGTTGTCCACAACTGAATAAAGCTGAGCTTCAACCTTCTGTTCCAAATTACCATTTTTAAAAATGCAATTGGCTGTTCCGGCCTACTAAAGGTGTCTGTCTGCCCCTGCCTGGTGTTGTCCTCAACTGAATAAAGCTGAGCTTCAACCTTCTGTTCCAAATTACCATTTTTAAAAATGCAATTGGCTGTTCCGGCCTACTAAAGGTGTCTGTCTGCCCCTGCCTGGTGTTGTCCTCAACTGAATAAAGCTGAGCTTCAACCTTCTGTTCCAAATTACCATTTTTAAAAATGCAATTGGCTGTTCCGGCCTACTAAAGGTGTCTGTCTGCCCCTGCCTGGTGTTGTCCTCAACTGAATAAAGCTGAGCTTCAACCTTCTGTTCCAAATTACCATTTTTAAAAATGCAATTGGCTGTTCCGGCCTACTAAAGGTGTCTGTCCCTGCCTGGTGTTGTCCTCAACTGAATAAAGCTGAGCTTCAACCTTCTGTTCCAAATTACCATTTTTAAAAATGCAGTTGGCTGTTACGGCCTACTAAAGGGGTCTGTCTGCCCCTGCCTGGTGTTGTCCTCAACTGAATAAAGCTGAGCTTCAACCTTCTGTTCCAAATTACCATTTTTAAAAATGCAATTGGCTGTTCCGGCCTACTAAAGGTGTCTGTCCCTGCCTGGTGTTGTCCTCAACTGAATAAAGCTGAGCTTCAACCTTCTGTTCCAAATTACCATTTTTAAAAATGCAATTGGCTGTTCCGGCCTACTAAAGGGGTCTGTCACTGCCTGGTGTTGTCCTCAACTGAATAAAGCTGAGCTTCAACCTTCTGTTCCAAATTACCATTTTTAAAAATGCAATTGGCTGTTCCGGCCTACTAAAGGGGTCTGTCTGCCCCTGCCTGGTGTTGTCCTCAACTGAATAAAGCTGAGATTCTACCTTCTGTTCCAAATTACCATTTTTAAAAATGCAATTGGCTGTTCCGGCCAACTAAAGGTGTCTGTCTGCCCCTGCCTGGTGTTGTCCACAACTGAATAAAGCTGAGCTTCAACCTTCTGTTCCAAATTACCATTTTTAAAAATGCAATTGGCTGTTCCGGCCTACTAAAGGTGTCTGTATGCCCCTGCCTGGTGTTGTCCTCAACTGAATAAAGCTGAGCTTCAACCTTCTGTTCCAAATTACCATTTTTAAAAATGCAATTGGCTGTTCCGGCCTACTAAAGGTGTCTGTCTGCCCCTGCCTGGTGTTGTCCTCAACTGAATAAAGCTGAGCTTCAACCTTCTGTTCCAAATTACCATTTTTAAAAATGCAATTGGCTGTTCCGGCCTACTAAAGGTGTCTGTCTGCCCCTGCCTGGTGTTGTCCTCAACTGAATAAAGCTGAGCTTCAACCTTCTGTTCCAAATTACCATTTTTAAAAATGCAATTGGCTGTTCCGGCCTACTAAAGGTGTCTGTCCCTGCCTGGTGTTGTCCTCAACTGAATAAAGCTGAGCTTCAACCTTCTGTTCCAAATTACCATTTTTAAAAATGCAATTGGCTGTTCCGGCCTACTAAAGGGGTCTGTCCCTGCCTGGTGTTGTCCTCAACTGAATAAAGCTGAGCTTCTACCTTCTGCCTCTTATTAACTGCTGTTTTTTAAAAAAATTGGCTGTTGCGGCCTACTAAAGGTGTCTGCCCCTCCCTGGTGTTGTCCTCAACTGAACAAAGCTGAGCTTCCACATTCTGGCTTTCGCCCTATACTATCAGATATTAAACTGCATTTGGCCTACTAGTGTGGTTAGGCCCTTGAAACAGTGTCTGCTGCTCTTGGGTTTGCTACTCCACTGAACAAAGCAATGCCGCCTGTTTAGTCCTGTTACCAATTTTGAACTGCATTTAGCCTACTTTATTCTTTGGCCCTATATCTGTTTCCTCCTCATCCTGCCCATTGCCCAGCCACTGCTAGATGAGTCTGCTGGTACATTGACCTAGACCACTACATTCCCCTTATACTCTACACAGCCAGAATCTGACCCTGCTGAAAGTAAGGTTCCCCTTCCCGCATGTTATACCACCTTACACAGGGACAAAGAGGAAGGTGCAGATGAAAGTGCAGGTTCCTTCATCAGGTGGGGGGGCATACTCGTTGGCGACGTCACTGGCACAGGGCCCCTCAGAGTACGCAAAAGTGTCGCTGCTGGTGGGAGGCGCCCCCGCCATGCAAACACACCGCCGTACTTTGAGGGGCCCTGTGCCAGTGCCAACGAGTGGGCCCTGGCTGCTTGCTTAGGATCACAGCACTTGCAAACTTTACATACTTACCTCTCACTGCTCCACTGCCGTGACGTAGTTCACGTTTCCTGGGCCCACTAAAACCTTGAACGAGCCCTACCCCCCACAACTTTTGCCAAATGACCCCCAATTTCCAATGCCCAACTATTATTATAAAGTTAATTAAGATTGACAAGCTTCAGAAACAAGAATGGATGTTTTTGGCATTAAAATGGGCACTGTAGGTGTTTTCCTGGCCTCCACTCACTGCCGACTATGCTTCCCCATTGACTTGCATTGGGTTTCGTGTTTCGGTCGATCCCCGACTTTTAGCGATAATCGGCCGACTGCACTCGACTCGACTCTGGACAAAATCGGGTTTCACAAAACCCGACTCGATCTTAAAAAAATGAAAGTCGCTCAACTCTACCGGCTACCTCTAGTTGTGTTGAATAGGTTCAGATTTGCGATCAGTCCAGTTACCATCTCCCTAGAGCTTGTCCTTAGTTTATTCACTTGCTGGTCTATTCGTGATCCTCAGCCACTAAGGATCATAACACAATACTACCTCTCCCAGCTCCACCACTGTGTAGTCTGTGCGGGTAAAACCTGAAATGGCACTGCCAATACGAATTATTTGAAATGATAGATGATAGTTAAAATATACAGGGGCCCTGGACTCCATTTAATACTTCGCGCCTATTACCACTGTCTTTATTATTTGGGCGTAATAACGGTGTCTGCCGCAGCATCTTTTTTTTCCTTCACTGAACAAAGCTGAACTTCAACTGTTGTCCCGTTTCAAATATTAAACTGCATTTGGCCTACTTGTTGGGTTGGGGCCTACTAACATTGTCTGCCGCTCCTTGGTGTTCTCCTGGTTTATTTTTCTTGCACTTCAATCTTCAGGCTTTCGTTTAAATATTTTTTATATTAAACTGCATTTGGCCTACTTGTTGGGTTGGGCCTAGTAACATTGTCTGCTGCCGCCTCTTGTTTTTCTCTACTACACAAAGCTGAGCTTCAATCTTCAGGCTTTTGGCCTATATTTAGAATATGAAACTGCATTTGGCCTACTTGTTTGGTTGGGCCTACTAACGGTGTCTGCCGCTGATTGTTGTTCTCCTCCACTGAACAAACCAATGCCGCCTGTTAACTCCTGTTACCAATTTTTAACAGCTTTTAGCCTACTTTTTTATTTTGGGCCTATATCTGTGTTTCCTCCTCATTCCTGCCCATTGCCCAGCCACTGCTAGATGAGTCTGCTAGTACATTGACACAGACCACTACATTCCCCTTGCACTCTACACAGCCTGAATCTGACCCTGCTGAAACTCAGGTTCCCCTTCCCGCATACTATACCATCTTACACGGGGACAAAGAGGAAGGTGCAGATGAAAGTGCAGGTTCCTTCATCAGGTGGGGGGCATACTCATTGGCGACGTCACTGGCACAGGGCCCCTCATAGTACGCAAAAGTGTCTCTGCCGGTGGGAGGCGCCCCCGCCGTCAATCACAACGCCGTACTTTGAGGGGCCCTGTGCCAGTGGCAATGCGAACGAGTGTGCCCCCCCTGCTTGCTCAGGATCACAGCACTTGCAAAGTTGAAATACTTACCTCTCCCTGCTCCACTGCCGTCACGTATTCTACATTTCCTGGGCCCAAGAAAAAATTGAGCCAGCCCTCCACCCCCCCACAACTTTAACCAAATGACCCCCAATTTTCAATACCTAACTATTATTATAAGGTTAATTAAGATTGACAAGCTTAAGTAACAATAATTGATGTTTTTGACATTAAAATGGGCTCTGTAGGTGTTTTCCTGTCCTCCACTCACTGCCGACTTTTATTCCCCATTGACTTGCATTGGGTTTCGTGTTTCAGTCGGCCCCCGACTTTTCGCAATGATCGGCCGATTTCACCCGACCCGACTTTTGACAAAGTCGGGTTTCGCAAAACCCGACTCGATCCTGAAAAAGTAAAAGTCGCTCAACCCTAATTTAGGCTATCCTTGACTGGCCGGTACCCAAGAACGTTAAGGAGGTCCAACGTTTTATTGGTTTTGCAAATTTCTACAGACGTTTTATTCAAAATTTTTCTGATATTGTCCGTCCCATTACTTCCTTGACAAGAAACAAAAGCCCTTTAAGTGGTCATCACAGGCTCAAGAAACTTTTGATCGGCTTAAGATCTGTTTCACCTCAGCACCGCTGTTGATACACACAGATCCTACACTTTCTTTCATTGTGGAGGTGGACCCTTCTGATAATGCCTTGGTCTGCTACATCCTTATGCTTTCTTTTCCCGTAGACTAACCTCAGCAGAGAAGAATTACGACGTGGGAGACAAGGAATTTTTGGCTATTATTGCGGCTTTCAAGGAATGGAGGCATCATCTGCAAGGAGCTGCACAACAGATCGTAGTGCTTACTGAGCATCGCAATTTAGAGTTCCTCAGATCCGCTAGATGTCTTTCTCCTCGTCAGGCTCGTTAGAATTTATTTTTAAATCAATTTAATTTTGTTATCTCGTACCGTCCAGGTTCTCGTAATGGGAAGGCTGATGCTTTATCCCGAATCCATGCTGCGGATTCCATACCTGGAGCCCTGTCCAAGACCATTCTATCTGATGCCAATTTCATCGGAGTTATCCATGATCAGGACTTGTGGAAGAAGTGCAGTGAGGCTTATGATGGTGATGTATTTCTGGCCAACCCACCTGTTGATATTAATCTTGTCTTTAAGGGTGGCATGTGGTTCAGAGATTGACGTATCTACGTCCCTGAGGCCATCCATCTGCAGATCCTCAAGTTGGTACATGACTCCAAGTTGGCTGGTCACAGGGGGGTACAGAAGACACAAGAGTTCCTAAGCTGATTTTTCTCGTGGCCAACTTGCCTGCAGGATACTAGGGACTATGTTCTCTCTTGCGAGGTATGTGCTTGTTACAAGACTCCTCATGTGGCACCTACGGATCTCCTGCAACCATTATCTGTTCTGTCCCGCCCTTGGGGGTCTATATCAATGGACTTTATTGTGGAGCTGCCTACACCGGGGGGCATGAATACGATCATGGTGGTAGTTGATCGCCTGACTAAAGCCGCTCATTTTGTTCCATGCACCGGCCTCCCCTCAGCTAAGGATACAGTGAACTTGGTTATTCAGAATCGGGTCCCGGATGAGATCATCTCTGACCGTGGAGTACAGTTCACTTCAAGATTCTGGAAGGGGTTTTGTTCTGCACTCAATATTAATGTCTGTCTCTCTTCCGCTTACCATCCCCAGACAAATGGTCAGACTGAGCGTACCAACCAGACGTTGGAACAATATCTAAGATGCTATGTCAGCCACCTCCAGGATGATTGGTTGGAGTTACTGCCATTAGCCGAATTTTCATATAACAATTCTCAGAGTGCCTCCACTAAGTTCACTCCTTTCTTTGCCAATCTGGGTTATCATCCATGTATCTTACCTAGGTCTCCGATTAATTCTCCGGTTCCAGCAGTTGAGGAAAGGCTGACTGAGATGACGCAAAATCTGGAGGTTCTGAAGGAATCCCTGACCACGGCTCAAGAACGTTATAAGAGATCGGCTGATAGATTCCATAAACCTGCACCCATGTTCAAGGTAGGAGATTCCATGTGGTTATCAACTAAGAACCTGAAGTTAAACATTCCTTCACAAACACTTGGGACAGAAATTCATTGGCCCTTTCAAGATCAACGGTATTGTGTCTGTGGCCTGCCGGCTGAAGCTGCCTAGGACTATGAAGGTACACCCAGTTTTTCATGTATCTTTACTAAAGCCTGTATCTCCCAATACCTTCCAGGGACGTGTTGTGCCACCTCCGCAGCCTGTGGTGATTGATGGGCAAGAACAATTTGTGGTGGAGGAAATTATTGATTCCAGGATTTGCAGGAATGGGCTCCAATATCTTATAAGATGGCAGGGATATCCCCTGGGGGTGCCAGTACAGGGGTAGCACTGCTGCAGCCAGGCATGCCCTCTGAAAGCCGGAGGAGTGACTGCTCCAGTAAGGAGGGAAAAAGGAAAGCAGGGCAGGCCAGACAGGTGCTGGTAGTGGGGGACTCAATTATTAGGGGAACAGATAGGGCAATCTGTCACAAAGACAGGGATCGTCGGACAGTGTGCTGCCTACCTGGCGCTCGAGTCCAACACATCGCTGATCGGGTGGACAGATTACTGGGAGGGGCTGGTGAGGACCCAGCGGTCATGGTGCACATTGGCACAAATGACAAAGTTAGAGGTAGGTGGAAGGTCCTTAAAGATGATTTCAGGGAATTAGGCTGCAAGCTGAAAGCAAGGACCTCCAATGTGGTATTTTCCGAAATACTGCCTGTACCACGTGCCACGCCAGAGAGGCAACGGGAGATTAGGGAGGTTAATAAGTGGCTCAAGAATTGGTGTAGGAAGGAGGGGTTTGGGTTCCTGCAGAACTGGGCCGACTTCTCAGTTGGCTACAGGCTCTACGCTAGGGACGGGCTGCACCTCAATGGGGAAGGTGCAGCTGTGCTGGGGGAGAAAATGGTTAGAAGGTTGGAGGAGTGTTTAAACTAGGGATTGGGGGGGAGGGTATTCATTTTATAGGAGGGGAAGATAGTGCAGATAGAGACCTGGGCACAAATAAGGAAGTTGGGGGTGGCGGTGGCATGGGGGGTGGGGTTAGAACATTTAGTAATTTAAGAAAGAATAGAGGTACAGAGAGTAACATCAAGTGCATGTATACTAATGCCAGAAGCCTCGACAACAAAATGGATGAATTAGAACTAATGTTGTTGGAGCATAATTATGACATGGTGGGGATATCTGAGACATGGCTGGATGAGAGCCATGACTGGGCTGTTAACTTGCAGGGCTATAGCCTGTTCAGAAATGACTGTACAGATAAGCGAGGGGGAGGGGTGTGTCTATATGTAAAATCTTCCTTAAAACCCATCCTGCGTGATAATATAGGTGAATTTAATGAAAATGTAGAGTCCCTGTGGGTGGAGATAAGGGGAGGGGGAAAAAATAATAAATTACTGATAGGGGTTTGTTATAAATCTCCAAAACTAATGGAAGCAATGGAGAATATCCTCGTAAAGCAAATAGATGAAGCTGCGACTCAAGGAGAAGTCATTATTATGGGGGACTTCAACTACCCTGAAATAGATTGGGGAACAGAAACCTGCAGTTCCAGCAAAGGTAATCAGTTTTTGACAACTATGAGAGACAATTACCTTTCACAACTGGTTCAGGACCCAACAAGGAGGGGGGCACTGCTAGACCTAATATTAACCAACAGGCCAGACCGCATATCAAATATAAGGGTTGGGGGTCACTTGGGGAATAGTAATCACAAAATAATAAGTTTTCATGTAACCTTTAATAAGATGGGTAGTAGGGGGGTGACAAGGACACTAAACTTCAGGAGGGCAAATTTCCAACGGATGAGAGAGGATCTTGGTGCAATTAACTGGGACGATATCCTGAGACACAAAAATACACAAAGAAAATGGGAGACATTTATTAGCATCCTGGATAGGACCTGTGCACAGTATATATCGTATGGGAATAAACATACTAGAAATAGGAGGAAACCAATATGGCTAAATAGAGCTGTAAGGGGCGCAATAAGGGACAAAAAGAAAGCATTTAGAGGAAGTAGGCAGTGAGGAGGCATTAAATAAATACAGAAAATTAAATAAATTCTGTAAAAAGCAAATCAAGGCAGCAAAGATTGAGACAGAGAGAGTAAAAATAATCCCAAAATATTCTTTAACTATATAAATAGTAAGAAACTAAAAAATGACAGTGTTGGCCCCCTTAAAAATAGTCTGGGTGAAATGGTGGATGAGGATGAGGAAAAAGCCAATATGCTAAATGACTTTTTTTCATCAGTATTAATTAAGATTGACAAGCTTAAGTAACAATAATTGATGTTTTTGACATTAAAATGGGCTCTGTAGGTGTTTTCCTGTCCTCCACTCACTGCCGACTTTTATTCCCCATTGACTTGCATTGGGTTTCGTGTTTCAGTCGGCCCCCGACTTTTCGCAATGATCGGCCGATTTCACCCGACCCGACTTTTGACAAAGTCGGGTTTCGCAAAACCCGACTCGATCCTGAAAAAGTAAAAGTCGCTCAACCCTAATTTAGGCTATCCTTGACTGGCCGGTACCCAAGAACGTTAAGGAGGTCCAACGTTTTATTGGTTTTGCAAATTTCTACAGACGTTTTATTCAAAATTTTTCTGATATTGTCCGTCCCATTACTTCCTTGACAAGAAACAAAAACCCTTTAAGTGGTCATCACAGGCTCAAGAAACTTTTGATCGGCTTAAGATCTGTTTCACCTCAGCACCGCTGTTGATACACACAGATCCTACACTTTCTTTCATTGTGGAGGTGGACCCTTCTGATAATGCCTTGGTCTGCTACATCCTTATGCTTTCTTTTCCCGTAGACTAACCTCAGCAGAGAAGAATTACGACGTGGGAGACAAGGAATTTTTGGCTATTATTGCGGCTTTCAAGGAATGGAGGCATCATCTGCAAGGAGCTGCACAACAGATCGTAGTGCTTACTGACCATCGCAATTTAGGTTCCTCAGATCCGCTAGATGTCTTTCTCCTCGTCAGGCTCGTTGGAATTTATTTTTAAATCAATTTAATTTTGTTATCTCGTACCGTCCAGGTTCTCGTAATGGGAAGGCTGATGCTTTATCCCGAATCCATGCTGCGGATTCCATACCTGGAGCCCTGTCCAAGACCATTCTATCTGATGCCAATTTCATCGGAGTTATCCATGATCAGGACTTGTGGAAGAAGTGCAGTGAGGCTTATGATGGTGATGTATTTCTGGCCAACCCACCTGTTGATATTAATCTTGTCTTTAAGGGTGGCATGTGGTTCAGAGATTGACTTTTGAAGTCTGAATGGCGTGGAGTGCGACTTTTTTGCACCTGATGCAGCTGATACTCCATTACTGCTGGCTGCTGCTCACACAACCGCTCCAACATATGTAACGTGGAATTCCACCTGGTGGGTAGGTCACATATGATGCGATGTTCCGGAAGGCGGAATCGGCGCTGGAGAGCTGCAATGCGCGATCTTGTCATGCTGGAACGATGCAAGTGAGCACACTCTAGGAGGACCTTGTGCAGCAGTGCATCAAGATCCGGATAGTCCCTCAAAAAACTCTGCACGACCAAGTGGAGCACATGTGCCAGACATGGGATGTGAATGAGTTTGCCTAGGGCCAGAGCTGCCACCATTGTCACACACTACCATGCCTGGCTGGAGATTCGCTGGCACAAACCACATGTCGCTCTCATGCTTGATGGCATTCCAGAGCTCCTGCACTGTGTGGCTTTGCTTCCCCACAGAAATTAATTTCAATACGGCCTGTTGACGTTTGGCCACGGCTGTGCTCATATCGGTCGTAACAGGTAAGCATTCACGGGTCCATGTGGAGGTGGACTGTGACGGCTCCTGCAGCACTGATTTAGAGGAACTTGAGTATGAGGAGGAGTCAATGTGTACAAACTGGATTCCTGCAATCCTTGGAGTTGGCGCCACTCGCACAATCGGTACCCGGCTCCACAACATTTACCCAATGGGCAGTGAGGGAAAGGTATCGCCCTTGTCCATGGTGACAGGTCCACGCATCGGTGGCAAGGTGGACCTTGCTACTGACAGCGTTCAGTAGCGCGTGTTTAACCCCTTTACCCCCAAGGGTGGTTTGCACGTTAATGACCAGGCCAATTTTTACAATTCTGACCACTGTCCCTTTATAAGGTTATAACTCTGGAACGCTTCAACAGATCCCAGTGATTCTGACAATGTTTTCTCGAGACATATTGTACTTCATGATAGTGGTAAAATTTCTTTGATATTACCTGCGTTTATTTGTGAAAAAAATGGAAATTTGGCCAAAATTTTGAAAATTTCGCAATTTTCCAAATTTGAATTTTTATGCAATTAAATCACAGGGATATGTCACACAAAATACTTAATAACTAACATTTCCGACATGTCTACTTTACATCAGCACAATTTTGGAACTAAAATTTTTTTTTGTTAGGGAGTTATAAGGGTTAAAATTGACCAGCAATTTCTCATTTTTACAACACATTTGTTTTTAGGGACCACATCTCATTTGAAGTCATTTTGAGGGGTCTATATGATAGAAAATAACCAAGTGTGACACCATTCTAAAAACTGCACCCCTCAAGGTGCTCAAAACCACATTCAAGAAGTTTATTAAGCCTTCAGGTGTTTCACAGGAATTTTTGGAATGTTTAAATAAAAATGAACATTTAACTTTTTTTACACAAAAAAATTACTTCAGCTCCAATTTGTTTTATTTTACCAAGGGTAACAGGAGAAAATGGACCTCAAAAGTTGTTGTACAATTTGTCCTGAGTACGTGGATACCCCATATGTGGGGGTAAACTACTGTTTGGGTGCATGGCAGAGCTCGGAAGCGAAGGAGCGCCATTTGACTTTTCAAAGCAAAATTGACAGGAATTGAGATGGCAAGCCATGTTGCGTTTGGAGAGCCACTGATGTTCCTAAACAATAAAACCCCCCACAAGTGACACCATTTTGGAAAATAGACCCCTTATGGAACTTATCTAGATGTGTGGTGAGCACTTTGACCCACTAAGTGATTCACAGAAGTTTATAATGCAGAGCAGTAAAAATAAAAAATCAGATTTTTTCACAAAAATGATCTTTTTGCCCCCAATTTTTTATTTGTCCAAGGGCAAGAGAAAAAATTGGACCCCAAAAGTTGTTGTACAATTTGTTCTGAGTACGCTGACTCCCCATATGTGGGGGTAAACCACTGTTTGGGCACATGGGAGAGCTCAGAAGGGAAGGAGCGCCATTTGACTTTTCAATGCAAAATTGACAGGAATTGAGATGGGATGCCATGTTACGTTTGGAGAGCCCCTGATGTGCCTAAACATTGAAACCCCCCACAAGTGACACCATTTTGGAAAGTAGACCCCCTCAGGAAATCATCTAGATGTGTTGTGAGAACTTTGAACCCCCAAGTGTTTCACTACAGTTTATAACGCAGAGCCGTGAAAATAAAATAAAAATTTTTTCCACAAAAATTATTTTTTAGCCCCCAGTTTTGTATTTTCCCAAGGGTAACAGTAGAAATTGGACCCCAATAGTTGTTGATCAATGTGTCCTGAGTACGCTGATACCCCATATGTTGGGGTAAACCCCTGTTTGGGCACACGGGAGAGCTCGAAAGGGAATGAGCACTGTTTTACTTTTTCAACGCAGAATTGGCTGGAATTGAGATCGGACGCCATGTCGCGTTTGGAGAGCCCCTGATGTGCCTAAACAGTGGAAACCCCCCAATTATAACTGAAACCCTAATCCAAACACATCCCTAACCCTAATCCCAATGGTAACCCTAACCACACCCCTAACCCTGACGCACCCCTAACCCTAATCCCAACCCTATTCCCAACCGTAAATGTAATCCAAACCTTAACCCTAACTTTAGCCCCAACCCTAACTGTAGCCTTAACCCTAGCCCTAACCCTAACCCTTGCCCTAACCCTAATGGAAAAATGGAAATAAATACATTTTTTTTAATTTTTCGCTAACTAAGGGGGTGATGAAGGGGGGTTTGATTTACTTTTATAGCGGGTTTTTTTAGCGGATTTTTATGATTGGCAACGGTCACACACTGAAAGACGCTTTTTATTGCAAAAAATATTTTTTGCGTTACCAAATTTTGAGAGCTATAATTTTTCCATATTTTGGTCCACAGAGTCATGTGAGGTCTTGTTTTTTGCGGGACGAGTTGTTGGTTTTATTGGTGACTTTTTCAGGCACGTCACATTTTTTGATCGCTTTTTATTCTGATTTTTGTGAGGCAGAATGACCAAAAACCAGCTATTCATGAATTTCTTTTGGGGGAGGCATTTATACCGTTCCGCGTTTGGTAAAATGGATAAAGCAGTTTTATTCTTCGGTTCAGTATGATTACAGTGATACCTCATTTATATCATTTTTTGTGTTTTGGCGCTTTTATACGATAAAAACTATTTTATAGAAAAAATAATTATTTTTGCATCGCTTTATTCTGAGGACTATAACTTTTTAATTTTTTCTTTGCTGATGCTCTATTGTGGCTCAATTTTTGCAGGACAAGATGACGTTTTCAGCGGTACCATGGTTATTTAAATCCGTCTTTTTGATCGCGTGCTATTCCACTTTTTGTTTGGCGGTATAATAATAAAGCGTTGTTCTTTGCCTCATTTTTTTTTTTACGGTGTTCACTGAAGGGGTTAACTATTGGGAAAGTTTTATAGGCTGGGTCGTTACGGACGCGGCGATACTATATATGTGTACTTTTATTGTTTTTAATTATTTAGATAAAGAAATTTATTTATAGGAACAATATATATTTTTTTTTTTGGGGGGGGGGATTTTTTTTAATTTTTTTTTACACATGTGAATATTTTTTTTTACACCAAAACATTGCCCCAGGGGGGGCATCATGTTATAGTGTAAGATCACCGATCTGACACTTTGCTGTGCACTGTGTCAGATCGGTGATCTGACGTGCACAGCTCCTGGAGGCTTCCCGGCGCCTGCTCTGAGCAGGCGCTGTGAAGCCACCTCCCTGCAGGACCCGGATGCCGTGGCCATTTTGGATCCGGGCCTGCTGCAGTGAGGAGGTAAGAGACCCTCAGAGCAACGCAATCACATTGCGTTGCTCCGGGGGTCTCAGGGAAGCACGCAGGGAGCCCCCTCCCTGCGCGATGCTTCCCTATACCACCGGAACACTGCGATCATGTTTGATCGCAGTGTGCCAGGGGTTAATGTGCCGGGGGCAGTCCATGACTGCTCCTGGCACATAGTGCCGGATGTCAGCTGCGATAGTCAGCTGACACCCGGCCGCAATCGGCCGCGCTCCCCCCGTGAGCGCGGCCCATCGCATATGACATACTATCCCGTCGGTGGTCATACGGGCCCACCCCACCTCGATGGGAAAGTACGTCTAATGTCAGAAAGGGGTTAATGTTTCCCTCTGCAGGGCAGGGACGGCTTGCCTGCTGAAATAAAAGCGGCTGGGCACATTGTATTGTGGGACTGCCAATGCCATCAAGTTACGGAATGTGTCAGTCTCCACCAGCCTGAATGACAGCATTTCAAGGGACAGTAGATTTGCAATGCCAGCATTCAGAGCCTGTGCTCGGAGGTGGTTTGCCGAGAATGGCCGCCTTTTCTCCCATGCCTGTGCTACCGATGGCTATAGACTGGGCTGGGAGTGTGAAGATGACTGGGAACTTGGTGCTGTGGGTGGAATTACACTGGGTCTCTGGACAACAGGGCCAGAGGTTCTTCCACGGCGATCCTGGGAGGAAGCCGAACCAGCTGCGTGTGAGCTGGAGGAAGAGGCAACAACATGAGCTGAAGAGGTGGCAGGTGCCGCTGTAGGTTGGCCTAGGTCTTCAGTGTGTTTTTGTAACTCCACCGCGTGCTTGGTCCGCACATGTTTCCACATATTTGTGGTATTGAGGTTACTGACACTTTTCCCTCTTGACTTACTGATGACACACCTTACATTTGACAAAGCAAATGTCATCTGCAACTGTGTCAAAAAAGGACCAGGCACTGCAAGTCTTGGGAGCGCCCATTTAGGCTTTTGGAAGAGGCATGCTCCTAATGGGTGCCAAAGTGGAGGCTACAGGCACCGCAGTCTTCCTCCTCCCTCTCCCTCTTTGGGCCGTTCAGGGAATCTCTTCCTCAGAGCTGCACCCACCACCTTCTTGTACCTCACGCCATGATGGGTCAAGGACCTCATCATCTACACTACCCTCTTCCACCAACTGCTTCTCCTGGGAATTCTTGGCAGCACAGTACGCAACAGAAAGTGGCACCTGAGTCTCATCATCAGATGAGTACTGAGGTGTGCTGACTGGAAGCACTGGCCCACCCGTCTCTTCAGAGTCAGAGAGAAAAAGCTGTTGGGCATCACTGCATACTGCCTCTTCTCCCATTTCTCCAATGCTGCTTGGCTGGCCCCCTCTTTCCAAGCCAAGAGATTCAGAGAACAGAAGTAGAGATGGCTCCTGTCATGGGCTCTCTGACTGCCTGGGCAATTTGGCAGGTGAAGACAGATGGGTGCTCTTCAGTGCTCTGTGCCTGAGAGGATGTGGCACTAATTGAAGTCGATGCATTAGCTGCCATCCATCCGACAACGGATTCAATTTGTTCGTCCCGCAGCAGCGGGGCAAGGCGAGCTCCTACAAAGCTGCGCATGAAGGACTATTCCCTGCTAAAACTGGGGGATGATAAGTGACCGGAGCCCGCAGCAGGCACAGAATCCCCACATCCTCTCCCTGCTCCACGTGCCTTACTTCCTGCCTTCTTCATCTTGGTAGACTGATAAAGATAGGCAGAAAAGTACTAAGGGCTTAGTGTGCTTATTCCTAAACAGCTGCTAACAGGTATAAGGAAAACTAATTATATCAAGTGTGGACTAGACTTTAATATTAGCTAATGTGGCCTACACAACTCTAAAGTAGGGTTGAGCGAAACGGATCGGACAAATTCAAAAATCGCCGACTTTCAGCAAAGTCGGGTTTCATGAAACCCGACCCTAGTGTGGGATCAGCAATGCTGTCGGCGATCTTCGCGCCAAAGTCGCGTTTCGTATGACGCGTTCAGCGCCATTTCTCAGCCAATGAATGAGGATGCAGAGTGTGGGCAGCGTGATGACATAGGTCTCGGTCCCCACCATCTTAGAGAAGGGCATGACAGTGATTGGCTTGCTTTCTGCGGCGTCACAGGGGCTATAAAGGGGTGTGTATGCCGACCACCATCTTACTTCTGCCGATCTTAGCATAGGGAGAGGTTGGTGCAGCTTCGTCAGAAGAAGGGACATAGTTAGGGAGGGAAGATTAACCCCCAAACCGCTTGTGCTGTAGCTATTTCCACTGTCCAACACCACCTTTTTTTGCAGGGACAGTGGAGCCTATATCTTTGTGCATCAGCTCTGTAGCTTATTAGGCTGCCTTATAAGGCTCACTGATAGCTGCATTGCTGTTTGCACCTCTGCTGTGCAAACCAACTGCTTTTTTAAAAGCAAAAATCCTGTTGCTACTTTCTGCAGTTATCTTATTTGTCCACACTTTTGTGTGCAGCAGTCCTTTTTATTGCTGCCATACTTGTCCTGAGATCATTGTAGGGAGATTGAAATTGTACTACAGTCCTTGTATTTTTTCATATATCTCCCAGCCATTTGCTGCCACTCACATTGCGTTGTTTTATACACTGTGCCTGAGTTTGGGTTCAGTCTCCCCCCCAAAAAAAGTGAGATTCAAATTCTCACAAAGTGGATATACCTCAGTCCTCTTAGATTGTCGTACAGTTGTGGCCAAAAGTATTGACACCCCTGCAATTCTGTCAGATAATACTCAGTTTCTTCCTGAAAATGATTGCAAACACAAATTCTTTGTTATTATTATCTTCATTTAATTTGTCTTAGACTCTTAAATGAAAAAAATGCAAAAAGAATTGTCCTAAAGCCAAATTGGATATAATTCCACACCAAACATAAAAAAGGGGGTGGACAAAAGTATTGGCACTGTTAGAAAAATCATGTGATGTTTCTCTAATTTGTGTAATTAACAGCACTTGTAACTTACCTGTGGCACCTAACAGGTGTTGGCAATAACTAAATTACACTTGCAGCCAGTTGACATGGATTAAAGTTGACTCAACCTCTGTCCTGTGTCCTTGTGTGTACCACATTGAGCATACAGAAAAGAAAGAAGACCAAAGAACTGTCTGAGGACTTGAGAAAACAAATTGAGCGGAAGCATGAGCAATCTCAAGGCTACAAGTCCATCTCTAAAGACCTGAATGTTCCTGTGTCTACCGTGCGCAGTGTCATCAAGAAGTTTAAAGCCCATGGCACTGTGGCTAACCTCCCTAGATGTGTACGGAAAAGAAAAATTGACAATAGATTTCAACGCAAGATTGTGCGGATGTTGGATAAAGAACCTGGACTAATATCCAAACAAATTCAAGCTGCCCTGCAGTCCGAGGGTACAACAGTGTAAACCCGTACTATCCGTCGGCGTCTGAATGAAAAGGGACCGTATGGTAGGAGACCCAGGAATACCCCACTTCTTACCCCGAGACATAAAAAAGCCAGGCTGGAGTTTGCCAAAACTTACCTGAAAAAGCCTAAAAAGTTTTGGAAGAATGTTCTCTGGTCAGATGAGACAAAAGTAGAGCTTTTTGGGCAAAGGCATCAACATAGAGTTTACAGGAGAAAAAAAAGAGGCATTCAAAGAACACGGTCCCTACAGTCAAACATGGCGTAGGTTCCCTGATGTTTTGGGGTTGCTTTGCTGCCTCTGGACTGCTTGACCGTGTGCATGGCATTATGAAGTCTGAAGACTACCAACAAATTTTGCAGCATAATGTAGGGCCCAGTGTGAGAAAGCTGGGTCTCCCTCAGAGGTCATGGGTCTTCCAGTAGGACAATAACCCAAAACACACTTCAAAAAGCACTAGAAAATGGTTTGAGAGAAAGCACTGGAGATTTCTAAGGTGGCCAGCAATGAGTCCAGACCTGAATTCCATAGAACACCTGTGGAGAGATCTAAAAATGGCAGTTTAGAGAAGGCACCCTTCAAATATCAGGGACCTGGAGCAGTTTGCCAAAGAAGAATGGTCTAAAATTCCAGCAGAGCATTGTAAGAAACTCATTGATGGTTAGCGGAAGTGGTTAGTCGCAGTTATTTTGGCTAACTGTTGTGCAACCAAGTATTAGGCTGAGGGTGCCAATACTTTTGTCTGGCCCATTTTTGGAGTTTTGTGTGAAATGATCAATGTTTTGCTTTTTGCTTCATTCTCTTTTGTGTTTTTTCATTTAAGACAAATTAAATGAAGATAATAATACCAAAGAATTTGTGTTTGCAATCATTTTCAGGAAGAAACTGAGTATTATCTGACTGAATTGCAGGGGTGTCAATACTTTTGGCCACAACTGTATATCAGCCAGCCACTTTCTGCCACTCACATTGCATTGTTTTATACACTGGGCCAGAGTTTGGGTTCAGTCTCCCCCCAAAAAAAGTGAGATTGAAATTCTCACAAAGTGGATATACCTCAGTCCTCTTAGTTTGTCATATATCAGCCAGCCACTTGCTGCCACTCACATTGCGTTGTTTTATACTCCGGGCCTGAGTTTGGGTTCAGCCAAAATAAAAAGGGAGATTTAAATTCTCAACAAGTTTATATACACCTTCTACCTTGTTTTACAGTACCATATAACGGTTGTTATTCTGGTTTCATTTTCCCAAAAATGAGGAAGTCTGGTGGAAGAGGCCGTGGGTGGTCGTTGCTAGCTGGTACTGATGGTGGTGGTGGAGCATCTGGTGGTAGTGGGAAAAGCAAAATATCACCTAAGGCTGGAGGTGTTAAGCCAGCGTCATCGTCTGGCTACACAAGGCCTCGAAGGCTCCCTTATCTGGGAGTAGGAGAACAAGTTTTAAAGCCGTAGCAGCTGGAAAAAGTTTTGGCTTTCATTGCTGACTCAGCCTCTAGCTCTTTCGCCTCCTCTTCAGAAAGTTCCAAATATAAAAGCAGCGAGTCATCAGTGGATGCTCCCGGTCAGGAACAAGATGTTTCCTTGTGTCCTTCACCCAAACCAAAAGTGAAGGATGCGTCAGGCGACACTACAGGTTACTCCATGGAGCTCTTTACACATACCGTGCCTGGGTTAGAAAGGGAAATTGTTAACTGCCCATTACAAGATGAATCGGACATGGAGTGCACTGATGCACAGCCACAGCTAGATTATTATGCTGTTCCATTGACTCAGGTCACTACATTGCCCTCGCAGTGTACTGAGCCAGAAGCTGACCCTGATGAGACTCTGGTGCCCGTCCCGAACGCTATAGCATTTTACACGGTGACACAGAGGAAGGTGCACATGACATTGAAGAGGTGATAGATGACCCAGTTGTTGACCCAGATTGGCAGCCATTGGGGGAAGAGGGCGCCGCTTCCAGTAGCTCAGAAGCGGAGGATGATCCGCAGCAGCCATCTACATCGCAACAGCTGTCATCTGGCAGGCCCGTATCAGGCAAAAAACGTGTCAAAAACAAAAACAGTTTTAGGACAGCATGGCCATCCGGTGAAAGTAGCACAGCGTGCAATGCCTGAAAAGGTATTCGATAGTTGGAAGAGTGCAGTGTGGTAATTTTTTAACCAAGATCCGAATGATCAGTGCAAAGTTATCTGTAAGAAATGCTCAACCTTTAGCAGAGGGAAGAATCTTCAAAATTTAAATACAACGTGCATGCGTAGACATTTAACTAGCATGCACTTGCAAGCCGTGACTAACTACCAAACGTCACATACCATTGGTGCACCTGCTCAGAATGAAGGTAGTCAGCAACGCTACATTGCTTCCCTCACTGTAAGCCCACCGGTTAAGACACCACCAGCAGCAAATGTGGAGGTATCGTCGCAAGGCCAAAGCAGTCAGGGAATCACAAGGTTATTGGTAGGAAACACTGTTTGTAGGCCAACATTAAGAATACCATCACCAACCCTCTCTCAATCTGCCATATCCACCATCACCACCGCTAGTTCCACCATATGCAGCTCTCCAGTCCAGCTCACCCTACAAGAGACTCTCGATAGGAAAAGAAAGTACTCATCCTCTCATCCGTGTACACAGGGTTTGAATGCCCACATTGCTAGACTAATCTCGTTAAAGATGATGCCCTACCGGTTGGTTGAAAGCGAAGCTTTCAAAGACCTGATAGCCTACGCAGTAACACTCCATGACCTACCCAGTCGGCACTTCTTTGCAAGAAAAGCCATCCCAGCCCTCCACCAGCATGTCAAAGACCGCATTGTCCATGCACTGAGGCAATCAGTCAGTGGAAAGGTGCACCTCACAACAGATGCATGGACCAGTAGTCATGGCCAGGGACGTTACATGTCCATCACGGCGCACTGGGTTAATGTGGTGGATGTAGGGTCCACTGGGGACAGCCATAGTGGGACAGTTCTGCCTAGCCCACTGTCTAGGAAACAATTGGCTGTAGGCGTTCGCCAACCCTCCTCCATAAGTGAAAGCTAGTCCACAGAGCGCAGTCACATGACCACTCCATCTGCAGCTGCCAGTGTTGCACACGAGGTGTCCCATTATCGAACAGCTAGTGGTAAGCGTCAGCAGGCTGTGTTACAAATGAAGTGTTTGGGCAACAACAGACACACCGCGGAAGTACTGGCCGAGTACTTGCAGCAAGAAACTCAGTCATGGCTGGGCAGTGTACATCTTGAGGCAGGCAAGGTAGTCAGTGATAACGGAAGGAATTTTATGGCTGCCATAGCCCTTTCAGAACTGAAACACATACCTTGCCTGGCTCACACCTTGAACCTGGCGGTGCAGTGCTTCCTGAAAAATTATGCGGGGTTACCAGCACTGCACCTGAAGGTGCAAAGACTTTGCTCGCACATCTGCCGGTCGCCCGTACACTCCAGCCGTATGCTGAACCATCAGCGATCGCTGAATCTTCCCCAGCACCGCCTAATAATCGACGTTGCAACAAGGTGGAACTCCACACTGCACATGCTTCAGAGGCTGTGCGAACAGAGGCGTGCTGTAATTTATTTGTGGGAGGATACACATACACGGGCAGGCAGTAGGAGTTGACTGGTGTGCAGTGGTCGAAGCTACAAGACCTCTGTCAAGTCCTTCAGTGTTCTGAGGAATGCACATGGCTGGTAAGTGTGGACGACGCCATCATAAGCATCCCACTAATGCGACTGTCTTCTCAGAGAACTCTCCTGGACGAGGTGGCAGACGAAGAGGAGGATGATGGGGATGAATATTTATGGGAGGATGCTTCTCAGGGGGCAATAGAAACTGGTGGCGTTGCAAGGTCAGGTTCAGGGTTTTTGCAGGACACAAGTAATGTTGACCTGCAAGAAAGTGCTCCTCAACCCAGCACAAGCAGCGAATTGACACCTGGAACATTGGCCCACATGGCTGAGTATGCCTTGCATATCCTAAAAAGGGACCCCCGCATTATCAAAATGATGACCGATGACGATTATTGGTTGGCCTGCCTCCTGGATCCACGATATAAAAGGAAAATTACAAAATATCATGCCACATGAGAACCTTGAGCAAATATTGGCTACAGTTTGGTTCAGGCATTCCCAGCACACAGAGGCGGTGATGGTTCTCACACGAGCCATAGTGGGCAACATGGCAGAGGTGTTAGAGGTGCACAAATCCAAAGTGGCGTTGGACAGAGGGGTTTTATGACCAGGTTGTGGAGTGATTTTGCAACGACCGCTGACACGACAGGTACTGCTGCATCGATTCAAAGTGACAGGAGACAGCATTTTTCCAGTATGGTTACAAACTACTTTTCCGCCCTTATCGATGTTCTCCCTCACAGGTCATTCCCCTTTGATTACTGGGCATCTAAAATAGACACCTGGCCTGAATTGGCAGAATATGCATTACAGGAGCTCGCATGCCCTGCTGCTAGTGTGCTATCAGAAAGAGTATTCAGTGCTACTGGTTCAATACTGACTGAAAAAAGGACACGTCTGGCTACCCGAAATGTTGATGATCTAACATTCATTAAAATGAACCAATCATGGATTTCAAATTATTTGGCCCCACCTTCCCCTGCTGACATGTAACTTGCCTGAAAAATGTCTTGCTTTTGGCCTCCTCTTACTGACTTCTCCAATTCCTCCATTTGCAGCTGCTGAATATCCACCATAGGCCATTTTTATACCTCCCTAACTGGGCTGACTCCCCCCACAGGGCCGTGGTCACCACCTGGCGCAAGCACCCGTGCAAGTGCCGTTTGCCTGGACAGGTGGGTGTGCCCACTCTTGGGCGACGGCACTGGCACAGAGTCCCTCATAGTACAATGAAGTGTTTCTGACGGTGGTGGTGCACAACCGTCAGACACACCGTCGTAATATGAGGGGCCCTGTGCCAGTACCGCAGCCCACGAGAGTGTTCCCCCCCGGCTCGAACAGTGCTCTACCACTTGCAATACTTACCTCTCCCTGCTCCACCACTGTGTAGTCTGTGCTGTTAAATCCTTCAATGGCACTGCCAATACAAATTTGTTGAAATGATAGATGACCTGGCCTCCATTTAGACCAGTTAATATGTTGCGCCTACTACCACTGTCTGCTACTCATCAGAGGGGCCCACCCCTGTACCTAGCTATGCCACCTGGTTATTTCTGAAAAAAATTTTGGCAGACATTTAGCCTACTTACTTTTTGGGGCCTACTCGCTGTGTCAGCCACTCCTTACAATTGTCCTCCACTGAACCAAGCAATGCCGCCTGTTACCAATTTTGAACTGCATTTAGCCTACTTACTTATTTGGGCCTACTCACTGTATCAGCCACTCCTTACAATTGTCCTCCGCTGAACCAAGCAATGCCGCCTGGTTATTCCTGTTACCAATTATGAACTGCATTTAGCCCACTTACTTATTTGGGCCTACTCACTGTGTCAGCCACTCCTTACAATTGTCCTCCACTGAACCAAGCAATGCCGCCTGGTTATTCCTGTTACCAATTTTGAACTGCATTTAGCCCACTTACTTATTTGGGCGTACTCACTGTGTCAGCCACTCCTTACAATTGTCCTCCGCTGAACCAAGCAATGCTGCCTGGATATTCCTGTTACCAATTTTGAACTGCATTTAACCCACTTTATTATTTGGGCCTACTAACTGTGTCTGCCGCTCATTACAGTTGTCCTCCACTGAAAAGCAATGCCACCTGATTAGTCCTGTTACCAATTTTGAACTGCATTTAGCCCACTTTATTATTTGGGCCTATATCTGTGTTTCCTCCTCATCCTGCCCATTGCCCAGCCACTGCTAGATGAGTCTGCTGGTACATTGACCCAGACAACTATTCCCCTTGCACTCTACACAGCCAGAATCCGACCCTGCTGAAAGTCAGGTTCCCCTTCCCGCATACTATACTACCTTACACGGGGACAAAGAGGAAGGTGCAGATGAAAGTGCAGGTTCCTTCATCAGGTGGGGGGGCATACTCGTTGGTGACGTCACTGGCACAGGGCCCCTCATAGAACGCAAGTGTCTCTGCCGGTGGGAGGCGCCACCCGCCGTCAAACACACCGCCGTACTATGAGGGGCCCTGTGCCAGTGCCAATGAGTGGGCCCCCACTGCTTGCTCAGGATCACAGCACTTGCAAAGTTGAAATACTTACCTCTCCCTGCTCCACCGCCGTGACGTATTCCGTGTTTCCTGGGCCCACGAAAATCTTGAGCCAGCCCTACCCCCCCACAACTTTAGCCAAATGACCCCCAGTTTTCAATGCCTATTATTATAAAGTAAATTAAGATTGACAAGCTTCAGTAATAAGAATTGATGTTTTTGGCATTAAAATGGGCACTGTAGGTGTTTTCCAGTCCTCCACTCACTGCCGACTTTGATTCCCCATTGACTTGCATTGGGTTTCGTGTTTCAGTCGGTCCCCGACTTTTCGTAATAATCGGCCGATTTCACCCGACCCGACTTTTGACAAAGTCGGGTTTCGCGAAACCCGACTCGATACGAAAAAGTAAAAGTCGCTCAACTACTCTAAAGTGGAGTGTTTGGTGAACTTTATAAACTGTTTGTTTTTTCCGCAGAACAGACTACAGAGTGAGCTGCACTCACACAGAGACCGTGCAGACAGCCGTGAACGGCACTGCAAGGCCAAAAAAAGCTCCTCTATGTAATCCTATAGTGTTTTTCCACAATCTAGCAGGATACGGATGGAAAGCCACTAATAGGATAAATTTGAAAAAATGTGCAGCAGGCTGCACTAATTGAAAAAGGACAATGGAACGGTATGAGGCAGTGACGCACCCTGAGCTGACTACAACCGGCTGTGGCAGTTGAACAGACTACAGAGTGAGCTGCACTCACACGGAGACCGTGCAGACAGCCGTGAACGGCGCTGCAATGCCAAAAAAAACTCCTCTATGTAATCCTATATAGTGTTTTTCCACAATCTAGCAGGATACGGATGGAAAGCCACTAATAGGATACATTTGAAAAAATGTGCAGCAGGCTGCACTATTTGAAAAACGGACAATGTAACGGTATGAGGCAGTGACGCACCCTGAGCTGACTACAACCGGCTGTGGAGGCAGAACAGACTACAGAGGGAGCTGCACTCACACAGAGACCATGCAGACAGCCGTGAGCGGCGCTGCAAGGCCAAAAAAACCTCCTCTATGTAATCCTATATAGTGTTTTTCCACAATCTAGCAGGATACGGATGGAAAGCCACTAATAGGATAAATTTGAAAAAAATGTGCAGCAGGCTGCACTATTTGAAAAACGGACAATGGAACGGTATGAGGCAGTGACGCACCCTGAGCTGACTACAACCAGCGGTGGCTGCAGACCAGACTACAGAGTGAGCTGCACTCACACAGACACCTTGCAGACAGCCGTGAATGGTGCTGCAAGGCAAAAAAAAGGTTCTCACAGCGGTTGCTATATTAGCCTGGGTAAAGCACAATGAAGCAAATCGCTATCTCTAAACTGGCCCTCAGTCAGAACACAGTGTCCTGTCCCTAACTGAATTCTCAGCAGAGTGAACCCAAAATGGCGGCGGTGACTTTTATACTGCATCATGACATCATTTCAGCAGCCAATCACAGCCTTGATAGTAGTTACATGCCTACCATGCAGAACAGGATGTGACCACACTTCTAATTAGTCCTCATTGGATGAATTCTGGCTCTTTGAATTATGGGAACTTCCGATTCCGGTATCCAACATACCAAAAGTATCGGAACTCGGTATCGGAATTCCGATACCGCAAATATCGTCCGATACCCGATACTTGCGGTATCAGAATGCTCAACACTAGTGATGTCATTTCTTGTCCAGCCTCTTCATTTACATACTCCATTGAAGAATAATGTTTCCACACAGACAGATGATAGATAACAGATAGATCGATAGATAATAGATGTGGGATAGATAGATAATAGATAGATCTATCGTATCCATCATATCTATCTATCGTATCTATTATCTATCCATAAATATATCTATCGATAGATAAAGAAACAAAGAAAGGAACAGCACAGTATAAATACTTATCTTCGGGTGCAGGGCCCCCAGACAATCTGTCCAATGATTATCCAAACTTCATAGAATTCCAAGAAAGAGGCAGCACTCCATTGTTTCAGTGGAAAAATGTGCAGGATTTTAATCAATCCACATATCTGGGCGACGTTTCAGCTACAAATGAGCCTTTCTCAAGCAGTGGGTGTATCTACATAATGTGCATTTATAGGTATCTTAACCATTCTTAACCCCTTTCTGCCATTGGATGTACTATTCCATCCATGTAGGGTGGGCCCTACTTCCCAAGGACGGAATAGTACGTCCAGCGCGATCAGCCGCGCTCACGGGGGGAGCGCGGCCGAGTGTCAGCTGACTATCGCAGCTGACATCCGGCACTATGTGCCAGGAGCGGTCACAGACCACCCCCGGCACACTGCGATCAAACATGATCGCAGTGTTCCGGCGGTACAGGGAAGCATCGCGCAGAGAGGGGGCTCCCTGCGTGCTTCCCAGAGACGATCGGTACAAGGCGATGTGCTCACCTTGTACCGAGCGTATCCTCCCTGCAGGCCCCGGATCCAAAATGGCCACGGGGCTGCATCCGGGTCCTGCAGGGAGGTGGCTTCACAGCGCCTGCTCAGAGCAGGCGCCGGGAAGCCTCCCTGCTGTGAATGTCAGATCGCCGATCTGACACAGTGCACAGCAAAGTGTCAGATCAGCGATCTGTCACTTTACTGTGATGCCCCCCCCCCGGGGCAAAGTAAAAAAGTAAAAAAAAAAATTACATGTGTAAGAAAAAAAAAATTCCTAAATAAATAATAATAAAAAAATATTGTTCCAATAAATACATTCCTTTATCTAAATAAAAAAAAAACAATAAAAGTACACATATTTCGTATTGCCGCGTCCATAAACGACACGACATATAAAAATGTCCCACTAGTAAACCCCTTCATTGAACACCGTAAAAAAAAAAAAAAAGAAAACGAGGCAAAAAACAACGCTTTATCATACCGCCGAACAAAAAGTAGAATAGCACGCGATCAAAAAGACAGAAATAAATAACCGTGATACCGCTGAAAACGTCATCTTGTCCCGCAAAAAACGAGCCACAATATAGCATCAGCAGTGAAAAAATAAAAAAGTTATAGTCCTCAGAAAAAAGCGATGCAAAAATAAATATTTTTTCTATAAAATAGTTTTTATCGTATAAAAGCGCCAAAACATAAAAAAAATGATATAAATGAGGTATCACTGTAATCGTACTGACCGAAAGAATAAAACGGCTTTATCCATTTTACCAAACGCGGAACGGTAGAAACGCCCCCCCCCCAAAAGAAATTCAAGAATAGCTGTTTTTTTGTCATTCTGCCTCACAAAAATCGGAATAAAAAGCGATCAAAAAAGTCATGTGCCCGAAAATGCTACCAATAAAAACGTCAACTCGTCCCGCAAAAAACAAGACCTCACATGACTTTGTGGACAAAAATATGGAAAAACATTTTTTGCAATAAAAAGCATCTTTTATTGTGTGATGGCTTCCAATCAAAAATCCGCTAGAAAACCCGCTATAAATAGTAAATCAAACCCCCCTTCATCACCCCCTTAGTTAGGGAAAAATTAAAAAAATGTATTTATTTCCATTTTCCCATTAGGGATAGGGTTGGGGCTAAAGTTAGGGTTGGGGCTAAAGTTAGGGTTTGGATTACATTTACGGTTGGGAATAGGGTTGGGATAAGGGTTAGGGGTGTGTCTGGGTTAGGCGTGTGGTTAGGGTTACCGTTGGGATTAGTGTTAGGGGTGTGTTTGGATTAGGGTTTCAGTTATAATTGGGGGGGTTCCACTATTTAGGCACATCAGAGGCTCTCCAAACGCGACATGGCGTCCGATCTCAATTCCAGCCAATTCTGCGTTGAAAAAGTAAAACAGTGCTCCTTCCCTTCCGAGCTCTTCCGTGCGCCCAAACGGGTTTACCCCAACATATGGGGTATCAGCGTACTCAGAACAAATTGGACAACAACTTTTGGGGTCCAATTTCTCCTGTTACCCTTGGGAAAATACAAAACTGGGGGCTAAAAAATAATTTTTGTGGGAAAAAAAAGAATTTTTATTTTCACGGCTCTGCGTTATAAACTGTAGTGAAACACTTGGGGGTTCAAAGCTCTCACAACACATCTAGATGAGTTCCTTAGGGGGTCTACTTTCCAAAATGGTGTCACTTGTGGAGGGTTTCAATGTTTAGGCACATCAGGGGCTCTCCAAACGCAACATGGCGTCCCATCTCTATTCCAGTCAATTATGCATTGAAAAGTCAAATGGCGCTCCTTCGCTTCCGAGCTCTGCCATGCGCCCAAACAGTGGTTTATCCCCACATATGGGGTATCGGCATTCTCAGGACAAATTGTACAACAACTTTTGGGGGTCCATTTTCTCCTGTTACCGTAGGTAAAATAAAACAAATTGAAGCTGAAGTAAATTTTTTGTGTAAAAAAAGTTAAATGTTCATTTTTATTTAAACATTCCCAAAATTCCTGTGAAACACCTGAAGGGTTAATAAACTTCTTGAATGTGGTTTTGTGCACCTTGAGGGGTGCAGGTTTTAGAATGGTGTCACACTTGGGTATTTTCTATCATATAGACCCCTCAAAATGACTTCAAATGAGATGTGGTCCCTAAAAAAAAAATGGTGTTGTAAAAATGAGAAATTGCTGGTCAACTTTTAACCCTTATAACTCCCTAACAAAAAAAATTTTGGTTCCAAAATTGTGCTGATGTAAAGTAGACATGTGGGAAATGTTACTTATTAAGTATTTTGTGTGACATATCTATGATTTAATTGTATAAAAATTCAAAGTTGGAAAATTGCGAAATTTTCAAAATTTTAGCCAAATTTCCGCTTTTTTCACAAATAAACGCAGGTAATACCAAAGAAATTTTACCACTATCATGAAGTACAATATGTCACGAGAAAACATTGTCAGAATCACCGGGATCCGCTGAAGCGTTCCAGAGTTATAATCTCATAAAGGGACAGTGGTCAGAATTGTAAAAATTGGCCCGGTCATTAACGTGCAAACCACCCTTGGGAGTAAAGGGGTAAATTATAGCTGATTATAATATACATTATAATAGTGCATTACATATTGTTAAAAGTGCATCATTACATATTTGAATCAAAGTGCATAAGTGCAAATGTGCTTAATATCACCTAAAACATATTATATTACTTATTGCTTATTTCAGATTGTATCCTATGCTGCACCGCAGATCGGTTATTTCTATTGTTTTGTTTACACTCACCCTGTAAAACACGTTATTCATGGAGGACGCCATCTATATATCTATAGATAGCTAGATATATCGATAGATAATATATTGGTGATAGACAATACCAAGCCCGATGATTAGTATATCTATGTATCTATCAATATATCTATCTATAAATATATCTATAGATAGATTATCCATCTATCTATATAATCATCTAAGGGGTACTTCCGTCTGTTTGTCTGTCTGTCTTTCTGTCTGAAACAGAAATCCCGAGTCGCTGATTGGTCGCGGCCAGCAGTCCGGCCGTGAATTGGCCCCTCCCTACTCCCCGACCAACTATTTTACTATTGATGCTGGCTATGCAGCATCAATAGTGAAAAGATATAATGGTAAAAGTAATAAAACAAATAAAAAATCATGCTATTCTGACCTTCCGTCACCACCGCCGCTTTCCCGCTCCTCCCGATGCTCTTGGCAGCTTCCGTTCCCAGAGATGCATTGCAAAATTACACAGATGACTTAGCGGTCTCTGGCAAAGACCGCTAAGTCATCTGGGTAATTTTGCAATGCATCTCTGGGAATGGAAGCTGCCGGCTGCATTGCGAGGAGCAGGACAGCTTCGGTGGACGACGGAAGGTGAGTATATAACTATTTTTTATTTCCATTCTTTTTGTGGGCTGTGTTATTTACTACATGGCTGCTATATACTACGTGGCTGTGCTATCTACTGCATTGGCTGTTCTATGTACTACGTGGCTGTGTTATATATTACGTGGGCTGTGCTATATACTACGTGGCTGTGCTATCTACTGCATGGGCTGTGCTATATACTACACGGGCTATGTTATATACTACATCGCTGTGCTATATACTACGTGGCTGTGCTATATACTACGTGGCTGTGTTATCTACTATGTGGCTGTGCTATCTACTACGTGGGCTGTTATATACTACGTGGCTGTGCTATATACATGTTGCTATATACTACGTGGGCTGTGTTATATACTATATTGCTGTGCTATATACTACGTGGCTGTGCTATATACTATGTGGCTGCGCTATATACTATGTGGCTGCGCTATATACTACGTGGCTGTGTTATATACTATGTAGGCTGTGCTATACACTATGTGGCTGTGATATACACTATGCCACTGGCCGCGACCAATCAGCGATATTGGCACGGAATTTAACCCCCACTCATAGCGCGACATACATACATACATACTCTAGAATACCCGATGCGTTAAAAATCGGGCCACCATCCAGTAGATATGTAATAGCAAGGCCAATGTCTATGAATGAACATTTAATTTAAAAAAAAAATAGGAAAAAAAAACGGCGTGGGCTCCTGCGCAATTTTCTGCGCCAGAGGGGGAAAGCCGGGGGGCCAATATTTGTAGCCTGGGAAGGGGGTAATACCCATGGCCCCTCTCTAGTCTATGAATATCAGCCCGCAGCTATCTGCGTAGCCTTTACTGGCTATAAAGATAGGGGGACTCACCCCAAAAAAAAAGACGTGGGGTCCCCCTACATGTAATAGCCAGGAAGGCTACGCAGACAGCTGCGGGCTGATATTCATAGCCTAGAGAGGGGCCATGGATATTGCCCCCCCTGGCTACAAATACCAGCCCCCAGCCACCCCAAAAATCATGCATCTATAAGATGTGCCAATTCCGGCACTTAGCCCCTCTCTTCCCACTCCCGTGTAGCGGTGGGATATTGGGTAATAAGGGGTTAATGTCACCTTGCTATTGTAAGGTGACATTAAGCCGTGTTAATAATGGAGAGGCATCAATAAGATGCCTATCCATTATTAATCCTAGAGTAGTGAAAGAATTAAAAAATAAAATAAAGACACAGCCAGAAAAAAAGTATTTTATTATTAATTTAACCATACTTACCATACTTCAGCACCTGCCAAAAACGTAAAATAAACTGTATACTCCCTGTCTGACGCAGTCCAATTAATAACAAGTGTCCTACAACAATCTCCCCTATAGAACAGTGACATCGGGTGATGTCACTGCTCTATAGGACCTCCAGTGACACACTGACAGGAGACAATGGCTCCTGCAGTGTATCACTGAGAGGTTACTGTAGTTCACTGGTCTCACTTTATGGCAAAAGCTGCATGGGAACTTTCTCACACAGCAGTGCCACAAGTTAGACTAGGGACTATTTTTTTTTACAGTGGCGGAGGAATACAGTGTGGAAGGATACCTTCCTTCATTGTATTCCTGGAGCCCCTGGAAAGCGGTCGCATCAGCTGATGCTCTTGCTCTCCATGGGAGATCGTCATGGGACACTCGTTTTAATTGGATTTCTGCGGATCAGGGAGTATAATGTTTGTTTATTATTTTAATATTTTTTTACAGGTGACACTGGCTTCGGGGATCAAAGGGACAAGTGATGGTGAGTATGTAATCTATGTTTAATGTACTATATGTCTATATGAATGAACTGCATGTATGTGTTGTATGGTGTATGTTGCATGTTGTATGGTGCATGTCGTATGTTGCATGTTGTTGCATGTCACATGTTGCATATTGTCGCATGCTGTTTCATGTTGTTGCATGTCACATGTTGCCGCATGCTGTCGCATGTTGTACGATGCGTGTCGCACGATGCATGTCATATGTTGTTGCATGCCACATGTAGAATGTCGCATGTTATTGCAGCTTGTCGCATGTTGATGCATGTGTCATGTTGCATGTCGTGGCATGTTGCATGTCACATGTTGTCGCATGTTGCAGCATGTAGCATATTATCGCATGTCGTTGCCTGTTGTATGTAGGACTGTGGTGTACTCGATACTGGGCCCTTCGGTTCTCAAGGGGGATGTCACGGTGGCTGACCCGGTCCGTGGCCCTAGGGACGTCTGTGTAAAAGGGGGAAGGTATTTAAAGGGGAAATGTTCGTGACGCCACCTACGGTATTCGGTAAGGGTGACCGACGCTGCTTAGGGGTCTGCTGGGGTGAAGTTATGGCAGCTAGATGGTATACTTTCCCACAGGTGAAGTATGTTCCCAGGGCTTCCCAGTGAGTAGATGTGGATGGTGTGAGGCGCAGTGAAGAACGAGGACACAAGGTTGCAGTCTCTTTACCTTTTTACTGAAGGCTTCAGCATCCACAGTCCAGAGCACCAGATCACAGGGCAGGCAGAGTCCGGCCGGTCTAAAGGCAAATCCAGAGTCCCCTTATCCAGGTGGAAATCAATAGCCTTCCTCTAGCACCTGGGTGTTGTAGTACCTTACTGCTGAGCCTTTCATAAGGTCCTCACAACTGTTGTAGATGTTCTAGATGTTATGTCTCTCTCTGTCCCCTAAATGGACAGGAACAAACCCGTATGACTGATGGCCTGAGGGTTTTTACAGGGACTCTAGCACGCCACGTGCCTCCTGGGTATAGGGCGGAACAGTAACTTGGAATTAGCTGTCCTGCCGGTCTCTGGAGCAAGGCATGGAGACGGTTGCTTCCTCGGTGTTCCGGCTACTGGATCCTGTGCCTTAGAAAGGAAGCAGCCTTTTGCAGGGCAGAACTCCTTGTTTTCCCTCTCCTTTTGCGATGACTTCGTTTCTCACCCACTACAATACAATTTGCTGTTCGTGTCTCTTTCTTAGGATGCTGCCGCACGTCGGGCAGGCGCAGCTCCGTGGCCTTCTGTCTAGGTCACTGACAGGATCCCACCCATCAGGGACCACCCTGTCAGCAGCTATTAGATGTTCCTCCTTTCACTCTGCCTTACAGGTACTGCCTGGGTATCCAGACCACCAGTTTTACCTAATTGTGAAGAGTGCCCTAATAAATAGGAGCATAGCTCCCCCTGGTGGACTGGAGTGTGAAGTGTGTTGCATGGTTTGTGATACCTGGTAAAGAGATTTGCTTTATTGCCTTCAAACGTAACATAACTCCCCCTGGTGAAAGAATGACATTACTGCAACGACCAGGACCCTGGGGCGCTGCACTCCCCCTGTTAAATTCAGTACTCCAGGACTGGGAAAAGAAAACAATACATTAGCAAAAGACGTGCAATTTTTAAAATGCTATAAAACAAATTAAACTATGCTTCCCTTTATGGGAGGTGAGGACACTTGAACGTTACAAACAAGAACATATTTACATTGCTGACCAATAACAGATGTACTAACTATGAAATATAATTACCCATACAGGTATACTATCTATCAAGTGCAAAGGTAAACATTTTATTTTATTTAAGTGCAAAACAGTATTCCTCTCTAAGTGCAAACTTTCTAACTAACCCACACGGGTTCACTTTATTCTACTGCAGATAAGTCTATTAACCCCCACAGACGCACTGCATTTCCTTCAGTTTATTTATTTTGTTTCAAAGGGGTTTATGATCCTTGTAGACCTGGACATTTGTTTATCTGATCACTACATTTATTGTGTCCTGCTGTCTCAGCTGAGTTAGATTGATTGGTATCGAGAGGGGGAGAGAAAAAAAAAAAGTGAGATCTAAGAGTTAGCCTTCTATGAATAAAGACATAGCTTGGGGATGCATTCGTGCAGGGGTGCATTCGTGCACTATTATTCGTGTACATTTATTCAAAGTACTTTTTTTCTAAGTATTCGGCAGTTATAACATGGCAGTTAGACAGGGCAGGAGACAGGTAAGACAATCTAAATCTATTCCCTATTCACTTGAATAAAATAAATAAATTAATAAAGAAGATGGGAGAACTACAATACCCAGATAGATTAGCGAAATTAGGATTATTTACTCTAGAAAAAAGACGACTGAGGGACGATCTAATAACCATGTATAAGTATATAAGGGGACAATACAAATATCTCGCTGAGGATCTGTTTATACCAAGGAAGGTGACGGGCACAAGGGGGCATTCTTTGCGTCTGGAGGAGAGATTTTTCCACCAACATAGAAGAGGATTCTTTACTGTTAGGGCAGTGAGAATCTGGAATTGCTTGCCTGAGGAGGTGGTGATGGCGAACTCAGTTGAGGGGTTCAAGAGAGGCCTGGATGTCTTCCTGGAGCAGAACAATATTGTATCATACAATTATTAGGTTCTGTAGAAGGTCGTAGATCTGGGGATTTATTATGATGGAATATAGGCTGAACTGGATGGACAAATGTCTTTTTTCGGCCTTACTAACTATGTTACTATGTTACTCACCATATGTATTTGTATAATCTATATCCTGGCTGCTGCATTCACTCACATTCACCGCCCTTGCATAAACTCTTTACACTCCATCCATATCGGCCCCTCTGTCCTTGCCTCTCCTATGTATAGCACTCATGCTCTGTTCACATTGCTTAACAGCGCAGATCCATTCAGTCCCACCATCCAACACAAGAGACGCTCTCACAAATCACTTAACCATCTGCTCACTCTTTCTATCCTCCTCGTCGCTGGAGACATCTCTCTCAACCCCGGCCCCCCATGTTATAGCCAGTCAAACCTCCCAATTGCTACACCCAGAAACCCCTCTAACCTTATTAATATTCCATGCATGCCTTCTGTCTCTTTAAATTGTGCCCTTTGGAATTCTCGCTCCGTGTGTAATAAATAGAGTTGAGCGATACCGTCTGATACTTGAAAGTATCGGTATCGGATAGTATCGGCCGATACCCGAAAAGTATCGGATCTCGCCGATACCGATACCTGATACCAATACAAGTCAATGGGACTCAAGTATCGGAAGGTATCCCCTATGGTTCCCAGGGTCTGAAGGAGAGGAAACTCTCCTTCAGGCCCTGGGATCCATATGAATGTGTAAAATAAAGAATTAAAATAAAAAATATTTATATACTCACCTGTCCGGAGGCCCCTGCACCTTACCGCTGTTAACCGGCAGCTTCCGTTGCTTAAAATGAGCGCGTTTAGGGCCTTCCATGACGTCACGGCTTCTGATTGGTTGCGTGCCGCTCATGTGACCGCCACGCGACCAATCACAAGCCGTGACGTCATTCTCAGGTTCTAAATTCCGAATTCTAGGAATTTAGGACCTGAGAATGACGTCACGGCTTGTGATTGGTCGCGTGGCGGTCACATGAGCGGCACACGACCAATCAGAAGCCGTGACGTTATGGAAGGTGCTGAACGCGCTCGTTTTAAGCAAAGCTGGCTGCCGGTTACTACCAGGGCGCGTCAGAGGGTGAGTATATCCCTATTTTTTATTTTAATTCTATATTTTTTACATGGATATGGATCCCAGGGCCTGAAGGAGAGTTTCCTCTCCTTCAGACCCTGGGAACCATACACTGGGAACTTCCGATTCCGATACCACAAAAGTATCGGATCTCGGTATCGGAATTCCGATACCGCAAGTATCGGCCGATACCCGATACTTGCGGTATCGGAATGCTCAACACTAGTAATAAACTCTCCTTCATCCATGACTTCTTCCTTTCTAATTCTCTTAATCTCCTGGCTCTTACTGAAACCTGAATCCAGCAGTCAGACACCACCGCTGCTGCCACCCTTTCATATGGTGGACTACACTTTTCTCATACCCCAAGATCAGACAACAGAGCAGGTGGAGGCGTTGGTCTGCTCCTTTAACCCAAATGTACCTTCCAAGTTATCCCCCAAGTACCCTCACTTGTATTCCCTTCCTTTGAAGTCCATGCTGTCAGACTCTACGTCCCCTTCTCCATGCGAGTGGCGGTGGTGTATCGTCCTCCCGGCCCCTCTCATCAGTTCCTGGATCACTTTGCCACCTGGCTTCCACACTTTCTCTCCTGTGACACCCCCACCCTTATCATGGGTGATTTTAACATTCCCATTGCTTCTCCCCTCTCCCCATCTGCTTCTCACCTTTTATCTCTAACCTCCTCTTTCGGCTTCTCGCAGCATACTAACTCTCCAACGCATGAAGATGGAAACTCCCTTGACTTGGTCTTCTCCCGGCTTTGCTCAGTGGATGATTTCACAAAATCCCCTCTCCCGCTCTCTGACCACAACCTTCTTTCATTCTCTATCAAGAACTGCCATCCCGCTCAGGTCACCCCCACTTTCCACACTTATAGAAACATACAGGCCATTAACACCCAGAAACATATGAAGAACTTGCAGTCCTCATTGTCCCCAATCTTCTCCATCTCATGTCCTGATTCTGCTCTGAAGCATTACAATGAAACCCTGCAAAGTGCCCTGGACGAAGCTGCACCTCCTATACATAGAACAACTCGGCACAGATGGCGACAACCGTGGCACATGCTGCAAACACGTTTCCTGCAGCGGTGCTCCAGGTGCGCCGAACGTCTGTGGAGAAAATCTAATCTACCCGAAGATTTCATCCATTATAAGTTCATGCTAAAAGCATACAACTCTGCCCTTCACCTCTCCAAACAAACCTATTTCAACACCCTCATCACCTCACTGTCAAATAACCCTAAACGTCTCTTTGACACTTTCCAGTCCCTACTCAACCCAAGAGAGCAGGCCCCAACCACAGATCTCCGCGCTGACGATCTGGCCAATTACTTCAAAGAAAAAATTGACCACATTCGACAGGAAATCATCTCCCAATCTCTTCATACCATGCACTGTCCTCCCTCCCCCACTGCATCTAGTTCACTCTCTGACTTTGAACCAGTTACAGAAGAAGTAAGCAGGCTCCTTGCATCTTCTCGCCTGACCACTTGCACCAGTGACCCCATTCCGTCACATCTCCCCCAGTCCCTTTCCCCGGCTGTCACCTCTCACCTAACAAAAATATTCAACCTTTCCCTCACTTCCGGTATTTTCCCCTCCTTATTTAAAGGGACACTGTCACCCCCTCCAGCCGTTATAAACTAAAAGAGCCACCTTGTGCAGCAGTAATGCTGCATTCTAACAAGGTGGCTCTTTTAGTTTTTGTTGCTGTTATTCTCAAAATAAAGCGTTTTATAATTTTGCCCAAATACCTATGTTTATACCTGGAGGCAGGTCTTTGAAGCGCCCAACTGCCGTCAGTCATCTCTTCTGCGGCGCTGGTCGCCGCCCCCTCAGCGATGTTTTCCTCTGAAATCCGGCACCTGCGCTGTGCTCTTCTGCCTGGGGCAGGCGCATTGAGCATTGGCCGTCATAGCTCAGATGCCGGGTTCCGGACTACGCCTGTGCGGGCAGTGCGGCCACCCTGCTACTGAATCCCCACCCCGCAGTGTGTTATGCATTATGCACAGTGCGGGGCTGGGATTCCTAGGCACGGCACAGGCGCAGTCCGGAACCCAGCATCTGAGCTATGACGGCCAATGCTCAATGCGCCTGCCCCAGGCAGAAGAGCACAGCGCAGGCGTCGGATTTCAGAGGAAAACATCGCTGAGGGGGCGGCGACCAGCGCCGCAGAAGAGATGACTGACAGCAGTTGGGTGTTTCAAAGACCTGCCTCCAGGTATAAAGATAGGTATTTGGGCAAAATTATAAAACGCTTTATTTTGAGAATAACAGCAACAAAAACTAAATGAGCCACCTTGTTAGAATGCAGCATTACTGCTGCACAAGATGGCTTTTAGTTTATAACGGCTGGAGGGGGTGACAGTGTCCCTTTAAGAATGCCATCATACATCCATTACTTAAAAAACCATCCCTCAATCAAAACTATGCCGCTAATTATAGACCTGTCTCTAATCTTCCCTTCATCTCTAAACTCCTCGAACGCCTGGTCCACTCCCGTCTTACCCGCGATCTCTTAGATAACTCTCTTCTCGACCCTCTTCAATCTGGTTTCCGCTCTTTACACTCTACTGAAACTGTCCTCACTAAAGTCTCTAATGACCTACTAACAGCTAAATCTAATGGTCACTACTCCATGCTAATTCTCTTGGATCTCTCTGCAGCATTCGATACTGTGGATCATCAGCTCCTCCTCACTATGCTCTGCTCCATCAGCCTCAAGGACACCGTTCTCTCTTGGTTCTCCTCCTATCTCTCTGACCAATCCTTCACTGTATGTTTTGCTGGTTCCTCCTCCTCTCACCTTCCCCTTACTGTTGGAGTTCCTCAAGGATCAGTCATAGGCCTCCTCCTCTTCTCTTTGTATACCGCCCCTATTGGTCAAACAATCAGTAGATTTGGTTTCCAGTACCATCTCTATGCTGACGACACCCAATTATACACTTCTGCTCCTGTTATCACACCGACCTTTTTAGAAAACACCAGTGATTGTCTTACCGCTGTCTCTAACATTATGTCCTCCCTCTATCTGAAACTGAACCTGTCAAAAACTGAACTCCTCGTGTTCTCTCCCTCTACTAACCTATCTTTGCCTGACATTGCCATCTCCGTGTGCAGTTCCATCATTACTCCAAAGCAACATGCCCGCTGCCTTGGGGTCATCCTTGATTCCGAGCTTTCATTCACCCCCCACATTCGATCACTGGCTCGCTCTTCTTATCTGCATCTCAAAAACATTTCTAGAATTCGCCCTTTTCTTACTTTCGACTCTGCAAAAACTCTTACTGTCTCACTTATTCATTCTCGTCTGGACTATTGTAACTCTCTACTAATCGGCCTCCCTCTTACCAAACTCTCCCCGCTCCAATCTGTCCTGAATGCTGCTGCCAGGATCATATTCCTCACCAACCGTTACACCGATGCCTCTACCTTGTGCCATTCATTACACTGGCTTCCCATCCACTCCAGAATCCAGTACAAAACTACTACCCCCATCCACAAAGCACTCCATGGCTCAGCACCACCCTACATCTCCTCTCTGGTCTCAGTCTACCAACCCACCAGTGCTCTCCGCTCCCCTAATGACCTAAGGTTAGCATCCTCAATAATCAGAACCTCCCACTCCCGTTTCCAAGACTTTACACGTGCTGCGCTGATTCTTTGTAATGCACTACCTAGGTTAATACGATTAATCCCCAATCCCCAGTTTTAAGCGTGCCCTAAAAACTCATTTGTTCAGACTGGCCTACCACCTCAACGCATTAACCTAACTATCCCTGTGTGGCCTATTAAACCCCCCCCCCCAAAAAAAAACACATAATCAGGTTCCTTGCATCATGTTCCCATACACTTTATGCAGTTAATAGCACTCTGTGTCTGTACTGCTACATACTTAGGCAGTTAACTGGTTCATGCAGCTATACATGAACACCCAAGCCTTACACTATGGCTGGTCCAAATAACTAAAGCAATTGTTACCATCCACCTCTCGTGACTCCCCTTTTCCTCATAGTTTGTAAGCTTGCGAGCAGGGCCCTCATTCCTCCTGGTATGTTTTGAACTGTGATTTCTGTTATGCTGTAATGTCTATTGTCTGTACAAGTCCCCTCTATAAGTTGTAAAGCGCTGCGGAATATGTTGGCGCTATATAAATAAAGAAATTATTATTATTATTATTTAAAGTACATTATCAATTATTTTCTATCATCTAACTCAACCTCAATTTAATTATCATTCTCTTGGCTTCTGGCTACATACTATCAACTATATAAACATTATTACCATCTAAGTCTAAATTTCTAACTTTATCTGCTATATTACCCTATAATATATTAACTTTTTATCAAAGTGCAACAATTTAACATTCCCTTTAAGAGCAAATAACATTCAAGTCTTTTCTGAGGTAGTGCAACATATCAATCACATCATCAGTATTCAAGTCAGTTTAAAGGTGACGTGATGTGAGGGACCTGTGACGAACCCCCAACGTTGGACTTGGGTGGGCTACAAGACGTGTATCCTGACCCGGAATTCTGCCACACCAACAGGTTTTTCTTCAGGTCTGCAAAGCAAAGTAATTTTTACAGCAAGATTAACAGCAGTTTGTTAGAGGCAGTCTCTGTAAAAGCCTCGTTTGTAAAACTAGTAGGAAGCACCTTTAAGACGGTGCAAACTATTTACAAAGGACAGTTTGTGATCATGCACAGTTCATGATTCTGCAGTTCGTGGAAATAAAGTAACTTGTGCAAAAACTAAGAATCCCCTTAAGCATGGGACCCCTTGATGAGTTAACCCTGGACGTGTTTAAAGTGGAAAAAGGAAAGTTTTTGAAACTATTTACATTCTTCAGTCAACGTTTACTTTGATTAGGTTGCATGGCATCAGTCGGTAACGAACACTTCCTGGCCGGGGAAGGCTTGTATCCGAGTTTTCATCTGATGCTGTATCAATGTCAGTGGTTTGTCTCTCAGGTGCGGTCAAGTCGTTGTCTGCCTGAGTACGGGTGTCAGCTGTAGCATTTGCCACAGTGGCAGGTTCAGTAGTAGAAATGATGCACACAGTAGTAGTGGTATTGGTTTGATGAACCGCTAGTTCAGAGACTAGAGGGGTAATGTCATTAGTCTTAGTTGTGGCAGCAGGTGGCGCTACCACAGGTGCACATCGTTTAACGTTCTTGGCGTACCAACCTTGCTCACTCCAGTGGCGGGTATAGGTCACATTATCCCCTCTACACAAGATTCTGTTAGGGTGACTGCCCTGGAATTGGGCCTCCACGTTATAGCTGGTAATAAAGACTTCGGTTGGCAGTCCCAATTCCTGGATGAAGCCCCAACCTCTTTTCGGGTGAAAGGATAGTACTGTCCCCCGCATCGTGGGACGCGGTTTAGTGTTTGGCCCTACCAGTCGGTGTTTTACATTGGGCGCTCTGTCCCTTCTCCTTTCGGTTTTTCCAGTGTGAGAGCAAGCATTGTTTATACTCCTCCCAGGTAAGGATTACGATATAGGACCCGTTCGCTCCATCTCTTGGGGCGTCCCAGTGGAAGATCACCCCCTCAGGGCTCACGTCCACCGGTATACCCTCAGTCACTAGGCGTGGGAATGGTGTCTCGTCAGTGGTGTGGGGAGTCGCTGGGACTGGAGCGGCGGCTGGTCACGGTCTGGGTGGGGAGCGGTCACTGGAGCAGGAGCGGTCGGTAGGGCAGGCTTTCTGTACCTGTGTCTGATGTGATTCCACCGATGTCGATCCGCTTCACTGATGAGGACGCTGGAGTCTGCTGCTGCTCGGACCGCGGTTCTTCCAGAGCGATTTTCCTGCACAGCTCTGACTTCATTTCTTCAATGCTGTCGGCTCTGCGTTCGGGAGTTGACAGCTCGGCTCCTCCACCCACGACTCCGAGAGGTCCGGATCCTCCAGCACCTGCGGGTTCGCCTCCAGTCGCCTGGGGTGGCCCTGGGTCACTTCGTCATCGTTCAGGTACCCGCTGGTCGCCATCTCTGCTACGGGGTCTGCGGCCGCACATGTATGCTGCTCCTCCATTTTCTGGGGGAGGAGCTCCGTGGGTGCTGGGCATGTCTTCATCTCGTAGCAGTAGTCGGAGGGGGCGGTCGTCACTTTTGGTGCCACTTTGGTAGTCTCCTCCTATGCTGGCACGCCCTTCTTCTCCTGCGCACCTCGTGGCGCTGTAATGGCAGCAGTTTTGGCGGTAATTTTGGCGGTCTTTTGCAATACAGTCTTTTAGCACAAACAGGTCAAGCACAATTCTGGCACAGTTCTTAGGCACACATGACCTGATTTACAGGCTTAAGTAGATCCTGTTCGTGACGCCAAAAGTTTGGAACGCCCCCGTAGGGCTGTGGGGTACTCGGTACCAGGCCCTTCGGTTCTCAAGGGGGATGTCATGGTGGCTGACCTGGTCCGTAGCCCTAGGGACGTCTGTGTAAAAGGGGGGAAGGTCTTTAAAGGGGAAATGTTCATGACGCCACCTGTGGTATTCGGTCACGGTGACCGACGCTGCTTAGGGGTCCGCTGGGGTGATGTTATAACAGCTAGATGGTATACCTTCCTACAGGTGAAGTATGTCCCCAGGGCTTCCCAGTGAGTAGATGGTGGATGGTGTGAGGCGCAGTGGAGAACGAGGACACAAAGTTGCGGTCTCTTTACCTTTTTACTGAAGGCTTCAGCATCCACAGTCCAGAGCACCAGATCACAGGGCAGGCAGAGTCTGGCCAGTTTGAAGGCAAATCCAGAGTCCCCTTATCCAGGTGGAAATCAGTAGCCTTCCTCTAGTGGATGGGTGTTGTAGTACCTTACTGCTGAGCCTCTCAAAAGGTCCTCACAACTGTTGTAGATGTTATGTCTCTGTCCCCCAGATGGATAGGAACAAACCCGTATGACTGATGGCGTGAGGCTTTTTACAAGGACTCTAGCATGCCCCGGCCCCCACAAGTTGCCACCGTGCCTCCTGGGTATAGGGCAGATCAGTAACTTGGAATTAGCTGACCTGCCAGTCTCTGGAGCAAGGCATGGAGACGGTTGCTCCCTCGGTGTTCCGGCTACAGGATCCTGCACCTCAGAAAGGAGGCAGCCTTTTGCAGAGCAGAACTCCTTCTGGTTTCCTCTCCATTTGCTATGACTTCGTTTCTCACCCTCTACAATTCGCTGTTCGTGTCCGTTTCTTAGGATGCTGCCGCACGTTGGGCAGGCGCAGCTCCATGGCCTTCTGTCTAGGCCTCTGACAGGATCCCACCCCTGTCAGGGACCACCCTGTTAGCAGCTATTAGATGTTCCTCCTTTCCCTCTGTCTGCCTGACAGGTACTGCCTGGGTGAAGCCCAGTCAGCTTATGCCTAATGTTGTGAATTTGGTTTTTGGGCTCCCCCGGTGGTCACTGGTGGTACTGGACTTGTGTGCTTCACTTTCTCTGTTCACCTGTTTCCATCAGGATATGGGTGTATCCTATTTAGCCTTGCTGCTCAGTTATTCTAGTGCCGGCCATCAATGTAACCAGAGCCTTTCTGTTGCATGTTCCTGCTTCTAGACTACTATCAGCTAAGTTGGACTCTTAGTCCTAAGTTTGTTTTGCATTTTTGTTCCAGTTCACAGTTATGTTATTTTTCTGTAGCTGGAAGCTCTTGTGGGCCGAAATTGCCACTCCGGTGTCATGAGTTGACACATGAGTCTTAAAGTAATTTCGGGATGGTATTTTAATAGGGTTTTCAGCTGACCGTGAAGTTCCCTATTGTATCTTCTTGCTATCTAGTAAGCGGACCTCGCTTTGCTGAACCTACCTTCATACTGCGTATGTCTTTTCCTCTGAACTCACCGTCAATATATGTGGGGGGCTTCTGTCTCCTTTTTGGGGGAATTTCCCTAGAGGTAAGCCAGGTCTGTCTTTTCCTCTATTAGGGTTAGTTAGTCCTCCGGCTGGCGCTAGGCGTCTAGGGATAAAACGTAGGTACGCCACCCGGCCACTGTTAGTTGTGTGGTAGGTTTAGCTCACGGTCAGCTCGAGATTCCATCACCCAAGAGCTAGTCTGTTGTTTAAGTTCTCTGACGTTCCCTTGCCATTGGGAACCATGACAGTATGGCCGGCCAAGGGTTAAAACCGTTGGCAGAAGAAAGGAGAGAAAAAGAAGTCTGCAGATTTTTTTTTTTTTTCCTTCTGAGTTTGCTTTTTAGTTGACTCAGTTGCATTTCTGCTCTAATTGCAGCCTTTGTCTCTCTCTCTCCTTCTAATCCTTGAATGGCTCTGATCTCACCTGATTAAAATGGATCCTCAGAGTTTGGTTACAGGTTTGAATAATCTTGCTACGAAGGTTCAAAATTTACAGGATTTTGTTATTCATGCTCCTATATCTGAACCTAGAATTCCTATACCAGAATTTTTCTCTGGGGATAGATCTCGTTTCTTGAATTTCAAAAATAATTGTAAATTATTTCTTTCCCTGAGATCTCGCTCCGCTGGAGATCCCGCACAGCAGGTTAAGATAGTAATTTCCTTGCTGCGGGGTGACCCTCAAAACTGGGCATTTGCATTGGCACCCGGGGATCCTGCGTTGCTCAATGTGGATGCGTTTTTTCTGGCTTTGGGGTTGCTTTATGAGGAACCTAACTTAGAGATTCAGGCTGAAAAAGCCTTGATGGCCCTATTTCAAGGGCAAGATGAAGCTGAAATATACTGCCAAAAATTTCGTAAATGGTCTGTGCTTACTCAGTGGAATGAGTGCGCCCTGGCGGCGAATTTCAGAGAGGGTCTCTCTGATGCCATTAAAGATGTTATGGTGGGGTTCCCTGCACCTACAGGTCTGAATGAGTCCATGACAATGGCTATTCAGATTGATCGGCGTTTGCGGGAGCGCAAACCTGTGCACCATTTGGCGGTGTCTTCTGAGAAGGCTCCAGAAAATATGCAATGTGATAGAATTCTGTCCAGAAGCGAACGGCAGAATTTTAGGCGAAAAAATGGGTTGTGCTTCTATTGTGGTGATTCAACTCATGTTATATCAGCATGCTCTAAACGTACAAAAAAGGTTGATAAGTCTATTTCAATTGGCACTTTACAGTCTAAGTTTATTCTGTCTGTGACCTTGATTTGTTCATTATCGTCAATTACCGCGGATGCCTATGTCGACTCTGGCGCCGCTTTGAGTCTAATGGATTGGTCCTTTGCCAGGCGCTGTGGGTTTGATCTAGAGCCTCTGGAAGTTCCTATACCTCTGAAGGGTATTGACTCTACACCATTGGCTAGTAATAAACCACAATACTGGACACAAGTGACTATGCGTATGAATCCAGACCATCAGGAGATGATTCGCTTCCTTGTGTTGTACAATCTACATGACGTTTTGGTGCTCGGATTACCATGGTTACAATCTCATAACCCAGTCCTTGACTGGAAAGCTATGTCTGTGTTAAGCTGGGGATGTCAAGGGGCTCATGGGGACGTACCTTTGGTTTCCATTTCGTCATCTATTCCCTCTGAGATTCCGGAATTTTTGTCTGATTATCGTGATGTTTTTGAGGAGCCTAAGCTTGATTCACTACCTCCTCACAGAGATTGCGATTGTACCATAGATCTGATTCCGGGCAGTAAATTTCCAAAGGGTCGTTTATTTAATCTATCTGTACCTGAACATGCTGCTATGCGAGAATATATTAAGGAGTCCCTGGAAAAGGGACATATTCATCCTTCTTCATCTCCCTTGGGAGCTGGTTTTTTCTTTGTATCTAAAAAAGATGGCTCTTTGAGGCCGTGTATTGATTATCGACTCTTGAATAAAATTACAGTCAAATATCAGTATCCTCTGCCACTGCTGACTGATTTGTTTGCTCGAATAAAGGGGGCTAAGTGGTTCTCTAAGATTGATCTCCGTGGGGCGTATAATTTGGTGCGAATTAAGCAGGGGGATGAGTGGAAAACCGCATTTAATACGCCCGAGGGCCATTTTGAGTATTTAGTAATGCCTTTTGGTCTTTCAAATGCCCCTTCAGTCTTTCAGTCCTTTATGCATGACATTTTCCGTGAATATTTGGATAAATTTATGATCGTGTATCTGGATGATATTTTGATTTTTTCGGATGACTGGGATTCTCATGTCCAACAGGTCAGGAGGGTTTTTCAGGTTTTGCGGGCTAATTCCTTGTGTGTGAAGGGTTCTAAGTGTATTTTTGGGGTTCAAAAGATTTCTTTTTTGGGGTACATTTTTTCCCCCTCTTCCATTGAGATGGATCCTGTCAAGGTTCGGGCTATTTGTGATTGGACGCAACCTTCTTCTCTTAAGAGCCTTCAGAAATTTTTGGGCTTTGCTAATTTTTATAGTCAATTTATAACTGGTTTTTCTGATGTTGCTAAACCTTTGACTGATTTGACCAAAAAGGGTGCTGATGTTGCTGATTGGTCCCCTGCTGCTGTGGAGGCCTTTCGGGAGCTTAAGCGCCGCTTTTCTTCCGCCCCTGTGTTGCGTCAGCCTGATGTTACTCTTCCTTTTCAGCTTGAGGTTGATGCTTCCGAGATCGGAGCTGGGGCGGTCTTGTCGCAGAAAAGTTCCGACTGCTCCGTGATGAGACCTTGTGCGTTCTTTTCACGAAAATTTTCGCCCGCCGAGCGAAATTATGATATTGGTAATCGGGAGCTTTTGGCTATGAAGTGGGCTTTTGAGGAGTGGCGTCATTGGCTTGAGGGGGCTAGACATCAGGTGGTGGTATTGACCGATCACAAGAATTTGATTTATCTTGAGTCTGCCAGGCGCCTGAATCCTAGACAGGCGCGCTGGTCGTTGTTTTTCTCTCGGTTTAATTTTGTGGTCTCATACTTACCAGGTTCTAAAAATGTGAAGGCGGATGCCCTTTCTAGGAGTTTTGAGCCTGATTCCCCTGGTGATTCTGAACCTACAGGTATCCTTAAGGATGGGGTGATATTATCTGCTGTTTCCCCAGACCTGCGACGGGCTTTGCAGGAGTTTCAGGCGGATAGACCTGATCGTTGCCCGCCTGGTAGACTGTTTGTTCCTGATGATTGGACCAGTAGAGTCATCTCGGAGGTTAATTCTTCTGTGTTGGCAGGTCATCCCGGGATCTTTGGTACCAGGGATTTGGTGGCTAGGTCCTTCTGGTGGCCTTCCCTGTCTCGAGATGTACGAGTTTTTGTGCAGTCTTGTGATGTTTGTGCCCGGGCCAAACCTTGTTGTTCTCGGGCCAGCGGATTGTTGTTATCTTTGCCTATTCCGAAGAGGCCTTGGACTCACATCTCTATGGATTTTATTTCTGATCTCCCTGTTTCTCAGAAAATGTCTGTCATCTGGGTGGTGTGTGACCGTTTTTCAAAGATGGTCCATTTGGTGCCCTTGCCTAAGTTGCCTTCCTCATCCGAGTTGGTTCCTCTGTTTTTTCAAAATGTGGTTCGCTTGCATGGTATTCCGGAGAATATCGTTTCTGACAGGGGGACCCAGTTCGTGTCTAGATTTTGGCGGGCGTTCTGTGCTAGGATGGGCATTGATTTGTCTTTTTCGTCTGCGTTCCATCCTCAGACTAATGGCCAGACTGAGCGTACTAATCAGACCTTGGAGACTTATTTGAGGTGTTTTGTGTCTGCGGATCAGGATGACTGGGTTGCCTTTTTGCCGTTGGCGGAGTTTGCCCTCAATAATCGGGCTAGTTCTGCCACTTTGGTTTCTCCTTTCTTTTGCAATTCGGGGTTTCATCCTCATTTTTCTTCTGGTCAGGTGGAGTCTTTGGATTGTCCTGGAGTGGATACTGTGGTGGATAGGTTGCATCGGATTTGGGGACAGGTGGTGGACAATTTGGAGTTGTCCCAGGAGAAGACTCGGCATTTTGCTAACCGCCGTCGTCGTGTTGGTCCTCGTCTTCGTGTTGGGGACTTGGTGTGGTTGTCTTCTCGTTTTGTCCCTATGAGGGTTTCTTCTCCTAAGTTTAAGCCTCGGTTCATCGGCCCGTATAAGATTTTGGAGATTCTTAACCCCGTGTCCTTTCGATTGTACCTCCCAGCATCTTTTTCTATCCATAATGTCTTCCATCGGTCATTATTGCGCAGGTATGAGGTACCGGTTGTGCCTTCCGTTGAGCCTCCCGCTCCGGTGTTGGTTGAGGGTGAATTGGAGTACGTTGTGGAGAAGATCTTGGACTCCCGTGTTTCCAGACGGAAACTTCAGTATCTGGTCAAGTGGAAGGGCTACGGTCAAGAGGATAATTCTTGGGTGACAGCCTCTGATCATGCCTCTGATTTGGTCCGAGCCTTTCATAGGGCTCATCCTGATCGCCCTGGTGGTTCTTGTGAGGGTTCGGTGCCCCCTCCTTGAGGGGGGGGGGGGGTACTGTTGTGAATTTGGTTTTTGGGCTCCCCCGGTGGTCACTGGTGGTACTGGACTTGTGTGCTTCACTTTCTCTGTTCACCTGTTTCCATCAGGATATGGGTGTATCCTATTTAGCCTTGCTGCTCAGTTATTCTAGTGCCGGCCATCAATGTAACCAGAGCCTTTCTGTTGCATGTTCCTGCTTCTAGACTACTATCAGCTAAGTTGGACTCTTAGTCCTAAGTTTGTTTTGCATTTTTGTTCCAGTTCACAGTTATGTTATTTTTCTGTAGCTGGAAGCTCTTGTGGGCCGAAATTGCCACTCCGGTGTCATGAGTTGACACATGAGTCTTAAAGTAATTTCGGGATGGTATTTTAATAGGGTTTTCAGCTGACCGTGAAGTTCCCTATTGTATCTTCTTGCTATCTAGTAAGCGGACCTCGCTTTGCTGAACCTACCTTCATACTGCGTATGTCTTTTCCTCTGAACTCACCGTCAATATATGTGGGGGGCTTCTGTCTCCTTTTTGGGGGAATTTCCCTAGAGGTAAGCCAGGTCTGTCTTTTCCTCTATTAGGGTTAGTTAGTCCTCCGGCTGGCGCTAGGCGTCTAGGGATAAAACGTAGGTACGCCACCCGGCCACTGTTAGTTGTGTGGTAGGTTTAGCTCACGGTCAGCTCGAGATTCCATCACCCAAGAGCTAGTCTGTTGTTTAAGTTCTCTGACGTTCCCTTGCCATTGGGAACCATGACAGCCTAACTTCCTATCCAGACCACCTGTTTTACCTAATTGTGAAGAGTGCCCTAATAAATAGGAGCATAGCTCCCCCTGGTGGACTGGAGTGTGTGAAGTGTGTTGCATGGTTTGTGATACCTGGTAAAGAGATTTCCTTTATTGCCTTCAGACGTAACATCACTCCCCCTGGTGGAAGAATGACATTACTGCAATGACCAGGACCCTGGGGCGCTGCATATATTGTGTGGTGTATGTGCACACAGTGTAGACAAGTCCGGCTCTGCTACATCTGGATGCCTGACATCTGGATGTAGCAGAGGCGGTAGATGATCGCCGGAGATAACTCTCCAGCGATCACCTACACTACAGCATTCTTGCAAACAGCTGATCAGCTGTTTGCGAGAACCAGACTAGTGACCGGAGATAAATCCCGGTCACGTGCACGGCAGTTCTCGCGATAACATAAGTTATAAGAACTGCAGTGTATGAGGGACTTCCGGCGACGGGACAGGTGAGCTGGCAGACATGCATAGTAAGCTGCATTTACGCAGTTTCTACAAATGTGACTAATCATCAGATGCAATTTTATCGCATCTAATGATAGTCTATGGTACATTTACGGCATGGCGACGGAGAGTCAGCGCATTGTAAACAGACATGCTGCGTTCTGAAAAGACGCGCCGCATGTCCGTTTACGCGGGTCTGCCGCCTGCATGTTTTACCGCATAGTGGAGACGGGATTTCATGAAATCCCCTCCACTATGCTGTAACATCTGGACGCTGCGTGTTTGATGCTGCGGCTCTACGCAGCGTCTCCTGAACGTGGAAACATACTCTAAGAAGCACCACCATATTATTTTTTTTTAAAAAAAGTTATTTTTTCCTATTTTTCTCCTCAAAATTTTTGGTCCGTCTTATAAACCACAAAATACAATACTTTCTACACTGGGTGCCAAAACCAGCATTCTACATTTTGCCCCCGCACATTTTATCCCCAGCATTTGGCCCCCAGGGTGTTTCGCTCCCGCACATTTCACCCCTGCACATTTCGCCCCCAGCAGTTCGCCCCTGGGTATATTTCGCCTCCGCACATTTCATCCCCAGCATTTGGCCCCCGGATGTTTCACCCCCAGCAGTTTGCCCTCGGCAGTTTGCCCCCGGATGTTTGTACCCTTGTAATTCATGAATTCCTGTCCATCATCAATGTTTCACCCAAAGCAGTTTGCCCCCGGATGTTTCGTACCCGAATGTTTCTCCTACTGCATTTTGTCCCTGGATGTGTCACCATCTGATGTTTTGCACCTAACATTTTGACCCCAGATGTTTCACCCTCAACTTTTGGGGTCAACATGCAGAGATCGAAACATCTAGGGCTGAACATACCTGGGGTAAAATATACAGGACCCCAATTGCTGGGGATTCCTGTGGCTGCCTTTTCAGCAGCTCACCCAGTGTCTTTTCTGGCTGGCCTTAAAGGAGTATTATCACCCTAGAACAAAAAAGCTGACATACTTACCTGTCGCAGCTACAGCTCCTTGGGTCACGGAGTGCAGTCTAACGGTTTCCCGTGATGTCTTCTCCTGCTTCTGGCTGTCTTTTTTCATTTTCCCTGGATCACTGATCCATGAAACATGATGAATGCTGCAGAAGTGAGGCTGAATGTCTCCAGGCCGCTCACTGACATGACGTCACTTCTGCCCCATTCATCAGTCAATCCAGGGGGCAGGATGCCTCTCCTGTCACCAAGACACTGCTGCGCATGCGCAGTGCCACGATGAGATCAGGCAGAAGAGGAAGCTGGGAAGGAGAGGATTTGTGGTGGCCTGCGGATTGAGCATGGTGATCGCCAGCCCACACAGCCAGGAGAAGATCAGGCAAAGATGAGCAGAAGACCTCTAGTTAAGTACCAGGAGGGGAAGATCGGCAGCATGATTACCGCGACATGATTGCTGAAAGCATGCTGCCTTATTTTCAGCATGAGAATACCCCTTTAATGCAGGCTATGTATGGAAGCAGGAGGAATGTTGACGCCTCTACAGGGTTAATCCCACCAACCATCTCTGCAGAACTGAGATATTGGCTTTGCTGAACTAAAGTGGTGGTTAACCAGCTTCTACAGAACCTCTTTATCGGGTCTTCAGAAGGGGGGTTTTGGGATTAGCCCTCACAGAACACTCTGCCAGTATACCAAAGAATGGAGCAGGAGATAAAAGTGGTATTCTCACTTCAGGATCCCTTTTTCTGTTCATGCCCATTCCTCAGATTAGGCCAAGAATAGGGTCCAGTTGTATTCTGCATTGAACCAGCTGTTTATCAGCAACTTTCAGCACCAACGACAATGACAATTGACTGGAAGCTGCAGCAATAGCTCTCCATGATTTCAGTGAGATCCAGGGAAGATGTGACAACACCTGATAAAGAGCTGATCCACCGTAACATGACTTATGCACTGCTCTGTGCAGAGAAATACATGTTCTGGACGGGACTCTGTTGTGTGCATCCGGTCTTTCAGTAACAAATGGCCCAACCATTAGGCTATGTGCACATGTTGCAGATTAGCCTTAGGAATTTCTGGTTCGGATTTTGCCTCTCCTGGCAGAAAACGCAGCTACGGATTTGTTGCGTTGTTTGTGCGGATCCGCAGCGTTTTTTGTGCGGTTTTGCTTCAAATTTTTTGCAGATTTGCTGCGTTTTTTACCCCTGCGGATTTCTATATTGGAATGGGTACAAAAACGCTGCAGATCTGCAAAAAATAAGTGACATGCTACTTCTTTTAACCTGCAGCGTTTAAGCACCGGACTTTCCGCAACATGTGCACAGCTTTTTTTTTTTTCTCATTGACTTACATTGTACTGTAAATCAATTGCGGATTTGCAGCGTTTCTGCACCGCAAAAACCTTTCAGACTTGCTGTTTTCCTGGCGATTACCGCGGCAGTTTAATACCATGGCGGTAATCGCCAGGAAGATAGAACATGTTTTAAAATGGAAAACCGTGCGGCTTTCTGCTGCACAGTTTTCCCACGATTTGAGCCCATTGACTTGCATTGGGCAAATCGAGTGCTATGTAGTGGTTTTGCCGGTGCTTACCACCATGGTTTTAAACTGCTGCGATGATCGCCGGCAAAACCGGTACTCTGAAAGAGGCCAGACAGTTGCACATTCTGTGTAGCCATGCCCCCTAGAGTCCATCCACAAGTTCTGCTACTAAGGAAAAACGACCTCCTTATTAGCCACTGAAATCCTGCATCACATGGAGCCTGCTGCTGGAAGTTGGATGGGACTTTTCACACAGAAGTGAAGTTGCTGGAAGGGGTTCTCCATTGGAAAAGATCAGTGCCACAGGTACTATAACATAGCAAAAATTGTTTTTTTTTTTTAGAGTCACGCTTTAACTGTATAAATTAAAACTGTTAAACAGGAAACAAAGGGTATAGAGGGGGAAGGGTTAGAGAAAAAGGAAAGAAAAGAAAAATTGCAAGTGTTAATGTTTGAATTATATTTCAGCTAAATATGTGACCATCAACTAAAATTCAAAGCTGTAGGCCCTGCCTCTCAGATAATCTATCAAGCTTCTATAGTTGAAATCTTGCACAATACGTTTAACCCTTGCTGAAATTGCAGCGTATTTTTTGTTTCTTGCAGTGGTGGGATTTCCTGCTATTATCGGAATAATCTCTAAACTGTGGAGCTCTTGCTGATGTTTCAGACAGTTAATGAACCGGTATATATTTGGGAAAAGAGTTCCACATGTTTCTTAAAAGCTACGGTGCCATCCTTCAACATCATTATTTGTTCGCTGTTGATCATTTAATGTTCGTTCATACATATTCCAAAGTTGAACTGGAAACAAAAGTACCTGACATCATCCGCGAGTCATTTGACCAATATAGGTATCTTTAAAATAGTTGGCAATGGGTATGGCTTCTTGTGGAAAGTCAGGATTTTCCACTAAGGGCTCCTTTTCACTTGCAAGAAATACGTCCGAGTCTCGCAGGTTAAAACCCTCTTCTGACGCCGGCACTTGGGAGCGGAGCGTGCAGCTCCATGTTTTGCTGTGCGGCCGCACGCTCCACTCTGGAGTGCCGGCGCCAGAGGAGGGTTTTAACCTGCGAGACGTGGACGTATTTCTTGCAAGTGAAAAGGAGCCCTTAACTCTTCAAATGAAGGCACAACATTTGGTGTTGGTAGAAAGGCAAAGGCAGGTATCATGCGTGTCTAATGAGCAAATTCATGGTCACCTTGATATTGCACCGAGTCCTTCATTTTGAACTTTACACCAAACTGACTGTGATAGGTGGAAGAAGCAAACGGTCATCTTGAGGTTGGGGAATTCATTCTCAAATGCCTGGATTGCAGCTAGTTCAACATCCAACATCAGGTTGTGTAGCTGCAGTCCAGATGGCATGCTCTTCAGCTCTTGTAGCAATCTCTGGTATGTTGAATGGCTCTTGTCCGTCAGCAATGCGTGCACTACAGGAACAACAAGGCCACTGTGGACTACATGGATTGTATAGTGGAAAAAATGCCATCAGCAAACTACTCTTTACTTTGAGCCAGTAGATGGAGATTGTCTCTTGTTCCAAATATCAAGATACGCCTGTGTTCACTTCCTAATTAAAAGTGAAAGAATTAGTATAGGAAATAATGAGAGACAAAATAAAAAGTAACAAGTAGCAGACAGAGAATTTCGGGATGAATTAACAATAAATTTTCCAAATCAGAAGCATCCGTTGTTCATATCTCACATTAAAAACTTGCATTTTGCTTTACATTTTCAGTGTAAAACTGAAGCAAAATCTGGTGTGAAGGGGCTAAGCAATATTTGTTTCTACGACATGTATTGTCCCAGTGGAAAAGGATATATTCCTGTTTAAAAATGCTTCCAAGCTTCAAAAATGTCACATTTTCAAAGTCGTGAAAGGATTAAGGCTACGTTCACATTTGCGTTGTGCACCGCAGCGTCGTCGCCGCAACAAAACGCATGCGTCGTGCGGCCCTATCTTTAACATTGGGGCCGCATGGCGCCGCATGTACATGCGTTGTCATGCGTTTTGGTGCGTTGTCAGGGCGCGGCAAACGCAACATGTTGCATTTTTTGGGCGGCGCAGACTTTTTCAAAAACGCATGCGTCGTGTTTGCGTCGTGTTTGCGTCGTCGATGCGCCTTTTTCCCCAGTGACTTGCATTGACAACGCAGACGACGTAAGTACTTGCGTCGTGGTGCGTTGTACGACGCATGCGTTTTCCAATTAAAAATGTAAAACATTGTCTAGACTTTGTCTAGACACTTAAAAAAAGCACTATATATATAAAAAAAAAGGGGTTTGGCATTGTCTTTCACAAGGCTATTCAGTGCTGACCAGACTGTGAGGAGAAAAGACACAGAGAGGAGAATCTGCTTTAAACCTGTAAGTATATATTTCTCTTGAATATTTTTTATTCTGTGTTTTATTTTTTGATTTTTATTTAATTTGTGCAATGTTTGGTCTGTGCTATTGTACGGTTATGGCACTGTGGGTTGTTATTGAAAAATTGTGTTTTTTTATCTGGTTTTGATGTACTTCTGGCGTTATATGCTGGCGTTTATTGGCTTCGGCCTTGCTTGGTTTTGGATTCTTTTTAATGGATTTTTGGTTGTTCTGGTGTCATGCGGTTGTTCAATGTATTTTTTTTTGCAGATTTTTTATTGTTAAATTTCTGGTGCATGTCTTTTTATGGTTTCTATTGTTGGGGGCAACCGTATGGCGTTTTCTTGGCTCATGTCTTGCTGTGTTTTATTATGCTGTTGGCAGGCATTTTTTTTTCTTTTCTTGAGTGTCTTTTCTTGCTGGTGGGGGGGCTACATGTATGATGTTTCATTTGTATTGCATTGTTCCGTGCGGCTATATGCCATGCTATTTTCAATTTTATTTTCCCTTTTTTTTTTTTTTTTTTTTTGGTATCTCTGATGGTTCTTTTTCTGTATGGCATATATCTCCTTCCTTGCCTGTTTGCATTGCCAAGTGTGTAGTATATTTTTCTTTTTTTTTTTTTTTTTTGGTGTGGCCATTTTTCTATGTAAAATTTCATGTGTCTTCTTTTCTATTTTATGGTTTATATTTTGGGTTGCTGTATTTTTAACAGCGGTTGTCCCGTAATGTTTATTGCTTATTATCTAGAATGGTATTTTTCTCCTTTTCCAGATGTATTTCTGTGGTAGATGTCACCAGATGGTGTTGTTTTGGATCATGTCTTGTTGCTATTGTAAAGTATGGCGTGCAGTTTGCTATTTCATTGTGCCTTTTTATTTCCCTGTACATTTTTTTTATATTTAAAAATTTGGACATTGGTGTCTGTTGTTGAAAAAATTTTGTTTGTGTCTATTCTTGTATTGTTTCTTCTAATGTATTCTCTTGCAATGTATGGCGTTGTGGTGTCGCTTTTTCAGTTTGGATTGTCCTATCAGTCAACAGTCAATTGTGCTTTTTTTAATTTTTTATGCCAATTTTATTATAGCTTTGGATGTGATTTTTTGCTCATTTTTTCATTGCAGAACAAACTTGCAAGAATGGCGAGTCCATGTGAATCTGGCCAATCGGCGCGGGGGAGTGCGGTGAGTAATTATGTTCAGTTGCTTACTATTCGCTGCCATTTGTACCATTGACAATAATTTTTGTATACAATTTTTACAGGCTTCTTCAAGTGAGGAGGGGGAAGGCAGTCAGCGGGAGCAGCGAGGTCGGGGCCAAGGTGTTGCGTCACGCCAGCAAGTGAGTATTTTTTTTTTTTTTATCTTTTTTTTTGAGTAGCATCCTGCTGTGAGGCACATTACATTTGAGGAGCATCCTGTTTTCACTAGGGATGTTTACTAAGTTTAATTACATTATAGCTTTTCAGGGCAGCAAGTATTGGGGGAAGGTAAAGGCCCCGTCTCACATAGCTATTTAACAACTGAACTGAACTGAAACTGTCTTCAACGATGCCGAAGTCCCCCTGCAGCACCCGGGTAACCAGGGTAAACATCGGGTTACTAAGCGCAGGGCCTTAGTAACCCGATGTTTACCCTGGTTACCAGCGTAAATGTAAAAAAACAAACACTACATACTCACCATCTGATGTCCGTCAGGTCCCTTGCCGTCTGCTTCCTGCTCTGACTGAGTGCCGCCGTACAGTGAGAGCAGAGCGCAGCGGTGACGTCACTGCTGTGCTGTGCTCTCACTGTACGGCGGCACTGTCAGAGCAGGAAGCAGACGGCAAGGGACCTGACGGACATCAGATGGTGAGTATGTAGTGTTTGTTTTTTTACATTTACGCTGGTAACCAGGGTAAACATCGGGTTACTAAGGCCCTGCGCTTACCTGATGTTTACCCTGGTTACCAGTGAAGACATCGCTGGATCGGTGTCACACACACCGATTCAGCGATGTCAGCGGGACGTCAACGATCAAAAAAAGGTCCAGGCCATTCCGACACGACCAGCGATCTCGCAGCAGGGGCCTGGTCGCTGGTACGTGTCACACATAGGGAGATCGCTACTGAGGTCGCTGTTGCGTCACAAAACTTGTGACTCAGCAGCGATATCGCTAGCGATCTCGCTATGTGAGACGGGGGCTTTACATAAAGTTGAACTCCCTGCACACAAACATTCCAAAATCCAGGTGTAGAAAACATAAATATACATACATCAAATGTCCAAGGATAGGGCAAAGGTACAAATCATGCCAGGTGCTGGTGGTTGTTAATATTTGCATATTTGTAACCTTTTTGTTTTCTAATTTTTCTAGGTTTCAAAACGGGACCACATGGAGAGTATTGATGTGGACCTACTGATCTCCAGCATCCAGGAGCGTGGCCCGTTGTGGGACAGCCGTGACCCCCGGCACATGGACCAGGTGGTGTCGAGGCGTTTGTGGGCAGAGGTGGCAAAGTCGCTGTGGGATGGCTTTGACAGTGCCTCAGCGAAGGACAAAGGCACTTTTAGTGAGTATTGCTGAGACGCTGTTATGACCCATCTTGCCAGGATAAACACAACCTTGTGTGATGCGATCAACGCCTAAACTTTGCATCGCAGACGGTTGTTTTATCCTTTTAAAATGCTAAATATGTAAACTTTTATTTTTTTTTTAAATTCACAGTTAAAAAGTTGAGGACCAGATGGCGATCCATGAAGGACCGTTTCAATAAGGGGCTCCGTACAGAGGAGGAGCAATCGCGGAGTGGTGCTGCTGCGGCTAAGTCGGTGCCATACAAGTACAGCAGGGCACTGCAGTTCTTAAGACCGGTCCTTAGCCGCCGACAGTAAGTATTTTGTCCACATACCATATTGCACAGCCACATTGTACATTGCCCAGCCACGTACATTGCGCATACACATAGTATATTGGCAGGCCACTATATCGCAGCCACATAGTACACATGCCACGTATCCACATAGTATATTTCCCAGGAACATAGTGTATTGCCCATCCATGCAGTCAGCGTAGCATATTGGCCATCCTTTTTCCCTAGTGGAATGGTATATAGCCCATAATTTATTTGGTTAAGCGTAAGTCCTTGTAGTCCATGACAGGTTACGTTCTGAGTTCAGTGTAGTTCTGATCGCAGGAATAATGATGACGTCTGGATCACATGATCCTAACGTCATGGCCATTCCTGCGATCAGATCAGATAAATCAGGGGTTTTTTTAAAAAATTTTTCTTGACCTTAAATTTTAGACTATTTTTGCGACATAGGCGGCATCTTGAAATTTTTTTTTGACCAAAAATTTTTTAAAACAATGACAGGGGTATTCATTGCCTTTGGCAGCGGAAATGAACAGTCATTTTCTGCCGTCGGTATGTCCATGATTGTTATCGTGAGCCCTAATGGTCAGCTGGCGATAACAATCAGCAATTTATAATAGGCCACACAGACTGAGAGACAGGGGATTGTAATGTATTGATGTGTCATGTAATGTAAATTTTTTTACAGGAGTTGGCGTATGTGATAGGTTATTAATTGAAGACTAATTTTTCCCTTATCTTTTCACAGGACACACAGCAGCACCCTCCAGCGAGTTCCCCCCTGTGAAGCGGAACTTCATGGATCGCCATCTGACCCGTCACAGCCCTCCCACAGCGACAGCAGGCTTGCACCACCATCATCTGGAGAACCGGCAGCCGGGCCATCAGGTTTTCCCCTGCCCGAGGCCTCTGGCGCACCTTCGTTCGGGAATTCCCGACAGCGCCAGCGGGCCTCGGACAGGCCAGCCATGCCCGAATTTATGCACTTGAGCACGGTTTTCCAGAACTGTTTCAAGGCGTTTAACGATAAAATGGACAGTCGTCTGGCCAGTATCGAAAAGCGCCTTGAAAATATGGAAGCCGAGCTCTCGAATCCGGCAAAACATTTTTTAAGTTCAATTGCAAAAGGCATGGTGGAAAACCTTACGCCGGAACTCCAGATTTCGGTGATGCAGGACTGCAACACTTCCTACGTGAGGGCTCTGCAGCAGGCTCGGGTCATGCAGTCAGCGACAATGCCCGTAGTGCCGTCGCTGGCTAGCATGACTCCGACTCCTGCTGCAGAGCCACTCCAGCCACCCCACCCTGGTCCAAGTGCCGAGAGACGCCACCACAGGCACCATACCACTGTGCCGCCCACTCCTGCTCCTGCCAGGCCCTCATCATCCCGTAGGAGTGTTTCTGGGGGAGATGCCGCAGGGGGAGGAAAAACAAAAAAACAAAAGAGGAGACACACAGAGGCACAAAGTGAGGTTCTGGCTGCTCCAGTACAGACACCAACATCTCGCCGTGGCTCTAGCCACAGCAGGAGCAGCCAGGGCCAACCAAGTAAAAAATACCAAAGGCTTGTGTTGCCTCCTCCCTCCCCTACAGATGAGCCGTTTTCCCCAGAATACCCTGCGGGGGGGTTGGACTTGCCTTCCAGCCTCCTTGACTATGGTTCCTCCTCCTCCTCCTCTTCCTGTCCCCGTCCCCGTTCAAAAACAAACACATACCATTCGCCGCTGGTAGCGGATGTTGATCCCCCCTAAGTTTATTTTCCCTTTTTTTCTGTTACCCCCCAATAAAAATTATTAGTTTGAATACAATATTTGTTCTTATTTTCAAGTACACTTCTCGGCAATTCACTCCGTGCGCCGTTTATTTGTGCTTCAAACACCTCATATATGCAATGACAGACAGTATTTTTGGATTTTTTACTTTTACATTTTTTTGGATGTCTCTCATTGCTGTATGAGGTGTTTCCAAACAGTAAAGTGTATGAGCTGTTTTCAAACACAAAGGGTATGTGTCCACGCTCAGGATTGCATCCGGATTTGGTCAGGATTTTAAATCAATATTTGTAGCCAAAACCAGGCGTGGGTGATAAATACAGAAGTGGAGCATATGTTTCTATTATACTTTTCCTCTAATTGTTCCACTCCTGGTTTTGGCTTACAAATACTGATGAAAAAACCTGAGCAAATCCGGATGCAATCCTGAACGTGGACACAAACGGTAAAGTTACCTTCACACTTAACAATGCTGCAGCAAAACAGACAACGATGCAATTCACTGCAGCATCGCTATTTGGTCGGTGGAGAGCTGTCTGTGTGACAGCTCTCCAGCAACCAACGATGCCGAGGTCCCCGGGTAACCATGGTAAACATCGGGTTGCTAAGCGCAGGGCGCACTTCCGATGTTTACCCTGGTTACCAGTGTTAAAGGAAAAAAAAAAAACATATACTCACAATCGCATCCCCCGGCGTCAGCTTCCCTGCACATGACTGAGTGACGTCCCTCACAGCAAAGCGGTCACATCAACGCTGTGCTGTGCATTCACTTTACGGCCGGCGCTCAGTCAGTGAAGGAAGCGGACGCCGGGGGACGCGAAGATGAGTATATGTATTTTTATTTTTAATTTTACATTTAACACTGGTAACCATGGTAAACATCGGGTTACTAAGCGCGGCCCTGCGCTTGGTAACCCGATGTTTACCCTGGTTACCATTGTAAAACATCGCTGGTATCGTTGTTTTTGCTGTCAAACACAACGATAAACGGCGATCTGACAAACAAATAAATATGTTATATGCTATGGCATAAATTTGTTCTTTGAAAAAGGGTAGAAAACTTAGAAAACTTTTTTATTAAACAACATTTTAAAAAGAAAGGGTTACAAATTTTTAGATAAGGCACATTACATTAGTGAACTATAGGTAGATGCCACATTTGACATAACCAAACCGACCAAAACGGATATTGCACATAATGTAGAATTAGTTTATTACCATATTATATTTTGAGCACAATCACAATACAGGGATTAATTGGTGTAGTTAAATCCAGAATAAAGTCCAACAGTAAAACATAAACACTACACCATTGTATCTTGCCATGACACACGGCCAACATCTGACACAAAATAGGCCGCAAAACGATCCCTCATCTGTGCAATTTCCACACTTGTCCTCAGAGGATGATCCTGGTAATCGGGCAATGGGTTGGCTATGGGTTCATCCAGTTCCACGTTCAGTCTCTCTTTGGTCAGAATATAATTGTGGAGAACCACACACGCCTTCACCACCTCATCCACTGTCTCAGTTTTCAGATTAATGGCGGATCCTAATATCCGCCATTTGGAGACAAGGATGCCAAAGGCGCACTCCACAGTCCTTCTGGCCCTGGACAGTCTGTAATTGAAAACCCTTTTGGTGTGGTCCAAGCCCCGACTGGAGTAGGGTTTCAATAGGTTGGCAGACATTTGGAATGCCTCATCCCCAACCACAACAAATGGCATCGCAGGGCCTTCGGTGTGGGGAAGAGGTCGTGGCTGTGGGATATTAAAATTGTTCCCATATAATTTTTGGCCCATATCCGACTCTTTAAATGTGCGCGAGTCATTTGCACGGCCAAACGCACCAATGTCCACTGCGAGAAAACGGCAGTCCGCACCGGCAATTGCCATTAGCACAGTGGAAAAGTATTTTTTATAGTTGTAGAAAAGGGATCCACTTTTCCCTGGCTTGGTAATCCGAATGTGCTTGCCATCCACCGCGCCAATACAGTTTGGAAACGAACACACTTGGTCAAATTTCTGTGCGTTGTACTCCCAGATTTCGCTTGTAGGGACGGGTAAAAATTCCTCCCGGAGATTATCCCACAAAGCGCGGCATGTCTCAGCAATAATTCCGGAGAGAGTGGAGACTCCAATCCGGAACTGAAATTGAAGGGATCTCAAGGTCTCTCCGGTAGCCAGGAAACTGCCAAGAAGAGAAAGAAATTACATTAAAGTACATTGTAATTTATAAAAGTACATTGACCATACCAAACCCAAAAAAAATAAAAAATTAAAAAAATAAAAGGGAAGAACATATCACAGTCATTCAAACAGCTACATACCGTAGAGTCACCAGAAGCCGCTCCTCTGCGGAAATAGCTCTCCGGAGCTGCGTGTCCTGCCTGCTAATGTCTCCTTCCACCCGACGAAGAAGATAGCGGAAGCTGTCCTGAGACATCCTGGTATATTCGTAATATTTCTCCAGGTTGTCATTCAGTTCGCCAAACAAGCTATGGTATGCTCCACGGCTCTCCCGGACTTCCACAATAGGGTGTATCCAAAAGCGGCGACGACTCCATCTCCGTTTTTCCCTTTCCCTTTGATGAGAACAGGCGACAGCATAGGCATGAGCCAAGGCAAATTCCATCTCCATATCCATGTAGATACTGTCCATGGGACGCTCCATCATGAATACCAGCAAAATGGGAGGAATTCATGTCTGCCAGGGTATATATAGACAATTACATAAACACCAACCCTCTTCTAGCCATTGGTGGTCCTTATCTATTGTGTAGAAATTTTTTTTTTGGGGTGGGGAAAGAAGAATGACTCAGTGCCCAAAAAACGCATGCGGCGCAAAACGCTGCATTTTTTGTTACAAACGCAACTGCGTTTTCAAAAACGCAGCGTTTTTGCGCCGCATGCGTTGTACGCATGCGGCGCAAAACGCAGCGTTGTGCATGCGTTTGACTGCGTTTTTGTTTGCGTTGTGCGTTGCGGCGACGACGCTGCTGCGCACAACGCAAATGTGAACGTAGCCTAACCGCAGCAGAAACTAGCAAAATGCAGAATTCCATGATAAGAAAAGGTTTACATCAGGAAAAATGAGCAAACATGTAAGAAGTATTTGTGAAAAAAAGCATAGTAACTCAATGGTTTATTAGATCGGGGTCTAATGCAGCATAAATATCTAAATCCCATCCACATGCTGATGAAAAAATGCACAGTTAAAAAAAATGATGTGCAGTGCAGCAGTGGCGTACCTACCATGTAGGCAGGGGACACCACTGCCCCCAGGCTGTCAGAGGGCCTGCCATCAAGGGGTGTAATGCGCTCATGAGCAGTGGGCCCCCTGGATCTACCATGCTCTGGTAGGTGCCTGTCAGCTAATGGAGCATGGTAAGGATAAATTAATACTCACCGCCTGCTGCTTCGCTGCTTTCCTCACTCTGCTTTGATGCAGATCCTGAGACGTGAGCGATTACATGATTGCATTCATCATTCCAGGTCCTGTATCAAAGCAAAGGAACACAGCGAGAGGCAGCAGATGGTGAATATTACTTAAACCATTGCCATGCTCCAGTAGGTGACAGGCACCTACCGGAGCATGGTGCACCCTCTTCCCAGCACTAATTCAGTATTGGAACTTCATTTCAGGCTGCTGGCAGGGGGCATGTCTAAAGGGGTAGGGCATTGCGGAGGAAGGGGGGGCCAAGGCCCCTTCAAAACTTTGCTATGGGGCCAGGGCCAAGCTACTTTTGTCCCTGCATGTGAATGTATGCTGCCATTATGCAAAGAAGATTCCAGCCTTTCAGACAAGGGGCTAAAATCCTGCACTAAAACCTGCACCTACCGAATTTTTCCGACTATAAGACGCACTTTTTCCCCAAAAAAATTGTGAGGAAAATGGGGGGTGCGTCTTATATTTGGAATGCAGATTTACCGGTATTGTGGCGGCGACAGAGGTGCGGGGATGATGTGGCGCGGTGAGCTGTATGGCGTGAGCAGGGTCCCGTCCACATTTGAGGTGAATCCGCGGCCCGGTATTGATGGAGAGCAGCAGAGCAGGGTGAGTTACGGTATTTTCCGGTGGCGGCGGCCATCTTGCTGAGGCCGCGCGTGCGCAGATTCACTACTCTGCGTCCCAGGGCTTCAGGAAAATGGCCGCGGGAGGCCGCGCGTGCGCAGATGGAGATCGCGGCGGCCATTTTCCTGAAGCCGAGTTCGCAGATTGAGATCTCGGCTTCAGGAAAATGGCCGCCGCGATCTCCATCTGCGCACGCGCGGCCTCCCGCGGCCATTTTCCTGAAGCCCTGGGACGCAGAGTAGTGAATCTGCGCACCCGCGGCCTCAGCAAGATGGCCGCCGCCACCGGAAAAATCCTTAACTCACCCAGCTCTGCTGCTCTCCATCAATACCGGGCCGCGGATTCACCTCAAATATGGACGGGACCCTGCTCACGCCATACAGCTCACCACGCCACATCATCCCCGCACCTCTGTCGCCGCCACAATGCCGGTAAGCCTGCCGCCACCAGGAAAACCGTGAGTCACCCAGCTCTGCTGCTCTCCTTCACTACTGCTGTGGCGTCACCTCAAATGTGGAAGGGACCCTGGCCGCCGCCACCTGAGGAAGTGACCGCACATCTGCCGCCGCCACAGCAACCTCCCCATGGACACCAGGCCATGGCGTCGCCCACCTAAGCAGGATGGGACCCTGCTCAGGTGCACGCCGTTCCGCCCACCGCACCTCAGCATCACCTCACCTCTGCCACCACCATGCCTCCTGTGACCCTGCTCTGCCGCTGCCTGCCCTCAGGTAAGAGATCTTAAATTCGGACAATAAGACGGACCCCCATCTTAGAAAAAATCTTTTTTTCTGCAATTTTCACCCCAAATTTGGGGTGCGTCTTATAGTACGGTGCGTCTTATAGTCCGAAAAATACGGTAAATTCATAGAGCTAAATAGAGATTTTGGTGTAGAATTATCTACACCAGAATAGCTGTAGATCTACAGTTGTGAACAATCCACAGAGGTTAGGAGACATGTTAATGAATCATAGAAAATTAGAGTTGGAAGGGACCTCCTGGGTCATCTGGTCCAACCCCCTGCTCAATGCAGGATTCACTAAATCATCCCAGACAGATGACTGTCCAGCCTCTGAAGACTTCAATTGAAGGAGAATTCACCACCTCTTGTGGCAGCCTGTTCCACTCATTGATCACCCTTACTGTCAAAAAGTTTTTTCTAATATCTAATCTGTGTCTCCTCCCATTCAGTTTCATCCCATTGCTTCTAGTCTTTCCTTGTGCAAATGAGAATAAAGATGATCCTTATACAATATGACATCCCTTGAGATATCTGTTGACAGCTATTAAGTCTCCTCTCAGTCTTATTTTTTGCAAGCTAAACATTCCTAAATCCTGTAAACGTTCCTCATAGGACATGGTTTGCAGACCAGTCACCATTCTGGTCGCTCTTCTCTGAACTTGCTTCAGTTTGTTGATGTCTTTTTTAAAATGTGATGCCCAAAACTGCACACAATATTCCAGATGAGATCTGACCAAAGAGGAGTAGAATCCTTAAGGTCCATTCACATTCACTAAGTAGTCGCAGCAGACAATCTGCAGCTAATTTATAGCAGAAAATTCTACACTAAAATTAACATCTAGTGATGCGGGTTTGATGCGACAACCTTGTCCTCTGGCTGTGATTGACAATAGCTGGATACCTGCAAATCATGGTTGGTGGGCAAGGTTACCTCTCTGCTTATGAACATGGCAGAACACTGCATCTTAAAGGCAGGACTTCTACTTTGAAGCTGAGCAGAGAATTAGACTGCAACCAAACAAGTGAGGCATAGTTGGAATCAGTAGGCCTCATCCTACATTATACTATCCTCAAAGTTTCCCTTTAAGGCAAAAAAATCACATAGTATTCTATATCAGCACTTTGTAATATATAATTTTTCACATTTGTGCAACATAAACTTTGCAATAATTCTGCATAATGGAAATGTTAAATGCTTACCAGAGTCATGCAGATGGAACTGCTGCTGGATGCCATCAATATAGATCCCCTTGAGCTCCTGAGGAATAACAAGTTGATCAAGGGTTTGGGGCAACCTTGGAATATTGCCAAGTTGCCTTGATAATCTTATTGCTCTCTTCAATGATGCCTTCTTTTGGAGAAGTGCTAAAACATTAGAATGGGCTCCTGAAATGACTTCTGTGAGAATCTGTTGTGGCGTCTCCTGTGTTGTCCTTGCCCTGGTGACCGCCTCATTGACAAGTCGGATTGCTTCAGGTCTTGCTGCTTGTGCTGCGTGGTTGTGGGGATTGGTTACTTTTACCACTTCACCAGATGCTTCATTGGTCCAAACACATCCCTTGCAAGTCGACCGTTTTTCACACACCCAGATGGAATGGATATTGTCAGCCGTTCGTTTGGAAAATACGTAAATGCGATTCTCTTAGACCAACTTCTTCTCATGTTTGGATAGAACTGAATTCATACTTGTGAAGTGCTGTGGAAGCTGACTGATTTTTTTGTGCTACTACACCTCTCTCTTTGCAAAGATTTTAGACACTGCTATATTCTGATGTAAAGATGGAATAAGAGCTAGTCTAATGTAACTTGCAGGACACCTGACATGAAAATTGTTACATCTGCAACAAAACTTGCAAACAAGCAGGTCAGTGCTGGGTCAGATAAAAGTTCACAAAATGTTTTGATTTTAGAGTGGTTTACATTCCCCACCTAAATCAGGCCTCATTCACACTACATTTTTTTAATCCACTTAATTTTTTCGAGTTATGTTTTTGTAACACAAAAACGTTTTGGAAAAATTTTGGAAAATGTCTTGCAGGCAAAATGCTCTGACACTATAATGCAATCAGTTGTGAGGTTTACAGATGGAAAGTTGATTTATCATGTCACAAAAGTGCAGCACTCTGTACAGTACTTTTGTGGCATGTGGATTGACGGAACCACAAGGACAAACTGGCGAAAAGTCCAAACATAAAATTTTGGAAGCAAAACAGGGTACAAACATCCAGGGGCGAACTGCCAGGGGCGAAACATCCGGGGGCCAAATGTTGGGGAAGCATTGATGATGGACGGGAATTCATGAACAACAAGGGTACAAACATCCGGGGGTGAACTGCCGGGTGTGAAACATCCAGGGGCGAACTGCCTGGGGCAAAATATCCAGGGGCCAAATGCTGGGGATGAAATGTGGGGAGGCAAAATGTACCCAGGGGTGAACTGCTGAAGGTGAACTGCTGGGGGAGAAATTTTTGCGGGGGTGAAACATTCTGGGGGCCAAATGCTGGGGATGAACTGCTGGGGGCGAACTGCTGGGGGGGTGAAACATCCAAGTCCCTTTATATTTTATTCTCGGCTCTGAGCTGCCTTGGCATTTAGGAGATGTTCATTTGTGATAGGTATTATGGACGTAATCCTGTCCTGCACACCCACAATGTGCTATATAACACTTGCGGGGTGGGCTCCTGTTCCTATGTCTCTTTGGTAATATGCAGCAGGCCCCTGGGATGTCTACTATATAAAAGTTTGAGCAGAGAGAATCCCATGGAAGACTGTGGCACCTCCCTTATGGTGAATATTAGATAAGGCAACAACATATCCCAGTCACTTCCATCTATTAAATCTTTCTACTAGACCATCGGTCTGTGGGTGGTAGAGTGACGTGTGCAACTGTTTGATCTAGAGCAGCTTACACAATTCTTAAGTCACCTTGGACATAAAAGGTATCCCTAAGTCCATAAGGATCTCCTGTGGCAGCCCAAGGTGGCAGATCATGGCAAACAGCTCCTGGGAAATGCATTTAGCCAAAACCTACGTTGAAAAGGAAACGCTCCCGGGTAACGAATTGCATAATCCACTACAACCAAAATGTGTTGACGGCCTCGGGCTGATTTCACTATTGGCCCTAACAAATCCATAGCAATCCGCTCAAAAGGTACCTCTAGAACAGGTAGAGGGAAGTTTACTGTGGGTGCGGTCAGCTGACATTCCGGGCCCGTCTCACAAAACCTCAACCTCAGTATAAATCCTGGGCCAAAAGAACCACTGCAGAATACACCCTGCCTTCTTTCTTAGCTCCCAGATGACCTCCCTGTATGTGTTTGTAGGCAATCTCAAGCACCTCCTGGCAGTATGATTGGGGCACTATCAGCTGTTCTATTATTTCATCATGGATTTTGTGAAGCTGGCATAACAACTCTTGACTAGGGTTGAGCGAAACGGATCGTTCATTTTCATAAGTCGCCGACTTTTGGCAAAGTCGGCGTCTCACGAAACCGAGCCGATCCCTGTGTGGGGTCTGCCATGCGGTACGCGACTTTCGCGCCAAAGTCTCGTTTCAATGACGCTAAAAGCGCCATTTCTCAGCCAATCAAGGTGGACGCAGAGTGTGGGCAGCGTGATGACATAGATCTCAGTCCCCACCATCTTAGAGAAGGGCATTGCAGTGATTGGTTTGCTTTCTGCGGCGTCACAGGGGCTATAAAGGGGCATTCCCGCCGACCGCCATCTTACTGCTGCTGATCTGAGTGTAGGGAGAGGTTGCTGCAGCTTCTTCGGAAGCAGGGATAGTGATAGGCAGGGTACATAAAGCCACAAACCACTTGTGCTGTAGCGATTTCCACTGTCCAATACCACCTTTTGTTTGCAGGACAGTGGAAGCTACATTTTTTTTTCCTCAGCGCTGTAGCTCATTGGGCTGCCCTAGAAGGCTCCCTGATAGCTGCGTTGCTTTGTGTGTACGCCGCTGTGTAAACCAACTGCTTTTTTTAAAGCACAAATCCTGTTTTTCCTTCCTTTCTGCACAGCTATCTTGTGTGTTTGTCCACACTTTTGTGTGCAGCAGTCCTTTTCAGCTGCCTGCCATACTTTTCTGAGATAACTGCAGGGAGATAAATATTGTCAAGTCTGACTCCGTGCCATTGCTGTGTGTGGCATCTCTCTCTCATTGTGTGGCACCGAAAAGACTGTGTAATACTTGTCCTTTTTTTTTTTTTTTTTCTAAATTCTCCCTTTTCCAAAAAAAAAAATTAGTGGGAGATAAATATTGTCAAGTCTGCCTCCGTGCCATTGCTGTGTGTGGCATCTCTCTCTCATTGTGTGGCACTGAAAACACTGTGTAATACTTGGCCTTTTTTTTTTTTTTTTTTTCTAAATTCTCCCTTTTCCAAAAAAAAAAATTAGTGGGAGATAAATATTGTCAAGTCTGACTCCGTGCCATTGCTGTGTGTGGCATCTCTCTCTCATTGTGTGGCACTGAAAACACTGTGTAATACTTTCCTTTTTTTTTTTTTTCCTAAATTCTCCCTTTTCCAAAAAAAAAATTAGTGGGAGATAAATATTGTCAAGTCTGCCTCTGTGCCATTGCTGTGTGTGGCATCTCTCTCTCATTGTGTGGCACTGAAAACACTGTGTAATACTTGTCCTTTTTTTTTTTTTTCCTAAATTCTCCCTTTTCCAAAAAAAAAATTAGTGGGAGATAAATATTGTCAAGTCTGACTCCGTGCCATTGCTGTGTGTGGCATCTCTCTCTCATTGTGTGGCACCGAAAACACTGTGTAATACTTGTCCTTTTTTTTTTTTTCCTAAATTCTCCCTTTTCCAAAAAAAAAATTAGTGGGAGATAAATATTGTCAAGTCTGACTCCGTGCCATTGCTGTGTGTGGCATCTCTCTCTCATTGTGTGGCACCGAAAACACTGTGTAATACTTGTCCTTTTTTTTTTTTTTTTTCTAAATTCTACCTTTTCCAAAAAAAAATTAGTGGGAGATAAATATTGTCAAGTGTGCCTCCGTGCCATTGCTGTGTGTGGCATCTCTCTCTCATTGTGTGGCACCGAAAACACTGTGTAATACTTATCCTTTTTTTTTTTTTTTTTTCTAAATTCTCCCTTTTCCAAAAAAAAATTAGTGGGAGCTAAATATTGTCAAGTGTGCCTCCGTGCCATTGCTGTGTGTGGCATCTCTCTCTCATTGTGTGGCACCGAAAACACTGTGTAATACTTGGCCTTTTTTTTTTTTCTAAATTCTCCCTTTTCCAAAAAAAAAATTAGTGGGAGATAAATATTGTCAAGTCTGCCTCCGTGCCATTGCTGTGTGTGGCATCTCTCTCTCATTGTGTGGCACCGAAAACACTGTGTAATACTTGGCCCTTTTTTTTTTTTTTCCTAAATTCTCCCTTTTCCAAAAAAAAATTAGTGGGAGATAAATATTGTCAAGTCTGACTCCGTGCCATTGCTGTGTGTGGCATCTCTCTCTCATTGTGTGGCACCGAAAACACTGTGTAATACTTGGCCTTTTTTTGGGGGGGGTAAATTCTCCCAGAAAAAAAAAAAAAAAATAGTGGGAGATTAAGATTGGCATTTCTGCTTGAGTGCTGGGCCTGTGTGTGCCATCTGTCTCAAATTATTGAGCCACAGAAAACCTAGTGTGTAACATTGGGCCTGATTTTCCTTTGAGTGTCAGGCACCTATAAAGGTATATATAAATCCTACAGAAGTTTGAGTTCACCTTATAAGTTGTTTTACAGTAACAAATAGTGTTACTTTGGTTACGTTTTGCAAGCAATGAGGAAGTCTAGTGGAAGAGGTCGTGGCCGTGGGCGGTCATTGTCAGCTGGTAATGATGGTAGTGGTGGTGGAGCATCAGGTGGTCGTGGAAAAAGCAGTACAGCACCTAAGTCTCGAGTTGTTGAGCCAGGTTCCTTGTCTGGCTACACAAGGCCTTGAACGCTCTCTTTTCTGGGAGTAGGAAAACCACTTTTGAAGCCGGAGCAGCAGGAACAAGTATTGGCTTTCATTGCTGACTCTGCCTCTAGCTCTTTCGCCTCCTCCTCGGAAAGTGCCAAATGTCAGAGCAGTGCATCGTCAGTGGATGCTCCCGGTCAGGGACAAGTCGCTTCCTTGTCTTCTTCACCCAGAACAACAGAGAAGGATGCGTCAGGAGACACAACGGGTTACTCCATGGAGCTCTTTACACATACCGTTCCTGGGTTAGACAGTGAAACAGTTAACAGGCCATGTCCATTAGAAGTTGAATCGGACATGGAGTGCACAGATGCACAGCCACAGCCAGATTACTATGCTGTTCCTTTGACTCAGACCAGAACAGTGCCCTCGCAGTGTACTGAGGCAGAATCAAACCCAGCGGAGACTATGGTGCCCCGTCACGGACGCTATACCACCGGCTTACACGGTGACACAGACGAAATCGCAAACGACATAGAAGAGGAGGTCATAGATGACCCAGTTGTGGACCCCGATTGGCAGCCATTGGGGGAACAGGGTGCAGGCGGCAGTAGTTCTGAAGCGGAGGAGGAGGAGCCGCAGCAGGCATCAACATCACAACAGGTTCCATCTACCGGGCCCGTATCTGGCCAAACATGCGTGGCAAAACCAAAACCAGTTGGAGGACAGCATGGCCATCCGGTTAAAGAAGCTCAGTCTGCAATGCCTGAAAAGGTATCCGATAGTAGAAAGAGTGCAGTCTGGCATTTTTTTAAACAACATCCAAATGATCAGCGCAAAGTCATCTGTCAAAAATGTTCAACAACCTTAAGCAGAGGTCAGAATCTTAAAAGTCTAAATACAAGTTGCATGCATAGACATTTATCCACCATGCATTTGCAAGCCTGGACTAACTACCAAACGTCCCTAAAGGTTGCAGCACCCTTGCCCAATGAAGCTAGTCAGCAACGCTACATCCCTTCCCTCCCTGTAAGCCGACCATTTCCCACACCACCTGCAGTATCTGTGCAGCTTTCGTCGCCAGGCCAAAGCAGTCAGGGAATCACCAGGTTAGTAGTAGGAAACACTGCATGTAGGGCCCCGGCAAGAATACCATCTCCAACCCTCTCTCAGTCACCCATGTCCACCGGCACCACCGCTAGTTCCACGATCTCCAGCTCTCCAGTCCAGCTCACCCTACATGAGACTCTTGTTAGGAAAAGGAAGTACTCATCCTCGCATCCGCGTACACAGGGTTTGAACGCCCACATTGCTAGACTAATCTCATTAGAGATGATGCCCTACCGGTTAGTTGAAAGCGAAGCTTTCAAAGCGCTGATGGACTACGCTGTACCACGCTACGAGCTACCCAGTCGGCACTTCTTTTCTAGAAAAGCCATCCCAGCCCTTCAACAGCATGTTAAAGACCGCATCGTCCATGCACTCAGGCAGTCTGTGACTACAAAGGTGCACCTGACAACAGATGCATGGACCAGTAGGCATGGCCAGGGACGTTACGTGTCCATCACGGCACACTGGGTGAATGTGGTGGATGCAGGGTCCACAGGGGACAGCAATATTGGGACAGTTTTGCCTAGTCCACGGGCAAGGAAAGAGTTGGCTGTAGGCGTTCGCCCCCCCTCCTCCTCTTCCTCATGCAAAAGCGAGAGCTCGTCCACACACCCCAGTCGCACATCCACTCCATCCGCAGCTGCCACTGTTGCACACCAAGTGTGCCATTATGGGACAGCTAGTGGCAAGCGTCAGCAGGCTGTATTGGCAATGAAGTGTTTGGGCGACAACAGACACACCGCGGAAGTTCTGTCCGAGTTCTTGCAGAATGAAACTCAGTCATGGCTGGGCACTGTACATCTTGAGGCAGGCAAGGTTGTGAGTGATAACGGAAGGAATTTCATGGCTGCCATAGCCCTTTCCCAACTGAAACACATTCCTTGCCTGGCTCACACCTTAAACCTGGTGGTGCAGTGCTTCCTGAAAAGTTATCCGGGGTTACCCGACCTGCTCCTCAAAGTGCGCAGACTTTGCTCGCATATCCGCCGTTCGCCCGTACACTCCAGCCGTATGCAGAATTATCAGCGGTCTTTGAACCTTCCCCAGCATCGCCTAATCATCGACATTTCAACAAGGTGGAACTCCACACTGCACATGCTTCAGAGACTGTGCGAACAGAGGCGTGCTGTTATGTTTTTGTGGGAGGATACACATACACAGGCAGGCAGTTGGATGGCAGACATGGAGTTGTCAGGTGTGCAGTGGTCGAAGCTACAAGACCTGTGCCAAGTCCTTCAGTGTTTTGAGGAATGCACACGGCTGGTTAGTGCAGACAACGCCATAATAAGCATGAGCATCCCCCTAATGCGTCTGCTGATGCAAAGTTTGACGCACATAAAGGAGCAGGCGTCTGCAACCTTGGAAGAGGAAAGCCTTGATGACAGTCAGCCATTGTCTGGTCAGGGCCGTGTAGAGGACGCGGTAGCGGGCAAAGAGGAGGAGGAGGACGAGGAGGATGATGGGGATGAGTACTTTTTTAATGAGGAAGCTTCTCCTGGGCCAACAGAAATTAGTGGCGTTGCAAGGCCGGGTTCTGTTTTTTTAAGGGAGACAAGTGACGTAGATTTGCCTGTAACTGCCCCTCAAACCAGCACAACCGCAGATTTGCCAACAGGAACTTTGGCCCACATGGCGGATTATGCCTTATGTATCCTCAAAAAGGACCCACGCATTATTAAAATGATGAGCGATGACGATTACTGGTTGGCCTGCATCCTTGACCCTCGCTATAAAGGCAAATTGCAAAATATTATGCCACATGAGAACCTCGAACAAATCTTAGCAACCAAACAAGCTACTCTTGTAGACCGTTTGATTCAGGCATTCCCAGAACACAGCGCCGGTGATGGTTCTCACACAAGCTGCAGGGGGCTACATGGCAGAGGTGTTAGGGGTGCACAGATCAGAAGTGGCGTTGGACAGAGGGGTTTTCTGACCAGGTTGTGGAGTGATTTCGCAATGACCGCAGACAGGACAGGTACTGCAACATCTATTCAAAGTGACAGGAGACTACATTTGTCCAGTATGGTTACTAACTATTTTTCTTCCCTTATCGATGTTCTCCCTCAACCGTCATTCCCATTTGATTACTGGGCATCAAAATTAGACACCTGGCCTGAATTGGCAGAATATGCGTTGCAGGAGCTTGCTTGCCCAGCAGCTAGTGTGCTATCAGAAAGAGTATTCAGTGCTGCTGGTTCAATATTAACCGAAAAAAGGACTCGTCTGGCTACCCAAAATGTGGATGATCTCACCTTCATTAAAATGAACCACTCCTGGATTTCAAATTATTTTGCCCCACCTTTCCCGGCTGACACCTAGCTTTCCTATAAAAAGGTCTTGCTTGTGGACTGGTCTTACTGAGTGTTCCAATCTGTTAATTTGCAGCAGCTGTTTGTCCAGCATACGACATGTTTACACCTCCCCCAATGGGAAAAATACCCCCACGGGGCCGTTGTCTCGCCACTTGGCGCAAGCACCCGTTACAGTGCTGATTGTCTGAAGAGGCGGGTGTGCCCGCTTTTGGTCGACGACATTGCCACTGGGTCCCTCATAGTACAATGTAGTGTCTCTGGCGGTGGTGGTGCGCACCCAACGTCAGACATGCCGTTGTAACATGAGGGGCCCTGGGGCGGTACCGCCGGCCACAAGAGAGTTCCCCCCCCAACTCAAACTGTGCTGTACCACGTGCAAAATTATCTCGCACAGCTCCACCAATGTGTAGTCTATGCACTGACATCATTCAATGCCTGGCACTGACAAAAAATACCAATTTGTTTGCATCTATGATGCTAGTTAAAGTAGTCTGGGTCAGTGTCCTATATTGACACCAGTAAATACTAATTTACTGCCAAATTACTTTGTCATAAACTCTGCAGATGAGCCCACCCCTGTACCTAAGCATGCCACCCTTTTTTACTTATAGTTGTTTTGTGAGACATTAACATCTATTTGTTTTTTTGGAGTACTAACTGTGTCAGACACTCCTTGCAATACTCCTCCACTGACCACAATGCTGCCTGCCCGTGTATCCATGTAACCGATATAAAACTGCCATGAGCCTATTGTTTGTTATTTTAGGCCTTTGTGAGCCTGTCTGCGGCCCCTACTTGCAATATTCCTCCACTGACCACAATGCTGCCTGCAGTGCCTGCCTGTGTATCCATGTAACCGATGTAAAACTGCCATGACTGCCTACTGTTTGTTATTTTAGGCCTTTGTGAGCCTGTCTGCGGCCCCTACTTGCAATATTCCTCCACTGACCACAATGCTGCCTGCAGTGCCTGCCTGTGTATCCATGTAACCGATGTAAAACTGCCATGACTGCCTACTGTTTGTTATTTTAGGCCTTTGTGAGCCTGTCTGTGGCCCCTACTTGCAATACTCCTCCACTGACCACAATGCTGCCTGGAGTGCCTGCCTGTGTATCCATGTAACCGATGTAAAACTGCCATGACTGCCTACTGTTTGTTATTTTAGGCCTTTGTGAGCCTGTCTGCGGCCCCTACTTGCAATACTCCTCCACTGACCACAATGCTGCCTGGAGTGCCTGCCTGTGTATCCATGTAACCGATGTAAAACTGCCATGACTGCCTACTGTTTGTTATTTTAGGCCTTTGTGAGCCTGTCTGCGGCCCCTACTTGCAATACTCCTCCACTGACCACAATGCTACCTGCCCGTGTATCCATGTAACCGATATAAAACTGCCATGAGCCTATTGTTTGTTATTTTAGGCCTTTGTGAGCCTGTCTGCGGCCCCTACTTGCAATACTCCTCCACTGACCACAATGCTGCCTGGAGTGCCTGCCCGTGTATCCATGTAACCGATGTAAAACTGCCATGACTGCCTACTGTTTGTTATTTTAGGCCTTTGTGAGCCTGTCTGCGGCCCCTACTTGCAATACTCCTCCACTGACCACAATGCTGCCTGGAGTGCCTGCCTGTGTATCCATGTAACCAATGTAAAACTGCCATGACTGCCTACTGTTTGTTATTTTAGGCCTTTGTGAGCCTGTCTGCGGCCCCTACTTGCAATACTCCTCCACTGACCACAATGCTGCCTGGAGTGCCTGCCTGTGTATCCATGTAACCGATGTAAAACTGCCATGACTGCCTACTGTTTGTTATTTTAGGCCTTTGTGAGCCTGTCTGCGGCCCCTACTTGCAATACTCCTCCACTGACCACAATGCTGCCTGCCCGTGTATCCATGTAACCGATATAAAACTGCCATGAGCCTATTGTTTGTTATTTTTGGCCTTTGTGAGCCTGTCTGCGGCCCCTACTTGCAATACTCCTCCACTGACCACAATGCTGCCTGGAGTGCCTGCCTGTGTATCCTTGTAACCGATGTAAAACTGCCATGACTACCTACTGTTTGTTATTTTAGGCCTTTGTGAGCCTGTCTGCGGCCCCTACTTGCAATACTCCTCCACTGACCACAATGCTGCCTGCAGTGCCTGCCTGTGTATCCATGTAACCGATGTAAAACTGCCATGACTGCCTACTGTTTGTTATTTTAGGCCTTTGTGAGCCTGTCTGCGGCCCCTACTTGCAATACTCCTCCACTGACCACAATGCTGCCTGCCCGTGTATCCATGTAACCGATATAAAACTGCCATGAGCCTATTGTTTGTTATTTTAGGCCTTTGTGAGCCTGTCTGCGGCCCCTACTTGCAATACTCCTCCACTGACCAAACCAATGCTGCCCGTGTACCCCTGGAACCTATTTAAAAGTTCATAGAGCCTAGTTATATATTTTATTTACTATTAATAAGGCCATGATGGACTACGCTGTACCACGCTACAAGCTAACCAGTCGACACTTCTTTTGCGAGAAAAGCCATCCCAACCCTCCACCAGCATGTAGAAGACCGCATTGACCATGCACTCTGGCAATCTGTGAGTACAAAGGTGCACCTGACAACAGACGCATGGACCTGTAGGCATGGCCACGGAAGATTACGTGTCCATTACGGCGCAATGGGTTAATGTGTTGGATGCATGGTCCACAGGGGACAGCCTACTAAGTCTGTCTGCAGTCCCTAATTCAAATTGTCCTCCACTGTCTAAATCGGAGCTTCCACCTTCTGGCTTTCGGCCTATAGTATCAGATATGAAACTGCATTTGGCCTTCAACTTTGGTTACGGCCTACTAATGGTGTCTGCCCCTGCCTGGTGTTTGCCCTCAACTGAATAAAGCTGAGCTTCAACTTTCTGGCTCTCATTAAGTGCTGTTATTTTAAAAATTGGTGGTTAGGGCCTACTAACGGTGTCTGCCCCTCCCTGGTGTTTTTCCTCAACTGAATAAAGCTGAGCTTCAACCTTCTGGCTTTCGGCCTATAGTATCAGATATGAAACTGCATTTGGCCTTCAACTTTGGTTACGGCCTACTAACGGTGTCTGCCCCTCCCTGGTGTTTGCCCTCAACTGAATAAAGCTGAGCTTCAACCTTCTGGCTCTCATTAAGTGCTGTTATTTTAAAAATTGGTGGTTAGGGCCTACTAACGGTGTCTGCCCCTCCCTGGTGTTTTTCCTCAACTAAATAAAGCTGAGCTTCAACCTTCTGGCTTTCGGCCTATAGTATCAGATATGAAACTGCATTTGGCCTTCAACTTTGGTTACGGCCTACTAACGGTGTCTGCCCCTCCCTGGTGTTTGCCCTCAACTGAATAAAGCTGAGCTTCAACCTTCTGGCTCTCATTAAGTGCTGTTATTTTAAAAATTGGTGGTTAGGGCCTACTAACGGTGTCTGCCCCTCCCTGGTGTTTTTCCTCAACTGAATAAAGCTGAGCTTCAACCTTCTGGCTTTCGGCCTATAGTATCAGATATGAAACTGCATTTGGCCTTCAACTTTGGTTACGGCCTACTAACGGTGTCTGCCCCTCCCTGGTGTTTGCCCTCAACTGAATAAAGCTGAGCTTCAACCTTCTGGCTCTCATTAAGTGCTGTTATTTTAAAAATTGGTGGTTAGGGCCTACTAACGGTGTCTGCCCCTCCCTGGTGTTTTTCCTCAACTGAATAAAGCTGAGCTTCAACCTTCTGGCTCTCATTAAGTGCTGTTATTTTAAAAATTGGTGGTTAGGGCCTACTAACGGTGTCTGCCCCTCCCTGGTGTTTTTCCTCAACTGAATAAAGCTGAGCTTCAACCTTCTGGCTCTCATTAAGTGCTGTTATTTTAAAAATTGGTGGTTAGGGCCTACTAACGGTGTCTGCCCCTCCCTGGTGTTTTTCCTCAACTGAATAAAGCTGAGCTTCAACCTTCTGGCTCTCATTAAGTGCTGTTATTTTAAAAATTGGTGGTTAGGGCCTACTAACGGTGTCTGCCCCTCCCTGGTGTTTTTCCTCAACTGAATAAAGCTGAGCTTCAACCTTCTGGCTTTCGGCCTATAGTATCAGATATTAAACTGCATTTGGCCTACTAGTGTGGTTGGGCCCTTAAAACAGTGTCTGCTGCTCCTGGGTTTGCTACTCCACTGAACAAAGCAATGCCGCCTGTTTAGTCCTGTCCTGTTACCAATTTTGAACTGCATTTAGCCTACTTTATTCTTTGGCCCTATATCTGTTTCCTCGTCATCCTGCCCATTGCCCAGCCACTGCTAGATGAGTCTGCTGGTACATTGACCTAGACCACTACATTCCCCTTGCACTCTACACAGCCAGAATCTGACCCTGCTGAAAGTAAGTTTCCCCTTCCCGCATGTTATACCACCTTACACAGGGACAAAGAGGAAGGTGCAGATGAAAGTGCAGGTTCCTTCATCAGGTGGGGGGGGCATACTCGTTGGCGACGTCACTGGCACAGGGCCCCTCAGAGTACGCAAAAGTGTCGCTGCTGGTGGGAGGCGCCCCCGCCGTGCAAACACACCGCTGTACTTTGAGGGGCCCTGTGCCAGTGCCAATGCGAACAAGTGTGCCCCCCTGCTTGCTCAGGATCACAGCACTTGCAACGTTGAAATACTTTCCTCTCCCTGCTCCACCGCCGTGACGTAGTCCACGATTCCTGGGCCCACTAAAACCTTGAACCAGCCCTACCCCCCACAAATTTGCCAAATGACCCCCAAGTTCCATTGAACAACTATTATTATAAAGTTAATTAAGATTGACAAGCTTCAGAAACAAGAATGGATGTTTTTGGCATTAAAATGGGCACTGTAGGTGTTTTCCTGGCCTCCACTCACTGCCGACTATGCTTCCCCATTGACTTGCATTGGGTTTCGTGTTTCGGTCGATCCCCGACTTTTAGCGATAATCGGCCGACTGCACTCGACTCGACTCTGGACAAAGTCGGGTTTCACAAAACCCGACTCGATCTTAAAAAAATGAAAGTCGCTCAACCCTACTCTTGACTGCCATACAAGGAAACACCGCCTCTGCATCAGGTTGATTTGCCACCCCATTTATCAATATCACCCATTCCCGTGCCCGGGCTAGTGTAGGATCCTAGAGCTGAACTGTCCCAAAAATACCCAGAGATACCTCCAGCTCGAGAATGGATGTGGTCTCCTCGACATCTCCTGCCAAGACCTCGAGGGGAAACCTATCAGGATTACACTCTGTCCCTATTATGGTGACCCCTACAACAGGTATTTCTGACTCGGGATCTTCTGGTTCAGTGCCATTTACCTTCGGAGGGTTAGTTTTGACCTCCCATAAGGATCAGAAAATGGGCAGGTTTCTTCCCAAAACAGTTCCATATGGAAGGTTCTTTACCACTCCCACTGTATGTTTAAGGCTGGGTTCACACTGCGTTATTGGCATCCGTTAGACGGACTACATTACACCGCGGCATAATGCGGTGTAACTGCCTACGGACACTCCCGGAGGTCCCTGTGTATGCAAATGACCCCAATTTTCTGACCACTGGGGTTTTTCCCGGCAATCAATGAACCCATGGATAAGTGTCACTAGACTTCCTGAGTCCAAGAGAGCCTCTGTCTGGTAGCCGTTGACGTGTACCTGGCACAAATGGGGTTCAATTCTTATGGCATCTGTATCTGTGGTGCAAGCAGTCTGGGCATACATAGATACCCATCAAATAAACTCACAGTCCATAGGCTCAGTCATCAGGGGGCAGTTTGCAGCAACATTTCCTGGCCCTTGGCACCGCCAACATCCAGTAGGGGTGTCTACTCTGGTCTGCAAGTGGTTTAGGGGATATTGGGCTCCTCCCCTCAGTTGTAGCACAGCTAACCCCACCAGAGGGCCGTATCTCTTTCCTAGGCTCTTGGGTTTGTAGGGCTCGTGTTACGGATCTGCAACACAGGACTAAGGTAGAAGGGGGAAAACTGACACTGCACTATGACTAGGCTGAAACCCTACGATGAAGTGGGTGACCCATTCCTTGCGAATAGACCCACCGACGATCCTAGGTTAATCTCAAGCGAAGACCTATAGATAAGGGGAAGGGGTTCCCTAAAAGAACTAAGGACTGGGTACAAAAATGGGTCACCTCCTAATAGAAAACAAAGAGAAGGCTGCAGAAACCAATAGAAAACAATCTAAGCCTAGCAGAACCAGCACTGCACAAATAACACACACAGAAGATAAAGCAAAGCACCAAGCTAGAGCACAAACAGATAAACATTATTGTCCAGCAAGGACTGGGAGGCAGGTGCTGGTTAATAAAGCGTGAAACAAACACCTGACCCAAGACAAACCCAGCATCAGAGGAATAAGACCAGCCACCAGAACTCCACAAGAAAATGGCGGATAGTCATAAACTAAACAGATTGTAACAGCCCGGTGTTATACTTGGCCACATGTCACTTCATCTAGCTAACCAGCTGATCTAAGTTGCCCGGATCTACTTGCTCCATCCAGCGCTGTATGGCTACTGGCAGAGTTCACCCCAACCGGTCGAGTACTACCATTTGTACCATCAGGGCTGGGCTCAAAGATTCAGGCAGGAACCTTTTTTTTATTAGTGACAACAAGTCAAACGCATGAGACCTAGCAGGGCAGGCCTCCACAAAAGACCAGTGGTGCAAATGATTAACCCATGCATATGTGTTAACCCCAAGTTGGGAAAATATATCACCTTTGATTTTCCCATACTTCTTGGCATCCTTCCAGCTGAGGTCAAAGTATGCCTTTTGAGCGTCTCCCATCAGGAATGAGGCCATCACTTCAATCCACTGGGAAGTTGGCAAGCTCTCCCACTCTGCTGTGCTTTCAAACACCGTGATGAAAGCTTTCATGTCATCCTCAGAACTCCTTTTCATTAGCGCTGACCTGACTTTGTCCTGGACCTGAGGACGAACCAGGGTTGGCAGTGGGGGTGTCTCTCACAGGGCCGCCATCTGTTACAGAATTAGGTTGTTGGTCTGATGCTGCTGCTGTAGCTGCTGAAACTCCCGCAACGTCTTCTGATGTGCCTGGGAGAGGAACAACTGTTTTAGTATTTCCTCCATCTTGTCAGCTGGCCTGATCACCGACATGCAGTTTTCTTTGGGGTATGTCTCAATTTACACTTCCCGTGTTCTCCACCATATATGCGGCAGCGGCATTTCCACCAATGAATTTATTAAGACAGTGACCCAGGCAAGTTAACCCCTTATTGACCGAGTCAATTTTAACCTTAATGACCAAGCCAAATTATTGAATTCTGACCAGTGTCATTTTATGTGGCTATAACTCTGAAACGCTTCAACGGATCCCACTGATTCTGAGAATGTTTTTTCATTACTTATTGTACTTCATGACAGTATCAAAAAATTTTCAGTATGACTTGCGTTTTTTTGTGAAAATATCAGAAATTTGACAAAAAATTTAGCAATTTTCAAACTTTGAATTCGTATGCCCTTAAATCAGAGAGTTATGTCACACAAAATAGTTAATAAATAATATTTCCCACGACTATTTTACAACAGTCTAAAAAAGAGAAAGTTTGGGCTTACCGACTGCCCCAGGTGCATGAAACTCCGTATGGATCCGACGTGAAATTGCAATATATGAAAATGGACGTTCCAGCTCCTTAAAACGATTCCATTCTTTTTCCAAGTCATAAAACATAGCAAACAGCAGAATCCTCTGTATATGGACAGGCACAGGCGGCCAAGCGACGCGTTTCGATCCTGATATGGATCTTTGTTTACAACAGCATACATTTAATACGATAAGCAGACCAATCATGTGAGTATCCCATGTCATGTGATGTTAACGAAAGGTCCTTGTAGATGAAAAACATTCACTGTCTGTTAATTATATCGATATGCTGCAAGAATAACATTTTCTAACATTAAAAATGTTACCACATATTTACTTAAAATAACATCATCAGTACTCTGGTCATTAATAATGGAACATAATTCCGTTTCTTTTATTAAGACCTGCAGGATGTCTAGTCTCTAAGTTATAAATGCCTCCTGTGTTAGAAGGCGTCTTTTGGTATCCCCACCTCGCTTACAACTTTTTAACTGTTCTATTCCTGATACCACTAGTGATGAGGTGTTACAATTATCCTGGGAGATGAAGTGTGTGGAAGCCATAGAAATACTGCGACTAGTACTATTATTTTAATTAATATCTCTGAGATGTTCTCCAAAGTGCGTTTTAAGCTTCCTCGTAGTGCAGCCTATGTAAATTAAATGACATGTGATGCATTCTATTTTGTATATGACATTGTTCGAATTGCAATTAATAAACTGGTTGATGTTATGTACAAGTGTATCATTTGAGTTATTGAATGTTCTTGTGGGCTGAGCAAATTTACACATTTTGCATGTATTTTTACCGCATTTATAAAAGCCTTTGAAGTTTAGCCAATTCTGCATTGGTGATTTGGATATGAAAGCTCCAGTAGATATTTTAATACCAATATTTGGAACCCGCCTAGACACAATATTGACTCCTGATTCTAAAATTTTAGCTAGAGTATCATCTTCATACAGTAAAGGTATACATTTGTAAATGATATTTTTAATTTAATTTATTTAAATTGTCTGCTATATTGTAGGCATGCAAATGTATCTCTATTCTTTTTTACATCTTGTTTAGGCTCTATGAAATTATCCCTATTTTTAGTGACGGCTATTTCACTACCTCTCCTCAATGACCAATCCGGATAGTTGCGTTTTTTTTTTTTTAAACATAATTTTTTTGTTTGGCAGTTATAAGGGTTAAAATTTGACCAGTGATTTCTCATTTTTACAACAAAATTTTCAAAACAAATTTTTATTATTATTATTATTTATATAGCACCATTAATTCCATGGTGCTGTACATGAGAAAGGGGTTACGTACAGGGTTGTAAATATCATTTACAGTAAACAAATTTACGATGACAGACTGATACAGAGGGGGGAGAGGACCCTGTCCTTGCGGACTTACATTCTGCGGACTTACATTCTAAATTTTTAGGGACCACGTCATATTTAAAGTTACTTTGGGGGGCCTATATGACAGAAAATACCCCAAAGTGACACTATTCTACAAACTGCACCCACAAGGCACTCAGAATAACATTCAAGAAGTTTATTAACCCTTCCGGTGCTTCACAGGAGTTAAAGCAGTGTGGAAGAAAAAAAATGAACATTTAAGTTTTTTTCACAAAATTTTTACTTTAGCTCCAAAATTGTTATTTGCACAAGAGTAACAGGAGAAAATGGACCGTAAAATTTGTGGTGCAATTTCCCTTGAGTATGCAGATAACCCATATGTGGGGGAAATCAACTGGGCGCACGGCAGGGCTCGGAAGGGAAGGAGCACCATTTTACTTTTGAACTGAAAAATGGCTGGAATCGAGAGCGGATGCCATGTCGCGTTTGGAGAGTCCCTGATGTGCCTAAACAGTGGAAACCCCCCACAAATGACCACATTTTGGAAAATCCCCGTAGCGAACTTATCTAGATGTATCATGAGCACCTGGAACCCCCAGGTGCTTCACCAACGTTTATAACATACAGCTGTAAAAATAAAAAATAAAAAAATCACATTTTACCCACAAAAATATATTTTCAGCCCAAAATTTTGTATTTTCACAAGAGAAAACAAGAGAAATTGGGCCAAAAAAGTTGTTGTGACATTTCTTCTGAGTACTTCAATACCCCATATGTGTAGAAAAACCACTGGAAGAGGTGATGTTTTGGAACGCAGACTGTGGGCGTCATGGGCATCATGTTGCATTTGGAGAGACCCTGATGTGCCTAAACAGTAAAAAAAAAAAAACACAAGTGACCCCATTTTGGAAACTACACCCCTCAAGGATCTTATCCATTGGTACAGTGAGCATTTTGAACCTACAGATACTACACAGAATTTGATAATATTAGGAAGTCATATTGAAAAAATATTAATTTTTTTCACGAAAATGTTGTTTTAGCCCCAAATTTGTAATTTTCATAATGGATGAAAGGAGAAAAAATGGACCCCATAATTTGTGGAGCAATTTGTCCAGAATGTGACTATACCCCTATTCTATGTCACATTTGAAGAGCCCCTGACATGTGAAAAGAGCAGAAACCACCCAAAAGTGACCCCATTTGGGAAACTAGACCCCTCAAGGATTTAATTTTGGGGGTTTAATGAGTATTTTGAACCTATGGGTGCCTCACAAAATTTTATGACATTGAGATGTGGAAATATGAGATTTTAGTGGTAAAAATGTAATTTTTGTATTTGCAGCAGAAAACCCCCCAAAAAGAAATCCCATTGTAGAAACTGTACCGCTCAATGAATTCATCTATGGCTGCAATGACAATTTTGTAACATCAACGCCATGCTATAGTCTGGAGAATTGCAAATCTGCCAGTCTAGTAATCAACAATGTGCCCCCATACAGTGTAGTGCCACATTGTGCCCAGCTTGTGCTTCTGGCGATATGCACCTGTAAATTAAGTGCCTTCTCTCCATTACAATAATGCCAAACATGTGGCTGCTTACTGTGCTTTAGGAACAGGAGGGCTCAGGTGGAGTGGAGCAATTGGGAGAATTTGGATTTGGGGGCACAGAATTCACTGAATTTTATTTGAGGGGGCGGGAACCATGTCGTGTTTCCAGAGTCTTTGTTCTACCTGTAACGTGGGAACCCCCTATAGTTCCAGTGACAGATGACGGACCTGAGTGGGGGCTGGATTTGTGCGGGCTAAATTAGGGGTTTTATTAGTAACATTTTGGGGTACATAATATTATTTGGTTGCTGGAACAGAGACCAGTCCAAAGTGACTCCATCTGCCTCATAAATGAGTGGTTCTGTACGAGGTTTTGTCTGAATCGCAGTTTTGGGGAACATACACGGAAACCCCAACGTAAGCAATCAGAGGAGAGTGCAGGATACATATGAGCTGAGGCTTATTCTGATTTTTGGGAGGTAGAATAAACAGACAGCAGTACAAGAATAGTTCTTATTTTTGCACTATTTACCTTGAAGTATAAGGCTATGTGCACACGTTGCGGATTAGGCTTAGGAATTTCTGGTGTGGATTCTGCCTCTCCGCGGTTTTCTTGCGGATTTGCTGCGGTTTTTACCCCTGCGGTTTTCTATAATGGAATGGGTACAAAAACACTGCAGATTCACAAACAAGAAGTGACATGCTACTTCTTTTAAACCGCAGCGTTTCCGCAGCGGATTTTCCGCAAAGTGTGCACAGCATTTTTTTTTTTCTCATTGATTTACCGTATTTTCTGGCGTATAAGACGACTTTTTAACCCCCGAAAATCTTCTTAAAAGTCGGGGGTCGTCTTATACGCCGGGAATCGACTTGTACGCCGGTGTATATGGTGGGTGGGGAGGGGGAGTGATCCTGATGACGAGGGGGCGTCTCACAGGAAAGTGAGTAATCCCCATTACCTTATCCTAGCGGTGCAGCGTGGGGGTGTCAGTGCTGGGAGCGGCGGCGGCTGCTGTGTTCTGGTGCGGCGGCTCCTCTTCTGTGTGGGGCCTCTGTGCTGTGAGGTGGCGGCGGCAGCGGCGTATCTTTATCCAGTTGGGGCTCCTCCGGCATCTCCTTAGCCCTGGAGGCCCCGCCGCAACTCCATCGGTGCAATGTGGTGGCCTCCGGGAAAATGGCCGCTGCTCAGATTCAGATCTCGTGTCCCGAGATTTCGGGACGAGATCTGAATCTGAGCAGCGGCCATTTTCCCGGAGGCCACCGCATCGCACCTATTGAGCTGCCTCCGGGAAAATGGCCGCTGCATTGCACTCATGGAGTTGCGGCGGGGCCTCCAGGGCTAAGGAGATGCCGGAGGAGCCCCAACTGGATAAAGATATGCCGCCGCCACCGCCACCGCCACCGCACAGCACAGAGGCCCCACACAGAAGAGGAGCCGCCGCACCAGAGCACAGCAGCCGCCGCACCAGAGCACAGCAGCCGCCGCACCAGAGCACAGCAGCCGCCGCCGCCACTCCCAGCACTGAGACCCCCACGCTGCACCGCTACGATAAGGTAATGGGGGATACTCACTTTCCTGTGAGACGCCCCCTCGTCATCAGGATCACTCCCCCCCCCCCCCCCAAAAGGCACATATTCACCGGCCCTATAAGACGACATAGGGTGTATAAGAAGACCCCCGACTTTTAAGAAGATTTTATATTTTAACTGGTAAAGTTGGGGGGTCGTCTTATACGCCCAGTCGTCTTATACGCCGGAAAATACGGTACATTGTACTGTAAATCAATTGCGGATCTGCAGCGTTTCTGCACCTCAAAAACGCTGCGGATCCGCAGCAAATCCGCAATGTTTGCACATACCCTAAGTGATGAGGCGGATTTATTCTTCGGGTCGGTGCGATTACAGAGATGCCAGATTTATATAGTGTTTTTAGGTGTTGCTGCTATCACACAATAAAAATGCTTTTTTATAAAAAAAAGTGTGGGGTTTTGTCGGCTTATTCTGGGAGCTGTAACTTTTTTATTTTTTGGTGAACAGAGCTGGATGAGGGGTTATTTTTTTGGTAGGACAATAGCAGATTTTTTTGGCTACAGTTTGGGGTACATAATATTTTTTGATTCACTTCTTATTCAAACTTTTCAGATACAGAATGAACAAAAAAACAGCAATTCGGTTATTGTTTTTATTTTTTGCACCATTCACCAGGCGAAAAAAGTGATTAGACTGATTTGTTCGTTGGGATGGTACAAATACAGAGATACCAGATTTGTATAGTTTTTTTTTTATGATTTGCTATTTTTTACAAACTAAAAACAATATTTTAGCAAAATCAATTTGTTTTGCACAATTTAATTCTGAGAGCTGTAAGTTTTTTATTTTTTGGCAAAGTGAGCCATATTAGTGCTTGTTTTTTGCGGGACGGTTTGGCGTTTTCATTAATATAATTTCTTTTTACCTAGGACTTTTTGATTACTTTTTATTCACTTTTTTGAAAAAGCAACATTTTTGGCTTGCTTTTTATTATGTTTTTTTATGGAATTTGCTAATCAGTAGTGTTGAGCATTCCGATACCGCAAGTATCGGGTATCGGCCGATACTTGCGGTATCGGAATTCCGATACCGGGATTCCGATACTTGCCGCGTATCGGATACCGGAATCGGAAGTTCACAGATTCAAACTGCACAAATTCAGCCAATGAGAATGATTCCAAGTGTGGGCACATCCTGTTCAGCATGGCATGAAACTACTGGCATGGCTGTGATTGGCTGCTGAAATGATGTCATGATGCAGTTTAAAAGTCGCTGGCGCCATTTTGCGCTCACTCTGCTGTTAGTGACAGGACGCTGTTTGCTGACTGAGGGCCAGTTTAGAGATAGCGATTTGCTTCTTTGTGCTTTTCAAAGGCTAATTTAGCAACCGCTGTGTTCACCTACTATTCACCTTGCTTTTGCCTTGTAGCGCTGTTTTCACTGCGATCTGCAAGGTCTGTGTGTGTGTGTGTGTGAGTGCAGCCCACTCTCTAGTCTGAGAGCAGCCACATAGGCCATCCATAGTTGGTTGTATTCAGTTCAGGGAGGGTGGTTCATTGCCTCATACTGTTCTTTTTTTTTTTTTTTTTCCAAGTAGTGTAGTCTGCTGCTAATTTTTTCAAAAAAATTCTATTAGTGTCTTTCCACCCGTCTCCAGCTAATTTGTGGAAAAACACTACATAGGATAACGTAGAGGAGGGTTTTTGGGCCTTGCAGCGCCGTTTACGGCTGTCTGCACGGTCTCCGTGTGACTGCAGCTCGCCCTGTAGTCTGTGAGCAGCCATAGCCTGGTTGTCTCCAGCTCAGGGTTCTTCACTGCGTCATACCGCAAAATCAATTTTCATTTTGTTTTAAGTAGTGCAGCCTGCTGCACATTTTTTCAAAAAATTCCTATTAGTGTCTTTCCACCCGTCTCCAGCTAACTTGTGGAAAAACACTACATAGGATAACGTAGAGGAGGGTTTTTGGGCCTTGCAGCGCCGTTTACGGCTGTCTGCACGGTCTCCGTGTGACTGCAGCTCTATCTGTTGTCAGTTCAGCCCCCAAAAAATAAATAAATAATAAAGTTCACCAAACACACCAGTGACACCACTTTACATTTGTGTAGGCCACATTAGCTCATATTAAAGTCTAGTCCACACTTTAGAAAATTAGTGTTTCTTATACCTGTTAGGAGTTGTTCAGGAATAAGCACACAAAGCCGTTAGTACTTTCTGCTTATCTTTATCAGTCAACCAAGATGAAGAAGGCAGTGAGTAAGGCACGTGGGCGTGGGCGTGGAGCAGGGAGGGGACGTGGGGATTCTGTGCCTGCTGTGGGCACCGGTGACTCATCAGCACCCACTTTCACCAGGGAACAGTCATTCATGCGCAGCTTTGTCGCAGAGTGCCGTACACCGTGCTGCGTGAAGAACAAATTGAAGCCGTTGTCGGATGGATGGCAGCTAATGCATCAACTTCAATTAGTGCCACATCCTCTCAGACACAGAGCACTGGAGAGCAGCCATCTGTCTCTTCACCACCTGCCAAATTGCCCAGGCAGACAGAGAGCCCAGGACAGGAGCCGTCTCTACTTCTGTTCTCTGAATCTCTTGGCTTGGAAACAGGGGGCCAGCCCAGCAGCATTGGAGAAATGGAAGAAGAGGCAGGGTGCAGTGATGCCCAACAGCTTTTTCTCTCTTCCTCTGAAGAGGCGGGTGGGCCAGTGGCTCCGTTCACCACATCGCAGGCCGCATCAGCTGATGATGACACTCAGGTGCCACTTACTGGTGCGTGCTCTGCTGCTGAGACTACCCAGGAGGAGCAGTTGGGGCAGAGGGTAGTGTAGATGATGAGGTCCTTGACCCATCTTGGCGTGAGGGACAGGAAGGTGGTGGGAGCAGCTCTGAGGAAGAGATTCCCCGTACGGCCCAAAGAGGGAGAGGGAGGGGGAAGACTGCGGATCCTGCAGCCTCCGCTTTGGCACCCGTTAGGAGCATGTCTCTTCCAAAAGCCAAAAAGGGCGCTCCCAAGACTTGCAGTGCCTGGTCCTTTTTTGACACAGTTGTAGATGACATTTGCTATGTCAAATGCAAGGTGTGTCATCAAAAAGTCAAAAGAGGGAAAAATGTCAGCAACCTCAATACCTCCAACAAGTGGAAACATGTGCGCACCAGGCACGCGGCGGAGTTAGAAAAACACACTGAAGAGCTAGGCCAACCAACAGCGGCAGCTACCACCTCTTCAGCTCGTGTTGCCTCTTCCTCCAGCTCACACGCAGCTGGTTCGGCTTCCTCCCAGGAACGCCGTGGAAGAACCTCTGGCCTTGTTGTCCAGAGACCCGCTGTAATTCCACCCGCAGCACCACTTTCCCAGTCATCCACACACTCCCAGCCCAGTCTACAGCCATCGGTAGTACAGGCATGGGAGAAAAGGCGGCCTTTCTCGTCAAACCACCCACGAGCACAGGCTCTGACTGCAGGCATTGCCAAACTTCTGTCACTGGAAATGCTGTCATTCAGGCTGGTGGAGACTGACAGCTTCCGTGACTTGATGTCATTGGCAGTCCCACAGTACAATGTGCCCAGCCGCTTTTACTTCAGCAGGCAAGCCGTCCCTGCCCTGCACAAGCATGTGGAGGGACACATAAAACACGCGCTACTGAACGCCGTCAGTAGCAAGGTCCACCTCACCACCGATGCGTGGACCAGTCAACATGGACAGGGGCGATACCTTTCCCTCACTGCCCATTGGGTTAATGTCGTTGAGCCGGGTACAGATCGTGCGAGTGGCGCAGGATTGCAGGAATCCATTCTGTACGCATTGACTCCTCCTCTTACACCAGTTCCTCAGAATCATCGCTGCAGGAGCCGTCACAGTCCACCTCCACATGGACCCGTGATGAACGTTTACCTGTTACGACCGACATGAGCACAGCCGTGGCCAAACGTCAACAGGCCGTCTTGAAATTAATTTATTTGGGGAATCGAAGCCACACAGCGCAGGAGCTCTGGAATGCTATCAAGCAGGAGAGCGATGTGTGGTTTGTGCCAGCGAATCTCCAGCCAGGCATGGTAGTGTGTGATAATGGCCAAAATCTGGTGGCAGCTCTGGGCCTCGGCAACCTCACTCACATCCCATGTCTGGCACATGTGCTCAATTTGGTAGTGCAGAGTTTTTTGAGGGACTATCCGGATCTTGATGCACTGCTGCACAAGGTCCGCCTAGAGTGTGCTCACTTGCGGCGTTCCAGCATGGCAAAAGCGCGCATTGCGGCTCTGCAGCGCCGACACCGCCTGCCGGAACATCGCATCATATGTGACCTACCTACCAGGTGGAATTCCACGTTACATATGTTGGAGCGGTTGTGTGAGCAGCAGCAAGCTGTAATGGAGTACCAGCTGCATCAGGCGCAAAGAAGTCGCCCTCCGCGCCGTACAGACACTATGAATGACGTCTGCCAGGTTATGCGTCCCTTTGATTTTTCCACGCGGATGGCGAGTGCAGATGATGCACTAGTCAGCATGACTGTCCCCCTTATCTGCCTGCTTGAAAAATCACTGCAAGCGCTAAGGGATGATGTTGTGGAAGAGGTGGAGGATGAGGATTCAGCATTTCCATCATCTTCTGGACAGTCAGCGCTACGTGGTTCCTCACAAACGCGTAGGCAGGGGACAGTTTGTGAGGAGGATGAGGAGGAGTCAATGGAGGAGGAAGACATCCGTCCAGAGGAGGGAGTTACACAATTGTCCAGTACTCAGTGTGTACAGCGAGGGTGGGGTGATGACGAGCGGGCAGAGATCACGCCTCCAGCAGGGGACAGCGTTTCTTGGGCAGTTGGCAGTCTGCAGCACATGGTGGATTACATGCTGCAGTGCCTGAGAAACGACCGCCGCATCGCCCACATTCTCAACATGTCTGATTATTGGGTGTTCACCCTCCTCGATCCTCGCTACCGGGACAACGTAGAAAGCCTCATCACACCGTTGAACCGGGAGCGAAAAATGCGGGAGTACCAAGACACACTGGTGAATTCCGTCATCTTCTCCATTCCAACTGAGAGAAGTGCTGCTAGTGCATTCCAAAGCAGCTCAGTGCGTCCAGGCAGTGGTGGAGGCTCTGCACAAAGAGGGAGCAGAAGCAGTGCCTCTGCCCAAGGCAAGACCAGTATGGCCCAACTGTGGCACAGTTTTCTGTGCCCGCCACAAAAGTCTACACCATCACAGACGGCTCCAGTCAGCAGGAGGCAACGGTTCCGTCAGATGGTGACAGACTACATGTCTTGCCCTCTTGCTGTACTCCCAGACGGCTCTTCACCTTTCAAGTTTTGGGTCTCAAAGCTGGATACATGGCCAGAGCTAAGCCAGTATGCATTGGAGGTGCTGTCTTGCCCTGCGGCCAGTGTATTATCGGAACGTGTCTTTAGTGCTGCAGGTGGTGTACTAACTGACCGTCGCATGCGACTATCCTCCGATAACGTTGACCGGCTTACTTTCCTGAAAATGAACAAGGCCTGGATCTCGCAGGAATTTGCCACTCCTCTTCCTGATTAAATAATTAGGTGACTGTCTACAGTATCCAGGTCTCCTGTTGTGTTCATCTTTCTACCACCTGAACTTTAATTCCTGGGCTCCAACACCGCCAGTTGAGGCTCAGAAGTGCCGTCTGCACAGTCAAAACATACGACCCAGTGTTATTGGGTTTCAGTAACGTCAGCTGATCCCCAGCTGTGTAGCCGGCAATGTGTCCTGCGACCGCCACGCTGACACAACAACTGAAATGTAAGGGAACCTGTCCCCCCCCCCCAAGGCGTTTGTTACTGAAAGAGCCACCTTGTGCAGCAGTAATGCTGCACAAGGAAAAGGTAGCTATTTTTGTTTAGCTCCTTGCACACGCAGAACTTAACACTTATAAAATGTGTCCACTGATACCCTAAAACCGTCCCGGAGGTGGGACTTTCCTTCGTAATATGACGCAGCACAGCCGTCATTCCTACCCCCTTGGCGCCGTGCCCCGGCTCCTCAGCGTTGTTTGATTCCGTCCCGGAGCCTGCGCTGTTATGTTATCCCTTGGCCAGGCACACTTAGCGCTGCCCGTCTTCTGACATCATTTGGTGTCAGGATGGCTGCGCCTGTGCGGCCGCGCTGGCCGAGAGCCCGCCTCACAGTGTCTTCTGATTTAATCCCACTGGGGGCCTGAGATCCATGGACATGCGCAGTGCATATCTGAACCTCCACCTCTCACTCATCTCCCTACGGCTTCTTCAGACTGTGCGGTGTCAGCTGGTCCCTAATAGCATGCCACGGCCGTGACACCGCACAGTCTTAAGAAGCCGTAGGGAGGGGAGTGAGAGGCGAGGATATGCACTGCGCATGGCCATGGATCCCAGGCCCGCGGTGGGATTACATTAGACGACACTGCGAGGCGGGCTCTCGGCCAGCACGTCCGCACAGGCGCAGCCATCCTGACACCGAATGATGTCAGAAGATGGGCAGCGCGAAGTGTGCCTGGCCAAGGGATAACATAACAGCGTAGGCTCCGGGACGGAATCAAACAACGCTGAGGAGCCGGGGCACGGCGCCAAGGGGGTAGGAATGACGGCTGTGCTGCGTCATACTACGAAGGAAAGTCCCACCTCCGGGACGGTCTCACGGTTTCAGGGGACACATTTTATAAGTGTTTATTTCTGTGTTTGCAAGGAGCATAATGAAAAGAGCCACCTTTTCCTTTTGCATCTTTTGTGCTGCACAAGCTGGCTCTTTCAGCTACAAACGCCTTGGGGGGGGTTAAAGGTTCCCTTTCGACTTTCTCCAAACAGGCTTCGGCCTACATTGTGTTCCTCTGCTTTTCCTCCTGTCCCTGGGCTCCAACACCGCTAGTTACCGTCCAGAAGTGCTGTCCGCACAGTCCCTACAGTCCCTCCTCTGTTATTGGGGTTCAGTAACGTCAGCTGTTCCCCAGCTGTGTGTGTGGCAATCCCTCCTATCTCCTCCACCTCCCCCTCCTGTCCCTGGGCTCCAACACCGCTAGTTGTTGCCTGGTAGTGCTGTACGCACAATCAACAGTCCCTCCTCTGTTATTGGGGTTCAGTAACGTCAGCTGTTCCCCTGCTGTGTGTGTGGCAATCCCTCCTATCTCCTCCACCTCCCCCTCCTGTCCCTGGGCTCCAACACCGCTAGTTGCCGTCCAGAAGTGCTGTCCGCACAGTCCCTCCTCTGTTATTGGGGTTCAGTAACGTCAGCTGTTCCCCAGCTGTGTGTGTGGCAATCCCTCCTATCTCCTCCACCTCCACCTCCCCCTCCTGTCCCTGGGCTCCAACACCGCTAGTTGTTGCCTGGTAGTGCTGTACGCACAGTCAACAGTCCCTCCTCTGTTATTGGGGTTCAGTAACGTCAGCTGTTCCCCTGCTGTGTGTGTGGCAATCCCTCCTATCTCCTCCACCTCCCCCTCCTGTCCCTGGGCTCCAACACCGCTAGTTGCCGTCCAGAAGTGCTGTCCGCACAGTCCCTACAGTCCCTCCTCTGTTATTGGGGTTCAGTAACGTCAGCTGTTCCCCTGCTGTGTGTGTGGCAATCCCTCCTATCTCCTCCACCTCCACCTCCCCCTCCTGTCCCTGGGCTCCAACACCGCTAGTTGTTGCCTGGTAGTGCTGTACGCACAGTCAACAGTCCCTCCTCTGTTATTGGGGTTCAGTAACATCAGCTGTTCCCCTGCTGTGTGTGTGGCAATCCCTCCTATCTCCTCCACCTCCCCCTCCTGTCCCTGGGCTCCAACACCGCTAGTTGCCGTCCAGAAGTGCTGTCCGCACAGTCCCTACAGTCCCTCCTCTGTTATTGGGGTTCAGTAACGTCAGCTGTTCCCCTGCTGTGTGTGTGGCAATCCCTCCTATCTCCTCCACCTCCCCCTCCTGTCCCTGGGCTCCAACACCGCTAGTTGCCGTCCAGAAGTGCTGTCCGCACAGTCCCTACAGTCCCTCCTCTGTTATTGGGGTTCAGTAACGTCAGCTGTTCCCCTGCTGTGTGTGTGGCAATCCCTCCTATCTCCTCCACCTCCCCCTCCTGTCCCTGGGCTCCAACACCGCTAGTTGCCGTCCAGAAGTGCTGTCCGCACAGTCCCTACAGTCCCTCCTCTGTTATTGGGGTTCAGTAACGTCAGCTGTTCCCCTGCTGTGTGTGTGGCAATCCCTCCTATCTCCTCCACCTCCCCCTCCTGTCCCTGGGCTCCAACACCGCTAGTTGCCGTCCAGAAGTGCTGTCCGCACAGTCCCTACAGTCCCTCCTCTGTTATTGGGGTTCAGTAACGTCAGCTGTTCCCCTGCTGTGTGTGTGGCAATCCCTCCTATCTCCTCCACCTCCCCCTCCTGTCCCTGGGCTCCAACACCGCTAGTTGCCGTCCAGAAGTGCTGTCCGCACAGTCCCTACAGTCCCTCCTCTGTTATTGGGGTTCAGTAACGTCAGCTGTTCCCCTGCTGTGTGTGTGGCAATCCCTCCTATCTCCTCCACCTCCCCCTCCTGTCCCTGGGCTCCAACACCGCTAGTTGCCGTCCAGAAGTGCTGTCCGCACAGTCCCTACAGTCCCTCCTCTGTTATTGGGGTTCAGTAACGTCAGCTGTTCCCCTGCTGTGTGTGTGGCAATCCCTCCTATCTCCTCCACCTCCCCCTCCTGTCCCTGGGCTCCAACACCGCTAGTTGCCGTCCAGAAGTGCTGTCCGCACAGTCCCTACAGTCCCTCCTCTGTTATTGGGGTTCAGTAACGTTAGCTGTTCCCCTGCTGTGTGTGTGGCAATCCCTCCTATCTCCTCCACCTCCCCCTCCTGTCCCTGGGCTCCAACACCGCTAGTTGCCGTCCAGAAGTGCTGTCCGCACAGTCCCTACAGTCCCTCCTCTGTTATTGGGGTTCAGTAACGTCAGCTGTTCCCCTGCTGTGTGTGGCAATCCCTCCTATCTCCTCCACCTCCCCCTCCTGTCCCTGGGCTCCAACACCGCTAGTTGCCATCCAGAAGTGCTGTCCGCACAGTCCCTACAGTCCCTCCTCTGTTATTGGGGTTCAGTAACGTCAGCTGTTCCCCTGCTGTGTGTGTGGCAATCCCTCCTATCTCCTCCACCTCCCCCTCCTGTCCCTGGGCTCCAACACCGCTAGTTGCCGTCCAGAAGTGCTGTCCGCACAGTCCCTACAGTCCCTCCTCTGTTATTGGGGTTCAGTAACGTCAGCTGTTCCCCTGCTGTGTGTGTGGCAATCCCTCCTATCTCCTCCACCTCCACCTCCCCCTCCTGTCCCTGGGCTCCAACACCGCTAGTTGCCGTCCAGAAGTGCTGTCCGCACAGAGCCAAACACCTCGCCAATGTGTTAGTGGGGTTCAGCACCGCCAGCTGTTCCCCTGCTGTGTATACGGCAACGTGTACTGCGACCGCCACGCAGGCACAACAAGTTAAATTTAAGGGAACCTGTTCCCCCCCCCCCAGGCGTTTGTTACTGAAGGAGCCACCTTGTGCAGCAGTAATGATGCAAAGGGAAAAAGTGCCTCTTTTCGTGGTGCTCCTTGCACATGCTGAACCTAACACTTATGAAAAGTGTCCCCTCCTACCGTGATACCGTCCGGTTGGTGGAACTTTCCTTTGTGATGTGACGCAGCACAGCCGTCATTCTTACCCCCTTGGCGCCGTGCGCCGCCTCCTCAGCGTTGTTTGAAGCAGTCCCGGAGCCTGCGCTGTTAGGTTAGCCCTTGGCCATGCACACATTTTGCGCTGCCTGTCTTCTGACATCATTTGGTGTCAGGCTGGCTGCGCCTGTGCGGCCGCGCTGGACGAGATCCCGCCTCGTACTGTCTTCTGATTTAATCCCACTGGGGGCCTGAGATCCATGGACATGCGCAGTGCATATCTGAACCTCCACCTCTCACTCATCTCCCTACGGCTTCTTCAGACTGTGCGGTGTCAGCTGGTCCCTAATAGCATGCCACGGCCGTGACACCGCACAGTCTGAAGAAGCCGTAGGGAGGGGAGTGAGAGGTGAGGATATGCACTGCGCATGGCCACGGATCCCAGGCTCGCGGTGGGATTACATTAGACGACACTGCGAGGCGGGATCTCGGCCAGCGCAGCCGCACAGGCGCAGCCAGTCTGACACCAAATGATGTCAGAAGACGGGCAGCGCAAAATGTGTGCATGGCCAAGGGCTAACCTAACAGCGCAGGCTCCGGGACTGAATCAAACAACGCTGAGGAGGCGGCGCACGGCGCCAAGGGGGTAAGAATGACGGCTGTGCTGCATCACATCACAAAGGAAAGTTCCACCAACCGGACGGTATCACGGTAGGAGGGGACACTTTTCATAAGTGTTAGGTTCAGCATGTGCAAGGACCATAATTAAAAGAGCTAAGTTTACCTTTTCCAGCATTACTGCTGTACACGATGGCTCTTTCAGCTACAAACGCTTGGGGGGGGTTAAAGTTTCCCTTTCAACTTGCTCCAGTGCAGGCTTCGGCCTACACTCTAATCCCTCTCCTCCTCCTGCTGACCCTGGGCTCTAACACCGCCAGTTGGGGCCCAGATGTGCTGGCTTCACAGAGCCAAACACCTCGCCAATGTGTCAGTGGGGTTCAGCACCGCCAGCTGTTCCCCTGCTGTGTAACCGGCAACGTGTCCTGCAACTGCCACGCAGACACAACAGACCCAAAGCTGCCGCCAGTGCAGGCTTCGGCCTACACTCTGCTCCCTCTCCTCCTCCTGCTGACTCTGGGCTCTAACACCGCCAGTTGGGGCCCGGTACTGCTAGCTGCACAGAGCAAAACACCAGCCAATGTGTCAGTGGGGTTCAGCACCGCCAGCTGTTCCCCTGCTGTGTAGCCGGCATCGTGTCCTGCAAAAGCCACGCAGACACAAAAACTGAAATTGAAGGGAACCTGTCCCCCCTCCCCCAGGCGTTTGTATGTTTTACAGCCACCTTGTACAGCGGTAATGCTGCATGTGTGCAAGGTGGCTCAGAAACTTATTCTCCTCGCCCAGGTTGAACTGAACACGTCTAAAATGAGTCCTCTGCGACCATTAAAACGTCCCTCAGGTGTGATTTTCCTTTGTATTGACACGCAACAAGCTCCTTGGTAGCGCTGCCCGTCTTCTGGCATCATTGTTTGGCTGCCTGCGCCTCTGCGGCCGCCTTGCCCCACACAACGCCCCTCGGTGTCTTATTTATTTGGACTGCAAGGGTGTGATTGATGGGCATGAACGGTGCATTTCTTCGCCTGTCCCTCATCTCCTTCCGCCTTCTTCGGACTGTGCGTCTTCATGGCCGTGGCATGCGATAAGGGATCAGCTGACGCCGCATAGTCTGAAGCGGGTGTAAGAACCCGAGCGAGAGGCGAACATATGTACTGCGCCAGGCCATGAATCCCAGCCCCGCAGTGTTTTAACAATGTTAAGACACTGCGGGGCTGGGATTCATGGTCATCGCGAACCGCACCGGCCGACATTAAATGATGTCAGAGGATGGGCAGCGCTAACAGCGCAAGGCCAAGGGATAACACAGAAGCGCAGACTCCTGTGCAACAAATAACGATGCTCAGGAGGCCGCGCAAAGCACCAAGGTGGCATTTTTGCCAGCTGTACTGCGTCTCTTTACGAAGGGAACTCACGCCTCAAAATCAGTTTGACTGTGTAAGGGCCTAAATGTTGTACGTGTTTCATTCAGCGTGTGCAAGGAGAAAAATTAAAAGAGCAACCTTTGACTTGTGCAGCACTACTGCTGCATAAGCTGTGGCTCTTCTACTTTGTAACACCTGAGGGGGGGTTAAAGGTTACCTTTAAAATTGGTTCAATTAGGCTTCGGCCTACACTCTGCTCCCCCTGCAGAGCCTGGGCTCTAACACCGCCAGTTGGGGCCCGGTACTGCTAGCTGCACAGAGAAAAACACCAGCCAATGTGTCAGTGGGGTTCAGCACCACCAGCTGTTCCCCTGCTGTGTAGCCGGCAACGTGTCCTGCAACAGCCACGCAGGCACAACAGACCCAAAGCTGCCGCCAGTGCAGGCTTCGGCCTACACTCTGCTCCCTCTCCTCCTCCTGCTGACCCTTTGCTCCAACACTGCTAGTTGGGGCTCTACGAAGACAAGCTTGAATAGGTCCCCATCCTGGTTCCAGCACCGTCAGATGGTTCCGGGCAGAGCCTTTGGCTTAGGTGCCTCCTTCTGGGTATCCGAGTTCCACCAACGTCAGGTGGTCCTTGGTAGTGCTTTCAGGCACGGGTACCTCCTGCTTAGTAACCGGGTTCCAGTAACGTCAGCTGGTCCTCGGTAGTTCCATTGGCTCTTGGACCTTCGGCTACCCATCCGGGTTCCAGCACCATCAGCTGGTTCTCGGCAGTGTCTTTTGCTCTTGTACCTTCTGCTCCCCATCCTGGTTCCAGTACCGTCAGCTGGTTCCGGGCAGAGCCTTTGGCTTAGGTGCCTCCCTCTGGGTATCTGAGTTCCACCAACGTCAGGTGGTCCTTGGTAGTGCTTTCAGCACGGGTACCTCCTGCTTAGTAACCGGGTTCCAGTAACGTCAGCTGGTCCTCGGTAGTTCCATTGGCTCTTGGACCTTCGGATACCCATCCGGGTTCCAGTACCGTCAGCTGGTTCTCGGCAGTGTCTTTTGCTCTTGTACCTTCTGCTCCCCATCCTGGTTCCAGTACCGTCAGCTGGTTCCGGGCAGAGCCTTTGGCTTAGGTGCCTCCCTCTGGGTATCCGAGTTCCACCAACGTCAGGTGGTCCTTGGTAGTGCTTTCAGGCACGGGTACCTCCTGCTTAGTAACCGGGTTCCAGTAACGTCAGCTGGTCCTCGGTAGTTCCATTGGCTCTTGGACCTTCGGGTAGCCATCTGAGTTCCAGTTCCATCAGCTGTTTCTCGGCATTTTCTCAGCCTTCTTGTACCTTCTGCTACATTTCCAAGTTCAAGACCCTAAAGACGACGACCCGGAAGACCACCCCTAAGATGACGACGACACCAGAGACGACGACCACTGAGATGACGGCGACCCTGGAGACGATGACCCTGAAGACCACCCCGATGACGACGACCCCGGAGACGACGACCCTGGAGACGACGACCCTGGAGACGACGACGACATGGGAGACCAAGCAGAAGAACAAGAGGCTGCAGAACAAAGAGCAGAAGAACATTAAGCATAAGACTAAATATCAGAGCAAAAGACATTATCTAAATTATAAGCAGAAGAAGACTAAGCAGTGTATGGGGGTGAGTCCGTTCCTCCTCGTGGTGCCCCTGGATAAAGCCTGATGCTGCAGGCCAAACTGAACGCGGACAAATGTAACTCTTTTGTGACAGGCAGAACAGAAGGTGTAATCTTCAAACTTTTATAGATAACAACTACGGGAATGCCTGTCACAAATAAGAATATGATGAAGAAGTTGAATATGAAAAAGATAATAGTTAAATAAAAAGAATATGAACAATGTAAAAAAAAAAATATATAGGTAGAAGAAGAAGAAGATGAATAAGGTGAAGATAGTTGATGTCAAAGAAGCTGATGATGAGGATAATGAAGAAGAAAGTGGGAGAAGTAAAAAAGAAGGTGAAGGACGTGGAAGTAGTGAAACATCAATATCTGAAAAAAAAATAAAATAAATAACATAGTCAAAATCTTTCTAACGCCGAACGTCATAAAAAAAAACTATAAAAACCTGCTATTCTATTTGTTTGGGCTAAACCTCTGTGCCTTTAATGTCTCCGCCACCTCCCCCAATACATCCTACATTATTCTTAGTTGTTTTCCTTCATGTAGAATTTACCTACAAGGAAAGAAAGGGTTTATTTTAATTCCGATATTTTCGTCCCATTGACTTGCATTGGGATCGGGTATCGGTATCGGATTAGATCCGATACTTTGACGGTATCGGCCGATACTTTCCGATACCGATACTTTCCGATATCGGAAGGTATCGCTTAACACTACTAATCAGAATAAATAGAGTGCCAGTTTTATAGAGCAGGGTGTTACAGACACTGCAATACCAATTATGTGTACCTTTTTTGTTTATTATTGTTTATTATTGTTTTATCAGAAAGGCTGCGTTTTCAGTGGCAAAACGGATTTTAGTGATTTTTGTGTGCGCATTGTTGTGCGTTTTTTAAAATCTTCTACATATTTTATTTTTTTCCACACTTTTTCACTGTAGGACATGTATAATTTCTACTTTGATCACTGGTCTCATACACTGCTGTACTCATGTACCACAATGCACGAGAGCACTGACTGTGCTTGTAAGACTCTGCTTATTGCTGGATCTCACAGGCTACCATAACCTTGGGTCATCAAATGACCTCAGGGTACTATCGTGGTAACCATCGGGAACCGCAATTCTCAATGTGGGGGTCCGATGGTTACTAAGGGGGTCTTGTGACCCCCTTGTAACAACTTAAATACCACTGTCGCGATTGACTGCCGTATTTAAGGGGTTAATCGGCCCCGATCGGTCGAAAAACTGATTGGGTCCGATTCTGCAGGTTGTCAGCTGTCATGTACAGCTCACACCCACGGAAACCGCTGCTGGTTTTTAATGGCGCTGAGGAATGAGCACCCTTAATGACTGCCGTTAAAAGGCATACAATGCACTTCAGCGGTTCAGTATGCTTCCAAGCACATTCTGGGAGATTCATAAAGGACCTCAGATATGGTTCCCCTCAATGCCTTACATATCCACCCCTCTGTTCAAATTTGTGGGGTTGCACACCTGTCGCCATACAGGGTGCCCACGACAGGGCATGCATATTCCCTTGCAACTTCCCAGCTCGATGTTCCACAGAAAAACTAAAATTTTGTAAGGACAGAGACCACCTGGTGACCCGAGCATTGCTCTCCTTAGCATTTCCCATCCAGACCAGGGGTGACTAGTCTGTCATCAGTCGGAACTGTCACCCTAGTGAAAAATAGCATAGGGCCTGCAAGGCCCACTTAATGGCCAAGCATTCCTTCTCCGCGACAATATATTTTTTCACTGCTGGGGTAAGTTTCCTGCTCAAGTAGGTGACCGGATATTCTTCTCCGTTCAACTATTGCATTAGAACCACTCCTAACCCTACCTCAAACGAAAAACTGATTCCTAAAGTTGGAATTGATAAGGATGGGCTGTTTTCACAGCGCCAACTTTAGGGACAGAAAGGTGTCCTCCGCCTGAGGATTCCACCGGACCATGAACGACTTTTGTCTTTTTAAAAGATCGGTCAAGGGCGCCAATTTCCCAGCAAAATTAGGTATAAACTGTCTATAATATCCAATGATAGTGAGGAAAGCTCTCACCTGTTTTGTAGTAACAAGCTGCGGCCAGTTTTGTATGGCTTTGATTTTATTTATTTATTTGGGTTTGATAATCCCACTGCCACTGTATCCCAAATACCCAGCTTCCTCAAGACCTATCACACATTTTTGTATTAGATGTCAAGCCCGGAGCTCTGAGTGAATCCACTACCTCTTGCACCTGGGACAAGTGGGTTTGCCAGTCAGTACAAAAGATGATAATATCATCTACAGTAAGTATGCACAGACATATACTTCTGATGGGGCTCTAACACTATGTCAATCGGCTGAAATGTGGCAGAGGCCCCATGTAACCCAAAAGGCAATAGTGATAGAGACCCTCTGGGGCAATGGTGGTCTTTTTTTTTTTACTGACTATGGCTCTTGTCTGTGTCAGCTTCATACAGCCAGGCATATGTCCACAGCACCTTCAGCTCTGCTACATGTGAAAATCCAAACACAAAACTAATATGCAATTCCAAACACAAAACTGACACCCAAACCTTAACTGCAGGTTCAAATGAAAACCGTGGCCATGGGTCCTTTGCAAGACCCGGACTGGACTGGATGGAATCCTGGGTTCAAATCCCACCAAGGACAACATCTACAAGGAGTTTGTATGTTCTATATAAGAAATAATAAATAAATCCGCGCAAAACCGGTATAGATCAACCAAAAGTTGTGTTTTACTGGAGATGATGAGAAAGATGTTGGATTCCTTACACACAAAGTTATTGCACTTCGCCCGTTTGTAAAACAAGTATAGGTGTAAATCAATATACATGAAATACTGAAAGTGGATAGTGACCATACAGACTTTGTCCACCTTTGTTAGTTGTGGAGTCCGCGTGGATACTTATAGATAATTGCCATTATGTGTCATATCTATGTTTAACAGCAAACTAATGTCTCGAGAGTCACAATAAGGGTAAATCCTTTATCTATTGCTTAGAGCATAGAGATCTCTCTCATAAAAACTATTTAAAAACAGCGAGAAAAACAGCCGAAAAAGAAGTATAAAAAGGGAGTATAAAAAACACGAGGAAAAATGTGAAGCCGCCCCGGCCAGTAGCAGTGCTTCAATAAATCAGGTGTAGCAGCATGTACCAGTCGGATTAACCGGGTCAGAAATCCGCTGAACACGCCACCTGTTACCTTAGTTGGAGCTCGTATGATGCCGCTGTCCTTTCCTCGATGTACCTTCGGTGGAGAATATCCTGGATCCTGAGTTGATGGTATAGTCATGGCTTCTAATGGCGTTCACTGCTTCCTTGCATGCACGATATCCGGAGCAGGACCTGCCGTGACATCACAAGTCACGTGAAGAGTCAGATAGCTTGAGAGCTGAACGTTCAGGGAGTACGGGTCGCCACATGGTCCAAAGTCCTACGCGTTTCGGAAAGAGCACTTTCCTTCATCAGGGATGGTCCTTGGTGATCATTTTATAGAAAAAAGAGGAGGTCAGATGAGGTTATAAAAACCCGAAAAGTTCTATCTCACTGTTTAAACCCTTTGGAATGAGAGTGTCTAGAACAAAAATCTGCTCTAGAGATGGTGGCAATGAAATTTCATTTTCGCCAGAGTACAGGTATTTTTTCTAACCCTGTTATTTCCATGGAATTGAGGTCACCATTGTGTTTTTCCACAAAGTGTTTAGACAGGGGGTGGCCCGTAAATGTTTTCTTTATATTGCACATATGTTGACTTATCCTAACTTTAAGTGGGCGTTTGGTCCGGCCTACATATAATTTGTTGCATGGGCATTTAATAACATATATATATTACCCCTTCAGTGTTGCAGGAAATGAATTGCTGAATATTATACTTCTTACCCTGATTAACCATTGCACATTGCTTTTTGCTTTGTGTTTTCCTACACATATTGCATTTTCGGCAAGGAAAAAAGCCTTTAGTGGCTGTAATAAAACAATTTTTTGTGTCACGGGCATAATGGTGCTGTATTGTAGGTGCAATAAAATTACCAAGATTACGAGCTTTCTTATAAATAAACTGTGGATATGTAGGGATATGATTCCCCAAAACCTTATCGTCTTTTAGGATACCCCAGTGTTTGTTCACAATTTTTTTAAAAAGAGAAGAATTTGAATTAAATTGTGTTATAATGGGCACAAACTCTGTTTTTTCATTATCTTTTTTATGGGGTTTTATAGGAATAAAACTTTTCATGAGAAAACTATCTATAAAAAAACATTTCATGAAAGCTGCAATTAATACAACGCCAATCATCCCTTCCTCAGATCCCTATGTTCATTGTTATGATCCTTAGTGGCTGAGGATCACAGAATGAACTAGCTAAGTTACTGAACATAGAACGAGCTCTAGGGAGGTGGTAACTGGACTGACCGCAAAACCTGATCCTAACAAACACACTAAAGGTAGCCGGTGAACGTGCCTAAATTCCTGGACGTCTCGACGCAGCCTGAGAAACTTGCTACCCCTATAGAGAAAGTAAGAGCTCACTTGCCTCAGAGAAATGACCACAAAGATATAGGAAGCCCCCAACAAATAATAACGGTGAGATAAGGGGAAAATACAAAACGTAGAAATGAAAACAGATTCAGCAAATGAGGCCCACTAATACTAGATAGCAGAAGACAGGCAGGGAACTGTGCGGTCAGTAGAAAACCCTATACAAAAAATCCACGCTGAGAATACAAGAACCCCCACACCAACTAACGGTGTGAGGGGAGAAACTCAGCCCCCTAGAGCTACCAGCAAGCAAGGAAATCACATATTAGCAAGCTGGACAAGGACAAATAAATAACCAAGAAACATATTGAACACTGATGAGCAAAAAATAACCAAACAGAAACTTAGCTTCTCTTGGCGAGACTGATAACGAAGGGATTCAGGAGAGATCAAAATAGCACTGAATACATCGACAGCAGGCAACCACTGAAAGTCCAGGTGAGCTAAATAGGAAACCAGCTAACAGATAACGAGACAGCTGAACCAGCCTCAGACCTGCAGAATGACACAAAGAGCCACCAGAGGGAGCCCAAAGACAGCACTCACACAGTACCACTTGTGACCACAAGAGGGAGCCCAAAAACAGAGTTCACAACAGTTCATACCACATTAAAGAAAAAATCCTGCTTCCATCCGCGTAATGAGTATTTAGAGTCTATGGAAACTTTCCAAAATAATCTAATCAATGAAATAAGGAAAATAAGTGATAATAGATGCTCCAAGTTCAAACACAATTTAACATTTAAAGAGAGACAAGCTATTATTACACTACAAAATAATAAAAGGATAACAAAACGCCCAGCAGACAAAGGAGGGGGAATTGTTATCCTTAATCAGGAAGATTATAAAAAAGAAGCACTCCGCCTTTTAAGCGATTCTCGCACGTATAAGACTCTTAAGATGGATCCCACTAAAAAATATATGGTAGAAATGAAAGAGATGCTAAATAAAGGATTCTTAAGTAAAAAAGAATTTGAATTTATAGATACCCCATTTCCCAGGATAGCCATATTTTACTATTTACCGAAAATTCCACAAATCCACCTGGACGTCCCATTATATCAGGCATACTATGCCTTACAGCAAATTTGTCGCGCTTTGTAGATCAACATCTACAAGAGCCGGTCCCCTCTCTTCCATCCCATCTTAAAGACAGCACTCACATATTGAATATACTCAATGAAATCGAGTGGAAAGATCATTATATAATGGGTACATTAGATATTACCTCCTTGTATACAGTCATAGAAAACCAAAAAGGATGCGAATCAGCTTCCTATTTTTTTTAAGAAGTTCTCCCATATACCTCAGGAACAAATAGAATTTCTTAAAGAAATGTATGTTATTTATCTTAACGCATAATTATTTTAATTTCCAGGAGCACTACTATACCCAGCAATGGGGTACAGCGATGGGGACCAGGTTCGCGCCCAGTTATGCCAACATATATGTGGGCAGGTGGGAAGAGGAACATATCCACCCCGGTGGTATTTTTTGCGTGGACCTGGTCCTATGGTGTCGCTACATAGATGATATTATATTTATTTGGGCGGGGGGACCCACATCCCTCGAGCTATTTTTAAATGATATTAATAAAAATGATTTTTTTCTTAATTTTAATGCCACTACTAGCACTCAAAATATTAAATTTTCTAGATTTAAATTTTTTTATTGAGGATTCATGCATACAAACTTGCACTTTTAATAAACCTACTGATGTAAACAGCTTTATCCACATTAATAGTTGCCATTTACCAGCATGGCTGATTAATGTACCCAAAAGTCAGTACATGAGACTTCACCGCAATTGCTCCAAGTTACAACAGTATGAGACAGAAGCAGATCAACTGACTGTTAAATTCCTAGAAAAAGGGTACGATCCCAAAAAGTTGGAATTTTCAAAAAAATCAAGTCTCTAGTGTATCCCGTTACGATTTACTAAAAAACAAACCCCATAAAAAAGATAATGAAAAAACAGAGTTTGTGCCCATTATAACACAATTTAATTCAAATTCTTCTCTTTTTAAAAAAATTGTGAACAAACACTGGGGTATCCTAAAAGACGATAAGGTTTTGGGGAATTATATCCCTACATATCCACGGTTTATTTATAAGAAAGCTCATAATCTTGGTAATTTTATTGCACCTACAATACAGCACCATTATGCCCGTGACACAAAAAATTGTTTTATTACAGCCACTAAAGGCTTTTTTCCTTGCCGAAAATGCAATATGTGTAGGAAAACACAAAGCAAAAAGCAAAGTGCAGTAGTTAATCAGGGTAAGAAGTATAATATTCAGCAATTCATTTCCTGCAACACTGAAGGGGTAATATATGTTATTAAATGCAAATGCCACAATTTATATGTAGGCCGGACCAAACGCCCACTTAAAGTTAGGATAAGTGAACATACGTGCAACATAAAGAAAAAATTTACGGGCCACCCCCTGTCTAAACACTTTGTGGAAAAACACAATGGTGACCTCAATTCCATGGAAATAACAGGGTTAGAAAAAATACCTGTACCCTGGCGAAAAGGAAATTTCATTGCCACCATGTCTAGAGCAGAAAGGAAGTGGATTTTTGTTCTAGACACTCATTCCAAAGGGTTTAAACAGCGAGATAGAACTTTTCGGGTTTTTATAACATCATCTGACCTCTTTTTTCTATAAAATGATCTATGGGTCACCAAGGACCATTCCTGATGAAGGAAAGCGCTCTTTCCGAAACACGTAGGACTTTGGTCCATGTGGCGACCCGTACTCCCTGAACGTTCAGCTCTCAAGCTATCTGACTCTTCACGTGACTTGTGACGTCACGGCAGGTCCTGCTCCAGATATCGTGCATGCGAGGAAGCAGTGAACGCCATTAGAAACCGTGACTATACCATCAACTCAGGATCCAGGATATTCTCCACCGAAGGTACATCGAGGAAAGGACAGCGGCATCATACGAGCTCCAACTAAGGTAACAGGTGGCGTGTACAGCGGATTTCCGACCCGGTTAATCCGACTGGTACACGCTGCTACACCTGATTTGTTGAAGCACTGCTACCGGCAGCTTCACATTTTTCCTCGTGTTTTTTATACTCCCTTTTTATACTTCTTTTTCGGCTGTTTTTCTCGCTGTTTTTAAATAGAGCTTTTATGAGAGATCTCTCTATGCTCTAAGCAATAGATAAAGGATTTACCCTTATTGTGACTCTCGAGACATTAGTTTGCTGTTAAACATAGATATGACACATAATGGCAATTATCTATACACTATGTTCCAAATTATTATGCAAATTACATTTTTCTCGGATTTTCCTAAATGGTCAGTGCAAATGACAGTCAGTCTAATAAAAGTCATCACCTGTTAGAGTATACATCGAATTTTATTGAAGAAACCTCCCAATGATAACAGTATAATCTCCAAAATGAATAAAAACTCAAAATGCACTGTTCCAAATTATTATGCACAGTAGTATTTCTAAACATTTGATATGTTTTAAAGAACTGAAAATGCTCATTTGTGGAATTTGCAGCATTCGGAGGTCACATTCACTGAACAGAAAAGCTATTTAACTCCAAAACATTCTAACAGGCCAAGTTACATGATAACCTAGGAGCACTTCATTGATATCACCTTCACAATTCTTGCATCCATTGAACTTGTCAGTTTATGGAGAGTTTCTGCTTGTATTTCTTTGCATGAAGTCAGAATAGCCTCCCAGAGCTGCTGTTTTGATGTGAACTGCCTCCCACCCTCATAGATCTTTTGCTTGATGATAATCCAAAGGTTCTCTAAAGGGTTGAGGTCAGGGGAAGATGGTGGCCACACCATGAGTTTATCTCCTTTTATGCCCATAGCAGCCAATTACTCAGAGGTATTCATTGTCATGCATGAAGATGATTTTGCTCCTGAAGGCACGTTTCTGCTTTTTAGACCATGGAAGAAAGTTGTCAGTCAGAAACTCTATTTACTTTGCTGAGGTAATTTTCACACCTTCAGGAACCTTAAAGGGCCCTACCAGTTGGTTCCCCATGATTCCAGCCCAAAACATGACTCCTCCACCTCCTTGCTGACGTCGCAGCCTTGTTGGGACATGGTGGCCATCCACCAACCATCCACTACTCCATCCATCTGGACCGTCCAGAGTTGCTCGACACTCATCAGTAAACAAGAAAGTTTGAAAATTAGTCTTCATGTATGTCTGGGCCCAATACAACCATTTCTGCTTGTGAACACTGTTTAAGGATGGCCGAATAGTAGGTTTATGCACCACAGCAAGCCTTTGAAGGATCCTACACCTTGAGGTTCAAGAGACTCCAGACGCACCAGCAGCTTCAAATAACTGTTTGCTGCTTTGTAATGGTATTTTGGCAGCTGCTCTCTTAATCCAATGAATTTGTCTGCCAGAAACCTTCCTCATTATGCCTTTATTTGCATGAACTCTGTCTGTGCTCTGTTTCAGTCACAAATCTCATCAGAGTATGATGATCACTCTTAAGTTTTCGTGAAATATCTAATTTTTTCATACCTTGTCCAAGGCATTGCACTATTTAACGCTTTTCAGCAGCAGAGAGATCCTTTTTATTTCCCATATTGCTTGAAACCTGTGACCTGCATAATAATGTGGAACATCACTTTTGAGTAGTTTTCCTTTAATTAGAATCACCTGGAAAACTAATTATCACGTGTTTAAGATTTATTTCAGTGATTCACTGAGCCCTGAGACACAATACCATCCACGAGTTTATTTGAAAAACAAACAATTAAATCTTTAAGACACTTAAATCCAATTTGCATAATAATTTGGAACACAGTGTAAGTATCCACGCGGACTCCACAACTAACAAAGGTGGACAAAGTCTGTATTGTCACTATCCACTTACAGTATTTAATGTATATTGATTTACACCTATACTTGTTTTACATACTGGCGAAGTGCAATAATTTTGTGTGTAAGGAATCCACCATCTTTCTCATCATCTCCAGTAACACAACTTTTGGTTGATCTATACCGGTTTTGCGCGGATTTATTTATTATTTCTTATATAGGTTTACTTTTGACAATTAAGTGGTTGTTGTCTAAATCTGCAGCATCACATCACATCTGGTTACTAAGGGTACCGTCACACAGTGCCATTTTGATCGCTACGACGGTACGATTCGTGACGTTCTAGCGATATCGTTACGATATCGCAGTGTCTGACACGCAGCAGCGATCAGGGACCCTGCTGAGAATCGTACGTCATAGCAGATCGTTTGGAACTTTCTTTCGTCGCTTGATCACCCGCTGACATCGCTGGATCGTTGTGTGTGACAGCGATCCAGCGATGTGTTCGCTTGTAACCAGGGTAAACATCGGGTAACTAAGCGCAGGGCCACGCTTAGTAACCCGATGTTTACCGTGGTTACCAGCGTAAACGTAAAAAAAACAAACAGTACATACTTACATTCTGGTGTCTGTCCCCGGCGTCTCAGCTTCTCTGCACTGTGAGCGCCGGCCAGCCAGAAAGTGAGCACAGCGGTGACACGGTGACGTCACCGCTCTGCTTTCCGCCGCTGTGCTTACACAGTGCAGAGAAGCTGAGACGCCGGAGGACAGACACCGGAATGTGAGTATGTACTGTTTGTTTTTTTTACCTTTACGCTGGTAACCAGGGTAAACATCGGGTTACTAAGCGCGGCCCTGCGCTTAGTTACCCGATGTTTACCCTGGTTACCCGGGGACTTCGGCATCGCTCCAGCGCCGTGATTGCAACGTGTGAACGCAGTCTACGACGCTGGAGCGATAATCATACGATCGCTGCGACGTCACGGATCGTGCCGTCGTAGCGATCAAAATGGCACTGTGTGACGGTACCCTAAGCGCAACTGCAAATCTATATACTCCCTAGTTTGTATGTTCTCCCCGTGTTTGTGTGGGTTTCCTCCGGGTACTCCAGTTTCCTCCCACATTCCAAAGACATACTGATAGGGAATTTAGATTGTGAGCCCCATTGGGGACAGCGATGATAATGTCTGTAAAGCGCTGCGGAATATGTTAGCGCTATACAAAAATAAAGATTATTATTATCCTACAGATCTCTCCAAAAATAAAAGCCCAAGACAGGTTTTACTAAACTGACTTGGTCAAATAACTTGACTCAGTACACACTTACTGTCATTTTGCATGGTAACCACAGCTGTGGCTGTAATTACAATGCACTCCAGCAGTTCAGTATGCTTCCAAGCACATTCTGGGGGATACATAATGGCCCTTGCATATGGTTCCCCTCAATGTCTCACAATATATACACAGTACCACTTCTCTCCTGCATAGTGAGAGTATAGTGACTGTAATCAGTATCGGTATTAGGACAGGATCACAAGACAGTAAATAAATTGGTCCGATTTACATCCAGTAAGAGGGACAATTTTCTTCTCACTTGTCATCCGTGTGCAGTCAGTTTTTTTTCTCAGCAGTTATTAATCTTTTACAGGACCACTTACAGTTTTCTATGCTACAGAATTGGTATGAGAAAAAAATGTTTATCTGCACTGCCTCATTGAATAGCACCGGACAGTGTGTGATCTGACAAAAAATTGGAGAGCACACGCCTGATTATATGGTTGATTGCAAGAGCCCTTGGTGACACTGGATTTCTGGATTGTCATTATTGGTTTATTATTTTCTACCTTCCTATGAGCAAATAAAAATAAATCTTTAAAAAACAATTTAAATGGGTTATCCCAGGTTTGGGTGTTATACTCTATTTTCTGGATAGAGGCTGAATATCCGTTTGCTGTGTATCTGACCACTGGGACCCCCACGATCCTGAGAAACGTAGCTTTGAAGAGCACCATGTATGTGGAGCTGTGGTGATCATGCGCCCTTACTGTGCCATTCACATGTGGCTATTTGAATAACTCCTTTAAGAGTGTTAAGCAAATTGACTAAGTAAAAACAAAGTTCACTGATTGGGTGATGGGCGAGAGGAGTTATAGCATGTGGGCTAGTGGGGTATGTGTGGCAGGCCTGTTTTTTGTCCTAATCCGGCTCTGGATAGACAGATGGATAGGCTCCTGCTGTCATTGAACCAGCAGTATGAATGCAGGGTGCAGTTAAGTTTCAATTTCACTCAACAGCTTGGCGAAGGCACAAGACATGCCATGGATACATGGCACAGCCAAGCCTATATGGCACAGCCAAGCCTACATGGCACAGCCAAGTCTGTTTATTACTGACAGACAATAATGTATTGGTATACTCATGGGATAAAAAAAAATCTTATTACTAAAAAAATTACATACAGTTATGGCCAAAAAGTGTTCGCACCCTTGAAATTGTTCCAGAAAATGATGTGTTTTTCCCAGAAAATTATTGCAATTACACGTTTATTTCCTTTGTGTGCATTGGAACAACACAAAAAAACTGAGGAAAAAAAAGCAAATTGGACTTAATTTCACACAAAAGCCCCAAAATGGTCTAGACACAATTGTTGGGCCTTTCCAACATTGTGGGTAAACAACTTTGTTTCAAGCAAGTGATTCTCGTTCACACTCACTTGTGGCAAGTAACAAATGTGGGCAATATGAAAATCACACCTGAAACCAGATAAAAAGGGGAGAAGTTGACTCAGTGTTTGCATTGTGTGTTTGTGGGTACCACACTAAGCATGGAGAACTGAAAGAGGAGAAGAGAAGAGAACTGTCTGAGGACTTGAAAACCTAAATTGTTGAACAATTACAACAAACTTAACGTTATAAATCTATTTGCAGAGATTTTGATGTTCCTTTGTCCACAGTTAACAACTAGTGATGAGCAAGCACTAGAATGCTCAGGTGCTCGTTGTTCAGGTCGAGCAGATTGGAATACTCGGGTACTCGGCCAGAACAACAAGTCCAATGTAACTCTATGGGAGACCCGAGTATTTTTACAGCTCGGGGGTCCTTTTAATGTCTAAAAACATCTGAAAATGATGAGAAAAAACACTGCTCAAATGACACAGGGACATCATGGGGATCGCCCCTGGAAGCATTCCTGACTCATAGTTCACAGCCGTAAACTTTTTTTTCCGAGATTCATGCCATTTTTCCCGGTGCCACAAGAAACACACTAAAACGAAACCAAAATGGATTTTGCTGGGACATATGTCAAGGTACATCCTTTGCAGGTTAATGACTTGCCTGTAAGGCCAAATATTTCACCCCAGACCGAAAATTTCCTCTCCCACTTAGGCTTAGTTCAGACGCAGTGTTTTTGAAGCGTTTTTCAACTTTATCATTGCTTTCAACCACTACAAATGCATTCACTGGGAAAGGTCATTGTAACATTTATCAACCCTAGCTGGCCATGTGGTGTGTGACACATAAGCAGACCCATCTTGTTTCATTTGTGAAGGAGGGACTCTTAAAGTCACAGAGCCTATTTTTACTGGTGCATTAATCTTCCTAAAGGGCCATTATTAAACAGTGGGTCTCCTAGGCTGTTGTAGCCTATGCTGTGAGTGGATGAGCTGCCAAAAATTACTATGCACCACTATACCCCATTCATAAGCTGTCCAGGGGGGACTCCTGAAAAAGTGTTGCAATGAATTCAAGGCCAGCCCTGCTACCAATTCACATGCACCCCAATAAGCCTTTGAACCCACATACTGGATGGGCCCCTGAAAATCCACTTCACAATATGCATTTTGTACTCCGTACTCCTTTGTTTTACACATTGGAAGCACAGCCAGCCCTGCTGCATAGGCAGTCATATGCACCCCATTACGCCTTGGAACCCACATACTGGATGGGCTTATGAAAATCCACTTCACAATATGCATTTTTTATCTCCCGTACACCTTTGTTTTACACATTGGCAGCAAGGCCAGCCCTGCTGCATAGTCAGTCATATGCACCCCATTACACCTTGGAACCCACATACTGGAAGGGCCCATGAAAATCTACTTGTAATTTTTAATGGTATGATGGTTCCCTCTTTGCCAAATTATTTACAGGAGAATTTGGCAATTTTATTTGCCATGTTTTTAACACTGAGTTTCAGATGCGGCTTTAAATAAGGCTAATACTTGCAATACAATGCAATTTTATTGCAAACTACAAAATTCAAGGAATAGTATGTTAACATGCAAAGGTAAATAAGTACATATAAGGATTAAATACATATAGTGATTACGTATATATGAAGATTAACTACATACAGTATACTTACATCATCCACAAGAGGCTTTTAAACATCATCCCCACAAGGATTTAGATCAAACCACCACAGGCAGAGTTTCAGTAAACCTTAATGTTTTACAATGACAAACAGCAAACATGTAGAGGTTTAGAACTGTTTGTGAAGTGAATAAACAAACAAGATTTCTCAAGATTGTGTCACTATGATCATTGTCTGCCACATCTGTAAATGTTTTACATGAAATGCGGCTATGTGATTGTCTGAATGCATTGGGTATACAGTATTTTAATCTGGATTCCAAATCGCCATTTGTATATTCGCCATTTGTACATTTGAGGCAGCCAAAAGGAGAGAAACTAATATAGTCGACAAATATTTGTAATGAACTACTGAGCCAAACAGCAATGCTTTAGCAAAATTATATGAAGTGTATTGTGTCCAATGTGAGCAACCAGGCAACACAAAAAGGAGCTTTTCAAATGATCAAATAAGGTACACAAATGTTATGAAGTCTTTGCCAACAAGCATGTGGTTTTACCAATGGGGGGTACCTTTTTTAAAAATATACTATTGCCATCACAGCCTCCCTTGCTCAAAACTGTGGGGCCTATAAAAGTACAGAACATGTTCACCCAGGTCATGTCGTCGGAGATAAGGAAGAGACATTGCAGGAAACAGAGTTAAGAAGTAGGCCCAATGTAATGTCATGCCCAATTCCCCAATGTGGGGTCCTTTCTTTACTAAATAAAATAGCGCTATCACAGCCCCCTTGCCCAAAATGCACCGTACAGAGCACGTTCACCCTGTTGATCTAGTGGCAGTAAAAGGACACATTGCAGGAGACAGAATTAAGAAGTAGGCCCAATGTAATGTCATGCCAAATTCCTCAATGTGGGGTCCTTTCTTTACTAAATAAAACAATGCTATCACAGCCCCCTTGACCAAAATTTACCGGCCTACAACAGTACACAGCACATTCACCCTGGTCATCCAGTGGCAGGTAAAGGACACATTGCAGGAGACAGTTAAGAAGTAGGCTCAATTTAATGTAATGCCCAATTCCCCAATGTGGGGGTCCTTTCTTTACTAAATAAAATATTGCCATCACAGCCCCCTTGACCAAAATGCACCGTACATAGCACGTTCACCCTGGTGATCTAGTGGCAGTTAAAGGACGCATTGCAGGAGACAGAATTAAGAAGTAGGCCCAATGCAATGTCATGCCCAATTCCCCAATGTAGGGTCCTTTTTTTAATAAGTAAAATAGTGCCATCACTGCCCCCTTGCCCAAAATTTACCGGCCTACAACAGTACAGAGCACGTTCACCCTGGTCATCTTGTGGTTCTGGATGATGAGGATAAGGAGGAGGATAACAACAAACAGATCAAATCTGGAAGCGTATACCAATGTGTTGTTGTGAAGAGGTGTGTTATGACCCCAATGGCGAGGGTCTCAGAGGAACGTGGAAGTCTGCAGTATACAAAAATCCAGCTCATAGGGCAGTGGTAACTGGGTTGACCATATATCTACTCCTAACGCCAACACTAGAAGTAGCCGGGGATCATTCCTACGTTGATTCTAGATGACACGCTCCAGCCAGAGAATCTAGCTACCCCTAGTAGAGGAAAACAAAAGACCTTTCTTGCCTCCAGAGAAGGGGACCCCAAAGCTGGATAGAAGCCCCCCACAAATAATAACGGTGAGGTAAGAGGAAATGACAAACACAGAAATGAACCAGGTTTAGTACAGAGAGGCCCGCTAACTGATAGCAGAATAAAGAAAGGTAACTTATATGGTCAACAAAAACCCTATCAAAATCCACACTGGAAATTCAAGAACCCCCGAACCGTCTAACGGTCCGGGGGGAGAACACCAGCCCCCTAGAGCTTCCAGCAAAGGTCAGGATATATATTTGGAACAAGCTGGACAAAAATACAAAACCAAAACAAATAGCAAAAAGCAAAAAGCAGACTTAGCTGATATTACTGGAACCAGGATCAGTAGACAAGAGCACAGCAGACTAGCTCTGATAACTACGTTGCCAGGCATAGAACTGAAGGTCCAGGGAGCTTATATAGCAACACCCTTAACTAACGACCCAGGTGCGGATAAAAGGAATGACAGAAAAACCAGAGTCAAAAAACTAGTAACCACTAGAGGGAGCAAAAAGCAAATTCACAACAGAGGTGCATGAGAATACACCTCCCCAAAAGAGAGAATGTATTTGAGGTTATGTTTTGCTGTTTTCACTTGGTGGTGTACAGAAGTCTTTCCCAATCCACCCTTGCTCATTTTTATAAGAGTCAGCCTGTCAGCATTTTCAGTTGACAGGCGGATGCGCTTATCTGTTATAATTCCACCAGCGGCACTAAAATCCCACTCTGACAGAACGCTAGCAGCAGCGCAGTCCTGGACCTTTAAGGCATATAGAGCCAGTTCATGCCACGTGTGCAGCTTGGATACCCAATAATTAAAAGGCACAGAGGAATCATGGAGGATGTTTGAACAATCTGCAAGGTACTCCCTCACCATCTTCCCAAACATTGCACTTCTTGTGACAGCACCCCTTGCCTCTGTGCTGTCCCGAAGGGAGGGTCTGAGAAAACTGTCCCAGAACTTTGCCATTGTTCCCCTGCCTGAGCTGGATTGTACTTCTGTCTCTCTCGCTTGGACTCCTTGCTTGTACAACAAATTCTGACGTCTGCTGCCAGCGTTGTCACGTGGGAATTTTCTAAGTAATTCCGCTACAAGGGCTCTCTGGTACTGCAACATTTTAGTACACCTCTCTGCCTCTGGTAGAAGAGATTGAAAGTTCTCCTTGTAGCGTGGGTCTAGAAGTGTCACCAACCAGTAATGAGTGTCACCCAAAATTTTTATAATGCGAGGGTCACATGAAACGCAGTGCAACATAAAGTCAGCCATGCATGCCAGACTGCTATCAGACAAGAGTTCCGTGTCCTCACCAATAGGACGACTGACCATCCTTCTCCTCACCCTCCTCCCTGTCCTCAGGGCATCCCAGCTGAACAAACGGTATGACATCTGTGTTTGTAGTACCGCCTATGGCGGATGAAAGTAGCTCCTGTTCTTCCTCCTCCTCTTCCTCATTGACTACCAATCCAAGTTGAGAAGACATGAGGCTGGGCTGAGTGTAATCCCCCTGAATGGTTCCTTGCTCCATGTCCTCGTGCTCTGCCTGCAATGCATCTTCTTTAATTGTGAGCAGAGAGGTTTTCAGATTGCTGAGAAGCGGGATGGTGACACTAATTATGGCATCATCGCCGCTCACATCTTGGTGCAATCCTCAAAGTTTTGGAGGATGGGACATATGTCGGACATCCATGTCCACTCCTGAGGTCTTATGTTTGGAGCCTGAACTGAATATCGACGGCCTTGTTGATGTTGGTAGTCAACAACGGCCCTCTTCTGCTCACAAATCCTTTCCAACATATGCAGCGTAGAGTTCCAGCACGTGGGAACATCACACACCAGCCGGTGAGCTGGAAGCTGCAAACGCTGCTGAAGCACGGCAAGAGCGGATGAAGCTGTAGCTGATTTTCTAAAATGGGAAGACAGATGGCGTACTTTCACTAGCAGATCCGGCAGCTCCGGGTAGCTTTTCAGAAAATGTTTAACCACGAGGTTAAGCACATGGGCCAAGCAATGTACGAGTGTGAGCTCACCTTGCCTCAGAGCCGCCACCAGGTTACGGCCATTGTCTAACACGACCATGCCTGGCTGTAGGTTCAGTGGTGTCATCCAAACATCTGACTGCTCTTTCAGCGCTGTCCACAACTCTTCTGCATTGTGTGGTTTGTCACCTATGCAGATTAGCTTCAGCACAGCCTGTTGCTGCTTGGCTAAGGCAGTGTGGCAATGCTTCCAGCTTCTGACTGATGTGTTGATTTCAGAGATGGAGGATGAAGAGGAGTAGGAGAAGCAGGAGCTGTAGACTGTGGGGGGCAACCCTGATTGACATAGCACCAGCAATCCTCGGCATGGGGAGGATGTGTTCCATCCCAAGGTCCGACTGGGTCCCGGCTTCCACTATGTTAACCCAGTGTGCCGTCAGTGAGATGTACCGTCCTTGCCCATAAGCACTTGTCCAGGTGTCCGTGCCGGTATAGCACACAGAGAAATAGTGGCGACTGGGGACCGACTACCTTGGGACGGCCGCCGCCATAAGATTGCGGAAAGCTTCTGTCTCAACGAGCCTAAAAGGCAGCATTTCTAGCGCAAGCAGAAGAGAAATATTTGAATTTAGGACTGTGGGGCGTTGGCTGGGTATTTCCGCTTGCATTCCAAAGACTGGGTTATAGACAACTGAAGGCTGTGCTGGGACATGGACATGGAAGGGCTTGATTATGGTGCTGCTTGACTGTAGGCCACAACAGGTGCAGGGCTAGAGGCATCTTCACATGCATGGTGTACTGGGGATTGGCTTCTACGCAAAACAGTGGAAGAAGCAGTGGTGTGACATGCAGGCAGTGGTCCTGGAGCCTGGGGTTTGGCCCACAAAGTCCAGGGCTTTGCTGCCATGTGCCTGATCATGCTGGTGGTGGACAGGCTGGTTGTTTTGCTACCCCTGCTGATGCGGGCATGGCAGTTGCTGCAAATGGCCTGTTTGGGGTTATCAGCAGAGTCTTTAAAAAATAACCAGACTCGGAAAGATCTAACAGTTGGAATGGCAACTTCCTTCATGTCGGTGGTACGGGAAACGGATGCACGCCTTCTGTCAGTGGCCACCACACTGCTTCTTTCTGCCTGTTGGGGTGATATGCCTCCTTCCCCATGTGTGCTGCTGCCCTCGCTCTGCATGTCCTCCTGCCAGGTAGGGTCAGTCATATAGTCATCCACCACCTCGTCTTCCACATCCGCACCCTGCTCCTCCTACTGACTTTCTGGCAATTGTGTCTCCTCATCGTCCACCTCTTCTGACACTTTCCCACCATCGCCTTCGAACGACCGGGGCGATCTCTACATGCGATTTCATCTGTCCCCACTTCAAGTTGACCGGCAGAGAGTTCTGAATCATCTTGAAATGGAAAACTGAACAGCTCTTCAGAGTGTCCAAGTGTTGGATCAGTTGTCTCAGGGCACTCGGCATGGTGGGAGGAAGGAGGATCAGGGTGAAGAATATCCGGGCCACACTCACAGCTACTCAGACTTGACCGTGTGGAAGACATGGTGGTGGTGGTGGCTAAGTCACTGGAAGTATTATCCGCTATCCAACCAACAACCGTTTCACACTGCTCTGGCTTCAATAGTGGTGTGCTGCGGTCCCGTAGAAACTGGGACAGGAATGTTGAGAAGATGTGGGTCTTTGTTGTTGCCCACGGCCTCGTCCTCTGCATGCACCATCATCATCACATCCACTTCCCCATCCCTTGCCCATTTTAAATGGACAACTGCACTATTTCAAATGCTCAACACAAATATATTTATTAGTAGCAAAATAATATCTGATCAGTATTCCTGCAAATCTACAACTTTTCAAACCCAAACACCAGGTGTTAGGTGTCGAGTTCCCGCAGCTGCACGGGGAATCTCGAACCACCTCCGCTGCAGTCTCCCATTCTTCTCCAGCCGCAGTGGTGTCTGCCCAGCGGAGACGTCGGTCCAGCGTCTGGCTCAGGCAGATACTCTGTGCGTGATTGCTGCTGCTCTTCCAGGCTCAGCTAATGTAGCCAGTACTGGTCAGCGGCAAGCAGACGTCTCTGGGACTAAGTCCTGCTTTTCCCCTTCTGAGCATGCCCAAAGAAGACTTCTCATTGGAGGTCGGTGGTCACACTCTCAGGTCCTGTAGCAACTCTCATTGGTCCTCTAGGAAGGTCCTGAAGTTGCTGCAACTATAAAAGGTTTGCATGGCCGCACGGCCATGCACTAGTATCAACTGTTTATGTGCTTGTCGCCAGTTGAGACACTACCAATCTACACATGGTGTGTGTTCATCTAGCTTTGGAAATACTCTCAGGAAGGCAGTTAGCGTCAGTTGGGGCAATTAGCATCTGGTTCCTTCGTGTGTGCGGTTAGCACGGAAGAGTTCCAGAGCAAGAACAACCCTAGTTAGGGTATTATTCCCATGTGGAATCTTACAACTCTATGTAGCAACAGGGTTTGTTAAATTCAGACCAAGTGACAGATCTTGTGTCTATACCGCCATATAGTGCCGCCATCTATTAGCAGCAAGTCTCACTCCTGCACGGTGGACCCCGGGCTGCGAACGCACCTATGCTACTCTACTAATTACTCGGTGCGTTCTGCCAGCCGTAACACCAGGCAGGCCTTGGCCTGACATAACAGACTGTATTCAATTTTGAGGGGCTTTTTTGTGAAATTAATTTATGCAAAATAGTGCAAACTTGCCCAAACTTGGAGCACGCAGATATATGATGCCTGTCACGGAAATACCAAACTGATAAATATGTAGCCTTTTTACATTTTTTTATGCTAAATAGTGCTGTATATAAATAAAGTAACAGACAGCAAAAAAGTGGAACACTGGCCCACAATGCCCAAACTTGGAGCATGCAGATATATGAGGGCTGTCACGGAAATACCACACTGGCAAATATGTGGCCTTTTTAATTTTTATGCTAAATAGTTCTGTATATAATTTGATTAACAGACAGCAAAAACAGTAGCAAAGCAGCCTACAGTACCCAAACTTGGACCACTCAGGTATATGTGGGCTGTCACGGAAATACCACACTGGCAAACATGTGGCCTTTTTATATTTTTTTACGCTAAATAGTGCTGTAAATAATTTGAGTAACAGACAGCAAAATAAGTAGTACACCAGCCTACAATGCCCAAACTTGGAGCACGCAGATATATGAGGGCTGTCACGGAAATAACACACTGGCAAATATGTGGCCTTTTTATATTTTTTAATGCTAAATAGTGCTGTAAATAATTTGAGTAACAGACAGCAAAATAAGTGGTACACCGGCCTACAATGCCCAAACTTGGAGCACGCAAATATTTGAGGGCTGTCACGGAAATACCACACTGGCAAATATGTGGCCTGCTTTTTTTAAATGCAAAATAGTGCTGTATATAATTAGAGTAACAGACAGCAAAAACAGTGGCAAAGCAGCCTACAATGCCCAAACTTGGAGCACGCAGATATATGAGGGCTGTCATGGAAATACCACACTGGCAAATATGTGGCCTTTTTATATTTTTTATGCTAAATAGTGGTGTATATAATTTGAATAACAGACAGCAATAAAAGTGGTACACTGGCCTACAATGACCCAACTTGTTCAGCACGCAGATATATGAGGGCTGTAACGGAAATGCCACACTCGCAAATATGTGGCCTTTTTAAATATTTTTTTTAAGGAAAATAGTGCTGTATATAGTTAGAGTTTCAGACAGCAAAAAAACTGGTACACCGGCCTACAATGACCAAACTTAGAGCATGTAGATATATGTGGGCTGTCACGGAAATACCACATTGGCAAATCTGTGGCCTGTTTTTTTTTAAATGACAAATAGTACTGCATGTAACAGACAGCAAAAACAGTTGCAAAACGGCCTAAAATGCAAAAACTTGGAGCATGCAGATATACGAGGCCTTTTTTGGTGAATTAAAAACACACACAAAAAAAAAATTGGCACAAAGCTAGCACATACAACTATGCTACATATGCCTGACAAACTATGATTTTTAACCCCTTAATCCCATATGATATACTATCCCGTCGAGGTGACCTGAGACTTAATTCTCAGGGATGGGATAGTACATCATAGGCAATCGGCCGCGCTCACGGGGGGAGCGTGGCCGATCGCCGCCGGGTGTCAGCTGATTATTACAGCTGACATCTGGCACTATGTGCCAGGAGCGGTCACGGACCGCTCCCAGCACATTAACCCCCGAAACACTGCGATCAAACATGATTGCAGCGTTCTGGTGGCATAGGGAAGCATCGCACAGGGAGGAGGCTCCCTTCTTGTTTCCCTGAGACCATCGGTACAACGCGATGTGATCGCGTTGCACCAAGCGTCTCCTCCCTGCAGGCCCCAGATCCAAAATGGCTACGGCGCTCCTTCAGGATCCTGCAGGGAGGTGGCCTGCCGGCAAGCCTCCCTGCGGTGCCTTTCAGATCGCTGATCTGAAACAGTGCATTGCAAAGTGTCAGATCAGTGATCTGACACTAGATTGTGATGTCCCCCATGGGGCAATGTTATAAAGTAAAAAAAAAATATTTACATGTGTAAAAAAGAAAAAAAATTCCTAAATAAAGAAAGAAAAAATATTGTTCCAATAAATACATTTCTTTATCTAAACTATTAAAAAAAAATAAAAGTGCATATATTTAGTATCGCCGCGTCTGTAACGACCCGACCTATAAAACTGTCCCACGAGTCAACCCCTTCAGTGAACATCATAAAAAAAGGCAAAAAAAAGGGAAATTAGACTTACCGGTAATTCCATTTCCAGGTAGTCCCTCAGGACAGCACCATGGAGGACATCCTTCCTTGACCTATAGCGGGACAGGATCATAGAGAGGTTAAAAGGACCCTCCCACCTCCACCCTCCAGTGTTCTTTCAAAGTACCACCGAAGAATGGAAATAAATGGTCTAAACGTGCCCTTACAAACATGTCTGTAATAACCATTAAACTGCTTCATCTTAATTTCGAGCCATGGTGACCCAAAGGACGAACAATCTGCTGGTAGATTAATCCCGAACAATCCTAAAAACAGAAACATAAGGGAGGGAACTATGGGTGCTGTCCTGAGGGACTACCTGGAAATGGAATTACCGGTAAGTCTAATTTCCCTTTTTCCATTACGTCCCTCAGGACAGCACCATGGAGAATACCAAAGCAACTCTCCCAGGGTGGGTACAGAAGCCCATGAATCAAAGTCCCAGGCAAAAACCAGACTAAATATATAAAGGATCTGAAAGATCAGAAAAAACAGATATCTAAAGAGATCCGCAAATAAAATCACCGTACTGAGTGCCTGGTATACATCTATAATGGCCAATTTCAGTATGAATGTGGTAAATGAAATAAGCATCAGAAGCAGAGAGTGAGATACACCCATTGTACTCCAATACCAATAATGAACCACAGCAAGTTATTTATCGTGATAGATACTTATAGACATCGCAGCCCCAGAATAGGGTTAGAGAACCTTATTGCCCAGCAAAATATGGTGAAAGTCACAGCCACCACACAATGAGGACTGTATCGACCAATAATAAGCTGCATGTGCTTATAACCCAGGATTGTTCCTTTCATTGGTCCTTCTGGGCCAGGTTAAGTCTTGGTTACAGACCAGCTTACTGTATTATAAGGAGACCTGCAGGACAGAGGTCCTGGACTGCGGGAATATCAAACTAATAACAGTTAGTATATGGATAATGGCAGAGCATTGGGATGTACGCACATTACTATTCCAAATCCTTAGATGTCTAACCCCAAGTAAGGGTTGGATATTATTGAAACTAAGGAATACACCATCCGGCAGGTAATATCTCCTGCCATTACCAATGTCGGGCTTCTCATTAGAAGCGCTGAAAGAGAAACGTGGATCATCACTCATGTTTTACTGATGTTAGACACAGGGAGTCTGGACTCTGAATCGATGAAGGTGGTGGTGGTAGTGCTAGTAAAAATCTTCCGACACTTGAAATTATTCGGAACTGCATTTATACGAGTCATTAGTCCAGACATTATAAGTATGTCAACTTATTTGTCCATATATGCATATTACGCACATACATATCCCATGAGGCAATCTTCTCAGGAAACTTTATACACCCAGACTGCCATTGTGGGAGTAACCATATTCCATGGCTAGGGAAAAGTAGGTTTCTTCCTCATTACGGAGGGAGATTATCTACTGTGAGGCAGTGAGACTATGGGGTCTTAACAGTAAGAGCCCTGGATCCCGTTTCATTTATCTTAGGAGCCGTGACTGCTGTAAGAGCCGCGAGTATGGGATCCTCTGCCACACGACAGTGCTGCTGCTTCACCACAAGGTACAAAAGGCAGTGCTGATGTCCCTGGAAAACAAACCGCAACAGACTTATGGGAAAAGAATCTGTCTGTCTATCTGATTGCCGAATGTGGAGTTTGGGAAGGATTAATAATAACAACAATAATAAACTTCCATCCATATAGTGTCCACATATTCCGCAGCGCTTTACAGTTTGACAGTCTCAAACACAACAGTCATAAGTAACAACCATATAATAGTTAAAGCAAAATAAACCCACCTTGCTCCTGAGAGCTTACACTCTACAATGAGGCAGGGAAGATACAAAGTACAGGTGTGTATCAACAATGTTTTATTTACAATGATGGCACAGCCATCTTCAGGGGGTGGGGATAGATGGAGATAGTGAATGGGCTACACACACACAACATAAAATGACTGATTAGGGAACGTGATAGGCCGCTCTGAGCAAATGTGCCCTGAGGGTGCCCCCAAAACTATGCAAATTGTAGATGGTCCTAATATCTTAAGGCAAAGCATTCCAAGGCTGAAGGAGTCCCTTCTTTCAACTCGTGGTATTTTCTGCTCCCAAGACAGTAGTATGTCCTTTTATAGGATGTACCAAAATGACGTATGTCATCCTTTAAAGCTAATTATGTAATAGACTTGCCTTTAGCACTCAAAGTAGAACCTACCTGAGAGATCTGTTCCAAACAGAAGAAATGCAGATTTTACTAAGCCAATTCAAGCCTGTTTGCTTGACTAAGCCCTGTTGTAAAGAATGAAGTAGCAGAAGCTGGATCTGGGTCCAAAACACAAGGACTCCATATCCAGAGTTGAGGCCCAAGACAAAAATGTGAAGTGGTAGGCCGATGATACAATGTGCGGCCACACAACAAGACACCAGACAGAAGGTCTGACCCAGTGGCTCACAACCAGAGGCGAAAAAGGCACCAAGCCCGACACACTAATAATACCCCCTGAGGCAAAGGGCACCGAAACCCTATGATGCAATATGATGCATATAGGAACTATGAAGCAATATAATGCAATATGATGTCCAAAGGCACTATTAGTCTGATTCAATATGATGCAATATGATGCACATAGGAATAATGATGCAATATGATGCATGAAGTAACTATGAAGCGCTATGGTGCATATAGGAACAATGAAGCACTCTGATGCATATAGGAGCTATGAAGCAATATGCCGTAACATAATGCACAAAGGCAATATGAAGCACTGATGCATATATGAACCTTGAAGCAATATGATGCATAAAGGCAATATGAGCACTATGATGCATATAGGAACCATGAAGCAATATGATGCAATATGATACATGAAGTCACTATGAAGCGCTATGATGCATATAGGAACCATGAAGCATTATGATGCAATAAGATGCAGAAAGGCAATATGAAGCAATCGATGCATAAAGGAACCATGATGAAATATGATGCAGAAAGGTAATATGAAGCACTATGATGCATATAGGAACAATGAAGCACTATGATGCATATAGGAACCATGAAGCAAAACAATGCAATATGATACATGAAGCAACTTATGAAGCGCTATGATGCATATAGGAACTATGAAGCAATATGATGCACAAAGGCAATATAAAATAGTATGATGCCATAGAGGCCCTCAATATGATGCATAGAGGCACTATGATGCAGTATCATGCATAGAGGCACTCAATACGATGCATAGAGGCACTATGATGCAGTATGGATGCACGGAGGCACTCAATATAATACATAGAGGTACTATGATTCAGTATGATGCACGGAGGCATGCAAAATGATGTATAAGCAGTATGATGCAGTATTATGCACGGAGGCACTCAATATAATGCATAGAGGCACTATGATGCAGTATTTTGCACGGAGGCACTCAATATGATGCATAGAGGCACTATGATGCAGTATTGTGCACGGAGGCACTCAATATGATGCATAGAGGCACTATGATGCAGTATTATGCACGGAGGCACTCATTATAATGCATTGAGGCGCTATGATGCAGCATTATGCAAGGAGACACTCAATATGATACATAGAAGCAGTATGACTTACACTTTTAAGCAAAAGAGCCATCTATCAGAGTTCCAGATAAATCTCCACTCTGAACAGTACATCTCATTTGTCAGACTGACTCCACCCGAAGGCTTATTAATGAGCAGCAGCTGGAGGGCAGTCTTCATGGAGAAAATGTGCTGAATTAACACCTTGTGTCCTCCTCTGGATGGAGTAGTTAGGTTGCAAAGAAAAGTGAAACACTTGCTTATTGAACCAGAAAATGGAAAGCATGCTTCCAAAAAGTCACTCTGAAGCCCAATCATAAGGCTCTGTGCAGACAAGACCTGCAACTAACTGAAGTCCAGTCATGAGATGTAGCCTGGACATATGGCCCTACCATAGCCTAGAGGTCCAAGGCCTTGCTGCAAATGGGTTCCAGGTACAGCTTTGGCACAAAGGCATGAGACTAGAGTCAGCCCAGAGGCCCAGGCCATCAACACAACATTAAACCATGCACTCACCTGTGCTGGCTCCATACCTGCTAGAAGACAGGGGGAGCTGGTAATGCCGAGAGCCTACCGTGGAAGGAAGCGGCATCCCGTTAGGAATGCTGCATTACTGCCTGTGCCCCCTTCCATGTTCCATTGAAGAACGCACGCCGATCCTATGTGCTGGCGCCCCTTTCTGACGTCACCGGAAGCACAATGGACTTCTTCACCACACAACTTTCGGGAGTAGCGGTGTTTTGCCGGTCGGCGTCCGAGCCGAGAGCCCCCCACCGGGAGGAAGCAGCTCTACCCAGGAGCCCGTCCGCTCAACTGGTCTCTGGGGCTGAGGCACTCCCCACCGGGGAGTTTCCACCCTGGGCTACTTGACAGGGGGAAGGATTGGACCTGCCGCACAATCCCCCTAAGCCCAATGCACAGGCTGAGTGTTGGCTGAGGAACCTCTCAAAGAGGAGTCGGCCACGGTCCGTCCGACCAGGAAAAGGGAAGGTTGAGACCCCCAAACTCTGAGTCCATCTGGTACAGCACTGGTAGCTGAGGGACCTCTACCCAGTTAGGTGTCGGCCACGGACCACTTGATAGCCTGTGGATTCTCTTCCCCCTATCTTCGCTCTAGGAGCAACCTCTCATATGTCCATCCCTGTAGGGACAGGAAAAAACACTGGAGGGTGGAGGTGGGAGGGTCCTTTTAACCTCTCTATGATCCTGTCCCGCTATAGGTCAAGGAAGGACGTCCTCCATGGTGCTGTCTTGAGGGACGTAATGGAAAACAACGCTTTATTATCATAATGCCAAACAAAAAGTGGAATAACATGCGATCAAAAAGACGGTTATAAATAACCATGGTACCGCTGAAAACGTCATCTTGGTCCCATAAAAAACGAGCCACCATACAGCATCATCAGCAAAAAAATAAAAAAGTTATAGTCCTCAGAATAAAGCGATGCAAATGTAATTATTTTTTATATAAAATAGTTTTTATCGTATAAAAGCGCCAAAACATAAAAAATGATATAAATGAGGAATCGCTGTAATCGTACTGAACCGAAGAATAAAACTGCTTTATCAATTTTACCAAACGTGGAATGGTATATACGCCCCCCCCCCAAAGAAATTCATGAATAGCTGGTTTTTGGTCATTATGCCTCATAAAAATCAGAATAAAAAGCGATCAAAAAATGGTAGCAATAAAAACGTCAACTCGTTCTGCAAAAAACAAGACCTCACATGACTGTGGACCAAAATATGCGTATTTTAGTGTGTGACAGCTGCCTATCAAAAAAATCCGCTAAAAAAATGCTATAAAAGTAAATCAAACCCCCCTTCATTACCCCCTTAGGGAAAAATAATAAAATTAAAAAAATGTATTTATTTCCATTTTCCCATTAGGGTTAGGGTTACTGTTGGGGGTAAAGTTAGGGTTAGGGCTACAGTTAGGTTTGGGGCTACAGTTAAGGATAGAGACAGGGCTACAGCTAGGGTTGGGGCAACAGTTAGGGTTAGGGTTGGGGCTAAAGTTAGGGTTGGGGCTAAAGTTAGGGTTTGGATTACATTTACGGTTGGGATTAGTGCTAGGGGTGTTCTTAAGGTTATGGTTGGGATTAGGGTTAGGGGTGTGTTGGAGTTAGGGGTGTGGTTAGTTTTGGGATTAGGGTAAGTGGTGTTGTTTTGGTTAGGGGTGTGTTCGGTTTAGGGGTTGTAAAATCTTTATAATAAAATATTATTATTATTGATCACTTAAGTTCAATTAATGAACCAGGGCCTAGAGAGAGAATGAGTCAGTTATTCCGGGGATTTTGGCTTGAGCATCTGTTCTCTGCATGTCAAACCTAAAGGTTACTTGTCAAGTTGAGCTATAAGTGGTTGACTATAGTAAACAAGATATATATAGAATGAGGTAATGTACAGAACCATTCTGGACTAGGTTTTGCTAATATGGTATGAGCTATGGACATAGAGGTAGATCACCTTATGTGGTTAAGAGGTAGAAAAAAATAGTAACCAATGTAAGTCTATGGGTCGAAATGGTATATAAACCGTCTGTTCTGGGTATGGTTCAGATCTCATACCTTGAGACTCTCACATGGACGACCACATCATACCACAAGACCATATGTAAGATCAATGCTTGCTTTCATTTTCTTTTTAATCTAATACTTAATTTTGTGTTCTATGAACTTATAATTTACTTTTTCTTCATTTTTGTAATCACTTTTTGAATGGACATTAAATAAGTTTTGTTTTATCCACACAATTGAAATTTGCTTTTCTTCTCTATCTTCACTGTATTATACTTGAAAAAGTAAGGAAGAGGTATTTTTTCTAACGGGTGCGGTCAGGATTATAGTTAGGGTTGGGATTAGGGTTAGGGGTGTGTTTGAGTTAGGGTTTCAGTTAGAATTTATGGGGTTTCCACTGCTTAGGCACATCAGGGGCTCTCCAAACGCGACATGGCGTAAGATCTCAATTCCAGCAAATTATGCGTTGAAAAAGTAAAACAGTGCTCCTTCCCTTCCGAGCTCTCCCGTGCGCCAAAACAGGGGTTTACCCTAACATATGGGGTATCAGCATACTCAGGACAAATTGGACAACAACTTTTGGGGTCCAATTTTTCCTGTTACCCTTGGGAAAATACAAAACCGGGGGCTAAAAAAATTTTTTTTAGCTGCCCTAATCAAGTTCCAAAAAAATTCAAACTGTCATGCGGGCTCAGGGAGCATGAGTGTCAGTGCGAACAATCCATTAACATTTTGATTAAATTAAGAGCTTGGCACGAGGCCCAGGAGGACCCCACTGCTGACACAAATACATAAAAAAGTTAGACAGCAGTTTGCCAAAATGTGCGTGAGTAACCCAAAATCCTTCTGGGAAAGCGTCTTGTGTACAGATGAGTCTAAGATAGAGCTTTTTGGTAACGCATATCATTCTGTTTACCGAAAATGGAATGTGGCCAACAAAGAAAGAAACAGTACCCTCAAATATGATGAAGATTCAAATATGTTTTGGGGTTGCCTTCATGCTTCTGGCACTGGGTGCCTTGACTGTGTGCAAGGCATCATGAAATGTGAAGATTACCAATGGATTTTAGGTCGCAATGTAGTGCCCAGTGTCAGAAAGTTGGGTTTGTGTACTAGGTGATGGGTCTTCCAGCAGGACAATAACCCCAATCATACTTCAAGAAGCACCTAGAAATAGATGGGAACAAAGCACTGGAAACTTGAGAAGTGGCCAGCAATGAGTCCTGTATCTAAATCCCATTGAACACCAGTGGAGAGCTCTTAATTATAGAAACTTGATTCCAGCTCACCCACTTGCTCTATGCTCATTCACCTGGAGCTCAGTCTCCGGCCTCGCCCTGGCCTCACATCAAGGAAAATAAAAAGAAAAGGAAAATCCAGTCCTGTTGAGCCGGACTCCAATTTTTTCTATTTTTCAAAAGAAATTATATTGCATACAAAAGAAAAATTTACATGGTCGACATGACCCTGTAGATGCATTTCGACTGCACTAGGCAGTCTTACTCATGACTCATGAGTAAGACTGCCTAGTCCAGTCGAAATGCGTCGACTGGGTCATGTCAACCATGTACATTTTTTTTTTGTATGCACTATAATTTGTTTTGAAAAAGAAAAATCAGTCCTGTTGAGTCGTTTCCGTTTATGAAAAAAACGGAAATATGGTGAAAATTTTAAAAATTTTGCAATTTTCAAACTTTGAATTTCTATGCTCTTAAATCAGAGAGATATGTCACACAAAATAGTTAATAACTAACACATCCCACATGTCTACTTTACGTCAGCACAATTTTGGAAACAATTTTTTCTTTTTGTTAGGTTGTTAGGAAGTTATAAGGGTTAAAAGTTGACCAGCGATTTCTCATTTTTACAACAAAATTTACAAAACCATTTTTTTAGGTACCATCTCACATTTAACCCCTTAAGCCCCAAGGGTGGTTTGCACGTTAATGACCGGGACAATTTTTACAATTCTGACCACTGTCTCTTTATTAGGATATAACTGTGGAACACTTCAACGGATCTTGGCGATTCTGACATTGTTTTCTTGTGACATATTGTACTTCATGATAGTGGTAAAATTTATTCGATATAACTTGCGTTTATTTGTGAAAAAAATGGAAATTTGGCAAACATTTTGAAAATTTCGCAATTTTCCAACTTTGAATTTTTATGCCCTTAAATCACAGATATGTCACGCAAAATACTTAATAAGTAACATTTCCCACATGTCTACTTTACATCAGCACAGTTTTGGAACCAAAATTTCTTTTTGTTAGGGAGTTATAAGGGTTAAAAGTTGACCAGCAAATTCTCATTTTTACAACACCATTTTCTTTAGGTACCACATCTCATTTGAAGTCATTTTGAGGGGTCTATATGATAGAAAATACCCAAGTGTGACACCATTCTAAAAACTGCCCCCCCAAGGTTCTCAAAACCACATTCAAGAAGTTTATTAACCCTTCAGGTGTTTCACAGGAATTTTTGGAAAGTTTAAATAAAAATGAACATTTAACTTTTTTTCACACAAAATTTATTTCAGCTCCAATTTGTTTTATTTTACCAAGGGTAACAGGAGAAAATGGACCCCAAAAGTTGTTGTGCAATTTGTCCTGAGTACGACGATACCCCATATGTGGGGGTAAACCACTGTTTGGGCGCATAGCAGAGCTCAGAAGGGAAGGAGCGCCATTTTACCTTTCAATGCAAAATTGACTGGAATTGAGATGGGACGCCATGTTGCGTTTGGAGAGCCCCTGATGTGCCTAAACATTGAAACCCCTCACAAGTGACACCATTTTGGAAAGTAGACCCCTTAAGGAACTTATCTAGATGTGTGTTGAGCACTTTGACCCAACAAGTGCTTCACAGAAGTTTATAATGCAAAGCCGTAAAAATAAAAAATCATATTTTTTCACAAAAATTATCTTTTCGCCCCCAATTTTTTATTTTCCCAAGGGTAAGAGAAGAAATTGGACCCCAAAAGTTGTTGTGGAATTTGTCCTGAGTATGCCGATACCACATATGTGGGGGTAAACGACTGTTTGGGCGCATGGCAGAGCTCGGAAGGGAAGAAGAGCCGTTTGACTTTTCAATGCAAAATTGACTGGAATTGAGATGGGACACCATGTCGCGTTTGGAGAGCCCCTGATGTGCCTAAACATTAAAACCCCCCACAAGTGACACCATTTTGGAAAGTAGACCCCCTAAGGAACTTATCTAGATGTGTTTTGAGAGCTTTGAACCCCCAAGTGTTTCACTACAGTTTATAACGCAGAGCCGTGAAAATAAAAATTCTTGTTTTTTTTCACAAAAATGATTTATTAGCCCCCAGTTTTGTATTTTCCCAAGGGTAACAGGAGAAATTGGACCCCAAAAGTTGTTGTCCAATTTGTCCTGAGTACGCCGATACCCCATATGTGGGGAGGGGACCACTGTTTGGGTGCATGGCAGAGCTCGGAAGGGAAGGAGCGCCATTTGGAATGCAGACTTAGATGGATTGGTCTGCAGGCGTCACGTTGCATTTGTAGAGCCCCTGATGTACCTAAACAGTACAAACCCCTTACATGTGACTCCATATTGGAAACTAGACCTCCCAAGGAACTTATCTAGATATGTTGTGAGAACTTTAAACCCCCAAGTGTTTCACTACAGTTTATAACGCAGAGCCGTGAAAATAAAAAATCTTTTTTTCCCACAAAAATGATTTTTAGCCCCCTCAAATTTTTATTTTCCTAAGGATAACAAGAGAACTTGGACCCCAAAAGTTGTTGTCCAATTTGTCCCGAGTATGATGATACCCCATATGTTGGGGTAAACCCCTGTTTGGGCGCAAGGGAGAGCTCGGAAGGGAAGGAGCACTGTTTTACTTTTTCAATGCAGAATTGGCTGGAATTGAGATCGGACGCCATATCGCGTTTGGAGAGCCCCTGATGTGCCTGAACCGTGGAAACTCCCTAATTCTACCTGAAACCCTAATCCAAACACACCCCTAACCCTAATCCCATTGGTAACCCTAACCACACCCCTAACCTTGACACACCCCTAACCCTAATCCCAACTGTAAAGGTAATCCAAACCCTAACCCTAACTTTAGCCCCAACCCTAACCCTAACTTTAGCCCCAACTGTAACCCTAACCGTAACCCTAGCCCTAACCGTAACCCTAGCCCTAACCGTAACCCTAGCCCTAACCCTAGCCCTAACCCTAGCCCTAACCCTAATGGGAAAATGGAAATAAATAAATTTTTTTAATTTTATTATTTTTCCCTAACTAAGGGGGTGATGAAGGGGGGTTTGATTTACTTTTATAGCATTTTTGTATATCGGAATTTTATGATTGGCAGCTGTCACACACTAAAAGACGCTTTTTATAGCAAAAAAGTTTTTCCGTCTCCACATTTTGAGACCTATAATTTTTCCGTATTTTGGTCCACAGTCATGTGAGGTCTTGTTTTTTGCGGGACGAGTCGACATTTTTATTGGTAACATTTTCGGGCACATGACATTTTTTGATAGCTTTTTATTCCGATTTTTGTGAGGCAGAATGACCAAAAACCAGCTATTCATGAGTTTCTTTTGGGGGAGGCATTTATACCGTTCCACGTTTGGTAAAATTGATAAAGCAGTTTTATTCGTCGGGTCAGTACGATTACAGTGATATCTCATTTATATCATTTTTTTATGTTTTGGCGCTTTTATACAATAACCATTTTATAGAAAAAAAATAATTATTTTGGCATTGCTTTATTCTGAGGACTAAAACTTTTTTATTTTTTCGCTGATGATGCTGTATGGCGGCTTGTTTTTTTCTGGACAAGATGACGTTTTCAGCGGTACCATGGTTATTTATATCCATCTTTTTGATCGCGTGTTATTCCACTTTTTATTCAGCAGTATGATAAGGCGTTGTTTTTTGGCTTTTTTTTTTCTTACGGTGTTTACTGAAGGGGTTAACTAGTGGGACAGTTTTTTAAGTTGGGTATTTACGGACGCGGCGAAACTAAATATGTGTACTTTTATTGTTTTTTTATTTAGATAAAGAAATGTATTTATGGGAATTTTTTTTTTTCTTTATTTAGGATTTTTTTTTTTTTTTAGACGTGGAATTTTTTTTTTTTTACTTTTTTACTTTGTCCCAGGGGGGGACTGTTGTGAATTCTGCTTTTGGGTCCCTCCGGTGGTTGTAGGTGGTAATGCAGTTGCCCCTGAGTTGCAGTCCTGGTCAGGTGTATCTGCTGACTGCAGTTCTGACTGGGGTATTTAGGCATGCTGGATTCATTAGTCCTTGCCAGTTGTCAATTGTTGTTGGGAGGTGTAGGACCTCTGCCTGGTTCCTCCTGCCTTTCTGCCAAATCAGCAAAGATAAGTCTCTGTTTTTTTTTCCCTGTGGCACACATGCTGTGTGCTTCACAATTCAGTGCTATTCTTTGTGTTTTCTTGTCCAGCTTAGATTGTGTCAGTATTTTCTCAGTCTTGTTGGATTCTCTGGAGTGGCAGATATACATTCCATGTCTTTAGTTAGATTGTGGAACTTTTTGTATTATCTGCTGTGGATATTTTTGGAAGGGTTTTAATACTGACCGCCTAGTAATCTGTCCTATCCTTTCCTATTTAGCTAGAGTGGCCTCTTTTGCTAAATCCTGTTTTCTACCTGCGTGTGTCTATTCTTCTCCTACTCACAGTCATTATTCGTGGGGGGCTGCCTATCCTTTGGGGGTCTGCTCTGAGGCAAGGTAGCATTCCTATTTCCATCTATAGGGGTATTTAGTCCTCTGGCTGTGTCGAGGTGTCTAGGGCATGTTAGGCACACCCCACGGCTACTTCTAGTTGCGGTGTTAGTTCAGGATTTGCGGTCAGTACAGGTTCCACCGACTCCAGAGAAAGTTTCATGCGGCTCCAAGGTCACCAGATCATAACAGTACAACTGGCCAATGAGATAAATGCATGGAAGAAAGGTGTTGAGACATTTTTTTTTCTGCAGTCTGTTCTTCCCTCTTTATTTATGGGTGGCTGAGGAGTCTTGTGCCAGCATGGATGTTCAGGAATTAGCTTCTCGTGTAGACCAGCTTGCTGCTAGGGTACAGGGTATTTCTGATTATATTATTCAGACTCCTGCTTTAGAGCCGAAGATTCCTACTCCTGATTTGTTTTTTGGTGACAGGTCCAAATTTTGGGGTTTTAAAAACAATTGTAAACTGTTTTTTGCTCTGAGACCGCGATCCTCCGGTGATTCCATTCAGCAGGTTAAAATTGTCATCTCCCTGCTGCGTGGCGATACTCAGGATTGGGCATTTTCCCTGAAATCTGGGAATCCGGCCTTGCTTAATGTAGATTCCTTTTTTCAGGCTTTAGGATTATCATATGATGAACCGAATTCTGTGGATCAAGCAGAGAAAACCTTGTTGGCCCTGTCTCAGGGTCAAGAGGCGTCAGAATTGTATTGTCAGAAATTTAGAAAATGGTCTGTGTTGACTAAATGGAATGATGATGCTTTGGCGGCAATTTTCAGAAAGGGTCTTTCTGAATCCGTTAAAGATGTTATGGTGGGGTTTCCCACGCCTTCCGGTCTGAGTGATTCTATGTCTCTGGCCATTCAGATTGATCGGCGCTTGCGGGAGCGTCAAACTGTGCGCGCTGTGGCGTCGTCCTTAGAGCAAAGTCATTGTGGCGACGCTTCTCATGTCATTTCAGTCTGCCCTAAGCGGACAAAAAGGATCGCTAGTTCATTTACTATCAGTACTGTACAACCTAAATTTCTGTTATCGGTGTCCTTGATCTGCTCATTGTCATCATTTTCTGTCATGGCGTTTGTGGATTCAGGCGCCGCCTTGAACTTAATGGATTTTGAGTTTGCCAGGCGTTGTGGTTTTCCCTTGCAGCCTTTGCAGAATCCTATTCCTTTAAGGGGGATTGATGCTACACCTTTGGCTAAAAATAAGCCCCAGTTTTGGACACAGGTGACCATGCACATGGCTCCAGCGCATCAGGAAGATTGTCGATTTCTGGTGTTGCATAATTTGCATGATGTTATCGTGCTGGGTTTCCCGTGGTTGCAGGTACATAATCCTGTGTTGGATTGGAAATCTATGTCTGTGACTAGTTGGGGTTGTCAGGGGGTTCATAATGATGTTCCTTTGATGTCAATCTCCTCTTCTTCCTCTTCTGAAATTCCAGAGTTTTTGTCTGATTTTCAGGATGTATCCGATGAGCCCAGATCCAGTTCCCTTCCACCGCACAGGGACTGTGATTGTGCGATTGACTTGATTCCAGGCAGTAAGTTTCCTAAGGGCCGACTTTTCAACCTGTCTGTGCCTGAACATACCGTCATGCGGAGTTATGTTAAGGAGTCTTTGGAGAAAGGGCATATTCAGCCATCTTCTTCACCGTTAAGAGCAGGGTTTTTTTTTGTTGCTAAGAAGGATGGCTCCTTGAGACCTTGTATTGATTATCGCCTCTTGAATAAGATCATGGTCAAGTTTCAATACCCTTTACCTTTGCTTTCCGATTTGTTTGCTAGGATTAAGGGGGCTAGTTGGTTTACGAAGATTGACCTTCGGGGGGCATATAATCTTGTTCATATTAAGCAAGGGTGATGAATGGAAAACTGCGTTTAATACGCCCGAAGGCCATTTTGAATACCTTGTGATGCCATTCGGGCTCACTAACGCTCCATCTGTTTTTCAATATTCATGCACGATATCTTCCGGACTTATATTGATAAATTCTTGATTGTATATTTGGACGATATTTTGATTTTTTCCGATGATTGGAAGTCTCATGTGGAACAGGTCAGGATGGTATTTCAGATCCTTCGTGACAATGCTTTGTTTGTGAAGGGGTCTAAGTGTCTCTTTGGGGTGCAGAAGGTTTCTTTTTTGGGCTTTATTTTTTCTCCCTCATCTATGGAGATGGATCCGGTTAAGGTTCAGGCCATTCATGATTGGATTCAACCCACATCCATGAAGAGCCTTCAGAAATTTTTGGGTTTTGCAAATTTTTATCGCCGTTTTATTGCTAACTTCTCCAGCATGGTTAAACCCTTGACTGATTTGACGAAAAAAGGCGCTGATGTGGCGAATTGGTCCTCTGCGGCTGTCTCTGCCTTTCAGGAGCTTAAACGCCGATTTACTTCTGCTCCGGTGTTGCGCCAACCAGATGTTTCTCTTCCGTTTCAGGTTGAGATTGATGCTTCTGAGATTGGGGCAGGGGCCGTTTTGTCTCAGAGGGATTCTGTTGGTTCTTTGATGAAACCGTGTGCCTTCTTCTCCAGCAAGTTTTCGCCTGCTGAACGCAATTATGATGTCGGCAATCGGGAGTTGTTGGCTATGAAGTGGGCGTTTGAGGAGTGGCGACATTGGCTTGAGGGAGCTAAACACCGTATTGTGGTCCTGACCGATCATAAGAATTTGATTTACCTCGAGTCTGCCAAACGGCTGAGTCCTAGACAGGCTCGATGGTCCTTGTTTTTTTCCCGTTTTGATTTTGTGGTTTCGTATCTTCCGGTTCTAAGAATATTAAGGCTGATGCCCTTTCTAGGAGTTTTTTGCCTGATTCTCCTGAGGTCCTTGAACCGGTCGGCATTCTGAAAGAAGGGGTGGTCCTTTCTGCCATTTCCCCTGATTTACGGCGGGTTCTTCAGGAATTTCAGGCTGATAGACCTGACCGCTGTCCTGTGGGGAAATTGTTTGTTCCTGACAGATGGACTAGTAGAGTGATTTCTGAGGTTCACTGTTCTGTGTTGGCTGGTCATCCTGGTATTTTTGGTACCAGAGATTTGGTTGGTAGGTCCTTTTGGTGGCCTTCGTTGTCACATGGTGTGCGTTCTTTTGTGCAGTCCTGTGGGACTTGTGCGTGGGCCAAGCCTTGTTGTTCCCATGCTAGTGGGTTACTTTTGCCATTGCCGGTCCCTGAGAGGCCCTGGACGCATATTTCTATGGATTTTATTTCTGATCTTCTGGTTTCCCAGAGGATGTCGGTTATCTGGGTTGTTTGTGACCGGTTTTCTAAGATGGTTCATTTGGTGCCTTTGCCTAAATTGCCTTCCTCTTCAGAGTTGGTTCCGTTGTATTTTCAGCATGTGGTTCGTTTGCATGGTATTCCGGAGAATATTGTGTCCGACAGAGGTTCCCAGTTTGTTTCTAGGTTTTGGCGGGCCTTTTATGCTAGGCTGGGCATTGATTTTGTCTTTTTCTTCTGCATTTCATCCTCAGACAAATGGCCAGACCGAGCGAACTAATCAGACTTTGGAGACTTATTTGAGATGCTTTGTGTCTGCCGATCAGGATGATTGGGTGGCTTTCTTGCCATTGGCCGAGTTTGCCCTTAATAATCGGGTTAGTTCGGCTACTTTGGTTTCACCTTTTTTTTGTAATTTTGGTTTTCATCCTCGTTTTTCTTCTGGGCAGGTTGAGCCTTCTGACTGTCCTGGTGTGGATTCTGTGGTTGACAGGTTGCAGCAGATTTGGGCTCATGTGGTGGACAATTTGGTGTTGTCTCAGGAGGAGGCTCTACGTTTTGCTAACCGTCGTCGGTGTGTTGGTTCCCGGCTTCGGGATGGGGATTTGGTTTGGTTGTCTTCCCGTCATGTTCCTATGAAGGTCTCTTCCCCTAAGTTTAAGCCTCGGTTTATTGGTCCTTATAGGATTTCTGAGATTATTAATCTGGTGTCTTTTCGATTGGCGCTTCCGGCCTCTTTTGCTATCCATAATGTCTTCCATAGATCTTTATTGCGGAAATATGTGGTGCCCGTTGTTCCCTCTGTTGATCCTCCGGCCCCTGTTTTGGTTGATGGGGAGCTGGAGTACGTGGTTGAGAAGATTTTGGATTCTCGTTTTTCGAGGCGGAGGCTTCAGTACCTTGTCAAATGGAAGGGTTATGGCCAGGAGGATAATTCTTGGGTTTTTGCTTCTGATGTCCATGCTGCTGATTTGGTTCATGCTTTTCATCTGGCTCGTCCTGATCGGCCTGGGGGCTCTGGTGAGGGTTCGGTGACCCCTCCTCAAGGGGGGTACTGTTGTGAATTCTGCTTTTGGGCTCCCTCCGGTGGTTGTAGGTGGTAATGCAGTTGCCCCTGAGTTGCAGTCCTGGTCAGGTGTATCTGCTGATTGCAGTTCTGACTGGGGTATTTAGGCGTGCTGGATTCATTAGTCCTTGCCAGTTGTCAATTGTTGTTGGGAGGTGTAGGACCTTTGCCTGGTTCCTCCTGCCTTTCTGCCAAATCAGCAAATATAAGTCTCTGGGTTTTTTTTCCCTGTGGCACACATGCTGTGTGCTTCACAATTCAGTGCTATTCTTTGTGTTTTCTTATCCAGCTTAGATTGTGTCAGTATTTTCTCAGTCTTGTTGGATTCTCTGGAGTGGCAGATATACATTCCATGTCTTTAGTTAGATTGTGGAACTTTTTGTATTATCTGCTGTGGATATTTTTGGAAGGGTTTTAATACTGACCGCCTAGTAATCTGTCCTATCCTTTCCTATTTAGCTAGAGTGGCCTCTTTTGCTAAATCCTGTTTTCTACCTGCGTGTGTCTATTCTTCTCCTACTCACAGTCATTATTCGTGGGGGGCTGCCTATCCTTTGGGGGTCTGCTCTGAGGCAAGGTAGCATTCCTATTTCCATCTATAGGGGTATTTAGTCCTCCGGCTGTGTCGAGGTGTCTAGGGCATGTTAGGCACACCCCACGGCTACTTCTAGTTGCGGTGTTAGTTCAGGATTTGCGGTCAGTACAGGTTCCGACTCCAGAGAAAGTTTCATGCGGCTCCAAGGTCACCAGATCATAACAGGGGACATCACAGATCGCTGATCTGACAGTTTTCACAGCACTCTGTCAGATCAGCGATCTGACTGACAGCGCTGCAGGCTTACCAGCGCCTGCACTGGACCCGGAAGTAATCCCTGCAGGACCCGGATGCAGCCCCGTGGCCATTTTGGATCCGGGGCCTGCAGGGATAGGAGGTAAGAGACGCTCGGAGCAACGCGATCACATCGCGTTGCTCAGGGGGTCTCAGGGAAGCACGCAGGGAGCCCCCTGCCTGCGCGATGCTTCCCTATACCACCGGAACACTGCGATCATGTTTGATCGCACTGTGACGGGGGTTAATGTGCCGGGGGTGGTCCGTGACCGCTCCTGGCACATAGAGCCGAATGTCAGCTGCGATAGTCAGCTGACAACCGGCCGCACTCCCCCCGTGAGCGCGGCCAATTGCATATGACGTACTATCCCGTCGGTGGTAATTAAGGCCCACCCCACCTCGACGGGATAGTACGTCATATGGGATTAAGGGGTTAAAGTCACTTAGAGGGGTGTACAAGACAGAAAATACCAAAAAGTGACACCATTCTAAAAAGTACACACCTCGAGCTGCTCAAAACCACAATCAAGAAGTGTATTAACATGCTTCAAAGGAACTGAAGGAATGTGGAAGCAAAAAATTTACATTTTACTACAGAACCAATTTTTTTTTATTTTCACAAGTGTAAAAAGAGAAAATGAACCACAAAATTTGTTGTGCAATTTCTACTGAATACGCCAATACCTGAAATGTGGGAGTATGGCAGAGCTTGGAAGAGAAGGAGTGCCATTTGACTTTTTCACTGCAGAATTGGCTGGAATTAAGATGGGACGCCATGTCGCTTTTGGGGAGCCTCTGATGTGCCTAAAAAGTGGAAACCCCCCACAAGTGACACCATTTTGGAAACTAGACCCCTTAAGGAACTTATCTAGATGTATGGTGAGCACTTTGAATCCCTAAGTGCTTCACAGAAAAACGCAGAGCCATGAAAATAAAACATCTTTTTTAATTTTCCTCGAAAATAATTTAGCCCACAGTTTTTTATTTTCCCAAGGGAAACAGGAGAAATTGGACCCCAGAAGTTGTTGTCCAATTTGTGATGAGTACGCTGATACCCCATATGTTGGGGTAAACCCCTGTTTGGGCGCACGGGAGAGCTCGGAAGGGAAGGAGCGCCGTTTGGAATGCTGACTTAGATGGATTGGTCTGCAGGCGTCACGTTGCATTTGCAGAGCCCCTGATGTACCTAAACAGCAGAAACCCCCCACAAGTGACTCCATTTTTGAAACTAGATCCCCAAAGGAGCTTATCTAGGTGTGTGGTGAGCACTATGAACCCCCAAGTGCCTCACAGAAGTTTATAATACAGTCGTGAAAATAAAAAATCTTATTTTTTCCACAAAAATGATCTTTTTGCCCCAAAATTTTTATTTTCACAAAGGTAACAGGAGAAATTAGACCACAAAAGTTGTTGTGCAATTTGTCCTGAGTATGCTGATACCCCATATCTGGGGGTAAACCACTGTTTGGGCGCATGGCAGAGCTCAGAAGGAAAGGAGCGCCGTTTGATCTCAATTCCAGCAAATTCTGCATTAAAAAAGTCAGACGCCATATCACGTTTGGAGAGCCACTGATGTGCCTAGACAGTGGAAACACCCCACAAGTGACACCCTTTTTTGAAACTAGACACCTTAAGGAACAAATCTACATGTATGGTGAGCACTTTCAACCCCGAAGTGCTTCGCAGAAGTTTAGAATGTAGAGCCATGAAAATAAAACATTTTTATTTTCCTCAAAAATGATTTTTTAGCCCACAATTTTTTATTTTCCCAAGGGTAACAGGAGAAATTGGACCCCAAAAGTTGTTTAGTTTGTCCAGAGTACGCCCATACCCCATATGTGGGGGGATACAGTGTTTGGGCACACATCGGGGCTAAGAAGGGAAGTATTGACGTTTTATAACGCAGACTTTGACTGAATGGTCTGCGGGCGTCATGTTGCATTTGCAGAGCTACTGATGTACCGAAACAGTAGACAAACCCCACAAGTGACCCCATTTTGCAAACTAGACTCCCAAAGGAGCTTATCTAGATTTGTGGTGAGCACTATGAACCCCCAAGTGCTTCACAGAAGGTTATAATGCAGAGCCATGAAAATAAAAAATGATTTTTTCCACAAAAATGATCTTTTCACCCCCAAATTTTAACATTCACAAGGGTAACAGGAGAAATTGGACCATGAAACCATGATGTTGTGCAATTTGTCCTGAGTACGCCGATACCACATATGTGTTTTGGGGCCACTGTTTGGGTGCATGGCAGAGCTCAGAAAGGAAGGAGTGCTCTTTTGGAATATAAACTTTGATGGAATGGTCTGCAGGCATCATGTTGTGTTTGCAGAGCCCTTGATGTACCTAAACAGTAGTGACCCCATTTTGGAAGCTTGGAAACTAAATTCCCACAAGGAGCTTACATAGATGTGTGGTGAGCACTTTGAAGGTCCAAGTGCTTCACAGAAGTTTATAATGCAGAGCCGTGAAAATAAAACAAACATTTTTTTTCCATAAAAATGATCTTTTAGCCCCCATTTTTTTATTTTCCCAAGGGTAACAGGAGAAACTGGACCCCAAAAGTTGTTGTCCAATTTGTCCTGAGTACCCTGATGCCACATATGTGGGGATAAACCACCGTTTGAGCGCACGGCAGAGCTCAGATGGGAGGGAGCACCATTTGACTTTTTGAACTCAAAATTGTCTGGAATCAATGGTAGCGCCATGTCGCGACTAGAGACCCCCTGATGTACCTAAACAGTGGAAACCCCCCAATTCTAACTCCAACCCTAACCCCAATTCAAACCCTATCCATAATCCTAATCACTACCCTAACCCCAACACACCCCTAACCCTAATCCCAACCCTAACCCTAATCACAACCCTAACCCCAACACACCTCTAACCCTAATCCCAACCTTAACTATAACCCTAATCACAACCCTAACCCCAACAAACCCCTAACCCTAATCAAGACCCTAACCACAACACACCCCTAACCCTAATCCCAAACCTAACCATGACCCTAATCACAACCCTAACTCTAATCCCAACCCTAACCATAACCCCAACACACCCCTAACCCTAATCCCAACCCTAACCATAACCCTAACCACAAACCTAACCCTAATCCCAACCCTAATCCCAATACACCACTAACCCTAATCCCAACCCTAATCCCAAACCTAATACCAAACCTAACCCTAATACCAAACCTAATACCAAACCTAACCATAACCGTAATCACAACCCTAACCCCAACACACCCCTAACCCCAACACACCCCTAATCCTAATCCCAACCCTAATCCCAATACACCACTATCCCTAATCCCAACCCTAATACCAAACCTAACACCAAACCTAACTCTAATCCCAACCCTAATCTCAAACCTAACCCTAATCCCAACCCTAACCATAACACTAATCACAACCCTAACCCCAACACACCCCTAACCCTAACGCCAACACACCCCTAAATCTAATCCCAACCCTAATCCCAATACACCACTAACCCTAATCCCAACCCTAATACCAAACCTAATACCAAACCTAAGTCTAATCCCAACCCTAATCTCAACCTAACTAATCCAAACCTAACCCTAATCCCAGACCTAACCCTAATCCCAACTTTAATCTCAACCTTAACCCTAATCCAAACCCTAATCCCAAACCTAACCCTAATCCCACCCCTAACCCTAACTTTAGCCCCAACCCTAACCCTAACTTTAACCCCAACCCTAACTTTAACCCCAACCCTAATTTTAGCCCAACCCTAACCCTACCTTTGCCCCAATCCTAACGCTAATTTTAGCCCAATCACTTTAGCCCAACTAAACCTAATTGGAAAATAGAAATAAATACATTTTCTTTATTTTATTATTTTTTCATAACTAAGGGACTGGTAAAGGGGGGGGTTATTTACTATTTTTATTATTTTGATCACTGTGCTAGGGTGTATCACAGTGACCAAAATGAACCAATAGGAAAAATCTTCCTATTGTTGCCGGGCACCGGCCGGCAGATCTCGGTGGGCACACAGCGCATGCGCCCGCCATTTTCTGCCCAGAAAAAGATGGCAGGGCCCATGGGGAGAAGCAGGAGGGCTGAGGAGCACCGGGATACACTGGTAAGTATTGGGGGGCGATCGGGAACCCAAATTAAATGGCAGTGAACTTTTTTTTTGCGATCGCCGGTATGCAGTTAATACCTGCGATCGCAAACCGGGGTCGGTAAAAACCAACCTGGATCATGTTCTTTGGGGTCTCGACTACCCCCGGCAGCCGAGACTCCGAGATCTGCCTGTTGCCAGCCGGCAGATCTCTGTGGGTGCACTGCGCATGCGTCCACCATTTTCTTCCCGCAAGAAGATGGCGGCGCCCATGGGGGAAGCACTAGGAGCACCGGGAGGTACCGGGGGGGCAGGGATCGGGGATCCTATTTCTCTGTCATCTTATGTGCGATCACTTCTGAGGACAGAGAAATTAAATGGCACAGCTGACTTTTTTTGTGGTCGCCAGTAAACGGTTAATACTGGTGATCGCAACCAGGGGGGCGTTAAAAACCAACCCGAATCATGTTCTCTGGGGTCTCGGCTACCCCCGGCAGCCAAGACCCCGGAGAAAATCCGACTCTGGGGGGCACTATACACTTTTTCCACCGCACTGTTAATTAACGGCGCTGTGGTTTAAGTACCCTTAACTACCGCCGTTAAAAGGCATATCGCCGGTCGTTAAGGGGTCAAAATTGCAGTTGGCAGAAGTTACCCTTCAAATATGGGAGATCTGGAGTAGTTTGCAGAAGAAGAGTGGTCCAAAATTCCCAAAATTCCAGATGAGAGGTGTAAGAAACTTAATTGTAGGAAGCGATTGATCACAGTTATTTATTCCAAAGAGTGTGCAACCCAATATTAAGTTGAGGGTGTCCATATTATTAGCTGCCCGTTATCAGTAATTTATTCGCATTTCCTACTACAGTGGTCAAGCCCGACGCCCTTTATGCTATGCCTTTCCCATCGCCTCTCTTGCATCCTTGTAGCTCCTGCTTCCCCTTCTGTCACCCAATGTTGTGATTTTTCCCTGTCTATATGCAAGGCCTATAGATACATACTTCTATTTTACACACTATTAGCTTTGATGGTCCTGCTGTTTGCCTTCTCATATGATCAGATTTTTGACTCTGCAAAATTCCGACAGAGGTTCCCAGTTTGTTTCTAGGTTTTGGCGGGCCTTTTATGCTAGGCTGGGCATTGATTTTGTCTTTTTCTTCTGCATTTCATCCTCAGACAAATGGCCAGACCGAGCGAACTAATCAGACTTTGGAGACTTATTTGAGATGCTTTGTGTCTGCCGATCAGGATGATTGGGTGGCTTTCTTGCCATTGGCCGAGTTTGCCCTTAATAATCGGGTTAGTTCGGCTACTTTGGTTTCACCTTTTTTTTGTAATTTTGGTTTTCATCCTCGTTTTTCTTCTGGGCAGGTTGAGCCTTCTGACTGTCCTGGTGTGGATTCTGTGGTTGACAGGTTGCAGCAGATTTGGGCTCATGTGGTGGACAATTTGGTGTTGTCTCAGGAGGAGGCTCTACGTTTTGCTAACCGTCGTCGGTGTGTTGGTTCCCGGCTTCGGGATGGGGATTTGGTTTGGTTGTCTTCCCGTCATGTTCCTATGAAGGTCTCTTCCCCTAAGTTTAAGCCTCGGTTTATTGGTCCTTATAGGATTTCTGAGATTATTAATCTGGTGTCTTTTCGATTGGCGCTTCCGGCCTCTTTTGCTATCCATAATGTCTTCCATAGATCTTTATTGCGGAAATATGTGGTGCCCGTTGTTCCCTCTGTTGATCCTCCGGCCCCTGTTTTGGTTGATGGGGAGCTGGAGTACGTGGTTGAGAAGATTTTGGATTCTCGTTTTTCGAGGCGGAGGCTTCAGTACCTTGTCAAATGGAAGGGTTATGGCCAGGAGGATAATTCTTGGGTTTTTGCTTCTGATGTCCATGCTGCTGATTTGGTTCATGCTTTTCATCTGGCTCGTCCTGATCGGCCTGGGGGCTCTGGTGAGGGTTCGGTGACCCCTCCTCAAGGGGGGTACTGTTGTGAATTCTGCTTTTGGGCTCCCTCCGGTGGTTGTAGGTGGTAATGCAGTTGCCCCTGAGTTGCAGTCCTGGTCAGGTGTATCTGCTGATTGCAGTTCTGACTGGGGTATTTAGGCGTGCTGGATTCATTAGTCCTTGCCAGTTGTCAATTGTTGTTGGGAGGTGTAGGACCTTTGCCTGGTTCCTCCTGCCTTTCTGCCAAATCAGCAAATATAAGTCTCTGTTTTTTTTTTCCCTGTGGCACACATGCTGTGTGCTTCACAATTCAGTGCTATTCTTTGTGTTTTCTTATCCAGCTTAGATTGTGTCAGTATTTTCTCAGTCTTGTTGGATTCTCTGGAGTGGCAGATATACATTCCATGTCTTTAGTTAGATTGTGGAACTTTTTGTATTATCTGCTGTGGATATTTTTGGAAGGGTTTTAATACTGACCGCCTAGTAATCTGTCCTATCCTTTCCTATTTAGCTAGAGTGGCCTCTTTTGCTAAATCCTGTTTTCTACCTGCGTGTGTCTATTCTTCTCCTACTCACAGTCATTATTCGTGGGGGGCTGCCTATCCTTTGGGGGTCTGCTCTGAGGCAAGGTAGCATTCCTATTTCCATCTATAGGGGTATTTAGTCCTCCGGCTGTGTCGAGGTGTCTAGGGCATGTTAGGCACACCCCACGGCTACTTCTAGTTGCGGTGTTAGTTCAGGATTTGCGGTCAGTACAGGTTCCGACTCCAGAGAAAGTTTCATGCGGCTCCAAGGTCACCAGATCATAACAGGGGACATCACAGATCGCTGATCTGACAGTTTTCACAGCACTCTGTCAGATCAGCGATCTGACTGACAGCGCTGCAGGCTTACCAGCGCCTGCACTGGACCCGGAAGTAATCCCTGCAGGACCCGGATGCAGCCCCGTGGCCATTTTGGATGCGGGGCCTGCAGGGATAGGAGGTAAGAGACGCTCGGAGCAACGCGATCACATCGCGTTGCTCAGGGGGTCTCAGGGAAGCACGCAGGGAGCCCCCTGCCTGCGCGATGCTTCCCTATACCACCGGAACACTGCGATCATGTTTGATCGCACTGTGACGGGGGTTAATGTGCCGGGGGCGGTCCGTGACCGCTCCTGGCACATAGTGCCGAATGTCAGCTGCGATAGTCAGCTGACAACCGGCCGCACTCCCCCCGTGAGCGCGGCCAATTGCATATGACGTACTATCCCGTCGGTGGTAATTAAGGCCCACCCCACCTCGACGGGATAGTACGTCATATGGGATTAAGGGGTTAAAGTCACTTAGAGGGGTGTACAAGACAGAAAATACCAAAAAGTGACACCATTCTAAAAAGTACACACCTCGAGCTGCTCAAAACCACAATCAAGAAGTGTATTAACATGCTTCAAAGGAACTGAAGGAATGTGGAAGCAAAAAATTTACATTTTACTACAGAACCAATTTTTTTTTATTTTCACAAGTGTAAAAAGAGAAAATGAACCACAAAATTTGTTGTGCAATTTCTACTGAATACGCCAATACCTGAAATGTGGGAGTATGGCAGAGCTTGGAAGAGAAGGAGTGCCATTTGACTTTTTCACTGCAGAATTGGCTGGAATTAAGATGGGACGCCATGTCGCTTTTGGGGAGCCTCTGATGTGCCTAAAAAGTGGAAACCCCCCACAAGTGACACCATTTTGGAAACTAGACCCCTTAAGGAACTTATCTAGATGTATGGTGAGCACTTTGAATCCCTAAGTGCTTCACAGAAAAACGCAGAGCCATGAAAATAAAACATCTTTTTTAATTTTCCTCGAAAATAATTTAGCCCACAGTTTTTTATTTTCCCAAGGGAAACAGGAGAAATTGGACCCCAGAAGTTGTTGTCCAATTTGTGATGAGTACGCTGATACCCCATATGTTGGGGTAAACCCCTGTTTGGGCGCACGGGAGAGCTCGGAAGGGAAGGAGCGCCGTTTGGAATGCTGACTTAGATGGATTGGTCTGCAGGCGTCACGTTGCATTTGCAGAGCCCCTGATGTACCTAAACAGCAGAAACCCCCCACAAGTGACTCCATTTTTGAAACTAGATCCCCAAAGGAGCTTATCTAGGTGTGTGGTGAGCACTATGAACCCCCAAGTGCCTCACAGAAGTTTATAATACAGTCGTGAAAATAAAAAATCTTATTTTTTCCACAAAAATGATCTTTTTGCCCCAAAATTTTTATTTTCACAAAGGTAACAGGAGAAATTAGACCACAAAAGTTGTTGTGCAATTTGTCCTGAGTATGCTGATACCCCATATCTGGGGGTAAACCACTGTTTGGGCGCATGGCAGAGCTCAGAAGGAAAGGAGCGCCGTTTGATCTCAATTCCAGCAAATTCTGCATTAAAAAAGTCAGACGCCATATCACGTTTGGAGAGCCACTGATGTGCCTAGACAGTGGAAACACCCCACAAGTGACACCCTTTTTTGAAACTAGACACCTTAAGGAACAAATCTACATGTATGGTGAGCACTTTCAACCCCGAAGTGCTTCGCAGAAGTTTAGAATGTAGAGCCATGAAAATAAAACATTTTTATTTTCCTCAAAAATGATTTTTTAGCCCACAATTTTTTATTTTCCCAAGGGTAACAGGAGAAATTGGACCCCAAAAGTTGTTTAGTTTGTCCAGAGTACGCCCATACCCCATATGTGGGGGGATACAGTGTTTGGGCACACATCGGGGCTAAGAAGGGAAGTATTGACGTTTTATAACGCAGACTTTGACTGAATGGTCTGCGGGCGTCATGTTGCATTTGCAGAGCTACTGATGTACCGAAACAGTAGACAAACCCCACAAGTGACCCCATTTTGCAAACTAGACTCCCAAAGGAGCTTATCTAGATTTGTGGTGAGCACTATGAACCCCCAAGTGCTTCACAGAAGGTTATAATGCAGAGCCATGAAAATAAAAAATGATTTTTTCCACAAAAATGATCTTTTCACCCCCAAATTTTAACATTCACAAGGGTAACAGGAGAAATTGGACCATGAAACCATGATGTTGTGCAATTTGTCCTGAGTACGCCGATACCACATATGTGTTTTGGGGCCACTGTTTGGGTGCATGGCAGAGCTCAGAAAGGAAGGAGTGCTCTTTTGGAATATAAACTTTGATGGAATGGTCTGCAGGCATCATGTTGTGTTTGCAGAGCCCTTGATGTACCTAAACAGTAGTGACCCCATTTTGGAAGCTTGGAAACTAAATTCCCACAAGGAGCTTACATAGATGTGTGGTGAGCACTTTGAAGGTCCAAGTGCTTCACAGAAGTTTATAATGCAGAGCCGTGAAAATAAAACAAACATTTTTTTTCCATAAAAATGATCTTTTAGCCCCCATTTTTTTATTTTCCCAAGGGTAACAGGAGAAACTGGACCCCAAAAGTTGTTGTCCAATTTGTCCTGAGTACCCTGATGCCACATATGTGGGGATAAACCACCGTTTGAGCGCACGGCAGAGCTCAGATGGGAGGGAGCACCATTTGACTTTTTGAACTCAAAATTGTCTGGAATCAATGGTAGCGCCATGTCGCGACTAGAGACCCCCTGATGTACCTAAACAGTGGAAACCCCCCAATTCTAACTCCAACCCTAACCCCAATTCAAACCCTATCCATAATCCTAATCACTACCCTAACCCCAACACACCCCTAACCCTAATCCCAACCCTAACCCTAATCACAACCCTAACCCCAACACACCTCTAACCCTAATCCCAACCTTAACTATAACCCTAATCACAACCCTAACCCCAACAAACCCCTAACCCTAATCAAGACCCTAACCACAACACACCCCTAACCCTAATCCCAAACCTAACCATGACCCTAATCACAACCCTAACTCTAATCCCAACCCTAACCATAACCCCAACACACCCCTAACCCTAATCCCAACCCTAACCATAACCCTAACCACAAACCTAACCCTAATCCCAACCCTAATCCCAATACACCACTAACCCTAATCCCAACCCTAATCCCAAACCTAATACCAAACCTAACCCTAATACCAAACCTAATACCAAACCTAACCATAACCGTAATCACAACCCTAACCCCAACACACCCCTAACCCCAACACACCCCTAATCCTAATCCCAACCCTAATCCCAATACACCACTAACCCTAATCCCAACCCTAATACCAAACCTAACACCAAACCTAACTCTAATCCCAACCCTAATCTCAAACCTAACCCTAATCCCAACCCTAACCATAACACTAATCACAACCCTAACCCCAACACACCCCTAACCCTAACGCCAACACACCCCTAAATCTAATCCCAACCCTAATCCCAATACACCACTAACCCTAATCCCAACCCTAATACCAAACCTAATACCAAACCTAAGTCTAATCCCAACCCTAATCTCAACCTAACTAATCCAAACCTAACCCTAATCCCAGACCTAACCCTAATCCCAACTTTAATCTCAACCTTAACCCTAATCCAAACCCTAATCCCAAACCTAACCCTAATCCCACCCCTAACCCTAACTTTAGCCCCAACCCTAACCCTAACTTTAACCCCAACCCTAACTTTAACCCCAACCCTAATTTTAGCCCAACCCTAGCCCTACCTTTGCCCCAATCCTAACGCTAATTTTAGCCCAATCACTTTAGCCCAACTAAACCTAATTGGAAAATAGAAATAAATACATTTTCTTTATTTTATTATTTTTTCATAACTAAGGGACTGGTAAAGGGGGGGGTTATTTACTATTTTTATTATTTTGATCACTGTGCTAGGGTGTATCACAGTGACCAAAATGAACCAATAGGAAAAATCTTCCTATTGTTGCCGGGCACCGGCCGGCAGATCTCGGTGGGCACACAGCGCATGCGCCCGCCATTTTCTGCCCAGAAAAAGATGGCAGGGCCCATGGGGAGAAGCAGGAGGGCTGAGGAGCACCGGGATACACTGGTAAGTATTGGGGGGCGATCGGGAACCCAAATTAAATGGCAGTGAACTTTTTTTTTGCGATCGCCGGTATGCAGTTAATACCTGCGATCGCAACCCGGGGTCGGTAAAAACCAACCTGGATCATGTTCTTTGGGGTCTCGACTACCCCCGGCAGCCGAGACTCCGAGATCTGCCTGTTGCCAGCCGGCAGATCTCTGTGGGTGCACTGCGCATGCGTCCACCATTTTCTTCCCGCAAGAAGATGGCGGCGCCCATGGGGGAAGCACTAGGAGCACCGGGAGGTACCGGGGGGGCAGGGATCGGGGATCCTATTTCTCTGTCATCTTATGTGCGATCACTTCTGAGGACAGAGAAATTAAATGGCACAGCTGACTTTTTTTGTGGTCGCCAGTAAACGGTTAATACTGGCGATCGCAACCAGGGGGTCGTTAAAAACCAACCCGAATCATGTTCTCTGGGGTCTCGGCTACCCCCGGCAGCCAAGACCCCGGAGAAAATCCGACTCTGGGGGGCACTATACACTTTTTCCACCGCACTGTTAATTAACGGCGCTGTGGTTTAAGTACCCTTAACTACCGCCGTTAAAAGGCATATCGCCGGTCGTTAAGGGGTCAAAATTGCAGTTGGCAGAAGTTACCCTTCAAATATGGGAGATCTGGAGTAGTTTGCAGAAGAAGAGTGGTCCAAAATTCCCAAAATTCCAGATGAGAGGTGTAAGAAACTTAATTGTAGGAAGCGATTGATCACAGTTATTTATTCCAAAGAGTGTGCAACCCAATATTAAGTTGAGGGTGTCCATATTATTAGCTGCCCGTTATCAGTAATTTATTCGCATTTCCTACTACAGTGGTCAAGCCCGACGCCCTTTATGCTATGCCTTTCCCATCGCCTCTCTTGCATCCTTGTAGCTCCTGCTTCCCCTTCTGTCACCCAATGTTGTGATTTTTCCCTGTCTATATGCAAGGCCTATAGATACATACTTCTATTTTACACACTATTAGCTTTGATGGTCCTGCTGTTTGCCTTCTCATATGATCAGATTTTTGACTCTGCAAAATTCTCTAGTCTAGTTATTTTCGTTACCAAAGCTTGTTGCCTGATCCTCCCTTTTTGTTTTTCTTTTTTTTAGACTGTAATTTATAGTTACTGTGTAGTGACTACACTGTTTATACTATCCAATTTTTTTTCGACATTTGATGTAACGCAAATACTCGTACTAACATTATCACTCGTGTTCTACATGTTGCATCTTCGCTACTATATTGTAACAGTTATCTGTTCAAATGTTTTTTGTTAACTTTAAAAAAAAATGTTAAATAAAGAATTGTTAAATATCAAGTTGAGGGTGCCAACAATTTGTCATGTCCATTTTTGGGGTTGTGTGAGAATTGATGTTCAATTTTCCTTTTCTTCTCTGTTTTTTTTTTGTGTTGTTCCAATACGCACAAATGAAATAAACATGTGCATAACAAAACGTGCGTAATTGCAGTAATTTTCTGGGAGAAATATTTCCTTTTTTTGAACAATTTCAAAGGTGCCAACACTTTCAGACATGGCAACAATGGAATTTTTGCTATATAAAGTGATGTTATCATTTAACAAAAGTGTTTACATCAATTGGGGTCTAAGGGGTATCGTTTCTCCTTGGCGCTTTAGAGTTAAGTCCTCTTTTTCTCAGAAGAGGCAATTTGCATACATCAGTTGGTTAACTATTACTTTATATAGCCACTCCATAATCGATAGTAATGATTCCTCAGTGATGTTGCATACAAATGTTTATGCTTCTTCATGCAAATATTGGGAGATGAATGGCATTAATCCAGACTTTGGGTTTTGTCAGAAATTCTAACTAACAGCATTCCCTATTCTCACCAAATGAACCTCACGAAACCTAGTCATTAAATTGATTAATGCTTTGCACTCCGTTGCCTTTATTATTTTCTGTATGTCTCCTTGGCAACAGGCAGAATTGTCCTGTTCCTTTATCCTCCATTGCCTCATTGTTAAAGAGAAGGCAGGCAATTTGTGTGTATAGAGCCATATATTTATACAGGATATGACAGATGCAGTCATGTGTGTACTGGTCAGGGATAGGTAAGGAGGACGAGTGCATTTGGGATGTGATGCTCTAGCCGTTAGTTACGTTCACGTGGTTTTACTTTTTTTCTTTTTCCTAAAATCCTACAAGAGGAGGATATATATCTTCAGTTTCTAGGCTTCTGAGGGAGTGCTGCTGTTTACAGGCTTCTGGTAATGTCCGCAGAGGAAACATACAACTAGTTGTTCTTCACCTCATGTGGATCCCTCTCTTTATCCAATTTATGAAACCTGCAGATGTCTAAAACTGGATTGAAAAAGTCTTGAAAATACAGTTATGTGAAAAAGTGTTTGCTCACCTCCTGATTTCCTATTCCTTTGCATGTTTGTCACACTTAAATGTTTCAGATCTCCAAAGAAAATTTAAATATTAGACAAAGATAACACAAGTAAACACAAAATGCAGTTTTTAAATGAAGGTCTTTATTATTAAGTGAAAAAGAAATCCTAACCTACAGCGCCCTGTGTGAAAAAGTGATTGGCACACACACACACACTTACACCACTTAAAACATAAATTAACTATGGTTTATCACATCTTTGGGAAGTTGAGTTCAAGTTCCCTAGCCACAAACCAGCCTGATTACTGCCACACCTGTTCTCAATCAAGAAATTACTTAAATAGATCCTGCTTGTCAAAGTGAAATAGACCACAAATGGCAAAAACATGAAAGTGGTGAACCTTCCGAGAAGTGGCCGGCTGACCAAAATTATCCAAACTACAGGCCTCACTTTCCTCAGTTAAGGTCAGTGTTCATGACTCCACCATATGAAAGATCCTGTGCAAAACGAAAGACGAAAACCACTGCTGAGCAATAGGAACATAAAGGCTCAACTCAGTTTTGCCAGAAAACATCTTATTAATCCCCAAGACTTTTGGGAGAATACTCTGTGGACTGATGAGACAAAAGTTGAACTTTTTGGAAGGTGCATGTCCCAATATATCTGGCGTGGAAGTAACACAGCATTTCAGAAAAGGAAAATCAGACTACCAGTAAAATATGGTGGTTGTATTGTGATGGTCATGGGCAGTTTGGCTGCTTCAAGACCTGAAAGACTTTCTGTGGTAAATGAAACTATGAAGTCTGCTGTCTACCAAACAATCCTGAAGAATGTCTGACCATCAGTTTGTGACCTCAAGCTGAAGCACAGTTGGGTTATGCAGCAGGAGAATAATCCACAACACACCAGCAAGTCCACCTCTGAATGACTTAAGAAAAACTAAACTAAGACTTTGGAGTGGCCTAATCAAAGTCCTGACCTTAGTCAGATTGAGATGCTGTGACCTTAAAAGGCAGTTCATGCTCGGAAACCCTCCAATGTGGCTGAATTACAAAAATTCTGCAAGGATGAGTGGGCTGAAATTCGTCCAGAGCGTTGTAAAAGACTAGTTGCCAATAATAGCAAACGCTCGATTGCGCTAGTTGCTGCTAAGGGTGGCCCAACTAGCTATTAGGTTTAGGGGCAATCACTTTTTCACACAGTGCCCTGTAGGTTTCGGGTGATGCTTTTGGACTCTGTAATGCCCCAGCCATTTTTCAAGAACTGGTGAGTGACATCTTCCGGGACCTTCTCTAGAAGTGTGAGGTAGTATAGCTAGACGACATCTTGGTGTTCTCTTCCGATCTGCCTTCACACCAAAGAGATATTCGCCTAGTCATGCAGAGGTTAATGAAGAACCGTTTGTACGCCAAATATGAAAAGTGCATCTTCAAGCAGACCTCTGTTTCATTTCTTGGGTACATCATCTCTAAGACTGGCTTGAAAATGGATCCCAAGAAGGTATCCGCTGTCTTAAAGTGGCCCCCGTCCAGAAGATCTGAAAGCCATCCAGTAGTTTCTCAGATTTGCAAACTATTACCACCAGTTTATTCTACATTTCTCCACTCGGACTGCATATAAGATATGGACTCCAGAGGCAAAGAACACCTTTGTGTCTTTAAAACAGGACTTCTCCTCAGCTCCTGTGCTGAATCATGCAGATAATAACAAGCAGTTCTTTCTAGTGGTGGATATTTTTTTCTTCAGGGGTCCCCAGATGGTCTCCTGTGAATGCAGCAGAGATGATGATGACATTTTGGGGCATTGTGCTGCATATGTGCATTTGGCAATACTGGAGTACTGATATACTCTACAACACACCGGTATTCCATATGGCCATGACATGGACATAATTTGAAACAGTCCAAAAAAATTTGCATTATAATGATAATGCGCAGGGTCCTCCCCACGGCAATCCTAACTTTTATTGTCTATACAAAATTCAGCCGGTAGCTGATCTTTTAAACATAAAATTTCCTGAGCCACACAACCCCCAAAGGACATTGCTATAGATAAAAATCTGGTTCATTTATAAGGGAGGCTAAAATTCTGCCAATACCTGACCAGTAAGAGGGCCAGGTATGGAATTAAACTGTACAAGCTGTGTAAGAGTATATCGGGGTACACCTACAGATTTAGGGTCTATGAAGGGAAGGACACCCAAATTAACCCCCTGGCATGCCTCCTTGTCCTCGGAGTGAAAGGGAAAATTCTGAGAAAATTGCTGCACCCACTGCTGGATAAATGTTATCACTTCTACATTTATAACTTTTACACCAGCATCCCACTTTTCAAGACCCTCTCTGTTGAAGATACAGTTGCTTGCGGCACCATGCGAAAAAAATCAGAGAGGCCTGTCATGATCCAGACCGGGTTTTGAGTCCTGTCTTCCCTTTTCCTGGTCTGATCATGTCAGGGGTTACATTTCTCAGCCTCAGTCTGGTCTCAGGTTTGCTATTTAGCCCCTCTGTGTCCTGCAGATCATGTCAGTTGACAACATCAACAAATGCACTTTTACATGCGTCATCTGCCCACTCTGCATCATTAATACGATCCATTCCAGTGGGCCAATTTTTAAGATTGAGAGGCCTGTGTTCTACTGTCAGTTATTTTGAGACACGTGCTGAGGAACTCAAAATGAGGTTTATTAATCTGGGCTACAGTCATCGTAGTATAAAAAAAGCCTACAATAGGGCAACACATTAATCTAGGAATGATTTGTTATACTCTTCTCCTAAACCCGATGTGATGTCGCAAGTTCTGTTCATCACCAATTACCATACTGAAAATCGGAGGATGAGGAATGCCTTATCAAAAGCATAGACAATACTCACTGCAGACAAGACATTATCTAAACACCTTACCAAAGAACCTAGCATCACATATTGCCAGTCTAAAAACGTACGGGACACATTGGTGAGGTGTCACTACCAGAATGAACCCAAAACTTTTCTATCCCAGACACAATAAAAGAAGGGATCTTTTCAGTGTGGTCATTGTGTCGCTTTCCCTAATATTGATAGAATAAGCACATTTAGTGATTCTACAGGTTCTAAAACTTTTACTATTAACCATTATATCAACTGTGAAACGGAAGCAGTAATCTATTATGCTATATGTCCATGTCCTAAAATATATGTAAGTCTCACTACTCGCCAACTGAAGATACGAATACGTGAACATGTCAATGGCATAATTGCTGCTAAAGATGAGGATGACATATCTGCCCTAAAAACTATCCCTAAACACTTCAAGCAATTTTATAATTGTGATCCATCATACCTAAGGGTCACGGGTAAAATTCCACCATCTATATGGGGACGCAACATTAGTCAGAGATTAGCGCAAATGGAAGCAAGATGGATATGTACATTGGACACCATATATCCCCTCGGTTTGAATGAAAATATTAGTTTTATACCGTTTCTATGACCACCTAGTCATTTATAAAGTTTTATATTTGAATTTGGATTTTGCATAGTTTCATCTATTTATTTGATTTTAATGAGCACTTCATTTATTTTATCACTTTTTTTAATCTCTTTAATTATATCTAGTGCTGTACACCATATGAACATTTGTTCTTTTATTATGTATTCATACATTTTTTTATCTTTTCATCTAGTTACCTTTTGTTTGTCAGGGGTGTCCTGGAGTTTCTTCGTTGTCCGGTTAGTTTCGGTTGCGGTCGCCCTTGCCTGACCTCTGGGTTTGGCTGGTCTGGCTGCCTAGACGAAGAGATATCATTATATAGACAAGAGACAGAAAATGAAGAATCAATTATTTATTTATTATTGTCATGCACTTCAATATATTGTTGTACTAATGTTTAATTTATTCACTCGTTAATTTCATTTTTGTGTTTTATCCTATTTCATATATTTATTCATGTGTCTATTATTATTATCATTGATTATATTCATCACTATCATTTTATTCTTATTTTTTACAAATAATTAACAATTGATATTAATTCATCTTTAGTCATTGTGTATTTGAAATTGATTTATTCATTATCTCACTCCCTTCTCTTCATTACTTCCCCCGCTCCCCCCCTTTTTCTTTGTCCACAGTTCATAATTAACTTTATATTATTTTTCTACTTAGATACATTTGAATACATATTTTTCACATCACTATCACTTATTTTACCTTACTTTATTTTAATTTTATTTTGATTTGTGTTTGATCACTATTTTTCTAAGAAAAATATTTACAATTGAGAGTCCTCAGTAGGGTTGCTCGATCCCATCATGTAAAATCGGAATTATACCGATTTTCACCATGATCGGAATTCCGAATCCCGATTCCGATCTTTGAATGTGATCGGAAATCGGAAGTGCGTTTTTTTTTTTTTTTTCACAATGCTTGTGATTGACACATGAACCACCCAATAAAGAGCCTGTGTAGTGTGGGCACATCCAGTTTGGGAGAGGGGAAGAGTGTGGGCGGTGCGTGGGCAGAGACTGTGCGTGTGTGTGTGCGATCGGGGTCTGTGCGGGACAGTCGGGGGGTCTCTGCGGGTCTGTGCGGGCCTGCCAGGGGTCTGTGCGGGCCTGCCAGGGGTCTTTGTGTGTGTGCAGGCATCGTCCGATGGGACTACAAGTCCCATTGGGCTATGCCTGCTACAATGACAGTGATTGACATACTAGCCAATGATGGGACAGTAATAGTCCCATCATCCGGCTAATGTGTGTCACCTGTAAAAAATATTAAAATAACAAACAAACAATATACTCCCTGATCTGCAGAAATCCACGAGTGTCCCACGACGATCTCCCATGGAGAGCAGCAGCACCCTGGGACTGCAGTATTGTCCCACTTCTGCTGCCGCCAGTTTCCTGAGTAAGGGACGCTGCCTTCTGGGCCCCAGGTGCACACAAGAGACCTTCAGAGTTCTATGCTAGCAGAGTGGGACGGTTCCCCCAGATCACTGGACAATGTGTCAATACGGACATCATTGTCTTGGTGTGACAACCCAAGGAAACTGAAAAACGGAGTGCTTGGATCCAGGCCCCGCTAGTCACCATAGAAGTAGATGCCAGCAAAAGGGGATGGGGTGCCATAGTCTTCCAGACATCTTTCCAGGGTCTCTGCTCAGCTGAAGTCAGCAGACAGTCTTCGAACTTCAGAGTTAAAAGCAGTGGAGGAGACTCTCAGGACAGCAACATCAGTGGTTCAAGGTACCCACGTGAGAGTCTATTCGGACAATGTAACCATGATCGCACATCTCCGTCACCAGGGAAGTTTGAAGTACAGAGACCTAAAAGGTGTCATGTTGGACGCTGTTCACTCTAGGGCGTCCGACAAACAACGGTAATTCCTCATTCGTCCACTATATGCTCAGTGGCGCCGGCTAGATTGATCCAGATTGTCCGGGGTTAATCTCGCTGGTACTCGAGTTGGAGGCTGTCACGCCCATTGCCTTTAAATAGTTTTTCTGGGCTTTGGGCGTCGCCGATTATAGCTTGTGTCTTGTGCCTGGTGATCTCCGTCTGGAGTGGTTGTCTAGGAGAGGAAATATCGTATCTGGTGGTGTATTATCCTTCGTTATATTTCTCCTTCCCATATTTGTATTGTTTTGCCCTGTGCACATTATAGTGTTTTCCTATGTGTCTGCAGCGTGGTGTTTTTTATTTTTCCCTGTCTGTGCTTTCTGTAGGGGTTGGTGAGAGGTCTTATCACTGGGTGGCGGGTGGAGGTTTCAGCTTAGTACTGAAACAGGACTCCGGGTCAGGCCTGGCGGCCCAGACATGCACACCTTCAGTGTAAACTCTGGGAGAGGGACAGACAGGGTTTCCCTAGTTTGAGGGATATTGCAGGGGCCCGGGTAATCAGCTGTAGTCCACCCAGTACCCCCGTGACATTATTATCAGCCATATTTTTTGTATTCCATGGATCCCATGACTTCCATAACCCGCCAGTTGGAGGCGCTGTCCCTGCAGGTCACTGAGCTGAAGGGGGCAGTTCAGCAACAGGGTCTAGTAGTATCTAATGTGCAAGCTGAATCTGCAAGCAGAGTTGCTGAGCCAAAGTTTCCTTTACCTGAAAAGTTTGCTGGGGAACGCAGTAAATTTGTTACTTTTCGTGAATCTTGTAAACTATATTTTCGTATGCGCCCGATCTCCTCAGGTAATGAGACTCAGCGTGTGGGCCTGGTGTTGTCATTACTGAACGGGGATCCTCAAGCATGGGCGTTTTCTTTACCATCTGATTCTGCTGCATATAACTCAGTGAAGTTTTTTTTCTGCTCTTGGACTCATTTATGAGGATCCTGACAGAATGGGTCTAGCAGAATCTAAAATTCGCCCTATCTGCCAGGGGGAGCGTATGGCGAAGGATTACTGTTCTGAATTTCACCGCTGGGCGGCAGATACACAGTGGAATGATCCCGCGCTGCGGAGTCGGTTTGTTCATGGGGTTTCAGGAAGGGTTAAAAAAGCTCTTCTGATGTACGAGACTCCTGCTTCTCTAGAATCCGCTGAGTTTTTTTTATCCGCATTGATCGCCGTCTGCGTCAGGGGGTGCAAGAGACGCCGCCTATGGGAGAGAGCCTAGGTACACGTGAGGTTGCTGCAGGTGAGCCCACGGAGCCTATGCAAATCGCAGGGGTGTCACATGTGAAGCATCGTGACCCTTTGCTCAGGAAGCAGAGAGCCTGTTTTTGCTGTGGTAAAACTGGTCATTATGTTAATACTTGTCCTCTGCTATCTAAGAAAAGCGCAACGGCGGAATAACTACTAAGCTCAGAGGGTGTGGAGGCCAATCTGAACTTATGCATATCCTCCATTGTGGTCTCTCAATGTATGCTCCCTGCCAAAGTTATGGTTACTGGCAGAGAGCTGCCAATCACTGTTTGTGGATAGTGGTTCTGCCACTAATCTTATTGATGAGTTTGCGCGCACAGCCGGTTTCACATCCTATCCGGGTGGTCACCATCAATGCCGCTCCTCTCCCACAAGGGGAGATTACTGAGTTTGTGGCGGAGGTTAAACTCCACATTGGGGTCCTACATTCGGAGCAAGTTATATGTAGGGTGCTCAGTAATCTGCCTGCACAAATGGTTCTGGGTTTTCCATGGTTGGCTATGCACAACCCGGTGATTGACTGGAAAACCCAGGACATCATCCAGTGGAGCAGATTCTGCCAGGAGAATTGCCTGGCCACGTGTGTGTCCACTGTGACTCCTAGTATTCCTGAGTCTCTGCTGGATTTCACAGATGTGTTTTCTGAAAAGGGTTGTTCAGAATTGCCACCACATCGTCCCTATGACTGCACTATTAGGTTAAAACCAGGGGCCAAATTGCCGAAAGCTAGGATGTTTAACATAATAGAAAAAAATGGAACAGCACAAATCCTCTACTTATCTTCAGGTGCAAAGCCCAGACAACCCGTCCTTGGTTGTTTCCAATTCATATATTTCACAAAAGCAGGCAGCACTCCATGATCTTTAAATCAATATGCAGGTGTTTATTGAGCCCACATCTCCATGCAACGTTTCGGCTCTTGAGAAAGGCTCAGTTAGAGCCGAAACGTTGCACGTTGCATGGAGATGTGGGCTCAATAAACACCTGCATATTGATTTAAAGAACATGGAGTGCTGCCTGCTTTTGTGAAATATAGGATGTTTAACATCTCTGGTCCTGAGAGGCAAGCCTTAAAAGACTATATCGCTGAGAGTCTGAGCAAAGGGCACATCAGGCCTTCGTCCTCGCCTGTGGCAGCAGGGTTCTTCTTCGTTAAGATGGCGGTTAGTCGCCCGTGTCTGGATTTCAGGGAGTTAAACCAGATTACGGTCCGTGACCCATACCCTATGCCGCTGATACCCGATCTGTTCAATCAGGTGGCTGGTGCTAGGTGGTTCTCTAAGCTTGACCTCAGGGGGGCGTACAACCTCATAAGAGTCTGTCAAGGCGATGAGTGGAAAACAGCTTTTAATACTCCTGAGGGTCATTTTGAAAATCTGGTGATGTCATTTGGTTTGACAAACGCGCCTGCTGTATTTCAACATTTCATAAACTATGTGTTCTCTCATGTCCTGGGAAAATTCGTTATTGTGTACCTTGATGACATTCTCATCTATTCATGCGACCGTGATACTCATTTAGAGCATGTTAGGCAGGTGTTACAGCTACTCAGAGAGAATAAGCTCTATGCTAAATTGCAGAAATGTGTATTTTCGGTTCAGGAGTTGCCCTTCTTGGGTTATATTATGCCCGCTTCTGGGTTTAAAATGGACGCCGCTAAGGTGCAAGCGGTGCTGCGTTGGGAACGGCCTGATAACCTATAAGCGCTCCAGCAGTTCCTTGGGTTTTCTAGCTATTATAGAAAGTTTATCAAAAACTTTTCTACCATTGCTAAACCGCTCACTGACATGACAAAAAAAGGTACCGATTTATCCGCCTGGTCTGAGCCTGCTCTGCGCGCATTCGAGTTTCTGAAGAACAGTTTTGCTTCAGCTCCCATTCTGGTGCAACCGGATGTATCGAAACCATTTACCGTGGAAGTCAATGCGACTGAGGTTTGAGTGGGGGCGGTACTGTCTCAAGGCTCATCCTTGAGCGAGTTGCATCCATGCGCCTATTTCTCCAAGAAACTGTCGCCCACCGAACGTAACTACGATATCGGCAACAGGGAGTTGTTGGCTATCAAGTTGGCTTTTGAGGAATGGCGACACTTTTTGGAGGGGTCAATTCACCAGGTTACTGTTATTACCGACCACAAGAATTTGCTTTATTTGGAGTCAGCCAGCCAAGCGTCTGTCCCCCAGGCAGGCTCGCTGGGCATTGTTTTTCACGCGGTTCAACTTTTTTGTTACTTACCGACCTGGGTCTAAGAACACTAAGGCAGATGCTTTGTCCAGGTGTTTTCCGGGGGGAGAACCTCGGGAGGAACCGGTACCCATCCTCCAAAAAGGTGTAGTGGTCTTGGCTCTCACGACAGAGGTTGAGGCTGAGATTGCCGAGGCTCAGGAGGCAGTACCACCAGAACAAATTGTTTGAACCGCTCCATCTTCACCTAAAGATATTGGCAGAGCATCATGATGCTGTCCTGGCTGGTCACCCAGGGGTTAGGGGTACTTTGGAGTTGGTGTCGCGTCGGTTTTGGTGGCCCAAAATCCGACAGGACGTGGTCTCACACGTGTCAGCATGCACCACGTACGCTAGGGCTAAGACGCCCCGCTCCCGTCCTGCTGGCACACTACTTCCTCTCGAGGTACCCAGTAGGCCATGGACGGAGATCTCCACGGACTTGCCCTCCTCAGCTGGGAACACTGTCATCTTGGTGATTGTTGATCGGTTCTCAAAAATGTCGCACTTTGTGTCTTTGCCTTCATTGCCTAACGCTAAGACTCTGGCTCAGGTATTTGTGCAGGTGGTCAGACTTCACGGGGTCCCGTCTGACATCGTGTCTGATAGGGTTACTCCATTTGTGGCAAAATTTTGGAAAGCATTTTGCTCACGGCTGGGGATCAAGTTGTCGCATTCTTCGGCATTTCATCCTCAGTCAAATGGTCAGACCGAGCGTATGAACCAAAATTTGGAGCAGTACTTACGCTGTTTTGTTTCTGACAACCAGGAGTGGTCGACGTTCCTTCCTTTGGCTGAGTTTGCCATAAATAATCACCGCCAGGAATCTTCTGGGGAGTCTCCGTTCTTGTGTTTACGGGCACCATCCTCAATTTTGTACTTTGAGTCAGGGGGGCTCTTCCGGCGTCCCGGGGGACCTGTTAGGTGCACAACTGTCTTCCGTCTGGAGGAAAGTGAAAGCGCCTGTTGAGCGTGGGTGCAAGGTACAAACGTGTGGCTGACAGTAGACGTGTGCCAGGTCCGGACCTGAGTGTGGTTGACTGGGTGTGGTTGTCCACAAAAAACATAAGACTCAAAATACCATCCCTTAAATTGGGTCCTGGGTTTATTGGTCCATTTAGGGTCGCCGCCATCATTAACCCGGTTGCCTACCGATTGGAGCTCCCTACGGTATATAAGATTCACGTGTTCCACAGATCGTTATTAAAAAAGGTGGTGGGTTCTGTGGACGCGGCACCGATGCCTCCTCCAGTCTTGGTGGATGGCAGTTTAGAGTTTGAAGTCTCCAAGGTGGTTGACTCTCGAGTGGTGCGCCGCACGTTACAGTACCTGGTACACTGGCGTGGTTATGGGCCGGAGAGGTCTTGGGTACCAGCCTCAGATATACATGCGGACTGGCTGGTCAGTATGTTTCACCGCCGCCATCCGGACAAGCCGGGTCCTATAAGTCGTGAGTACTGAAAACAGGACTCGGGGTCAGGCCTGGCGGCCCAGACATGCACACCTTCAGTGTAAACTCTGGGAGAGGGACAAACAGGGTTTCCCTAGTTTGAGGGATATTGCAGGGGCCCGGGTAATCAGCTGTAGTCTACCCAGTACCCCTGTGACAAAAGGCATCTCGACAAGAATAATCTCTTAGGCCAAAAAGTATCTTCTCTCTGTGCAGCCCTTCACAAAAGAGTCAAGCGGGCAGACTTCCTGAGCAGAAGGGGTATTCTGACATCATAGGCAGATCACAACTATGAGTCAAAATGAGAAAGCAATCCAGAAAAGCAAAGGAAGCTGCGGGTCCCTCTACTTTCTCCTGGATGCATTCCTCATCCCATGCCCCCTCCTCGGAGGCAGTTTTGGGGGTCAGATATGGATTCCCAGTCAGTCTGATACGGACCAGACCTGAAAGATGCAAGATATGCTCAATAGCCTCATCTATGCAAATTTCCAAAATTCTGAACCTAAGGAAGGACGAGTCACCCACTCAGGAGCACTCCGTTGCTTTCTAAGGGGTAAAATGTCCTTCCTGGAGTTTTCCCTAATCTCAGGGAAGTTATGATTATTTCTAAACATTGGGAACACCCTGAAAAGCGATTCCCAGGTAGGAAGAGGCTACACATCCTTTACTCCTTTAGCCCAGACCTTCTTGATAAATGGGCAGAATCCCTAATGTGGATCCGCTGGCTTCTCGCCTGTCTTCCAAGACAGCCTTGTCTCTACCGATCAATGCATCGCTTAAGGATTCTACAGATAAGAGATTGAATCCTTTGCCAAGTCAGCCTTTGAAGCAGCTGGCGCCTCTCTGTCCCATATTTGCCTACACCTAGGTGTCACAATCCATGTCTGCCAGGGCAAGAATGATTACTCAGGGTATTCTAGCAGCAGCTTCTCCGGATGGGATGCCAGATCTGGCATATCAGATTGCCCATACCGGCAAATATCTCGTCACCTCTCCCTTTTGATGCAGCTGGTTGTTCCACCACGGCTACCACCAACATTGTTGCTCTACACTCCAAGGCTCTAGACCTTTTGGATCCAAGCTGTATCAAATAATTTCAGATGCCAACGACGGGGAAAAGCACCCTGCTTTCCCGGTCCAAGTCTAAATGTCCTTTTAATAGGAAAAGGTTGTTTCAATCTCAAGAGATATGGCGACTTCCGGCTACAAAACCGACTTTTCCTCTCCCCAAGGAAGAAGTTTCCTTCTGTTTCGCCCGCCAAGTCATACGTCGCAGGCCCCAGGAGTTCTTCAGGCACACACAGGAGTGATCATACCCCTCCCCTGAAACGTATGGTTTTCGGGGTTCTACTCTATTCTTTTCATAGCCACGAAGGAAGACAGACCGCTCCCTCCGTTTTTGGACCTCGATCGGTTTACCTATCACGTTCGGATCTGTCTTTTCAGGATCGAGTCCCGACATTCGGTTATCACTTCCATGGACTGGGAGAATTCTTCACATTCCCATTTGTGTTTAGCATCAGAGGTTCCTATGGTTTGCGATCCAGGAGGGTCTTTATCAGTTCACTGCCCTTCCGTTTGACCTGGCCTCTATTCCCAGACTAGTCATGTCATGGCAGAGTTCATGGACATCCTTCTCCCCAGGGTTTTTTTTCCATATTTCCCAACTTAGACGATCCTATCAAGGAGCCGTCCCGCCAAGACTAACCAGAGTCTTCAGTTTACCCTGGTCCATCTTGGCTAGATAACAGAGAGAAGTTCTCCCTCATCTTTGCTCAGCAGCTGGTGTTTCTAGGTATAAGGTTCGACACAACCCAAGCCCATGTTTTCTTTCCAAAGGAGAGGTTTTTCATCCCTCTGCCTGGGGATCCGTACTCTAAAGCTTCCAGCTTCTCTCTTCGTACGTTCCTGCATGACAGTTCTAGGGGAGATTGTCACCATGGAAGCTGTTTCTTTTGCCCAGTTCCATGCCTGTCCTCTTCAGCTGGCCATCTGGTCGTCTCCCTGGATGATCCCATGCTTCTACCTCTCAGGGTGAGGCAGTCCCTCACTTGGTGACGGTGTTGGCATCAGTCCTATGAAGGAAGTCCTTCCTTCCTCTCTGGTGGCAATTCATCCCTACCTATGCCAGTTGTCTCTTTTAGGGAGCCGCTTTTTTCTTAGTCACACAACGCAGGGCCACTGGAACGCCTAAGAGGTCTCTCTCCCCGTCAATCTCCTAGAGATCAGGGCTATTTTTTCTCTGCTCTACATCACTGGCATTCTCGCTTTCCAAGCCAGCCGGTCTGCATACAGAAGGACAACGCCACAGCCGAGGCTTACATAAACAAGTTATGATAGAGGTAACAAGGATTCTACAATGGGCAGAACGTCACATTTCTGCCATGCACATTCCAAGGGTAGAAAGTCAGGCAGTGGATTTTGAGCCATCAGGGTCTCGCTTCGGGCGGGTGATTGCTCAGCCCCGCCGTCTTCATCCAGAGAAATGGGGCTCCTGGGATGTCATCCTCATGGAGTCTCGGATAAACCATGCGATTCCTTGGTTCGTAGCAAGGTCCCGGGATCTGCTAGCCAGCTATTGAGATGCTCTAGTAATATCGTGGTTACAATTCCAACTGCCTTATCTTTTTCCATCTCTCCCCTTGTCCGAGTGTCGTGAAAAGGATAAAGGAAGGGATCCCTATAATCCGGATAGCTCCGGACTAGCCAAGAAGGACCTGGTAAACATGTTCATGGATGCCCCTTGGAAACTTCCAGGCCGTCCAGATTCTCTCTCTCTCTCTCAAGGTTCCCTCTTCCACTAGTTTATAGTCTCGAAGTTTAACAGCATGGCCGTTGAGACCAATCTGGTCATTCAGACCATTAGGGCCAGGAAACCAGCATCCTTGCATATCTACTACAAACACTGATAGGCGGCCTTCCGGTGGACTGTGTACAAGGGTTTGGTCCCCATGTTTTTTTCTCTTCCTTCCATTCTTGGTTTTCTACAAGCAGGTCTTGACTTCGCTCTATCATTTCTGCCAATTTTCCAACGAAGTCTGGCTTCTCGTTCCCAGGTAAAGGACCTTTCTTCAAGGAGTCGCCCACCTGGTACCTCCTTATCGTCTTCCTATAGATCCATGAGTTTTTAACCTTGTCTTGGCGCGCTGCTGCACGCTCCTGTTGAGTCCATACAAGACATCACGTTTTTTTCTCCCATCTTGGACAGGTGTCGTCTTAGTTAAATTACGTCCATCAGGAGAGTTTCTCAGTTAGCGGCATTGTCCTGCCGTTCCCCGCTCCTGATTCTATATGGGGACAAGGTAGTTCTCAGGCTTGTTCCTTCCTTTCTACCCAAGGTGGTCTTGTCATTGCTCATTAATGAAGACATTGTCCTTCCTTCTGTGTCTCTCCGGTCCATCTCCTGGAGAAGTCCCTCTACAAGGTGGGTCCCGTCACTGCTATCCTAGTCTACCTTTCAAGGACTGCTCCCTTTTGTCAATCTGATGCCCTGTTCCTCATCTAAGGGTTTTCTTAATGGGCTCCTAGCTTCTAAGTTCACTATTGCCGTGGAGGCATTCCGCATCCAGGACAAACAGCCTCTTACGGAGATGAAGGCTCTTCCGGGAGCGAAGGCTCACTCTGCTCTGCGGTGGGGGCCTCCTGGGCTGTTCGTTACCAGGATTTGGCTTTCCAGATTGTAAGGCTGCAACCTGGTCATCTTTGCACGCCTTTGCGAGTTTTTAAGGGGTTCATACCCATGCCTCGTCTGATGAAGGCCTGGGAAGAAAGGTACTGCAGGCGGCTGTTTTGCACCAGCTGACCCGAGTCCATTTATTCCTTGAATCTTCCTGTTTCCCACCCTAGGGACTGCTTTGGGACGTCCCATGGTTACCTGTGTCCCCCAATGAAGCGATAAAGAATGATATTTTTGATACTCACCGTAAAATCTTTCTTGGAGCCTTCATTGGGGGACACAGCACCCTCCCTAACTGTTTATACCATTATTTGGGTACATCTGTTGTACCATTATTTGGTCTATGTGCCTTTGTTGTTAGATTGGTACATATGTTGAGTTTTTTGGTTGCTTCTCCTACTGCTCTAACACTAACTGAGGTACTTTGTGCCTGTCGTTGGGTGTATACTGCGGAGGAGCCATCTTCCTTTTTTGCATAGTATCAGCCTCCTATCGACAGCAGCATACACCCATGGTGTCCCTCAATGAAGGTTCCAAGAAAGATTTTATGGTGAGTACCAAAAAATACCTCCGTTTTGATCACTGTGATAGACCCCCATCATAATTGGATCAGGCACCCCATTTCTCCCTCTGATGTGTGATCACATCAGAGGAGAAATTAAATGGGATATCAGACTTCTGTGGTCGCTGTTATTTCATTAATACCCCCAGTAGCTGAGACCCTGGAGAAATTCCAACTCTGGGGGGTGCTATACACTTATTTATGTTAAAAAGCGGCGATGAGGCATAACTACTCTTAACTGCTGCTGTTAAAAAGCGTTTTAGTGGTCATTAAGGGGTTAAGATCTATTCCTGGGGACAAAGAAAGATATGCAGGATGTCACCAAAAGTAGGAGGGTAGAAGTTAGTATCTGCTGTGTGATTTGCACTGCTTAATCTGTGCCAAATCTAATATTGAAAGGGAAACTGTTTAATGGACTAGCATAACACAGGCAACACATTTAAAAAAAAAAAAAAAAGTAGGAGACTTAAGAAAATCACTCACAAAAGATAGGAAGTAACAGAAAAAGTTTATTATAAGCCCATACACTGGCAGATAACTGAAAGCTTAAATTGAGTAAACGCCTACTGAAAAAGTATAAATTTTTTTTTTTTATAAAATAGTTTTAATTTGTCTTTCATACAAACATAATTAGAGGTAATGGATTTCTTAAGTTGCCACCTCAGCACCCCACAATACTGAAATCTTTCTGAAAGGTTATCAAAATATACAATTTACCACTAATAAAAAATGAATATATGTTTTACAGCTTTTGCACTTAGGTATACAAAATGGTAAATATTTACATTATGTCAATAGAGTACAATGCACAGTATACTAGGAGGGTCATTAGAATCAATGTCCACATCATTACACAGGCAGTTCTCATGGTATTTGTATCTCTATATACAAAAGTAGGAAGGAGAGCTGCATGAATAACTCTGGAGCACACCACCCTATTGACTAGGTGTAATGCTGATCTTGCTGCTTTCTTGTTTACAGAATGCCAAGTAATTCATGCCTCGCTTTGCAGAGACCAAATACATCAAGTCATGGATGTACTGCAAACTATCCAGCAATTCATGAATAGAATCTGGGCTTGACAACCACTGATGGGATGAACTGCAAAGTATTTGTGTTAAACACTAAAGATCCTGTTTCAATTGCTAAAGCACTTTGCCAAGATATATGGCATAGTCATGAAAACATGCCATTAGTGATAAGAAAACATACTCAGATAAGGAGGTATCCGAGCAGGATTGTGTGCCGACTGTTAAGCATGCTCAAAAAATATGTAAAGTGTCCCCACGACTGCATGTCTTGCAGCTGTTAGGCAGTCATAACGCATGCAGTTGCAGGATCCACAAAAATTTGTCGAGTACACCAAAGGCCCTGTTGGCACACAAAAGTATGCTTGGGTAATGCCTTATCTGAGCACATTTGCCCCTCGCTACATGCCATAAGTAGTGAGTGCAGTGATAAGGCACTAGTGTAAAAATTTGCAACTCAGACACCATGACACATCGTTAGCACAAAGCACTCTTAGCAGTAAGGAGCAATATCATTGGTGTCAAGTGGCATAAAAGGCAGTTTCTAGAAAAAGGGAAATTGTGAATGCTGAATGTCTAAGTATAAGACCTCAGTGAGATGCTACAATGCTCTCTATAGCCATGACAGAAGAATATAAGTGTCTAATCCAGCACGATTGAAATTACAATACAGGAGAAGATACTGGTTAAGTATTCACCAATTACAATGAACGATTGTCATTGCGGCCAGATTTTAAGCAGCCTTGCCCATTTTAGAGATCCCCGTCAGAACTCTTGTAAGCATGTGAAAGGCACTTCAGAAAAGTAAAAGATGGTGCAAACAATTTGAGGCCTAAAAGTCAGACCAATTTCTAAATGTTTAAACTAACATTATGTCCATGTGGCACCACATCACTAGTAATACCCCTTTACTAAGGATAAAGCATTTACATTCCACCTTTATGGGCACAGATTTTTCAATAAATTTGGTCCTAGGTTTTTGATACATACAAATATGTCTACCACAAAAGGACTGAATTAAACTTAAGTTCATCAATTTAAGAGTGAACAGACACTGGGTACAGCAATGTTCCACCCAACAGACAACCAGGACTTTCTGAATACAGCCCAATATTGGGAATGTATGGAGGTGTAAGGCTCTGAGAAGGAAAACATTTGGTCTGACATTTACAGGGTGAGCACATATCTACCAGTAATCATTCCTGTACAAACACATTGTATGCATTTGATTAACAGTGAATAAACGATACAAGTTTATATTAAGTAAAGGCAAAATAAAGCCAGCATGCATGTGACATTAGATAAACATTCACTGCCATTAGCAGTAGTATCAGAATAAAAAAAAAAAAAAAAAAAAAAAGTGTTGGGTAGGTATGTATTCAAAATGGTCATCAAGACACCTGTGCAAGAAGCTTGATGTAGTTTGTGACAAGTCAGTAACAAATCAGATTTACTGCTGGCCTCTGAAACTTCATAATTTGGTCCTCAAGTATGAAAACTGACATGCAAACTGAACATTAATTAATATGTTCATATAACTGTACAGGGAATTATCCAGCCACCACCCTATACACAGCTATCATTGCAGTCTTTAAGGAAAACAAAAAAAAAAAAAAAAAGGTTAAGTAAAATATGGAATGCAAGGACACTTGAGTGCTGCATTTCTATCCTATAAAGTGGCTTTTATTTGGAATGATGGAAGTGAGCCCTTTGCAACATTAGGTCACCCTGCAAAGAGCGGAAAGTCTTATCCACAAGTTAAATGGTGGACTTTGAAAATGAGACTCGCAGATGATGATTTTCTCCCATGTCATGGTTGTGAAGTTCTATTACTGACTCTATTGCTTCTTCAACTGAGCCCATCTGGATGAGAGCCATCTTGCGATCTTTCCTGAGAATATAAAAATAAAATATAAAATATATCTATCCTCCCCCAATCTCTAGGTGCATGCAATAGTAAAGCTTACTGGAAAAATTTGAAGCCTTTGACTGTGCATCCATCATTTGAGAACAGACCCTTAATATCTTCTTCACTTATAGATGGCCTAAAGAGAAATTAGATTTAGACTTTACATTTTTACTCCATGTTCAGGGAATTCTTACAGCGTATGATAGGAGTAAGATTCCAAAAACATTTAAAATCTTACGGTATGTTGGAGAGGTGGAGTGTAGCAGAAGGAGGGAATATATTTTGGAAGTTCTTGGACCCTGGTTTCTTAAAACGATGGAGCGGAGAGTTGGTGTAGTCTTTTGTTAAGCCCTGGTCTTCTTGTCCTTCTTTGGGCAACTGTACAGACTGATGTTTGGATTGAGTAATCCGAAGAGGCTTCCCATGCAGTCTCTGTCCATTTAAATGGCTCATTGCTGTGAGGTGGGGAGGGAGTAAAATATACAATACGGATTAAATACACCCTTATTCTGAAACAATATGGGGGCAGGGGAAAGGAAGCGTTTACCTAGCTGAGCTTGATTTCCATCAGCCATCTGAACAAGTGCATTCTCCTTCTTGTTGAAGAGAATTTTCACTCTGTGTACATCCCCATATACACCTTGAAAGGAGAACAAGCAGATTAACAAATAAACTACTGAAGAAGTTTTTGCATAAGTGTAAGTCTCCCCACAAAAGTACTTGTGCCGTGGGCATGCCGAATTAGTTTTATAGGTTTACTGATCAAAGTAATTAAAACAAAAAAAAAAAAAAAAAAAACAGAAGAGATCACTTTTTTTAATCCACCACTCCAGCTGATTTTTTTATTTTTTTTTTGTAAGTGTTACTGCAAGAGTGGCGACACTAACCCAAGCGCCAGCAGTCAACTCCATCTGTTCTCAGCACTGCGCTGTTAGTCTTCTGCTAGATCATTTAGGGTTTCTGAATGAATCAGAAGTCACTACTCAATGTAAGTCTATGAGAGTCAGAACAAGGCTCTCCTGGATTTGCACAGAGCTTGTGACAGTTACCTCAGATCTGTCAAAAGTTTAGGTCACAAGATGACAGACTGAAGCAGCATCAGGAACAGTTGCGGTTAAGTATACTACTAGGGTCAAGGATCTTGCGTTAGTAGCACCACTCCAGTGCTGGGGAGGAGGAGTGGAATGGTGGCCTATATGTACCATGTATTCATTTTCTTAAGCCAACATTTAACATGGGCACACATACAAAACCCTCTTTAAATAAAAAGGGGCATAAACCAACTCTGCATGCCACTGAAAGTTAGTTTCACAACCGGTCTTAAACATGCCAATGCACACCAAAATATTCTACACAGGGGTAAATGTAAAACTGCACCTTTAATGTAAAATACCCACCCAGCACAACCAGAATAAAAATGCATGCAGGACCCACCCAAACAAATGGAAAAACTGAATAGTAATAAAGTGCGAAACATACCGAAAAGAATAAATAGGCATTGGGGTGTAACTCTCTTTAGAGAACAGCAGAGCAAGGCAGCGGAGGGACAGGGGTAGAGAAAAGGAGCCGAGGGAAGAGCACAGCTTGCAGAAATGGTCCACGAGGAAGGTGTCACCGGAGGAGTGGTAGGAGCAGTTGACGGATGATATTCAAGGTGGTTAATATTTGAAGGATAGGTTGGATCCGGACAGCAGGGTGTTTGGGTTTTTTTAATTTTTTTTTTTGGAAGGGATAGTTTATGGTTTTTGTTTCAAGCACAACAGGAAGCAGAAGTTGCCGTGCAGTCAGTTGGCAAAGAAATTCCGGATCAAGGTATAAAAACAAGAAGGGGGATGGGAGGAAAAGAAAAAAAAAAAAAAAAAGTAGCAAAAAACAGGTCAGTAAATATATAAGAAACAAGTACACAAGATTTAAGTCTTCTAGATTAAATGTTTTAAAGACAGCTACTAAATAGGTTTATTTTGAGAACTGATACATTGAGAAGACAAAAAAAAATAAATAATAATCTATAGTCTGAGACAATATCCACACTGTGTAGCCATAACATTGCTGCTCCACCACCATTCAGCTTATTCACAGCTTGCCACAAAACTGGGAAACTGCGTAAATATAATATAGACACCCATGCTTCCTAACCAAAACCCCCCCAAAAAGGAGAGCTATAATACAATCAAAACATTTGCACTTTGTATTCTAGGCTAACTTTATGTTAGCATTACACAACCTGGGCACTAGAATATTGTCTCCACCTATATGAAATCAGCATCTATGAAGTAAATAGAAGCAAGAGTCTGGTTAGTAAAAAGGTAAAACTTAAAAGGCTGCATCTTCTCATCCCCCCATGCCATTTACTCTGATGTAAAAAAGTTAGATTCATAACTCACTTAATGAAGTCAATATAAAATTCTGACATGTCACAGTGACATGTGAAAGGAAGTTATGGAGGGCAGGAATATTATTTAAAAAAAAAAAAATTCAGATCAATCCTTTCTGTATTAACTAGTACACTAGAAGTCTGACTGAACAATTTCTGTTGCCATTAATCACAATATGTACACTAACATCACGAGTTAGAACAGAATTAACTTGACTATGTTGGCATTTGGGGGGTAAGCATATAACTGATAAAGGCATAGCTACTCACTACCCTGGCTCAGAATGTTAAGTCCAAAGCCATGCCGAGTGGGGTCAGGAAGTGGGTCACGAAAAGCAACCACCACCTGTGGCATTACAGCACAATTGACATGTCCTGTGTCTTGCGCCTTTGAAATTAAATGGTCAGCTTTGAAAAAAGGGATGCTGCATGATTGGGGCATCCTTCAAAACAATAGTGTGAACTAACACGACTCATTTTGGTGGGTGGTTAATAGGCATTGTGGAAAGTGAAAGGATAGCCACTGATAAGGTCTATCCTAGACCATCACAGCCTTGACTATGATACTTGTATTTTACATACCAAATTACACTTAACGCCTGCTCATACCCAGGTGTTGTATATTTATTTTTTCACTCTTGGGGTGCTCACTTTTTGGATACTGATTACCATGTCTTTAAGAAATTAAAAATAATTATTGCATTACTAATGTAATTCTCTATACTTCCATTGCGCCGACAGGACAATTTGTAGACTTATTTCTCATTTGTACATTGAATATTTTCTAATATAGTGTATGTATTGATTGTATATTCTTTTATTCAAGGTCATGCTTAAGGTTTAAATTTGCACAACTAGACTAAGCAAACCAGTCATCAGCATTGTGATCGGTATACTTGACACTGTCAGGTTGGTGCTGTTGCACTGACAAATGATATGAATTAGGCTGTCGCCCTAGTACCTATATTTTTTGATGTAAACTAATTTTTGAGGCTACTAAAAACAATATGTGCGAGTAATGGGTATTAAAAAAAATATGAAGCTGAAGATCAAAGCCAGATGCTCCTCCTGAGTAATAGAAATTTGTCTGCTGTAAGTTAACAAAAAAAGCACTGTGCTCTGTCAGCCAAATTTATTGGTAAAATATAAATCATAAGTACATCATTTTCAAAGTACTCATACATCTTCATTGGTGAAAACACATGATAAAAGGATACCTGGGTTGACGAAGTCTTGTGGTTGTTTAATTTTTAGGTTAAGTAAATGACAGTCTCGTGCTTCGGGGTAGCCTGTGGGCAGGGTTTTATTTGGCGCTTTCTGGACTAATTTTCATTATTGTGGCTTAAATGACAGGACACTGGTCACTGAAGGGCCAGTAACTTTAGGGTGTGTGTCCACGTTCAGGAAACGCTGCGTTTTTGACGCTGCGTTTTTCCGCAGCGTCCAGATGTTACAGCATAGTGGAGGGGATTTCATGAAATCCCGACTCCACTATGCGTTAAAAAACGCATGCGTTTTTGCCACGAAAAACGCATGCACGGTGCGTTTTTTCAAAACGCAGCATGTTGCTACAATGAGCAAAACACGCAGGCACACCGCAGGTGACCTGCCAGTGACCTCAGGTGCAGTTTTGGTCAGGATTTTACTTGCATAAAATCCTGACCAAAGCCTGAAGCAAGCCTGAACGTGGACACATACCCTTACTATTCTAAATATTGCGGTTAATATTGTGGGCTCGGAAAAAAAAAAAAAAAAAAAAAAAAAGCAAAAACCCACATTCAGAAGGCAGGTGCCTACGCTGTAGTGTGATCGCATCTATAATATCCATTTTAATTTAAGTGATCTAAATTTCTTAAGATTAAAAAAAAAAAAGTCTCCACCAAGATGGCACCTGCACAGTAGCATCCATCACGTTGAGAATTATGCTACTGCGCAGGCACGGCCGACGCCATTTGAGAAGTAAATTTATATCGACAAGCAAAATTAAATTAATATAGATGTGATCATGCTGCAACACAGGTCCCACCGCCTGCCGATTTAAAAAAAAAAAAAAAAATCCCATATTATATTCAGTATGTAAAATAGGGGGCACATCAGTGAGGGATCGGTGACCTGGCATTAAGCCATACAGATCAAGCAGATGTATGCAGAGCACCACATAAAGACCCCTACAGACCACCCCAGAGCACAAGAATCTTTAACTGAAAACTACAAAATACAGATTAAACCACAAGACAGATATCAACCCAGGTATCATTTTAATCAGTATAACAGCGCCGACCTGACACTATAGGTTTTTTAGCAAAATCCTGATGACTGGTTTGCTTTAACCAAAAAAATTAAAAAAGGTATTCCCATCTCCAAGATGCCATCTCAATATGTAGTAGTCGCATTCTCAAATACCTCAAATTCAAAAATGTGTAGTTTTTGACTATGCCTTTCCTCATGTGCCAGCATTGTAAGACCTTGTGTATCCATGGTTACAACCACTGAATTTGAGTTAGCTAGTTGCTAGTGGTTTTAAACCATGGATACCCAAGGTCCTGCAATGCCATGAGGAAAGACATAGCAAGTCAGAAAAGCTATACTACATTTCGAATTGGAGGCATTTGCTAATATTATACCTACTATATATTAGGGTAGGATCTTTGAGATTGGAATAGCCCTTTAAATCTTTACTGCATATTTACATGAGTATTGTGCTATATCATGCTAGCAAATAAAGCCTTTGCTCATGGAGCATTTGGGATATTAAACATGCTACTTTAACAAACCAGAGAACTGATCACTGTACATCTCATCCTCATGCAGTTATTGTACATAAAGCCATTGGACAATAGAAATGCAACTAACCTCTGGGCTAAGGTTGCTAACCAGAAGGACAGAGTTTCCAGGAATCCCTAGACCAGGGATGCCAAGCCTGCTAGCGGCTGCTGCTGCAGCTGCTGTTGGAAGTGCAAGGGGTGTAAGTGTTCCATGGACACCTGGCAGATAGGTGGGGGGAAAAAAAAAAAAAAAAAAAAAAGTATGTCACTCCAATGTATTGAACACAATATACTTCTACAAATACACAACCTTAACTTCGTGGCAAAGTTTACAGTGTATAAAGGGAGAAGCTTGCAAGTTTAAAAAAAGTCCCAGAGGTTGATCATACATCCCTCAAAAAGAAGCCAATATACAGCTGTCCGTATATTGAGGTTAAGTAGTTGGATCTCCATAAACAAATGTAGGTTTAGGTCACTGCTCTATAAGCGTGTGGAATCCCTTGCAATAAGTTTAATCTATACAAAATAGTCTTCCAACCAAATAGAAAGCTTGATAGAACAGTGTAAAACTGAAGCAGTCACTTTAGATACTTTTATTGCTTTAGAGACCATTTTATCATGCACTAAAATAAACAAGTTCAGTACCTCCCATCAGAATGAATGTGGAACCAGTAGACATATGCTGGTTCCCAACACATACAATAAGAGTCATGCAATTAATACATCAATATTACAAGGAGTAATAAAACGTTGCACTGAAGTCAAGGAAGGTTATACGGCCATGTCCAATATGAAACGTGTGCGTGCGTGAGTGTGTCAGACACACCCTTACCTTGTGGGATTGCAAAGGCAGGAGGAAACCCAGCAGTAGCATATGGGTTGGCAGAAATCAGTCCAGGTGCTCCTGAGAGTCAAGAAAGTTTAAGAATTTTTTAGAATTCAAGCATCTATACAACAAGGTGCCCCCTTTTAACCCCTTGGATGCCTCTGTTTGGTGTGGGCTGCGGCGATAACCCTGGGCCATTTCTGGCCCAAGACAGCTGATCTGATCAGCTCTAACAGCCATCCGTGGAATTGTGATTCACCTGCGGCTGTTAACATGTCAAAAGCTGATAAACTGAAAGCAGCATTTAACATGCACATGCTAGATGCGAGTCAATAACCCCACCCATCAGCACCCGTGGAACATGACCGCGAGTTGCTCATGGGATGGCATGACAACCTGGAGTCTGCAGGAGACCCCTGTGGTTGTCATTGCCGGATTGTTATGAGTGACGCCCAGAGGTCAGTGCTCATAGCAAGTGCGCATTTATGCTACAAAGAGCAAAGCTGCAGCCCTGCTCTATGTAGCACAAGCGATTGAATGATCGCAGCTTTTAGTCTCTTATGGAGACTATTTAAATAGGAAAAAAAAAAAAAAAACAACAAAAACCAACCTAGCTATGTTGAAATCACCCTTTTTGCTGAAATCAAAATAAAAAAACCACTAAAGAAAAATGAAATACACATTTGGTATTGGCATGTTCAAAATCACCCAATCAATATATAAAAAGGATTAATCTATATATCTATATATCTGCCTCTCTCTTTTACTATTTCTCTCTCATCCCAAAAAAAGGTGATGCTATGGGTCTCTGAAAATAGCAACTTTGTCAAAAAAAAAAAGTTTCATTATAACAAGCTGCAGTGTAAGCAAAGGAACGGGCATTCTCACCAAAGGCAGCAATAGTTTGATCCAATGAAGGTTGTCCATCACCAGATGGCAGATCAGGGCGTGTGTAATCTCTACTTTTATCATTGTTGTACTTCACATTAAGGCTTGTGAGTTTTGAAAAGTCAATTCTGAGTGTACAGCAAGCGTTATAGATGTTCTGGCCGTCAAGGGACTAAACGGAAGAAAAAAAAAAAAAAAAGGTGAAAGCCTGGGTTTTGCATGAAACTCTGCACCTCAGTCTAAACCATTTTGGTTAAATAAATTAAAATGCAACTTACCAGTTTGGCATGTTGGGCACTTATAGGATCAGAATACTGCAGAAGTGCCTGAAACTGATTGTTCTTTGTAAATGTTATTATTTTAAGTACAGTTCCAAATTTAGAAAATATCTGGGGAAAAGAAAAAAAAAAAAAAAGAAGTTTCATAGGTGTGCTGCCTCCATTATTGCCTTTTTTTCAGAGGATTGATACATACAAGAATCTATTAGAAGGGATTTTTCCACAACCACCCAATCCTAGGAGGTCATTGGTTGGGGTCACTTGGTCCTAGGAGACCCAGTCAGATCTGCTATGCAGCTAGGGTGCTGCATTTCCTCTGCAAATGCTCTTGCAGACTGCCATAGATTCCAAGCATCATGCGAAATCTGCAGTTTGGTCAGATTGTCAGCATAGTTGGCCAATTCTCTCAGAGGAGAGAATCTGCACAAGAGAAAATGGCGAACAAAATTTCTCCAGTGTGTAGTGACGTACAATAACAAATTGCATTGTGGCACTGTGTTAGCAAAAAAAAAAAAAATCTGACATGCACAGCCCTATAGGCCAACATTGGTCAAGATGCGATCCATCTGCACCTGGCACAACTTAGGCCAATATAATAGCCCTGGTTACAGGGGAGATATATAGAATATATATATTCTATATAGCTCCATCTTATATCTTACATATCTCCATATACATCCATCTTAAACACAAACCTACCTGATGCAAGACATCAAGTGTAACTGGATAAAACAGATTTTCAACAATTATTCTCAGAACTGGACTCTGTCCTGTAACACCCATGCCTGCATCCAGTGTAGTAGCGGCAGCTGAGAGTGCAACACTAGTAGGCTGTACAGAGTTCACAGCCAGCAGAGCTGCCTGTGCCCTCTAGAGGAGAGAAAAAAAAATTATTATAACTCACACTTTCACTGTAAGACCTGGGCAAAAATATTACAATAAGCCCCATCATAACATGTATTAGCAATAGCAGCGAGTCAGCAGACTTAATACACCACTAATATGACTTATTAACCCATTTCCGACAACAGGCGTAATAGTATGCCCATGTCAGAATCCCTCCCTTTGATGTGAGCTCCAGCACTGAGCCCACATCTTTCCCGGCACATGTCAGCCGTTTTGAACAGCTGATGTGTGCCTCTAACAGCTGTGGGTGGAATTACAATCCCCCTGCAGTTGTTAACCTGTTAAAATGCTACAGTCAATCTCTGACAGAGGCATTTAACTTGTGCTTCTGGTAAGTGCGCCAGAAATCCCACCCATCGGTGACCCATTCACGTGATTGTGGGATACCAACTGGTTGTCATGAAATGTCAGAGTCTTATACCATTGGTCAGGGAAGCAAAAATCTACATTTTGCCACAAATTTTACATTTTCACATGGGAAGAAAAAAAAAAAAAAAAAAAAAAAAAAAAAGCATAGCTGCCGAATGTAGAAATATGAGCAAACACCCCCCCCCCCCCCAAAACCCTATAAAAGTCATTTACTATTTAGAAATTCACAACATTGATTAAAATACATAAAGGAAAAAACCCCTTCAAAAAATATTTCTATTACTAGAATAAGCCCACAATAATGCCAAATATCAGAACACAAATCCAAGTCTGGTGCGTTTATGCCTAAGCTGGCCCTAATAGGTAGGATGCCAGCTAAATGGGGTCCTGACGGCGGAGGTTGGCACCCTAGAATGCGATGTGGTGCCCCCCTCCACGTCGGCTGTCCCTTAGAATCCCTACAGGCCCTTATTCTAGTTTAAATAAAGAAAAAAAAAAAAAAAAAAAACATACCATGCACACAATACAAAAATTCGTCTGACAAATGATTTCTATTTTAGCTGAGTAAAAATAGAACTCCGTATCAAAAAATGACCAGTCTGTCATGAAGGCAGTCAATTGGCAATCTTCTGGCTGAGTAGCTAGTATCTGTAGCTGTGAATCAGCAACATTTAGTACAGTATTTTAGGTGCCTACATTTAAGTCCCATTTTAACAAACCTTAATAGATTTCAATATTTACGGTATCTTTACATAAATAATCAGTGTGTACCATACTTTGGCAAACTAAACAATAGTAACCACTTAGTGCCCTAGAATAACAGAATCTGCTCTCAAGTGATCCCATTTTGGAAATAACAACCCCTTGGGAATTTATCTACATGTGTAGTGACTGCATGGGTGGTTTCCAGAAACAAGCAGCAGTGGATGTTGCGGAGTCAAAATCCTGCTGTTGTAGTGCCCATACGTTCTAGTCACCAGCTTATGCACCTGTATATTCGGTGGTCTGTCATTGTTACAGATATGCCATGCCAAACATGTTTTGTTTTTTTTTTTTTTTGGGGGGGGGGGGGTCTGAGGAGAGAGGAAGAAGCAGGAGGGGCTATAGCCCCTTTTACTAGGAACAATGTTTAAGTCCCCTACATTTCCATTGACACATGAAGGACCTGAGTGGGGGACTTGCTTTTTAGTGCTCTAGTTAAAGCTTTGGTTGGGAATTTTTACATAACATTTATGATCACACTTATCCTGTGCTCTACGCTGAGCACTTACTTTGGGGTTTCCATCCAAGTCTGTGTGACATTAATCAGATGAAACCCCTAGAGGGATCACTATAATGGGGCAGCAGTTACGCTGGACTCAGTGTGGCCTCTTCAGTGGTGTCCTTTTCAAAAAAAAGTGTACAAAACTGGCGGACTGCGCTTTTTAAGAAGCCTGGTCACAGCCAGATTACATCCAGTGTCTCCATCTATCTCATTGAAAATCTTCATTGGGGGTTACATCTGAATCAAGTATTTCAGACATTTACATAGAAACCCCAACACTCAACGCAGAGAGCAGGATAAATGTGAGCTGAGCCGTAGTGCAATCTTTGGGAGGTAGAATGAAGAAGTCAAAAAGCAGGGGGAAGAACTGATTTATTTTTACGCTGTTCTTTGTGCAGTGAAAGTGATAAGGTGACTATTCTAGGGTCTGTGCGACTAGATATATGTCTGGCTTTTTGGCTGCCATCATGCACTGAAAGATTCTTTTTATTGCAAAAAAACCCCCACCATATTAGACAGCCGAAATAAGGAAAAATGGGCTACAGTCATGTGACTGGTCTCAGCCTACCACCCTACCCGTGCCCTCTCTTCTGCTAATGACCTGAGGTTAACATCCTCAATAATTAGAACCTACCACTCCCATCTCCAAGACTTCACGCGCTGCCCCAATTCTTTGGAATGCACAACCCAGGTTAATACGATTAACCCCTTCGCGCCATCCGCCGTACTAGTACGGCGCTGCATTTGTGCCAGCCGCAGTATTAGTACGGCGGCTCGATCACCGCGGTCTCGTGCTGAGCGCCGCGGTGATCGGGTGCGGGTGTCAGCTGTATATGACAGCTGACACCCCGCAGCAATGCCCACGATCGGCGCTATCGCCGATCGCGGGCATTTAACCCCTCTGATGCCGCTGTCAATAGTGACAGCGGCATAGAGGTGGATCACGCAGGGATGGGGGCTCCCTGCGCTCTCCCACCGGAGCAAAGCGATGAGATCGCGCTGCTCCGGTGACCTGGAAGGAGTCCCCGGATCCAAGATGGCCGCGGGACTCCTTCCGGGTCATGAAATGACCTGGCTTGCCGGCGCCTGCTTAGAGTTCCTAATAGCAGGCGCCGGCAAGCCTGTGGAACGTGCCTGTCAGATCGTTCATCTGACAGAGTGCTATGCACACTGTCAGATCAACGATCTGATCTAAAACAGTGATGTCCCACCCTGGGACAATGGTAAAAAGTTTAAAAAAAAAAAAAAAAAAAAGTATAAAAATAAAATAAAAAAAAAAAACATTTTCCAATAAATCCATTTATGTAAATAAAAAAATTAAAAAAAACAATAAAAGTACACATTTTGTATCGCCGCGTCCGTAACGACCCGCTCTATAAAACTATCCCACTAGTTAACCCCTTCAGTGAACACCGCAAAAAAAAATAAATAAAATAAAAAAAAAAAAGGCAAAAAACACTATTATCATACAGGCGAACAAAAAGACTGATATAAATAACCATGGTACCGTTGAAAACGTCATCTTGTCCTGCAAAAAAAAAGCCGCCATACAGCATCAACGGAAAAATAAAAAAGTTATAGCCCTCAGAATAAAGCGATGCAAAAACAATTATTTTTATATAAAAGAGTTTTTATTGTGTAAAAGCGCCAAAACATAAAAAAAAATTACATAAATGAGGTATCGCTGTAATCGTACTGACCTGAAGAATAAAGCTGCTTTATCAATTTTACCACACGTGGAACGGTATAAACGCCCCCCCTAAAAGAATTTCAGGAATTGCTGGTTTTTGATCATTCCGCCTCCCAAAAATCGGAATAAAAAGCAATCAAAAAATGTCATGTGCCCGAAAATGGTACCAATAAAAACGTCAACTCGTCCCCCAAAAAACAAGATCTCACATGACTGTGGGCCAAAATATGGATAAATTATAGCTCTCAAAATGTGGTGATGCAAAAACTATTTTTTGTAATAAAAAGCGTCTTTTAGTGTGTGATGGCTGCCAACCATAAAAATCCGCCAAAAAAACGCTATAAAAGTAAATCAAACCCCCCTTCATCACCCCCTTAGTTAGGGAAAAATAATAACATTTTTAAAAAATGTATGCATTTCCATTTTCCCATTAGGGTTAGGGCTAGAGTTAGGGGTTAGGGCTAGGGTTAGGGCTGGGGTTAAGGTTGGGGTTAAGATTTCAGTTAGAATTGGGGGTTTCCACTGTTTAGGCACATCAGGGGCTCTCCAAACGCGACATGGCGTCCGATCTCAATCCAGCCAATTCTGCTTTGAAAAACTAAAACAGTGCTCCTTCCCTTCCGAGTTCTCCTGTGCGCCCAAAAACAGTGGTCCCCCCCAACATATGGGGTATCAGCGTTCTCAGGACAAGTTGGACAACAACTTTTGGGGTCCAATTTGTCCTGTTACCCTTGGGGAAAATAAAAACGTGGGGGCTAAAATATCATTTTTGTGGAAAAAAAGTTTTATTTTCACGGCTCTGCGTTATAAACTGTAGTGAAACACTTGTTGGTTCAAAGTTCTCACAACACATCTAGATAAGTTCCTTGGGGGGTCTAGTTTCCAATATGGGGTCATTTTGGGGGATTTCTACTGTTTAGGTACATCAGGGGCTCTGCAAATGCAACATGACGCCTGCAGACCGATCCATCTAAGTCTGCATTTCAAACGGTGCTCCTTCCCTTCCGAGCTCTGCCATGCGCCCAAACAGTGGTTCCCCCCCCCCCATGTATGGGATATCAGCGTACTCAGGACAAATTGGACAATAACTTTTGTGGTCCAACTTCTCCTGTTACCCTTGGGAAAAAAAAAATTGCGGGCTGAAACATCATTTTGTGGAAAGAAAAAATTATTTTTTTGATTTTCACAGCGCTACATTCTAAACTTTAGTGAAACAATTGGGGGTTAAAAGTGCTCACCACACATCTAGATAAGTTCCTTAGGGGGTCTTCTTTCCAAAATGGGGTCAATTGTGGGGGGTTTCCACTGTTTAGACATGTCAGGGGCTCTCCAAAGGCGACATGGGTTCCGATCTCAATTCCAGCCAATTTTGCATTGAAAAGTCAAACGGCGCTCCTTCCCTTCTGAGCTCTGCCATGTGCTGAAACAGTGGTTTATCCCCATATATGAAGTATCAGCGTACTCAGGACAAATTGCACAACAACTTTTGGGGTCCAATTTATCCTGTTACCCTTGGGAAAATAAAAAATATGGGGCAAAAAGATCATTTTTTGTGAAAATTAATATGAAATTCTTTTTACGGCTCTACATTATAAACGTCTGTGAAGCACTTGGAGGTTCAAAGTGCTCACCACACATCTAGATTAGTTCCTTAGAGGGTCTACTTTCCAAAATGGTGTCACTTGTGGGGGTTTCCACTGTTTAGGCACGTCAGGGGCTCTCCAATCGAGCCATGGGTTTCGATCTCAATTCCAGCAAATCTTGCATTGAAAAGTCAAATGGCGCTCCTTCCCTTCCAAGCTCTGCCATGTGCCCAATCAATGGTTTACCCCAACATGTGGGGTATCAGCGTACTCAGGACAAATTGTACAACAACTTTTGTTGTCCAATTTCTCCTGTTACCCTTGGTAAAATAAAACAAATTGGATCTGAAGTAAAAATTGTGAAAAAAGTTAAAATGTTTAAAAAAAAAAATTGAACATTCCAAAAATTCCTGTGAAGCACCTGAGGGGTTAATACTTTTTGAATGTGGTTTTGAGTACCTTGAGGGGTGCAGTTTTTAGAATGGTGTCACTTTTGGGCATTTTCTGTCATATAGACCCCTCAAGTGTGAGGTGGTCCGTAAAAAAATTGGTTTTGCAAAAATGAGAAATCGCTGGTCAACTTTTAACCCTTATAACTCCCTAACAAAAAAAAAATTATGTTTCCAAAATTGTGCTGATGTAAAGCAGACCTGTGGGAAATGTTGTTTATTAACTATATTATGTGATATAACTCTCTAGTTTAAGGGCATAAAAACTAAAAGTTTGAAAATTGCTAAATTTTCAATTTGACAAATTTTGGTTTTTTTCACAAATAAATGCAAGTCATATCGAAGAAGTTTTACCACTATCATGAAGTACAATATGTCACGAGAAAACAATGTCAGAATCACCAGGATCCGTTGAAGCGTTTCAGAGTTATGACCTCATAAAGTGACAGTGGTCAGAAATGTAAAAATTGGCCCTGTCACTTAGGTGAAAACAGACTTTGGGGTGAAGGGGTTAATCCCCCCAGTTTTAAGTGTGCCCTAAAAACGCATTTGTTCAGACTGACCTACCGCCTCAATGCATTAACCTAACTGTGACCCATTCAAAAAATTTAAACCATAATAAGGTTCCTCGCATCATGTTCTCATACTTTATGCATCTAATAGCTCTGTGTCTTTACTGTTACATACTTAGGCTGATAACCAGTTCATGCAGCTTTACATGAACACCCTATCCTTACAGTATGGCTGGTCCAGACAACGAAAGCAATTGTTACCATCCACCTCATGTCTCCCCTTTTCCTCATAGTTTGTAAGCTTGCGAGCAGGCCCCTCACTCCTCTTGGTATCCATTTGATCTGTTTATGGTTCTGCTGTATTGTCCAATTGTCTGTACAAGTCCCCTCTACAATGTAAAGTGCTGCAGAATATGTTGGCGCTATATAAATTTAAAATTATCGTGGGACGACTTGACTTATGGTACCATTTTCATTCACACGACAATTTTTGATTGATTTTGCATTCTATTCTGATTTATGGGAGGCAGAGTGAACAAAACTACAATTCAGGATTTTTATTGTAATGAATATATTTTGGCTTTTAGGCCGTGTGCACACGTTCCGGATTTTTTGCTTTTTTTGCTATAAAAACGGGAGAAAAGAAAAAAAAAAAAGCTCACGTTAAACATCTTATTCAAAAGAATGCATTCCGCATTTTGTATGCGCATGCTGTGTTTTTTTCCCTGAGCGGAAACGCATTCTGGAAAAAAACGCAGCATGTTCATTAATTTGCGGATTCGCGGGGATTCAGCACACATAGGAATGCATTGATCCGCTTATTTCCCGCATGGGGATATGCCCACCATGCGGAAGCAAGCAGATCATGTGCGGATAGTACCCCGGGTGGAGGAGAGGAGACTCCTCCAGGCCCTGGGAACACACACACACACACACATATATATATATATATTTTTAACAATTATAATAAAAAAAATCGTGATATACTTACCTTCTGATGGCCCCCAGAGCACTCCCGCCTCTCAGCGGTGCAGGCAGCGGCTTATGTTCCCAGGGATGCTGTGTGCGAAGGACCTGGGATGACATCATGGTCACGCGACGTCATCCCAGGTCCTTCGCACAGCATACCTGGGAAAGGAAGCCGCCACGTGCACCGCTGAGGAGATCGGGGGCGACGGAAGGTGAGAATAACCATTTTTTAAATTATTTATATATACATCCAGAATTAGGACAAAAAAATAAAAAAATTATTGTCCATTATGTTCAAAAGCAACCATAGAGTTCCTGTATTTCTATAGGCAGACTTACCGCTTGGTTTGGAGAATTGTCAGTCTTCAGTTCTTTGTGGTTGGAGAACTGAATGTAGATTGGTTGACTTCTGAGTATTGGTGTAACTGTGGCAAAGTAATTTACCATTGTATTAGCAGCTTCTTCTGAATTCATCTCTATGAAAGCCTTAAATAGGAAAATGAAAACATAAAAATTTTCAATTCTGTGATCAGATGGTTACAATCTAATAGTGGATATACACAGAGCAGCCTGAACCAATTGTCTGTGCATGGCAACTCCACAAAACTTAACTTCAATAGAATAGAAGGATCAATAGAGCTAGTTTGTTGGAGGCTGTGTATTACCCAATTTGTTTCTGCAGGAGAGAACATGCAAGCTTGGCTAAACATGCATGATTAATAGGGATTTGAGAAAAGAAAAAAAAAAAAAAAACCACACACACACACACACACACACACACACACACACACACTGAGCAGTTTTACCTGGTTTTTGCCTTTTAACATCAATATATTAGTCACTTTCCCAAATGGAAGGCCAAGAGCTATAACTTCAGCTTCTGTAACATCCCCTGGAAGCTTTCTGACATGAATCACTTTGGAACCTACTCCTACAGATCTGTTGTCCCCTTTAAATTTTTTGCTGTCATTTCCATTTGCTGTTTAAAAAAAATATAAAAAAAATTTATATATATATATATATATATATATATATATATATATATATATATATATATATATATATATATATATATTTATTATAAAACACACATTTACATACACCAAGATATTGCATATTATACATTAACCCCCTTCAAATCGCAGCCCTTTTTCGTTTTTGCGTTTTCGTTTTTCACTGCCCTCCTTACCAGAGCCATAACTTTTTTATTTTTCCGTCAATATGGCCATGTGAGGGCTTATTTTTTGCGGGACGAGTTGTACTTCTGAACGACACCACTGGTTTTAGCATGTATTTTACTAGAAAATGGGAAAAAAATTCCTAGTGCGGTGAAATTGCAAAAAAAGTGCAATCCCACACTTATTTTTTGTTTGGCTTTTTTGCTAGGTTCACTAAATGCTAAAACTGACCTGCCATTATGATTCTCTAGGTCATTACGAGTTCATAGACACCTAACATGTCTAGTTTATTTATCCAAGTGGTGAAAAAAAAAAAAAAAAAAAAATTTCAAAACTTTGCTAAAAAAAAAAAAAAAAAAAGTGCCATTTTCCAATACCCGTAGCGTCTCCATTTTTCGTGATCTGGGGTCGGGTGAGGGCTTATTTTTTGCGTGCCAAGCTGATATTTTTAATGATACCATTTCGGCACAGATACGTTCTTTTGATCGCCCGTTATTGCATTTTAATGCAATGTCGCGGCGACCAAAAAAACCCGTAATTCTGGAGTTCCGTTTTTTTTTTTCGCTACGCTGTTTAGCGATCAGGTTAATGCTTTTTTTTATTGACAGATCAGGCGATTCTGAACGCGGCAATACCAAATATGTGTAGGTTTGATTTTTTTTATTGTTTTATTTAGGATGGGGCGAAAGGGGGGTGATTTAAACTTATATTTTTTTCATATTTTTAAAAACATATATATTTTTTTTTACTTGTGCCATGCTTCAATAGCCTCCATGGGAGGCTAGAAGCTGGCACAACTGGATCGGCTCTGCTACATAGCAGCGATCATCAGGGGGGCGCTCACAGCAGGCCGGCATCAGTAACCATAGAGGTCTCAAGGACCTCTATGGTTACTGTCCTGACACATCGCCGACCCCCGATCATGTGACAGGGGTCGGCGATGACGTCATTTCCGGCCGCCCGGATGGATGTGGTAGTTAAATGCCGCTGTCTGCGTTTGACAGCGGCATTTAACAGGTTAATAGTGGCGGGTGAATAGCGATTTCACCCGCCGCTATTGCGCGCACATGTCAGCTGTACAAAACAGCTGACATGTTGCGACTTTGATGCGGGCTCAGCGCCGGAGCCCACATCAAAGGGGGATTCACGGCATGCGCAGTACATGTACGGCGCATGTCGTGAAAGGGTTAAGCAAAGGCAACAAAACTGCAATCCATTCAAATTTTCAAGAGTACGGCTTAATTTCACATGAAGCCAAAAATCCTATTGTGCTTTTTGAAGTGTGTCAGTAACCCAAGCATCAAAACATTTAAAGGCATGCATCTGCTGACTTCAGCACTACATGGAAATGAGCAGGTTTATCTTCTCACATCCATCAATAGTGCACTGTAGGTACAGTACAAAAACCCTAAATCAGTGGCTGGATACACATTGTGCTGGCTATGTAAAAGTTTAACAGCCTTACATTTTTTAACGAACTGGCAACACATACAACTTTTAAAAAGCACTTTGTAAAACCCAATGAAAGCATCTGTCAGATGACCATGGCTGACAAAGGGAATTACATCGCTCACTTTAGGACCCCTGCTTCATATAGTTGCCCTTTTGAATTCTTTATTAGTTCTTGCCATATGGGAAATATATATATATATATATATATATATATATATATATATATATATATATATATATATATATATATATATATATATTTATATTTTCTGGCTTTACCTGTACTAATTTCTCATACAGTGCGGAGACTTGAACAGTTTACAATCATATTTTATATTTTACTTACATTTTCAACTAGCAATTATAGTACAATATGTACCTGTAAACAAGTATTTGGACACAACGTGAAAAAATTGCCGTGTAAACTCCCTAACCCCATTTCATATTTAAAAAAAAAAAAAAAAAAAAAAAAAAAAAAAAACACAAACACACACCACACAACTTCAAGTTCATCTGGCATGTCTACTTGGCTTATTATATATTACTAGATGGTGGCCCGATTCTAACATATCGGGTATTCTAGAATATGCATGTCCACGTAGTATACTGCACAGCCCACGTAGTACATTGCCCAGGTCACGTAGTATATTGCCCAGTGACGTAGTATACAGCACAGAGCCACGTAGTATATTGCCCAGCCACGTATGTCACAGGTTAAAAAATAAAAAAATAAACATATACTCACCTTCCGAGTGGCCCTTGTAGTCCTGTCGCCTCCTCGCGCAGGACCTGTGATGACGTTGCGGTCACATGACCGTGTCGCGGTCACATGACCGTGTCGCGGTCACATGACCGTGTCGCGGTCACATGACCGTGTCGCGGTCACATGACCGTGTCGCGGTCACATGACCGTGTCGCGGTCACATGACCGTGTCGCGGTCACATGACCGTGTCGCGGTCACATGACCGTGTCGCGGTCACATGACCGTGTCGCGGTCACATGACCGTGTCGCGGTCACATGACCGTGTCGCGGTCACATGACCGTGACGCGGTCACATGACCGTGACGCGGTCACATGACCGTGTCGCGGTCACATGACCGTGACGCGGTCACATGACCGTGACGCGGTCACATGACCGTGTCGCGGTCACATGACCGTGACGTCGCGGTCACATGACCGTGTCGCGGTCACATGACCGTGTCGCGGTCACATGACCGTGTCGCGGTCACATGACCGTGTCGCGGTCACATGACCGTGACGTCGCGGTCACATGAGCGTGACGTCACGGTCACATGACCGTGACGTCACGGTCACATGACCGTGACGTCACGGCAGGTCCTTCTCGCAGACCATCCTTGCCACCGGAACCTGCCGCTTGCATGGAGCGGTCACCGGAGCGTCGCAGGCGGCGGAAGGTGAGTATAATGATTTTTTATTTTTAACATTAGATGTTTTTACTATTGACGCTGCAGAGGCAGCATCAATAGTAAAAACTTGGTCAGAAAGGGGTTAACCCTGTGACCTCGGACGGGATAGTACGTCCGAGGTCAGAAGCCCCTCTTTGATGCGGGCTCCTGCGGTGAGCCCGCATCAAAGCCGGGACATGTCAGCTGTTTTGAACAGCTGACATGTGCCCGTAATAGATCTATTAACTAGTTAAATGCCGCTGTCAAACGCAGACAGCGGCATTTAACCTGCTCTTCCGGCCGGCAATGAGCGCATCGCCGACCCCGTCACATGATCGGAGGTCGGCGATGCTTGTACATTGTAACCATAGAGGTCCTTGAGACCTCTATGGTTACTGATTCCCGGCAGCTGTGAGCGCCACCCTGTGGTCGGTGCTCACAGCACACTTGATTTTCTGCTGCATAGCAGCGAACAGCAGATCGCTGCTATGTAGCAGAGGCGATCGTGCTGTGCCTGCTTCTAGCCTCCCATGGAGGCTACAGAAGCATGGCAAAAAAAAAAAAAAAAAAAAAATCAAATCTACACATATTTGGCATCACCGCGTTCAGAATCGCGCGATCAATAAAAAAAAACACCGGATTACGTACCGGTAATGCTCTTTTATAGAGCCACGACAGCACCCACTTGAGAGAGGGGATCCGCCCCTAGGAACAGGAAACCCTATGGAGAGATAAAAGGGGCGGTCCCCCTCGCTCCCACAGTTGGGTTACAGAGATTGCGAGGAACCGCCCACCAGATTTAGTAGGCAATTTGATATCAGCCATACTAAGTTAACTAATGATAAAAGCTAACTACAAGAACCAAAAAACACCCTTAATCGTGCTTTTATAAAAATAACTTAATAGGGTGGGAAGTGAAGGGGTGCTGTCGTGGCTCTATAAAAGAGCATTACCAGTACGTAATCCGGTGTTTTCTCTTCGCCACGACAGCACCCACTTGAGAGACTTTCAGAGATAGTCATTTGGGAGGGATCACAGTGTTAAGAACTGATCTACCAAAGGACAGGTCAGATGAAGAAGACAAATCCAATCTATAGTGATTATAGAATGTAGTAGGAGAAGCCCAGGTTGCGGCCTTACATATCAGTTCTATTGGAACTTCTGCTCGCTCGGCCCAGGATGATGCTATCGCCCGAGTGGAATGTGCTTTTACAGTCTCAGGCGGGTTCTCCCCTTTGGATGAATAGGCCAGACATATTGCATCCCGAATCCACCGAGATAAAGTGCCCTTCGTGATTCCATCTCCTTTTCTATGGCCCTGGAAGGAAATAAAGAGAGCCCTGCTCTTCCTCCAGGCGCTAGTTCTATCTAAATAGGCTATTATGGCTCTCCTCACATCTAATGTGTGGTATTTTTGTTCTTCCTGATTCGTAGGGTTATCATAGAAGGAGGGAAGAAAAATTTCTTGTGACCTATGGAATTTAGTACATACTTTGGGCAAGTAGGAAGGGTCTGTTTTTAGGACAATTCTGTCTGGAAATATAGACATAAACGGTGGATCTATTGACAGTGCCTGCATGTCGCTTACTCTTCTAGCTGATACCAAAGCAACAAGAAGAGCTGTCTTGATGGAAACATGTTTTATGTGAGCTGAATGTAGTGGCTCAAAGGGGTGGTCTGTTAGAGCTTCAAGGACTAAATTAACATCCCAAGGTGGTACATGGGGAATTTGGACTGTCTCTGACCTTTGGCAAGCTGCGATAAACCTGGCTACCTACCTGTCACCTGCAATATCGTGACCATATAATGCACCAAGCGCAGAAATGTGTACTTTTAAGGTACTGACTGCCAGACCTAAATCGCGCCCTTTTTGAAGAAATTCTAGGACCATAGGGATCTGAATCTCGTTTGATAGTGCTGTTGGGTAGAGGTTTAAGAATTTTTTCCACACTCACATAAATGGATGTGGTAGATTTTTTCCTACTTAGTAGCAGAGTGTCAATTACTTTGTTAGAAAATCCTCTCATTTTTAGCAGCCGCCTCTCAAATGCCAGGCAGTCAACCGCAGACCCTTCACCTGAGGGTGGTTGAAGGGGCCTTGGGAGAGCAGATCCTGATCCTCCGGAAGGATCCACGGGTCTGAAATTGACATAATTCTCAGCCAGGAGAACCATGGCCTCTTGGGCCAAAATGGAGCTATTAAGATCACATTTGCTCTGTCCTCCCTTATCTTCCTGATCACCGTTGGAAGAAGTATTAGTGGGGGAAAGGCATATGCTTTCTGGAATGTCCATGGGACTTGCAGAGCATCGAAGATATCTGGATTGTCGGATCGGAACAATGAAGCGAACCTTTTGACTTGTCTGTTTCGTCTCGTCGCAAAAAGGTCTATCTCGGGAGTACCCCATTTTTTGATTATCATTAAAAAGATACGACGGCTGAGAACCCACTCTCCTTGGCGGAGAGTGTGGCGGCTGAGGAAATCCGCTTTTGGATTGTCGACTCCTCTTACATGCAGTGCTGATAAGGATAGGAGGTGCTCCTCTGCTATGGATAGAATGTTGTCGGCTATACACATGAGCGCTTCTGATCTTGTTCCCCCTTGGTGGTTTATGTATGCCACCGCTGTCATGTTGTCTGAAAAGATTCTTGTATGCGTTCCGTGTAACTGCGGAAGAAATTTACATATGGCATGAAAGATAGCCTTCAGTTCTTTTTGATTAGAAGAATCATTCGATTCTCTAGGAGACCACAGACCTTGAACTATTTGATCTCCTAAGTGTGCTCCCCAACCACTAGGACTGGCATCGGTAAAGAGTGTTTTTGAAGGTTTAACCACCCAGGGAACCCCACTGGTAAAATGACTCTGGTCTAACCACCAGGTAAGAGAATCTACCACGTCAGATGGTAAAGATAACCGACTATCCAATTGGCCTTGTAACCCCTCTTCTTCCTGTAGAATTTTATATTGTAATTTTCTACTATGGAATTGGGCCCATGGGACAGCCGGGATACATGATGTAAAGGAACCAAGAAGGGACATCCCTTCTCTTAGGGAAATTAGGGGTTTATTAATCACCGATTGTACCTTGTTTATAATTGCTAATTGTTTAGAGTCGGGAAGAAAGCACCTTTGATTTGTAGAATCTAGAATAAGCCCTAGGAATGTTTGTCGAGTTGTGGGGGACAACCTGGATTTCTCCCAGTTTACTAACCACCCCAATTCCTGTAGGGACGAAATTGTATCAAGTACTCGTTGATGGCATTGGGAAAGAGAGTTGCCCACTATAAGAAGGTCATCTAAATATGGTATTACAAGAGTGTCTTTTAATCTCAAATATGACATTACTTCTGACATTAATTTTGTGAAGACTCTCAGAGCTATCGACAGTCCAAAGGGCATTGCTGTATATTGATAATGCCTTATCTGACCTTCCATTATAACTGCCACCCGTAGATATTGCTGATGTTCAATGAAGATTGGTAGATGGTAATACGCATCTTTAAGGTCAAGTACTGCCATAAAGCAATGGGGAAACAGGAGCTTTATAGTTGATCGTATAGACTCCATTTTAAAGGTTTGGTTTTCTAAGAAGACGTTTAGTCTTTTCAGGTTAATTATTGTTCTAAATGATCCGTCTGGTTTTGGAATCAAAAATAGAGGGGAATAAAAACCCCTTCCTTTTTGATGAGAAGGGACTTCCACTAGTACCCCTTTGGACAGGAGATTTATTATTTCCTGTTCCAAGGCCTCTTGTTGTGAATGAGACTTTAAGGAAGTCAATAAGAATGAGTCCGGAGGGACTCGGGCAAATCTTAATTTAAGACCCGTAGATATAAGGCTAGTTGCCCATGGATTGGAAGTCATTGTCAGCCATTGTGAAGTGAAGAAAGACAACCTACCACCAACGGGTAGATCTGTCCTAACGGGTTTTATCCTCAGGTTTGAATGGACGTTTTCCGAAAAACGCTCCTTTCTGCTTAAAGTCTTTATTAGCCCAGCGGTCTTGGTTTTTATAGTCCTTTCTTCTATTAAACGTGGGCTTACGGAACGCTCTCCTGTAGGATGGGAGATAAGTGTTATTGGGGAACCCCTTCTTCCTCTCACCCGCTTTAGTTAGTATTTCGTCTAACTTAGTACCAAATAGGTACTCACCCTGGCATGGAAGACCACATAATTTAGACTTCGTTTGGGGATCTCCTTTCCACCCCTTTAGCCATAAGGCTCGACGAGCCGCGTTAGTCAGACCTGCCGATTTGGCAGCTAGCCGTATGGAATCAGCTGAGGAATCCGCCAAAAAGGCTGTAGCTCCTCTAATTAACGGTATGGAAGAGATCAGTCTATCTCGGGAAAGGCCGCTCTTTAATCCTTCTTCTAAATCATTTAACCAGACCAACATGGACCTGGCAGTGCATGTGGCTGATATAGCCGGCCTGAAGGCTCCAGTACAGGATTCCCATGCTCTTTTTAAGAGGGTATCCGCTTTCCGGTCCAGCGGGTCTTGCAAGGAGCCGGAATCTTCTACGGGTAGCAAAGATTTTTTAGAAGTGGAAGCCACTGCTGCATCTACCTTCGGGGCTTTTAACCATATAGAGAAATCTTCGTCATTAAAGGGATAGCGTCTTTTTGACGAAGACGGCAATCCTCTTTGTCCCTGGCTTTCCCACTCCTTTTTTACTACATTTTTAATTGCTGGAATTACAGGGAAAGAAGGTTTTTTCCTCTCTGACAGGCCTGCAAACATCACGTCCTGTGGTGTTTTAGGGATTTTTGTGTCTTCAATACCCATGGTGTTACAAACTGATCTTACTAAATTATCGATACTGTCTGTGGGAAAGCATGTATCCCGCTCATCATCTGAGGAAATGATCCTTTGGGACCCATCCGAATCTTTATCTTCAGTCTCAGAGGACTGCTCAGACCTGGGGGAATTATATTTTTTTCTACCCTCGGGAATTTTTTCCGAGCTTCGGAAGGCCTGTAATTCTTCCCTAATCATACTCCTTATATCTTCCGACCTTACTGAAGACTCCTTACGTAAGGTGGATTCGATGCAAGACTGGCACAGCTTCTTTAAATAATTATCGGGGTGCGGCTGAGAGCATAAAGCACATTGTATGTGTTTGGTTTTCCCCGTTCTTTTTGCCTAAGGAATATAGACAAAGAGGGGGAGTGTAATCAGCCTAAGAGGGTACACACACACACTCACCCAGTGAGGTTGTTGTTACAATACCGGCTGATGAGGAGGAGACGGAGGCACAGATGGAACCGACCGGCCTGATTTCTTATCTCTGGCGCTTTTGGAAGAAGATGATCTGCGACTGCTGCTTGTTCGGCTACTAGGCGCAATAGCGGTGACTTCGGATGAAGCCATCGCCGGGTCCTGTGGAGATGCCATGATGGACGCTGGAGGATCAGTGCCGGCGTCCTTTTCTAATGGGGGCCGCCATCTTCTTCCTGCCGCACCCGGAAGTGACCGCTACATCCGGGTCGCGGCTATTCAGTATGCGCCTGCGCTCCCACCAGGATCAGCGCAGGCGCCGTCCTCCTCCTGTTTCACCCCGGAAGTTACGATCTGCTTCCGGGGGATAGTATACCAGACCCACGCTGCCTGCGCACCATGAGGGATGGCGCCGCAGGATCTCCTTACCTCAGCGATTTGGTCCTTGCAGGTCTGCTGGGTGGATCTCCATGAGCCAGGCGACTCCCCGGACCTGGCCTCACAGTACCTGCCAGCAGAGGGGGGAAGCTGCCATAGGACCCCCGACGCTGCTTCCAGCTTCTGGAGCCCTTGCCGTCCCATAAAGGTAAACTGCGCAAGAGGATGCCCAGCCTGGATGCCGCTTCTCTCCAAGGGTCTCCCGTAGGAACAGGAAACCAACTGTGGGAGCGAGGGGGACCGCCCCTTTTATCTCTCCATAGGGTTTCCTGTTCCTAGGGGCGGATCCCCTCTCTCAAGTGGGTGCTGTCGTGGCGAAGAGAAAAAACGCATTAACCTGATCGCTAAACGGCGTAGCGAGAAAAAAAAATTTGAAACGCCAGAATTACTGTTTTTTTGGTCGCCGCGACATTGCATTAAAATGCAATAACGGGCGATCAAAAGAATGTATCTGCACCGAAATGGTATAATTAAAAATGCCAGCTCGGCACACAAAAAATAAGCCCTCAAACGACCCCAGATCATGAAAAATGGAGACGCTACGAGTATTGGAAAATGGCATATATATATATATATATTATATTTATTTTTTTAGCAAAGTTTGGAATTTTTTCTTCACCACTTAGATAAAAAATAACCTAGTCATGTTAGGTGTCTATGAACTCGTACTGACATGGAGAATCATAATGGCAGGTCACTTAGCATTTAGTGAACCTAGCAAAACAGCCAAAACAAAAAACAAGTGTGAGATTGCACTTTTTTTGCAATTTCGCCTCACTTGGGAATTTTTTTCCCGTTTTCTAGTACATGACATGGTAAAACCAATGAGGTCTTTCAAAAGCACATCTTGTCCCACAAAAAATAAGCCCTCACATGGCCAAATTGACAGGAAAAAAAAAAAAAAGTTATGGCTCTGGGAAGGAGGGGAGCGAAAAACGAACACGGAAAATCCCAAGGTCATGAAGGGGTTAATAGCAGCGATAACGGAGTGAGTTACCCACGGCATAACACGGTCCGTTACCGCTGGCATTAACCCTGTGTGAGTGGTGACTGGGGGAGTATGGAGCGGGCGCCGGGCACTGACTGCAGGGGAGTAGGGAGGGACTAATCGGACTGTGGCCGTCGCTGATTGGTCGCGGCAGCCATGACAGGCAGCTGGCGAGACCAATTAGCAACTTGGATTCCATGACAGACAGAGGCCGCGACCAATGATTATCCGTTACAGACAGACGGACGTGACCCTTAGACAATTATATAGTAGATATTTTAAAGAATTAACAATTTACTTCAGAACAAGGCCAACTTAAAATTCTCCCAGTCTCCATGGCATCAAAGTCAAACACTCCATAGAGTCTTGGCAAAGGAGTCTGTATGCACTATATTCCCTGCAGCTAGACAGGTCATTTCAAAACCCCTTCATATAGGCAAATTGAAAATGGGTAAAAAAAGCCAAGAAGCCACACCGAAGGAGAAACTTTACCTGCAGAAGCAGAGCTGCTCATGATAAAAGGTCCGTTAGTAACACAAGAGAAAAGTTCGTCAGATCCCCGCTGGAAGAATAAAAAGAAGTGTAAGATGACAACACAATAAAATGCCAGAGAAATCAATGGAGAAATGCATATTTTGCAATGTTAAACTAGCAAAAACTTAGTATTCTATGCATTAAAGTAGGAAAAAAAAACAAAAAAGTGAATGTAAAAGTGAAACTTAATGTGTAACAAAAAAAATGAAGTACTAGGAAGGAAAAAAAAAACAAAAAAAAAAAACAAAAAAAAAAACACATTTACTAAATCAATTAGTCCAGCTGTGTAGTGTTCACCCATCAGCAACTCATTCAAACTGCTAAATACTTTCCAATATATCTAGAATGGCCAAGTAGTGAAGAAAAACTTCTATGGGTGGCCAATACCCTGCTGTATATAAACTTATGGCAGATTCTAGCAACATACAATCACAATTAGCTGAGCTTCAAAACTGTAGCCAAGCATGAAGGGAAGGATTTCTGGTTTATAACTGCAGCACCTTCACTGAAGATTCCCAGCCACCCACTTTAAGGCCGGTTTCACACGTCAGTGGCTCCGGTACGTGAGGTGACAGTTTCCTCACGTACCGGAGACACTGACACACGTAGACACATTAAAATCAATGTGTCTCTGCACATGTCAGCGTGTTTTCGCAGACCGTGTGTCCGTTTGGAAAACACGGAGACATGTCAGTGTTCGTGGGAGCGCACGGATTACACGGACCCATTAAGTCAAAGGGTCTGTGTAAGACACGTACCGCACACGGATGTTTTCCGTGTGCAGTGCTGGAGACAGCGCTTACAGTAAGCGCTGTCCCCCCAGCATGGTGCTGAAGCCGCCATTCCCTATGGGAGGTGGAGCCGCATATTCATCAACTGTACACTCACACTCAGCAACGAGAACGACAACAATCCGAGACGTTGCAGCTTCCTGGATAGCGAACTAGTTGTGTTTGACACTGCAGCGATCCGGATTCCGCTGTGCCATCGCTGGTCGGAGCTAGAAGTCCAGAACTTTATTTCGTCGCTAGGTCGGCGTGTATCGTCATGTTTGACATCAAAAGCAACGACGCTAACAGGGTCATTCCATATCAAGTGATCCAAATATGAATATTTTTGTTACCTGACGTCTTGAGATTTTTTTTATTTTTTGTTTATGAAGTACAACTTTAGTTAATTACAAATTAAAAGTTTAGAATTTTTCTCTTCACCAGTTAATTTTTTACAGATTTTTAAAGTTTTGAAAAAGCGCGGATTTTGGCCTGGTATGGCTTTACATTTTTTATCATATCTTGGGCTAGATTTAAGATATAGAGGTGGGAGAGGCATCATTGTTCTCAGAACGGTACCGGCTTTCATTTGATGTCACAAGACTGTTTTATATTTTGTTTTGGAGAAATCAAATTCAAAATTGTGATGCGCAATTGTGAAAAACATTTTTCAAATTGTGAAAACATGCATGTGTGTTACTTGTGTTCTTGTTTATATTTGCACAGGGATTCAACTTGGGACCTGTCAATTTTTTATTTTTTTTTTTAAACCTTGAATCATCTGATTTTAGGTTTGTGTGAGTTTCTTCCTTTTTTCTTTTCAAATTACAACTTATTGAATTCAACATTTATATGCAACAATAAAGAAAGAAACACCAAAAAAAAAAAAAAAAAAAAAACTACTGACGTGCCAGAATAAATACATCTTAATCATAACAACTTGCTCAGCATTTTCAACCTGAATTCATTGAACAAGCCAAAAGGAAAAAAGTGATCACATCCTCAAGTGTGGTTTTCTAAATACAGTCTCATCCTAATTATATGGTTAAAAGTCATAGTTACTCACCGATAACGGTGTTTCTCAGAGCCCATGACAGCACACCAGACAGCACACCAGAGAGAGGGGATCCGCCCTTCAGGGACAGGAAACCTACAGGATAAAAGGGCGGTACCTCTCCCCTGCATCAGTTTTGTTTACAGAGCATCGGAGGTCCTCCAGGTTAGTTACAACAGAAAAAGTACAATTTATCATATTGCTTAACAGGTAAACACCGTGTCTATATAAAAAGGCACTTCACACAAAATAATGTGCTCACCGCACACGTGATGAGGGGGGGAATAAGTAGGTGCTGTCATGGGCTCTGAGAAACACCGTTATCGGTGAGTAACTATGACTTTCTCAGTCGCCCATGACAGCACACCAGAGAATTGCAGAGATATATTGGTTAGGGAGGGACCACAGCCTGTAGAACCCTTCTTCCGAAGGTTAGGTCAGACGAGGAGGCTAGGTCTAGGCGATAGTGTCTGAAAAAGGTTGAAGGTGAAGACCAGGTGGCCGCCTTACAGATTTGGTCTAATGGTACCTCTGACCTTTCGGCCCAGGAGGTCGCCATAGCCCTTGTAGAGTGGGCCTTCAGTCCCTGTGGGACGGCGTTCCCGGTGGATGAGTAGGCCAAGGCTATTGCGTCTGTTACCCATCGTGCTATAGTGCTCTTAGAAGCTTTGAGTCCTTTCCTAGGCCCCTGGAAACAGATAAAAAGAGACCCTTCCTTCCTACACTGTTGGGTGGATTTAATATATTGGATTAGACACCTTCTCACATCTAGTGTGTGGAATTTTTCTTCTTTCCTATTTTTAGGGTCTGGACAGAAGGAAGGAAGGATTATTTCCTGGGACCTGTGAAATATGGATGCTACTTTGGGTAGATAGGCAGGGTCTGTTTTTAGTACAACCTTATCATCCAGGATTTGTGTAAAGGGAGGGTTTGCGGACAGGGCTTGGAGATCACTTATTCTGCGGGCCGATGTCAGGGCTATTAGGAGGGCAGTTTTAAGTGATAGAATCCTAAGAGGTATTGACTCTACAGGTTCAAACGGGGGTTCTGTCAGGGCTGACAAGACCAGGTTCAAGTCCCAAGTTGGTATTTTTTTTACTGTTACAGGTTTAGACCTTGCGGCTGCTCTGATAAACCGCATCACCCAAGGGTTTGCTGCTATGTTTTCACAGTAAAGTGCTCCTAGAGCTGATATTTGTACTTTTAAGGTACTTATTGAAAGGCCCAGGTCTAACCCCTTTTGTAGAAATTCTAATATTTCAGTCACAGGAACCCCGTCTTGTAACCTGACCCCGGAGGAGGATAAAAATTTTTGCCAAGTTTTACCATATATTTTTGTGGTCACTGGTTTTCTACTTTTCATTAGTGTAGAAACTAGTTTGTTAGAAAAACCTCTATCCCTCAATAGTGACCTCTCAAATTCCACGCTGTTAAGTGGAGATTCTCTGACTGGGGGTGGAACACCGGTCCCTGAGACAGAAGGTCCGGAAGGACCCAGGGATCTGTGATCGATAGCATCCTCAGCCAGGAGAACCAAGCCCTTTTGGGCCAGAAGGGGGCTATTAGGATAAGTCTGGATTGGTCCTGCCTGATTTTTCGCAGAACTGCTGGGATGAGGATGATGGGAGGAAATGCGTATGCAAGAGTGTGTGTCCAGGGAATCGTAAATGCGTCTACTGCCCGAGGATTCCCTCTGGGATCTAAGGAGCAAAAGGTTTTCACCTTCTTGTTGTGCCTGTTTGCAAAGAGGTCTATTACAGGGATGCCCCATAAGTCTGTGATTTTTTTGAAGATTCCCTGATTCAAGGACCATTCCCCTTGTTTTAGTTGGGTACGACTTAGAAAGTCCGCTTCCTGGTTCTCTACCCCTTTTATGTGTAGGGCTGATATGGATAGAAAACTGTTCTGTACTAGGCTGAGAATTTCGGAGGTAGTTTCCATTAGTGTTTGAGACCTGGTACCCCCCTGGTGATTCAAGTAAGCTACAACTACTTTGTTGTCTGAAAAAATTCGGACGTGATGCCCTTGTAATTCTCTTAGGAAAAAACGTAGTGCATGATTCACCGCTCTCAGCTCTTTTTGGTTTGAGGAAGTCTCGAGTTCCTGACTTGACCATACCCCCTGAGCGACTTTGTTGTTCAGGTGAGCTCCCCACCCTGTGGGACTTGCGTCTGTTGTTACTATCTGAGGGTTCTCTATTACCCATGGAATCCCTTTTGATAGATTGGTGGGATTTAACCACCAGTTTAGGGAATGAATAACAGGCGAACTTAGAGTCATGCGGCCCTCTAACCGACCTCTCAGTAAACTCTGGTTTTTTAAAATGTCCCACTCGAGGGGTCTCGTGTGGAGCTGCGCCCACTGAACTGCTGGAAGGCAAGCAGAGAGGGACCCTAGTAACGACATCGCCTTCCTCAGAGACATGGATGGTTTTGAGCAAGCTTCCGACACTAGATGTAATATCTTTTGTCTTTTCTGAACTGGGAGGCGACATTCTTGGGAACTTGAGTCCAAAGTGAGACCCAAAAATTCCTGAACCCTGGTTGGTTCCAGTTTTGATTTTTGAAGGTTCACCAACCAGCCTAGTTTTTCCAAAATGTCTATCACTCTTTGGCAATGATGACTGCAGAGTTGGGCCGAGCTGCTGACAATCAAAAAGTCGTCCAAATATGGAACGATTAAGATGTCCTCTTCCCTTAGATGTGCCATCATCTCTGCTACCAATTTGGTGAAGATGCGAGGTGCGATTGATATGCCAAAGGGAAGGGCTCTGTATTGGTATTCCCTTATCTGCCCTTTCATGACCACTGCCAGTCTGAGGAATTTTTGAGAATTCTTGTGGATGGGGACGTGATAATACGCGTCGCTGAGATCTAGAACTACCATGAAACAGTTCGGAAACAGGTTTTTTATTGTCGACTTTATTGATTCCATTTTGAATCGTTTGTTTTTTACGTAAGTGTTTAATTTCCGTAAGTTTATTATGGTCCGGAAGGACCCGTCTGGTTTGGGAACCAGAAATAATGGGGAGTAGAAACCTTTCTTCCTCTCCAGAGGGGGAACTTCCAGAATGACATTTTTGTCCAATAATTTTAGGATTTCGAGTTCTAGAGCTTCTTGTTGTTGGGGAGAAGACCTCGGTGAAGTTACTACATAATGTCGGGGGGGGGGTAGGGAAAAAAATTCTATTTGAAGACCCGCGTGTATTAGATTTAGTATCCAGGGGCTGGTAGTGATTTTTTCCCAGGCCGGGAGGAATTGAGACAACCTCCCTCCCACCCTGGGGGAGATGTCACTTAGGGGGGGGGGGGGGGTTTCTTATCTCGTGGGGAACTACCGAAGAGGAACCCTCTTTCTCTTCTTTTCCCATCATCCCAGCGGTTTTGTTCTCTTGGCGGTCTTCTTCTAAAGAATTTCCTACTCCGAAAGGGCCGTTTATTGAACGTTTGAGGTAGGATGGGGAACCCTTTCTTTTTATCACCTGCTTTTTGCAGGATGTCGTCTAGAGTCTCTCCAAAGAGAAACTTGCCCTCACACGGAATAGAACACAGTTTGTGTTTAGTTTGTAAATCTCCTGGCCAGCTTTTGAGCCACAGGGTTCTGCGTGCGGCATTCGAGAGGGCTGCAGATTTAGACGTTAATTTAATCGAATCGGCAGACGAATCGGCTAGAAATGCCGCGGCACCTCTAATCACGGGAATAGAGTCTAACACCTTATTTCTGGGTACCCCATCCCTCAGTTGTTTCTCTAAGTTGTCAACCCAGATCATAAGGGAGCGTGACGTGCAAGCCGCTGCTATGGCCGGTCTCAGGCATCCCCCCGCCGACTCCCAGGCACCTTTGAGAAAGGTGTCGGCTCTCTTGTCAAGAGGATCCTTTAGGGTTCCCATATCTTCAAATGGTAACGCGTATCTTTTTGAGGCTTTAGCTACCGCCACGTCGAGTTTGGGAGCCTTATCCCATGAAGAGGAGGATTCCTCTTCAAATGGATATTTTCTTTTAATAGAGGGAACTGATGCATTTTTCCTCTCTGGTTTTTCCCACTCTCTTTTGATTAAGGTTTGTATATTTTCATTTAGGGGAAAAACTTTTCGCTTTTTTTGGCATAGTCCTCCGAACATGACATCCTGAACGGTTTTGTCAGGACGAGGGTCCAATACACCCATTGTCGACTTCACTGCTTTAACAAGGCCGTCGACCTCGTCTAAGGGAAAACAATGACGACCTCCCCTTTCGTCATCTGAAGAAGAGAAGGAGGAGTCCTGTGTATCTGAGTTTACGACATCAGAGCTGGAGGAATCGGAGTTCCTATAGGGATTAGGTTTTTCTTTACTGACTTTCTTTCCTCCTTTAAGGGTTTTAAAAACAGACTCTACCTCCGTTTTGATTACGGAGCGTAACTCAGAGGCAAAGTTTGGCGTCTCCTCGCAGAGGACTTGACCAATACACGAATCACATAACTTTTTATCCCAAGATTGCGGTAATTCTATATCGCATAATGGGCAGGTTCTGTGCTTTGTTTTTGCCGTTCTCTTCCTTGCCTAGGATAAAGGAGAAGAGGGACCCCAGTTACAAACAAATGAGCTTTCACGAAGATCACTCACCAATCAGACGCAGCCACAGGTACCGGTTCTGGAGGAGGGGTAGGATCTTGAAGTGAGAGATCCGTAGATGGTAGCTGATTCACACTGGAACTCTTGCTACGTTGCGTGGAATGGCTACCAGACCGAGAACTCCGGGTGCCCGCAGAGGTTCGCTTCTTCTGTGCGTCCGGTTTCGGTCGTTGATGGTGGCGCTGCTGCTGCTGCGGTGGCGGCGGCTGGAGCTGCTGGTCGCTGTCTTCCATGGCTCTATTAGCTTGGGACGGCATGCAGCAAGGAGTTTCCTATGTGCGCCCTCTTTTAAACAGAGCGCTTCTTAATAGCCCCTCCTCTGTGGCTGCGTGAAGGAGGAAGCGTCTTTTTTTTTTTTCCTCTGACATGCTACTGCGCATGCGCGCGCCGTCAGGGACCCGGAAATGAAGCAATCCAGTTCCGGGGCAGCGCCACCTTGGTGCACCTTAGTTACAGCGCTGCCCCCGAACCGGAAGCCACATATTACCTCCGGTGCGGCGCCATTTTGGAAACGCCGGCGTCCTGAGTGGCAGAGTGTCGGGAGCCCCAGCCTCCTATCCGGAGTGGCGGCTACACTTCCTCCCGCTCACGCTGACGGCCCGTCGGTCGCAGCCGTGGCGGCTTCGGACACCGCACCAGCCGTGGCAGGGGCCTCCCCGCTGCCAGGACTCGGACTGGCCGGCTCCGGATTCCAGGCTTCTTCATGGTTCCAGCTTCTCAGGTACCGTCCAGAAGGTTCCCCGTCAGGGACAGGAAACCAAACTGATGCAGGGGAGAGGTACCGCCCTTTTATCCTGTAGGTTTCCTGTCCCTGAAGGGCGGATCCCCTCTCTCTGGTGTGCTGTCATGGGCGACTGAGAAAACAAGATTAAAAGAACCAATATTTACCACCTATTTATACATGTAACAATTTTTTTCTGTTATATCACTAAACATGTCATTTATGAAGGGGTTAAGAAAAATAGTACAGCAGTTAAATGCTCGTTTTATAAAATATGAACTAATCAAACAATAGTAGGTCTTTACACTGGCCTTCTATCATCAATGTGTCCCTTCTAGAGGGTGAAATGTCATCTTGTCCATAAGCGCTTACTTGCAATGGCCGTTTCCTTTTGTGTCAGTATGCGCGGCCTGTCATGGTTTCGGCTCCACCCGAGTTATAGCTGATTTTTGTAACTTTTACAATGTCTGGTTTTCTTGGATACACAAAGGACGGCGCTGGACCAGAAAGTGCAAAAAAGTCACTTCCACGTCTTCATTTTCACAATCTTTGGAGAGTCCAGTAGCCGCCACCAGCACCAATCATATTCACAGGTCACATCACCAGTTCTGTCATCCATTGCCGATCTTGTGCCGCCTTCTACCACTTCATGGACGTCACTGTCTTTATTTCTACTACATGGGATGACAGTATGGTATTGCTGAGTCCCTGTGATGGGTTCTGCTTCCTGTAACCGATGTTTTCACATTCTCTCCTCCCCTTCGTAGTCCTCGTTTGTACAATACATGAACTGGATGTTAAGAGTATTTTTCTCCCTCCATTTGAGGAGTTGCCCGGGTGTTAACATTTGATGTGCATATGGCCTCTGGAGGCTCGGGCTGCCGGCCGGTCATCTGCTCTGCAGTCACCGTCTACCCCTGGTCATTCTCAGCCCTAACAAAGCTTCTCCTCTGTCCTATCCTGCTTCTAAGCTGTAACATAAATAAATAATACAGTAATATCTAAAAATCATGGATTATTTAGTAAATATAGACCCCACATTGTTAAACCACAGGCTGAATCAAGATTTTTTAACTGACCCTGTACTGTAAAAGTTTTATTTTTTAAAATATGATCCCATCAGGATCCCAACTTGTATTTTGGCACAGATATGGCTAGGAGCATAGCAGGTACATGTGCAGTTTTTGATTTAAAATTTTTTTTTTCAGAAATGCGTTTTAAAGTTTTGCGCTTGCATTCGCATAGGTAAACTATTATCAAAGATACTCTTGTGACATAACTGGTGAAAGCCTGTACAGCTCTGAGTAGACTGGTGTTTATTTTGTTTCTCTATCTTTTATCTAGCCTGAGTTATGGGGAGAAATGTAAAGGCAGGCAACACCGAAATTCGCACTTTTTCCGAACTTTGAAAATCAATAAAAATATATACAAAAAAAAAAAATATTTTTCTTCACATTTTGCATTCTCTGACACACTTATCAAAATCTCAAAAGAATTAAAAATATAGTGGTAAAAATCATTGGTTCACTTGACATGGAATGGCCCAACAATGGATGTAATGGAGCTAACAATCAGCGAGAACGAGAAGTGAGTCGCCGTTACGTCACTGGATCACTCCTGCATCGTTCTGGAGTTGCTGTGTTTGACGTCTCTACAGCGACCTAAACAGCGACGCTCCAGCGATCTAGTTTAGGTCGGCTCGTTGTCTGTATCGCCGCAGCGTCGCTGAGTGTGATGGTACCTTTAGATTATACTCACCCGGTGGGGAGGTCCGGTCTGATGGGCGTTGGTCTGGCACCTCCCATCTTCATGTGATGACGTCATCTTCCTTGCTTCCTGTTGCGGCTCCTGTGCAGGCGTAATTCTCTGCCCTGTTGAGGGCAGAGCAAAGCACTGCAGGGCGCAGATGCCGGGAAAGGACCGAGAATCCCGGCGCCTGTGCACTGCAGTACTGTGCTCTACCCTTAACAGGGCAGAGAATTACGCCTGCACAGGAGCTGCAACAGGAAGACATCATTGCATGAAGATGGGAGGCGCTGGACCCGAACCATGACACCCATCAGACCAGGTGAGCTTAATATAACTTATATTTCTTATCTTTCAGTTTACAGGGGGGAGCGCTTATCTACAGCATTACAGAATGCTGTAGATAAGCCCCTGATGCCAGTGGCTGCAGCTTATACGAAAAAGTAGTTGACAGATACAGCTATGACTAAAGGTACCGTTACACTAAACGACTTACCAACGATCACGACCAGCGATACAACCTGGCCGTGATCGTTGGTAAGTCGTTGTGTGGTCGCTGGGGAGCTGTCACACAGACGGATCTCTCCAGCGACCAACGATCAGGGGAACGACTTCGGCATCGTTGAAACTGTCTTCAACGATGCCGAAGTCCCCCTGCAGCACCAGGGTAACCAGGGTAAACATCGGGTTACTAAGTGCAGGGCCGCGCTTAGTAACCCGATATTTACCCTGGTTACCATTGTAACAGTAGAAAAAAAAAACAAAAAAAAAAAACACAGTACATACTCACATTCTGATGTCTGTCACGTTCCCTGGCGTCCACAGGGTTACGCGCTGCTGCCGAGAGTATGTACTGTATTCTGTTTTTTTACTTTTACAATGGTAACCAGGGTAAATATCGGGTTACTAAGCGCAGGGCCGCGCTTAGTAACCCGATATTTACCCTGGTTACAAGTGAACACATCGCTGGATCGGCGTCACACACGCCGATCCAGCGATGACAGCGGGTGATCAGCGACGAAATAAAGTTCTGGACTTCTAGCTCCGACCAGCGATATCACAGCGGGATCCAGATCGCTGCTGCGTGTCAAACACAAGGAGATAGCTATCCAGGACGCTGCAACGTCACGGATCGTCATCGTTCTCGCTGCAAAGTCGCTTAGTCTGAAGGTACCTTAAGGGTATGTGTCCACGTTCAGGATTGCATCAGGATTTGGTCAGGATTTTTCATCAGTATTTGTAAGCCAAAACCAGGAGTGGGTGATAAATGCAGAAGTGGTGCATATGTTACTGTTATACTTTTCCTCTAATTGTCCCACTCCTGGTTTTGGCTTACAAAAACTGATGAAAGATCCTGACCAAATCCTGATGCAATCCTGAACGTGGACACATACCCTAAGAGTTAAAGGGTATCTGGCAAAGGCATTTTTCAAATTAAGCCACCCATTAATAAAGAGGGCTGTATAAAACATGCAGGCATTTAAAATACCTTGGGAGGTCAAAACTTGTCCCAATAGGAGCTACTGTAGGTGAAATACCTGAGGCAGTACATTCTATATTATTCCTGTCCGTAAATGAACACAAAAGACTTCCATGACTACACCTAGGAAAAAACTTCAATAAAATGCAGGGTGGGGCAGAATTCCAATGCTTGCATATGACCGCAGTTAAGCAGACACTCCCCAACACTTCAACAGTGGAGGGAGGGGGAAGCAAGAGAATCACTCCCATAATTATATGTCTGCTTGTAAAGTACATAAGGTGAATATCAGTGATGTTAGGTTCCCTTTTAGCAAATGGTCATGTGAAAACGCTAGTAGCTTGCAAATATGGGGGGTTAATCTGCAGGTTCGGGCATTCTGAATTTGCAGGTTATCCCTAGTACCGGCACTTAGACCCCCACTGCCAGGATGAAATTAACTTAATTCCTCCCAGTAGCATTTGGGTGCCAGTTACAGGGGTGGTGGCAATGGCAAGGTTTCAGTTACTGATCTTTGCCAGCTGTAATAGGGCCCCAATTCAGGTCCACACTGTTTTCAGGTCCACACTGTTTTCAAGAGAGTTCTGGTTGAAGTTCAAATACTGTTCTTGCACCCAAACCGCACTCTAGACTAACATTTGGGTAACATACCAGTACTTGAACTTTCACTGGTCCACTCACCGCTATTCACCAAACTTCTCTCGCAACAAATTCCCTTTAAAAAGGAGTTCTCCAGTAAGGGGGTAGCTCTCAGCAGACCCATAGAGAATGAATAGCCTGGCGGTGGAGGATACATACTGGCCCTACTTTCTAGGGTGGATAGAAGTGTCAAATCTGCCAACTGACACTGATCCCAACAGATCAATGAGTTATCACCTATTCGATGAGTACTTGTTTTTGCTAACACCCTTTAATGTGTGCATTATTCAAGTTATCCCCTTGTTCTTTGACCTACAATTTACCAAGTGACCGCTCTGACCAGAGGTCAGCTTCTTTCATCCTTAGTACACTGACCTTTAGTCAACTCAAGATGCTGTAAAAATCAAGAATTTGAACAGTTATGTGGTACATCAGATCCAATTTGAGCAGATAATTTATGAATAGTGCACATTACAGAGTGATGAAAACAAGTCTGCTCAGTTATTGATCCCTTATGTACTAAATGACTGTTACGACTCTCCAAATCTTAGATATTGTGCTAAATTAAAGGGAACCTGTGACACCCCCCCCCCCCGGCGTTTGTAGGGAGAATACACTATCATCTACATGCAATAGGATCAGAAGTGATTTTGCCAATATGCAGAAATCAATACCGTTTTGCCCATGTTTTAAGGTATGGTAACTGGAAGGGTCACATGCTAACTACAGAAGACCAGCATTTCGGAGCACATTCTTGGCAGGCAACCATCCTAGCTCATGGCGACCTCACTCCAGCAAGTAGAAAACAGCTTTGTGGAATAAAGTCAGGGCTAAAATGTAAAACTACATTTACAGGACAAGGGTGACTCATTAGCAAAGATAGGCACTGCTAAAAGACCCACGAGAAACTGACTTATTTTCTGTTCCGTAACACATTAGGACAGGAAATAGCTCTTACCTTAGTACCAACTGTAATGTCTTGAACAATGCTGTAAAAAGAGAAGACCATAAGTTAGGTGGGAGATACGCACTATGCTGCTGTTTGGGGAAGGGGAAGGCACATTCTGACAAATCAGTGGGGGACCCACTGATCAGACACCTCAAACTAAGGGCTTGCTCACATGTTGCTTTCTGCTGCAGGATTTTTTTTTATTTTTATTCTAAGTGTCAAAACTTTCCCCATATAAACTAAATTCAGCAACACAAGTCACCTTTACCAACGCTCCTGCAAGCCAATTTATAACCCTCACTACATACTAATCAGCAAGGTCCAATGGTTGTCACTGGTCGACTGCTCATGTGTTCCTACAATCACCGTCTTTCTGCTTCGATTGATGTGGTCAATGCCTTTCATGTCATCCAGTGTTCAAATCTCATGCCTGCACAGGACCAACAGACTGGGGATGATGTCAGTCATGTCAATCACTGAAATGATAGATTGTGGGCAACAGGAGGCGTTAAAGGGAACCTGTCACCTCCAAAATCGCGGGTGAGGTAAGCCCACCGGCATCAGGGGCTTATCTACAGCATTCTGTAAGGCCAGTCTCACACATGCAGATAATTCTGGGAAGGGGGGGGGGGGGGGGGGGAAGGTACCGGAGTTATCAGTGTCCGTGTGCTCACATGGCACATCAGTGTGACACACGTGCGGCAACCGTGTGCCGACTGAGGACCACACAGGAGACAGCGCTAGAGTTAAGCGCTGTCTCCCCTGCGTGTGGTGCTGAAGCCGGCATTCATTCCTTCTCCCCAGCAGCGTTCGCTGGAGAGAAGGAATGAAAAAAAAAAAAAAAGTTTTTTTTTGTGTGTTTAAAATTTAGTTCCTGGTCACCTCCCGCCTCCCACCCCCTGTGTGCCTGCCCGCTTGCATTAAAATACTCACCCAGCTCCCGCGATGCTTCCTCTCAGCGCCGCAGCTTGTCCTGTGTGAGCGGTCACGTGGTGCTGCTCATTACAGTGATGAATATGCGGCTCCACCCCTATGGGAGGTGAGTATAATCTAACGTCTATGCTGCAGCATAATTGCATGTTTAGTGTGGCAATAATACATTTTCGTCATGTTATCCAGAGAGAAAAAAAAAAGTTTTTAAAGTGGAACCCACTGCGACTGTGCAGTGCCAGCCATCGGTCAGTGTCCATAACTGTAATCCGAGAGCTGCTACTGTGCATTCGGCGCCATTTTACTGGAGAAGAAAAATAAAAATTTCCTCCAAGATGGCACCGCCTGCGCAGTAACACCAGTAGCTGCACAGGCGCCATTTTCAATCTGTTTTTGCCCCTAGCTGAATATTATCAAGAAAATGTATTATTGCCACACTAACTGTGCGATTATGCTGCAGTATGGGGGGGGGGGGGGAGCTGCCACCTGCCTGCAGAAGCTGTCTCTTCAATATGTGCTGGTATTCATTATGCAAACCAGGGGGCAGGTCGATGACCTCTCAGCAGTCCGCATTATGAATATCTAATCAGAGCACCACATACGCCACCACGCCTTAGGGCGTGAGAATCTCATTAACTACAACATGGAAAATCACAACTGCAGGCGCAGGACAAATACAAGACATTACAGAGCACTGTGAAGCTTAAGGGAAGCAACAGGTATGCAAATGAAGACCAGAGGCAGTTTTCTTCCAAACAAAGCATGCCCCATAGAATGGAAGAATAACAGGATTAAAAGTGGATTTCTGCCCAAGAATGCAGATAAGAGACATACAGGCAAGACTATTTTTAAGTATTCTAGAACATGTGTACACCTAATAGGTTTGGTGTGTCCACACCGGCAACAGATTACCTTTAAGTTATCTTTGATATGCAGGGTTGCTGGGCTCTTAAAGGGAACCTGTCACCCCCAAAATCGCTGGTGAGGTAAGCTCACCGGCATCAGGGGCTTATCTACAGCATTCTGTAATGCTGTAGATAAGCCGCCGATGTTACCTGAAAGAGGAGAAAAAGACGTTAGATTATACTCACTCACTCAGGGGCGGTCCCGTCGGATGGTTGTCTCCGGTCCGCTCCGGCGCCTCCCATCTTCGTTCCATGACGTCCTCTTCGGGTCTTTACGCCGCGGCTCCGGCGCAGGTGTACTTTGTCTGCCCTGTTGAGGGCAGAGCAAAGTACTGCAGGCGCCGGAAAGGTCAGAGAGGGCCTGCGCACTGCAGTACTTTGCTCTGCCCTCAACAGGGCAAAGTACGCCTGCGCCGGAGCCGCGGCGTAAAGACCCGAAGAGGACGTCATGGAACGAAGATGGGAGGCGCCAGAGCGGACCGGAGACACCCATCCGACCGGACCGCCCCTGGGTGAGTATAATCTAACGTCTTTTTCTCCTCTTTCAGGTAACATCGGGGGCTTATCTACAGCATTACAGAATGCTGTAGATAAGCCCCTGATGCCGGTGAGCTTACCTCACCAGCGATTTTGGGGGTGACAGGTTCCCTTTAAGGATGCGGTAAAAAATTCCTTAAATGGAACGTGCTGCGATGCTGATTTGTATTGTACAGTCGTTTATTTTAAAGCTACAAGACTTTTAAAGTTTGTATTCTTTTCTGCAGCTGCCATTACCATTTGCATGACACTTACACACTGCAAATACAACAGCCTCAGATCATAGGCTATGTGGTCAGTGACGAAGCGTGCCTTCTGTACTGTGGCTGGCTCAGAGCTGGGTATGCTCCCTGGGCCATTAGCTGTGTGGGAGCCAGGCACCATCTTATTGCAGCCCAGGGCTGTGCTCCCAGCTACCATTTCCAGCGGTGAAAGGAGGCTTGGGCTGCTGCAGTGAGCGGAGGTTGGCAGACTGGTATTAATGCTGTGCTCACTGCCATAGCTCCGAGCAGTGAGCAGAAAGCTGTGAAAGTGAAGGTCGCCGACCTTGGAAAGCCTGGTGTCAGGTTCATACATCTTCCAATTAGTACTGATTCTAGAACAGTTTGCTGCTGTGCCCCTCCGTGCCAATGTGACGACCCCTCCTCCCGGTTATAATGGTGAAAGGTTTCCCTTCAACTGGGCATATACCATAGAACTGTGAACGCTGCCAAAAGTAAAAAAAAGCAAATTCCATGATAATTAGCTGTGAAGGGGAAATGTCCATAAATGGGGGAACCCAGGAGCAGACAGGCACAAGATTCCAGGACCGGTGGAGCAGCAGAGGTGGCAGGTAATCCTGGCAGCAATTACCAAGTGGCCAGCAAGCACGGTGAGGGGCACAGGTACGGTGGCCCAGCAGGCAGTCACGCCTTCCCCCACCTGGAGCCATGATCGCGCCTACAGGAAGCGCTTTGTTAGTTGCCAGCAGTCAGACTGGTTCTGCGCTCAGGATACACAGGACAAAGGCGGAAACAAAGCTGCAGGAATGCGGGAGTTGCACAACCGCCGGGCGGCAGGATATGAGTAAGCACCGTTGGTGCACTCCCGGCCCCACCCCAGGTCTGTGCCCGGCCTGAGGGAAGGTAGCCACCTCCAGCACTGGGAGGCGAGGGGCCGCAGGACGCGTCCGGCAGCCTCCATACTATGGAGTCCACAGAGCCAGGACCCCGCTGGAGTGTGCACACATGGGGAGGGTGGCACACCACGTAGGCAAAGCAAGATGGAAACTTGCACATGGCGCGGAAGGGTTCATCCCACGCCACATCAGCTCCACACACACCGTGTACCCCCGTCCACTCACACAAGTTTCCCGAAGTTACAGGAAGCTGCTCACAGCCCAGCCACGTTACCCCACACTGCCCCTTATACCGCGGAGACTACGTGAGCGCCCCAGGTGCCACAACTCACCCTTCCATGACACACTCGAGAACCACCCGGGCTGGAGAGGAGGCGCCGCAATAACTAAAGAACTCTCAGCGACCGCCTCATATAGTCTTAAAATGGCGACCGGACTGATGACGCAGGGGCAGCTGTTACTATTGGGCGCTGGCGCTGCACTGTAAGGCGAAAGGCGGGGCTATGAGAGCAGGCGCCGCCCCCAGCATTCCCGCCAAGCCGAGGTGCGTCACAGACTCACACGGCGTTGTACTAGCCGCGGAAGTAGTCACGGAGCATTGAGTTTGTCCGGGCGGCTGCTATGTGCCCATTGTGCATACTGTTGTGCTAGCAGCTAGGCTGCTCTCTGGTTTCCTTGGTTATGTCCAGGTGGAGGAGGAAAGTTTCCTCAACTTTTCTACGACGCTGATAGAGGAGAAAAGCGGTGGCTACAAGTTGGCTTACAGGGGCTGTCTTCTCAAGGAATTAGAAAAGGAAGGTAACCGGTCACCAGGAATAACGCTGTTATCAGCGTTCTGCTGTCCGGCGCCTGCACGTAGCTGAATGCAGCCGGAGGAAATTATCTTTATTCTCCCCTCCAGCAATCGGTATTCAGTGACTGCCCTGAGTATACAGCCCTGAGTGACTCTGGCTCTACATAGGGGCCTGTGTCGGTTCAGTGACTGCCCTGAGTATACAGCCCTGAGTGACTCTGGCTCTACATAGCGGCCTGTGTCGGTTCAGTGACTGCCCTGAGTATACAGCCCTGAGTGACTCTGGCTCTACATAGGGGCCTGTGTCGGTTCAGTGACTTCCCTGAGTATACAGCCCTGAGTGACTCTGGCTCTACATAGGGGCCTGTGTCGGTTCAGTGACTGCCCTGAGTATACAGCCCTGAGTGACTCTGGCTCTACATAGCGGCCTGTGTCGGTTCAGTGACTGCCCTGAGTATACAGCCCTGAGTGACTCTGGCTCTACATAGGGGCCTGTGTCGGTTCAGTGACTTCCCTGAGTATACAGCCCTGAGTGACTCTGGCTCTACATAGGGGCCTGTGTCGGTTCAGTGACTGCCCTGAGTATACAGCCCTGAGTGACTCTGGCTCTACATAGCGGCCTGTGTCGGTTCAGTGACTGCCCTGAGTATACAGCCCTGAGTGACTCTGGCTCTACATAGCGGCCTGTGTCGGTTCAGTGACTGCCCTGAGTATACAGCCCTGAGTGACTCTGGCTCTACATTGCGGCCTGTGTCGGTTCAGTGACTGCCCTGAGTATACAGCCCTGAGTGACTCTGGCTCTACATAGCGGCCTGTGTCGGTTCAGTGACTGCCCTGAGTATACAGCCCTGAGTGACTCTGGCTCTACATTGCGGCCTGTGTCGGTTCAGTGACTGCCCTGAGTATACAGCCCTGAGTGACTCTGGCTCTACATAGCGGCCTGTGTCGGTTCAGTGACTGCCCTGAGTATACAGCCCTGAGTGACTCTGGCTCTACATAGTGGCCTGTCTCGGTTCAGTGGCTGCCCTGAGTATACAGCCCTGAGTGACTCTGGCTCTACATAGCGGCCTGTGTCAGTTTAGTGACTGCTCTGAGTATACAGCCCTGAGTGACTCTGGCTCTACATAGTGGCCTGTGTCGGTTCAGTGACTGCCCTGAGTATACAGCCCTGAGTGACTCTGGCTCTACATTGCGGCCTGTGTCGGTTCAGTGACTGCCCTGAGTATACAGCCCTGAGTGACTCTGGCTCTAAATAGGGGCCTGTGTCGGTTCAGTGACTGCTCCGAGTATACATCCCTGAGTGACTGCCTCTACATTGCGGCCTGGGTCGGTTCAGTGACTTCCCTGAGTATACAGCCCTGAGGTTCTCTGGCTCTACATAGCGGCCTGTGTCGGTTCAGTGACTTCCCTGAGTATACAGCCCTGAGTGACTGGCTCTACATAGGGGCCTGTGTCGGTTCAGTGACTGCCCTGAGTATACAGCCCTGAGTGACTCTGGCTCTACATAGCGGCCTGTGTCGGTTCAGTGACTGCCCTGAGTATACAGCCCTGAGTGACTCTGGCTCTGCATAGCGGCCTGTGTCGGTTCAGTGACTGCCCTGAGTATACAGCTCTGAGTGACTCTGGCTCTACATAGCTGCCTGTGTCGGTTCAGTGACTGCCCTGAGAATACAGCCTTGAGTGACTCTGGCTCTACATAGCGGCCTGTGTCGGTTCAGTGACTGCCCTGAGTATACAGCCCTGAGTGACTCTGGCTCTACATAGCAGCCTGTGTCGGTTCAGTGACTGCCCTGAGTATACAGCCCTGAGTGACTCTGGCTCTACATTGTGGCCTGTGTCGGTTCAGTGACTGCCCTGAGTGGCTCTACATTGCGGCCTGGTGTCGGTTCAGTGACTGCCCTGAGTATACAGCCCTGAGTAACTCTGGCTCTACATTGCGGCCTGTGTCGGTTCAGTGACTGCCCTGAGTATACAGCCCTGAGTGACTCTGGCTCTACACTATGGCTGGTCCAAATAACTAAAGCAATTGTTACCATCCACCTCTTGTGTCTCCCCTTTTCCTCATAGATTGTAAGCTTGCGAGCAGCAGGGCCCTCATTCCTCCTGGTATCTGTTTTGAACTGTGATTTCTGTTATGCTGTAATGTCTGTTGTCTGTATAAGTCCCCTCTATAAGTTGTAAAGCGCTGCGGAATATGTTGGCGCTATATAAATAAAATTATTATTATTATTATTATTATTACATAGCGGCCTGTGTTGGTTCAGTGACTGCATTGATTATACAGCCCTGAGTGGCTCTACATTGCGGCCTGGTGTCGGTTCAGTGACTGCCCTGAGTATACAGCCCTGAGGTTCTCTGGCTCTACATAGCGGCCTGTGTCGGTTCAGTGACTTCCCTGAGTATACAGCCCTGAGTGACTGGCTCTACATAGGGGCCTGTGTCGGTTCAGTGACTGCCCTGAGTATACAGCCCTGAGTGACTCTGGCTCTGCATAGCGGCCTGTGTCGGTTCAGTGACTGCCCTGAGTATACAGCTCTGAGTGACTCTGGCTCTACATAGCTGCCTGTGTCGGTTCAGTGACTGCCCTGAGAATACAGCCTTGAGTGACTCTGGCTCTACATAGCGGCCTGTGTCGGTTCAGTGACTGCCCTGAGTATACAGCCCTGAGTGACTCTGGCTCTACATTGTGGCCTGTGTCGGTTCAGTGACTGCCCTGAGTGGCTCTACATTGCGGCCTGTGTCGGTTCAGTGACTGCCCTGAGTATACAGCCCTGAGTGACTCTGGCTCTACATAGCGGCCTGTGTTGGTTCAGTGACTGCATTGATTATACAGCCCTGAGTGGCTCTACATTGCGGCCTGGTGTCGGTTCAGTGACTGCCCTGAGTATACAGCCCTGAGTGACTCTGGCTCTACATTGCGGCCTGTGTCGGTTCAGTGACTGCTCCGAGTATACATCCCTGAGTGACTGGCTCTACGTTGTGGCCAGCTGTCAGTCATGGCTGGTGTCTGTTTAGTGACTGCCCTGAGTATACAAAAAGCTGTTAGGATCAGTCTCAACCACTGTTAGGTGCTCAGGGGTAAAACGGTAAGACAATACAAAAGCTCTAACCCCAGCACACTCCAAAAACGTGAAGACAGAACTGTTGCTTTCAAAGTTTTTTTTTTTGTTTTTTTTTTATTTATCTTGTGCAAAAGAGAATGGTTTCCAACATTTCCGCTCAGGCACGAGCCTTTGTCAGGAAGACAATCTTATAGTAGTTATATTGTATGTAGGTCCCGGGCTCTCAGATTGCCCTATGGAAGTCTGTCAAAAGTGGTCTTGATTGGCCAGCAGAATGGGAAGGCTTCAGCTCCTTGCCTCCACACTGAAGTGGTCACTAACAAGGATACAAGGTGGGAACCACATGCCAGCTACAGCCTTCCTATGAACAGTGAATACAGCTCATTGTCAGGGGCTGACTGGCATTTTTCTGCCTGGGGGGCAATCACAAGGCAGTTGCCCTCCAGTTGCGGTGCTTTTGCTCTGCTTATCTCTGGCCGCTGCATTAAAGCAGCAGAGATAACAGGCTTTAAAAACAGGCTGGTACATAGATATGGGAACAGAACGGAGCTAGTTGCATATATATGGAAGCAGAACCAAGCTTGCTGCCTACATAGATACTGTAACAGAAGCAAGCTGACTACGTAGACTCGAGACCGGAACCAAGATTGCTACGTAGACAAAGAAACTGACTGGAGCTTACTACAGAGCTATGGAAGCAGAACCGAGCTTACTACAGAAATATAGGAGCAGAACTGAGCTTACTATGGGAACAGAACGGAGCTTACTATAGCGCTATTGGAGCAGAGCCAAGCTTACTGCAGAGATATCTGAACAGAACAGAGCTTACTACAGAGATATGGGAGCAGAACCGAGCTTACCACAGAGATATAGGAGCAGAACTGAGCTTACTACAGAGATATGGGAACAGAACAGAGCTTACTACAGAGATATGGGAGCGGTGTTTATCACAGATATAGGAGCAGAACTGAGGGTATGTGCACACGTCAGGATTTCTTGCAGAAATTTCCTGAAGAAAACCGGAAATTTTCTGCAAGAAATCCGCATTTTTTTTTTTGCGTTTTTAGCATTTTGCAAGCGTAATTAGCTTGCAGAATGTTAAAGTTTTTCGAGTGATCTGTAGCATCACTTGGAAAACTGACTGACAGGTTGGTCACACTTGTCAAACATAGTGTTTGACAAGTGTGACCAACTTTTTACTATAGATGCAGCTTATGCAGCATCTATAGTAAAAGAATGTTTAAAAAAAAAATTAAAAAAATGGTTATACTCACCCTCTGCAGACAGCCGATCTCCTCAGCGGCGTCCGTTCCTATAGATGGTGTGGTTCAGGACCTTCGATGACGTCGCGGTCACGTGAGCGGTCACATGACCGGTCTCGCGACCAATCACAAGACAGCAACGTCATCGCTGGTCCCGAACCACACCATCTTTAGGAACCGAAGCGGCAGCATGCAGCGGTGAGAGGCGGGAACACTCCGGGGGCCATCGAAGGTGAGTATATGACTATTTTTTATTTTAATTCTTTTTTTTTTTGACCAATTACATGGTGCCCAGTCCGTGGAGGAGAGTCTCCTCTCCTCCACCCTGGGTACCAACCGCATATAATCTGCTTACTTCCCGCATGGTGTGCACAGCCCCGTGAGGGAAGTAAGCAAATCAATGCACTCCTAGGTGTGTGGAATCCCCGCAATTCCGCATTTTTAATGAACATGTTGCTTTTTTTTCCACGATGCGATTTTTTCGCGGAAAAAAATGCAGCATGTGCACAAAATATGCGGAATACACTGAAAATAATAGGAGGCATATGTTTGCGTTTTTTTCGCGTTTTTATCACATTTTTATAGCGAAAAAACGCGAAAAATACTGAACGTGTGCACTTGGCCTGAGCTTACTACAGAGATATGGGAGCAGAACGGAGCTTACTACAGATATGGGAACAGAACGGAGCTTGCTACAGAGATATGGGAGCAGAACCAAGCTTACCACAGATATAGAAGCAGAACTGAGCTTACTACAGAGATATGGGAGCAGAGCGGAGCTTACCACAGAGATATAGGAGCAGAACTGAGCTTACTACAGAGATATGGGAACAGAATGGAGCTTACTATAGCGCTATGGGAGCAGAACGGAGCTTACTACAGAAATATGGGAGCAAAACCGAGCTTACTGCAGAGATAAGGGAGCAGAATCGAGCTTACTACAGAAATATGGGAGCAGAACGAAGCATACTGCAGAGATAAGGGAGCAGAACCAAGCTTAATACAGAGATATGGGACAACAAACGGGAAAAGAGGACGATCAATAGGCCAAACAGTATGTAAAACCATAGAAAAACTATTAGAATTCTATACGAAAAATAGGTAGAGCGGTGGATACACCCACAGTGCATATATACAATTTACAAACTTGGGACGTGGCGACCTTGGCTAATATAATCAGAATATTATGGTTTCCATTGTTTAGATTAACAGATCATCTGTAAATATAGAATATAAAATATAAATCTATTTGTATAACCCCCTAGAGGGTATGTATATATCCTTTATCATAGGTGAATCACACAGATACCTAATTGGCAATCAATTATAGGCGCTATATATATGGATCCACAGTATTGAAAAGATAATTTTAAAGCAGTAAAAGCGTCCAAAGTTAGCATACCCAAATCAACGTCCAGTGGGCCACCAAGGAAGCAGAAGAGGGAGTTCCAGAAGTCCCCACGTCACCCCGACGCGTGTTTCGGTGGAGCACAACCGAGCTTACTACAAAGATATGGGAGCAGAAGCAAGCTTACTGCAGAGATAAGGGAGCAGAACAAAGCTTACTATGTCCATTACAAGATACGGAAACAGAACCAAGCTTAGGGCATACATATGGTACCAGAATCTAGATTACTACATCATTACATTACCAAAACCAAGGTTACTGCTGAGATATGATACCATAACTGAGCTTACTTACAAATATACATATACAACTCCTGGAATACGGACATGTAAACACACAGTACGACAGGGGCATTGCTAGGGTCCTTAAAGACCAAGGGCCCAAGCTCCAATATGCATGTCTCCCCATACGGCCAACCTTTAGTCATTTAAAATAGCATGTATATACTAATATGTATAATTACATTATACCACTGTTGCTAACCAAAAACAATGCAAAGACCAATATTATCAATATTACTACTATAAAATGCCAAAACAATACGGCTGCACAATGCCCACTACCACCACACCGCGAATACATACTATAATATGACCATTACCTCTACATAACAAAACACTAGACAAAGAACAATGATACCACCATATACCTTTTACATAATGACCGAAACACATTAAGCTGTTACTAAATAAATGAAAAAAAGCTACTAAAAAGAGCAATATTCCCACCTTACAGGAACCGTATATTGCTAGATACCAGTCTTGCAGAAAACACATGATTACAGTCAGGGCTGCCACTAGGAATTTCGGGACCCCATACTGGCAAAATTTTTGGGCCCCCTTGAGACTCCACCCCAGTTCCACCTCCACACCTCGAATCTTCCGCAGTCCCACGGCCCGCTCTTGGAAAAATTCATCTTCTACACCATGTCCTCACCAATCTGATACTAGCAGTTACCAGCAAACACCAGTTCACATACATAACCAGCAGCTTTTGTTTTGGCCCAAAAAAATTTTAAGCCACCACCACAAGTTAGACTCTTTTGGCCGGGCCCTACTCTACTTTGACCTATTAAAGGGACTCTGTCACCTGAATTTGGAGGGAACAATTTTCAGCCATAGGGGCAGGGTTTTCGGGTGTTTGATTCACCCTTTCCTTACTCGCTGGCTGCTTGCTGGCTGCAATATTGGATTGAAGTTCATTCTCTGTCCTCCGTAGTACATGCCTGCACAAGGCAATCTTGCGTTACGCAGGCGTGTACTATGGAGGACAGAGAATGAACTTCAATCCAATATTGCAGCCAGCATGCAGCCAGCGGGTAAGGAAAGGGTGAATCAAACACCCGAAAACCCCGCCCCTATGGCTGAAAATTGTTCCCTCCAAATTCAGGTGACCGAGTCCGTTTAAACATTTCCTAAAATATCCAATGCTCTTTTTAGGTTTATTTTATTTATTTTTCTTTAAGGGAATGAGTCACATATTTTTTTAGAATGACCATTAATACCACATAAAAGGGACAAAAACAGTCACACCATAACCAGACCATATATTACCACCACATAGTGACCGAATAATACCACATACAAGGAACAAATACCTCCATACCATGACCAGATCACATATTACCATCACATAGCGACCAAATAATACCACATACAGGGAGAAATACCGTCATATCATAGCCAGATCACATGCTACCACCACATAGTGACCGATTACTACAATACTGATCATTAATAATAAAAAACACTAATGCCATTATGCACAGGAGCTCTGTGTATAGTGTACAGGTAATACAGTGATCACGAGTGACATTATACACAGGAGCTCTGTATATAGTGTACAGTGAACAGGTAACACACTGACTCACCAGTGACTTCTCTTGCTGAAGTCCCTCATTTTTGCTTTTCTTTTTCATGCAGCGCAGACAACCATCATTTCTTCTAGCCAGGACTCGTCTCTGCATATAATAACATAGTTACCTAGAGCCCTGCTTCCAGAGCACATTTCCGACTTTTTCCCTTCTACACTACACATCTGAATACAATCCACCATTCCAAATATAAATTAAAATTCACCACTGCACCCCCACCAACTATAAATAGCCATTTTCCAGGACGTCATCCTGACAGCACTATGGAGGACGTCCTCCTCCCCCTTGCTGGGACAGGAAACACGAGAGTTCAAAAGGTCCGGTCCCACCCCCATTCCTCAGTGTTTTTCCTGTCCCTGCAAGGGACACATGAGAGAAGCTGCGCAGCTTACCGGAGCTCAGGGGGATCGTGCGGCTTGCCAGATCCTTCCCCCTGTCAAGACGCTCAGGGCAGAAACCCTCCAGAGGGGGGTCCCTCTGCTCCAAAGACCAGCAGCCGCTCCTCCCGGGGGGGCTCTTGGCTGCGGACGCGGTTCCCGAGGTCAGTAGCACTCAGCAGCGTGAACGCCGGGCTCTGACTCTTCCGGCGGAAGTTCCGGGGACCGCGTCACTTCCGGTTTGCGGCATCCGTTACTGCGACTTCCGGTAACGCTGATGTACAGGGAAGGCGTGCGCTCCAGCGTGGATCCCAGGTATTGTAGCGTTTGAGAGGCGCTGCAGCGGTCACACTCTGGATACTATGGAGAGCATGACACCTGAGGATGGGGTAAGTGCGCAGAGCGCAAACTCCCCTGACACCCAGTAATAAAGCCACCCTGTCACCTTCCCTATCTTATATTGTTTAGGATAAGGGAACTCCAGCCGTCCCCCCTGGTCAAGTTAAAAGATCTGGAAAAGCCTCTGGGAAGTCCAGCAGATGTCCACTATGTAACGCTAAACTCCCGGACACCCATGGCAAAACCTTATGTGCAGACTGCACATCCAAGGTTATGAGAGAGGCCAGGGTTCCCTAGCTACCATGGTCGAAAAATCCAGCCCTATGCCCAGTCGCAAAAGGGCCAGGCGGGAGTTGGAATATACTTCTGAGGACAGGTCCGATTCTGAGGACCTTGTCTCCGAGGAAGAGGGCGAGCTTCCTTCTGGAAGCCAGGACCGCCAGAGGAAGTACCTTTTCCAGGCGGAGGACACAAATGAGCTGGTGCAGGCGGTGCGATGCACCATGCAAGTAGAGGAAACATCTAAGCCGCAAACCAGGCAGGACCTGATGTTCGGGGGACTTATGTCACGTCGGCAGACAGTCTTCCCGGTCAGTGAGCATATCAAGGCCATGGTGCTCGAAGAATGGAAGGAGGCGGAACGTCGGCTGACACTGTCTAAAGACTTTAAGTCGCGCCTACCCTTTGAGCCTGAGGATGTTAAGCTTTGGGACGAGATACCCAAGGTGGATGTCCCGGTGGCGAAGGTCGCCAAAAAGACCGCTATTCCGTTCGAGGACTCGTCAACCTTGCGCGATCCAATGGATCGTAAAGCGGACATATTGCTAAAAAGAGCCTGGGAGTCTTCCGCGGCTCTAATTAAAACCAATATTGCAGCTACCTCGGTAGCCCGGTCTATGCACCTCTGGATGGGTCAATTAGAGGAGCATCTCTCTAGTAAGACCCCAAGGTCAGAGATCTTAAACTCTCTCCCTATAATGAAGTCCGCCACAGCTTTTCTATCTGACATGACGGCTGAGTCAGTCAGATTTTCAGCCAGAAATGGGTCATTGTCCAATGCGGCTAGAAGAGCGGTCTGGTTAAGGTCTTGGTCGGGCGATAATGCGTCCAAAACAAAATTATGTTCAATCCCTTTCTCAGGTGCAAGAGTTTTCGGTCCTTCCCTCGATACCATCTTAGAGTCGGCCTCAGACAAGAAAAAAGGGTTCCCAGAGGACAAGCCTAAGAGGTCTCAGTCCTTTCGGAGGGGATTTCCCTTTAGACGACAGTCTGACTTCAGAGGGTCCGACTTCAGAGGGGGAAGGTCCAATAGAGGGTTTAACAGGGGTTCCCGTGGCCAGAGTAGTAAGAACAGGAGTTTCTTCTTCAGCCCCTCCTCTAAAACTAAACCACAATGACGCCACTCTTATAGGGGGGAGGCTGCGCCATTTCGCGGTAAACTGGAGCAGAGTCACGCAAAATCAATGGGTCCTTCGTACTATCTCAGAGGGCTACAGCATAGAGTTTTACTCGCCTCCGCCAGACAGGTACATCGTACCTACGGTGGTTATGCAAGACTCTCCCATGTTAAAAGACCTGAGGGACATGCTTGCCTCAAAGGTCATAATTCCAGTACCTCCGCTAGAGGTAGGCCAGGGTCATTACTCCTCCCTGTTCTCCATTACAAAACCGTCCGGCGACTCACGTACAATAGTAAACCTGAAGCCTCTGAATGCCTGGGTCAGGTACAAGAGGTTTCGCATGGAGTCCATCCGTTCTGCAATCCTCCTCATAGATCGGAACGCGGTGATGTGCACTCTCGATTTGAAGAGTGCCTATTACCAGGTCCCTGTCCACCATCTATCTCAGAGGTTTCTGAGGTTCGTGGTAGTTCTGCCGCCCGGGACCTGCCACTACCAGTTTCAATGCCTTCCGTTTGGACTTGCCTCAGCACCTCGCGTGTTTACAAAGCTGGTCTCAGAGATAGTGGCTTTCCTAAGAAACCAGGGGATTATAATAGTCCCTTACCTCGACGACTTTCTGCTGATAGCACGAACACCAGAGGTCTTAACGGATCACAGGAACCGGACCATTGCGGTAATGGAACACTTGGGATGGATCATCAACTGGCAGAAATCAGATCTGATTCCGGAACACAAAAAGATCTTCCTGGGTGTCTGTCTGGATTCTGCAAACAGAATATCCCTTCTGCCCGAATCCAAGCTGGAGTCAATACAAGTCCATGTCAGACTCCTACTAGAACGCAGAGTCTCATGAGAGTGCTAGGCCTAATGACGGCATGCATACCATGCGTAAGATGGGCACAGTTCCATTCAAGACCACTGCAGAGCTTAATCCTCTCCAAGTGGGACCGTCGTCAATCTTCTCTGGAAAGTATTTTATATCTTCCAGGTCCAGTACGAAGTTCGCTCCTTTGGTGGACAGACCCGAAGAATCTAAGAATCGGGGTACTATGGACTACCGACCCTCACGTGGTAGTTACCACAGATGCCAGCGCCTGGGGCTGGGGAGCTCACCTAGAAGGAAGGATTCTCCAGGGACAATGGCCTCCAGATGTAGCCGGCAACTCGTCCAACTTCCGAGAGCTGTATGCTGTCTGGGAAGCCCTGAGAAGAAATCGGCGCACGCTGGAGAATCGTCATGTAAGGATATTGTCCGACAACGTGACAGCTGTTTCCTTCCTAAAACACCAAGGAGGTCCAAGGCACCATCTTCTCCAGGAGCTGGCGGGGAGAATATTTCGTTGGGCAGAAAAATCGATCCTCTCCATCTCTGCAATCCACTTGGAGGGCTCCCAGAACGTCATAGCGGATTACTTGAGCAGAAGAAGAGTGTTCGCAACAGAGTGGGAACTCAACCAGGACATCTTCCAGGAACTGTGCCGGCGTTGGGGCACTCCCAGTATAGACCTTTTCGCGAACAGGAGAAACTCGAAGGTCTCAAGGTTCTTCTCTCTGAACCCTCGGGATCTGCCGGAAGGAATAGATGGTCTAAGTCAGAGTTGGACAGAGCCCCTCTCATATGCTTTCCCTCCTCTAGCACTAATCCCGGCTGTTCTCAGGAAGATCAAAGAAGAACAGGCTCGAGTAATTTTGGTAGTTCCATACTGGCCAAGAAGGAGTTGGTTCTCTCTTCTGGTAGACCTGGCGATAGAGAGTCCAGTAGAACTGCCTCACAGACCAGATGTAATCCACCAGGGCCCAGTGTACCATCCGGATCCAGAGAAGCTACACCTCTCAGCCTGGATCCTGAAAGGAACATCCTGAGGGCAAGAGGCCTGTCTGACCAGGTCATATCCACTATCAAGGCTAGTAGAAAGCCGGTCACGTCAGCAATCTATTTGAAGATCTGGAGACGTTTCTGTCTGGAGGGTGGCAGGTCCGAGGTTGCGGCAGGCACTCCCGACTTACCCAGAATTCTGGATTTTCTACAGTCTGGGTTCGATAAAGGGCTTAGGCCAAGCACCTTAAAGGTGCAGATCTCCGCACTAAGCTCTTTTCTAGACTATCCCCTAGCAACACATCCCTGGATAGTTAGGTTTATCAGAGCCACCCAAAGATTGCGCCCCACCATTAGACAGTTATCTCCTCCTTGGGATCTTAACCTTGTCCTGAATTTCCTCTGCAAAAATAATTACGCCTCGGCAGATAACATGTCCATTTCAGCCCTGACACGTAAAACGGCATTCTTAGTGGCGATCACCACAGCTAAGAGGGTGGGGGAAATCCAAGCCTTGTGCACACGGGATCCGTACCTCCAGATTAGAGATGATTGTGTGGTTCTCAAACTAGATCCCTCGTTCGTTCCAAAAGTGGGAACTCTAAAAAATAGGAATCAAGAGATAGTGTTACCATCCTTTTGCTGTAACCCTTCCAATTCTAAAGAGGAAGCTCTGCATTCCTTGGATGTCAGACAGGCGGTCATCGACTACCTATCAGCCACCAACCCATGGCGAATCGATCCAAACCTGTTTATTTTGTTTGGGGGTAAAAATAAGGGAAAGAAGGCCTCTAAGGCCTCCATTGCTCGATGGATCACGTCTGTGATCTCTGAGGCCTATCAGTCGGAGGGCATCTCTCCTCCAAAAGGTCTTCATGCACACTCTACTAGAGGGATGGCTACTTCTTGGGCTGAGAGGGCAGGCGCCTCTCTAGAGCAGATTTGTAAGGCCGCTACATGGGCTAGTGTGAATACCTTCTGCAAACATTATAAACTTGATGTTTTGTCCGGTCAGCATACTGCATTCGGGAGAAAAGTTCTCCAAGCGGTAATCCCACCCTGAGGAGGTGCTTTGGTACTCTCCATAGTGCTGTCAGGATGACGTCCTGGAAAATAGGTATTAAGCTTACCGTTAATTATGTTTCCAGGAGTCCATCCTGACAGCACGGGTAATTCCCTCCCTGTTAATATAACTATGCCTTTGTAATATGAACCTGACATGTCTATAGTATTTCCTAAACATATGATGTAATATGTTCCTGATATATGGTGTTATGTTCTTTACCATTAAATATTATTTTTTTGCATCTCCCTTGAGGCGGTTCTTGTTACAACACTGAGGAATGGGGGTGGGACCGGACCTTTTGAACTCTCGTGTGTTTCCTGTCCCAGCAAGGGGGAGGAGGACGTCCTCCATAGTGCTGTCAGGATGGACTCCTGGAAACATAATTAACGGTAAGCTTAATACCTATTTTCCCCACCTAATAAATATATACATTAATTAGCCCCTGTACTCTTCCCCCACTTCATTACCAGTCACTGTATCCTCAACATCCCTCACTGTGTCTCCCGCTCCCCCGATTCATTAAATTTACATGCCCCTTCCGCCCCAATTCATTGTCATGTCTTTCTCTTCCACCCCACCCTCTATTCATTATCAACTGCTCTCCCCCCACATTCAATAGATCATTTACTCCCCCCGGCCTGAAAATTCATCATTTGCTCTCCCCCAGGTACTCATTTGCTCTCCCTATTCCCCACCTTCAATTCAATTGCTGCTCCCTGGCCCTCACTTCATCATTTGCAGTCCCCCTCACTTCATTTGCTGTCCTCCTCCCCCTTTCTTCATCATTTGCAGTCCCCCTTCCCCCTCACGTCATCATTTGCAGTCCCCCATTGTCCCCCACGTCATTCATGTGCAGTCCCCTCCCATCATCATTTGCAGAACCCACTCCATCATTATTTGCAAAAAGTAATCAGACCACTTAGAGCAAAAACTATATTTATTAGAATACAATTAGAATATATCAAATAACTTTTATAAACTTTTCTAAACTCTTGTAAGTAAATATGCAATAAACACTGTTATGCAGTTAATAAGAAGAAATCTTTAAATTTGTCCTCAGAAAAAGTATTGCCTCTGTCAGATCCTCCTTCATGGATGCCCTCAAATCTGATCTAATTATTTTGAGAGCAGAGAACAACCTCTCTACACTAACTTGGGTTGGTGGCAAAGTAGTAACCACTCGGACAACATCTCTGACAATGTCAGGATACAGAGGAATCGCTTGTTGCACTGTTATTTTTGATGAACGGTCAAATTTCTTTTAGTGCGCATGAAAAATTCTGCTGAAATGTACTGGCTGTGTTCTTTGATGGGGATGAATCTTCTATGCGGGAACGCTTTGCACGGTCCTTGTGATCCAAATATTTTTCAAGATTAAATTCTTCATCAGTTGATGAGGGTGAAGATGTGGCAGGATGACCAAATTCTTCTTGTTCCTCCTGACTGTTCTTCAACCCTTTCATCCTTACTGCTATTTCAAACAGAGCTTATTTTCCTTTAGTTAGCTGCTGATCATCTAGAAGAATCCGATGCATTGGGTCTACATAAACAGCTGCCAAAAGAATGTTATTTTGTAATAGTAGCTCCTCTCTCCATTTCATTGATGTAGCAATGCCACTTGCAATTAACCCTCCTCTTTGGGACAGGCGAAACATCAGGTTCTTCCACTCCTTTAAGAAAATACCTGGAGTTAAGTCCTCTGCTTGTAATTTTTTAGTCACTGTAAATGGGTGCTCTAGCAATTTTTCCAGCTCAGTCACCTGATTCCACTGACTTTCATTTAGCGTCAGTTGAGGGTTAGCCATGTCTACAAGAAAGGTTTTCAGTTCAACCAAGCGCTGAATCATTAAGTAAGTACTGCCCCATCGTGTGGCTTGATCAATAATTACCCCTTTTCCAGCACGTCTCTTCAAAATTGAGTCAACTTTAGGGGCTCTGGCAACAGTAGCCAATTTTCTCACCTTGCCAATCAGTGCAGCAGCATGTCCTTCTTGCAGACTGTCTCTTATAGCCAGCTGTAGCGTATGCACAACACACTGAACTTATTGACACAGTTTCAACAAGATCATCTAAACTATCATGTTGCTGTTCATCTGAAGCAACTTCAGTTTGCTCCTCAGTTACAATACTGTGTTCCTCTATTTCAAACATTTCTGTGTCTGTGGACCCAGAATGTTCTTCTAACTGCTGGTCACCATCATTACTCTCATTCATTAGCTTAATAGTACTTATCATATTTGAAGCATTGTCAGTTACGACAGAAATAACTTGCTCTTTTTTAAGTTCATAGTCTTGCAGAACCTTTTCCACCAAGACCTGGAGAAACTCACTGGTGTGATGAGCTTTGGTGTCTTTTACTGCCAATGTCTTGGTAACTATTTCATTTTTGTCACAAACAAATCGGACATTGATGGCAAAATAGTTCACTCTGTGACGTGTGCAGGCATCCATTTTAAGAAGCAGAAAGCGTCCCTTGAGAGTTTTTTTAAGTTCTTCCTTTTGTTTAAAAGCTTCTTCGATTACTAATTTTCTAATACTCTCTCTCTCTCCAGAGAAACACCAAGCTTGCGGGCCATTTCCCCATTCAGACACATAAAAGCTGGTCATGAAAATAATGAAATAGGCACACTATCCTTTACAACAAGCTCTATGATCTGTTTTTTTTTAAATGTATCTACTGTCATTGTCACAGTAACTTTGTCACTGACAAAATATCTTGCAACTGATGGCTGCAAAGTTCTCTGCTCCTTTGTTTGGCGGGAAGAGCTGGGCACTGGTTCATTGGTTTGGATGCAGTCTTTCTCATCCACTGCTTTCAGTACTTCTGGATGAAAGCGCTGTAAATGTCTCTTTAGATTAGAAGCTCTGGTAGGAGCATTTTTATCTTTGCCTGAATATGCACTGATCTTGGCTTCACAGCATTTGTTTTCCTCTGGATCATTTGTCATACACTGACAGACATAATGTTTTCTATCTTGAGTGATGGTGAAATGTTCAAATACAGCTGATTTAATGTGACGCTTCTTTGACATTCTCAGGTTTTTAATTCTGCATTTACAATCCAAATGACAATTGTTTTTCCTAAAAACAATTGTACAAAATTATTGCCAGGTCGTACAACTGATATAGTGGTCAGTAATACTGTTATTCCTCATGTACTCACAGTTAACTGATGCAAAGTTTGTTGAAAGGATAATACTTATTACAGTCTTCCTCTTCTGAGTAGCAGCTGTGAGATGCTTGGACGACGCACACCTAGTAAACATCTAGTCTAGAGGAGGAGCTTTACTACTAAGAATTTTAAACACATTTTCACTTTCAGTTTCATACATTGTAAGTAGGGGGGTTGGGGCAGCATGAGGTTAACCAAGTATAAGATTAGATAAGGGCAGTGGAGAACAGTGAGGCCATGTGCACACGTTCAGTATTTGTCGCTATAAAAACGTGATAAAAACGCGAAAAAAACGCTTACATATGCCTCCTATTATTTACAGTGTATTCCGCATTTCTTGTGCAAATGTTGCATTTTTTTCCTCGAAAAAATCGCATCACGGAAAAAAAAGCAACATGTTCATTAAATTTGCGGAATTGTGGGGATTCCGCACAACTAGGAATGCACTGATTTGCTTACTTTCCGCATGTGGCTGTGCCCACCATGCGGGAAGTAAGCAGATCATGTGCGGTTGGTACCCAGGGTGGAAGAGAGGAGACTCTCCTCCACGGACTGGGCACCATATAATTGGTAAAAAAAAAGAATTAAAATAAAAAATAGTCATACACTCACCCTCTGATGGCCCCGGAGTCTTCCCGCCTCTCATCGGTGCATGCTGCCGCTCAGTTCCTATAGATGGTGTGTGTGAAGGACCTGCGATGATGTCGCGGTCTTGTGATTGGTCGCGTGACCGCTCACGTGACCGCGACGTCATCGAAGGTCCTGCACACACACACCATCTATAGGAACGGACGCCGCTGAGGACATCGGCTGTCTGCAGGTGAGTATAACCATTTTTTTAATTTTTTTTTATCATTTTTAAACATTCTATCTTTTACTATTGATGCTGCATAGGCAGCATCTATAGTAAAAAGTTGGTCACACTTATCAAACACTATGTTTGACAAGTGTGACCAATCTGTCAGTCAGTTTTCCAAGCGATGCTACAGATCGCTTGGAAAACTTTAGCATTCTGCAAGCTAATTTCGCTTGCAAAATGCTACAAAAAAATGGGAAAAAGACGCAAAAAAAAAATGCGGATTTCTTGCAGAAAATTTCCGGTTTTCTTCAGGAAATTTCTGCAAGAAATCCTGACGTGTGCACATACCCTGACACACAAGAAGTAAGAAATGTCTCTATCTCCAGCAGAACGGCTTATCACTGTTGTTCATAGTTTGATAGAACATATACAGTATATTTGAGTAACATTTATAAAATTCATATGAAAGTTCAATTATGAAATATTAATACATTTTTTTTAAAGCTGGAGTCGGTACATTTCTACCAACTCCGACTCCACAGCCCTGATTTGCAGCCCCTCTCCATTATTTGCAGCCCCCCACCATCATTTACAGCACCCCTTCATCATTTGCAACACCCCCTCCTTCAATTACAGCCCTCCTCCTTCATTTGCAGGCCCCCCTCACCCATTTAATTCATTTTATAAAGAAAAAAAAACGTTTTTCATACTTGCCTCACAAGCGATCCCCAGCAGGTGCAGCTCCTCTTCTTGTCATATAGACGCTGTACCTGGAAGGAGCCCATACATTGTATCATTTTGTGAAGTGAATCAGCTAGAATGGGCTCCTGAGAGGACCTGACAGGAGCCCATACATTCTAGCTACAGCCATGTCTCATGACCAGAAGTCCAGGGAGGGGAGAAGGAGTACTCGGAGCTGCACAGCCATCAAGGTAATGGCCTGCACACAGCTGAGAGAAAGCTCCGGGCCTCGGAAGCGAAGTGTACACCTGGGGGAGTGGCCTGGGGGGCATTTGCCTCCCTGCCGGCCCAGTCCACCCCTTCTCACTGTGGTCTAACTACCTCTTACGATACCTTATGCGCATGCCATTACTTTTGAAAGATACAAAGGCTAAGTCTACGTCAATACATCTGTATTCCTAGCAATTGATAACAAACGATAGTCCACTATGGATTTGAAAAGTTTCATTTAATTCCATTCTGCTGGCCAATCAAGACCACTTTTGACAGACTTCCATAGGGCAATCTGAGAGCCCGGGACCTACATACGATATAACCTGATAAGATTATCTTCCTGATGAAGGCTCGTGCCTGAGCTGAAACATTATAAACCATTCTCTTTTGCACAAGATAAATGAAAAAAACTTTGAAAGCAACAGTTCTCTCTTCATGTTTTTTGGAGTGTGCCGGGGTTAGATCTTTTGTATTGCCCTCAGTATACAACCCTGTCTGACACTGGCTCTAGATGGCAGCTGGCTGTCAGTCATGGCCGGGGGGGCGGTGTCGGTTCAGTGACTACTCCGAGTATACAGCCCTGACTGACACTGGCTCTATAGTGTGGCCGGCTGTCAGTCATTGCCAGAAGCGGTGTCGGTTCAGTAACTGCTCTGAGTATACAACCCTGACTGACACTGGCTCTACATTGCGGCCGACTGTCAGTCATGGCTGGTGTCGGTGCAGTGACTGCTCTGAGTTTACAGCCCTGAATGACAATGGCTCTAGATGGCAGCTGGCTGTCAGTCATGGCTGGTGTCGGTGTCTGTTCAGTGAGTGCTCCAAGTATACAGCCCAGGCTGACTCTGGCTCTACATTGCAGCCTGCTGTCAGTCATGGCTGGTGTTGGTGCAGTGACTGCTCTGAGTATACAGCCCTGACTGACAATGGCTCTAGATGGCCAGTCATGGGGGGGGGGGGGGGTTTCGGTTCTGTGACTACTCGAGTATACAGCCCTGACAGACTCTGGCTCTACATTGCGGCCGACTGTCAGTCATGGCCTTGAGCAGTGATGGTTCAGTGACTGCGCTGAGTATACAGCCCTGACTGACTCTGGCTCTACATTGCGTCCGGCTGTCAGTCATGGCTGATGTCGGTGCAGTGACTGCTCTGAGTATGCAGCCCTGACTTACAATGGCTCTAGATGGCAGCTTGCTGTCAGTCATGTCCAGGAGCGGTGTTGATTAAGTGACTATGCTGAGTATACAGCCCTGACTGACTCTGGCTCTACATTGCGGCATATTTGTGCTGTCCGTTTGGCAGCAGCTGATCAAAGGAAAGTCAAAACACTTACCCCTGTAGCTGCACGTCTTTTATCGGCCCACAGGGGCTCTGCCTCTAACATCAAGATTTTCGGTCTAAAGAAAGTCCAGTCAAATGGAAGAGGTGGCAGTAACCATAAACGTCTTTTGCAAATCGAATCCAGGTGGATTTTTGAACTTCAATCCGTGACACCAACTGGGCTCAGTGAAGAACTCCTTTTTTACCATTTTATTGGGTTGACCAGTTTTTTCACAGTAACTTTTGTTCTGTGTAGATCCGAGTAATAAATTACCTCTTATTTATTTGTTTTCTCTCCGTTTTTTCCACACTAGATCACCCTGGCAAAAATCACATCATGTTGTCACCCTCGCAGAGCTATGCTGGCATATACATTTCAACACATTGGTGCATTATTTATCTGTCCATCTTGGTACCCACCATTCTACTTATTTAATTAACAATTTTGGTTGCCGCTGTCCATTACACTTATGGATCTGGACATCTTTTCTATTTTCATGGACCTGGAGATCACAATCCTGCAATACATCTTTTTTGAAAGCCCCCCTTTTTGGACTTCAAGTTCCCACACCTGGTGATTAATTTTTCGTCAGCAATTATGATCAACAACTAATTTATCGCATGTTTCGGGGGATATCCTTCTTCTCATTTAACGTCTGAATGCTCATAGGTCCATTGCCTACATGGTGTTCGGCTCCTAGACATACGATGCTTTAAATTCTGCTTGCCCAATTTAAATCAAATTAGGGTTCTCATACCGTTTAAAGCAGAGTTCTCAAACTGCATTCCTCGAGGGCTGCAAACAGGTCATGTTTTCAAGATATCTTTGTATTGCACAGGTGATCATTTAATCACCTGCAGAGAATGATTCCAGCACCTTGTGCAATGTTTAGGAAATCTTGAAAAAAAGCATGGCTTGAGGCCCTCAAGGAATGCAGCTTGAGACCCCTGCTCTAAAGTCTACCTGCTATCACTTTTTCATTTATACTTTTTTGTACATTCTATGGACAATTTTGCCCAAACTATGTCCGCCAATATATTTGTATAAGTTCTTAGACAACCATCGGTTTTGCTCACATATGGCAATTTCATATCACTATGCTACTATGCTTAATTCATTTTCAGCATGTATTGTTCGTCCCCATTCCTTGTGCTGCGCATGCGCTCCTCTCTATACATTCTGGAATGTACTCCGGCCTGTGCTTTCTATTCCAGCACCTGCGCAGATGCACTAACAATTTTTTCCTCTGCTCAGGCCGCGCCGTTCATTCTGGTACCAGCACATGCGCTCTAACAAACTTTGCTTTTTTTCCAGACACTCATTTTCTGCCGATGCGCTGCCCCCTGCTCGCTCACATCATTTCCCGCTGCCACATGGCACTGCGCCTGCGCAGACCACTGAACTGAGTCACAGCATAGCTGGCTCTCATAACCTGTCCAATCATCGTAGCGCTTCACCCCGGTAAGGATTTTATGTCGGATTAACTCATACATATACTTTCCTGCTTTGGCACCTTGGAAACCCCTGACGAAGCTGCTCACAGCTGTGATACGCGTGGGGTCTCTCCCACACGCCTGCTCCATTAGGACTCCATACCTATTATGGTTTTTCACATGAGCCTCCTTTGAGCTCACCAGGCGGCCATGATTTTCTGGGCCCTCTCTTTGGACTCCTGTATTCTGTCATCCAGCAGGCTATTATACTTTTTCGCATTTTACACATCCAGGCTTCAGCCCTCCAGGTTGTATATGCCACACTATTTGATTCCACTGGACTCTGCATCAGTTTCTGGTCTCCCTCCCATTTATCTATGCTTATTACAACATCCATGGACGTATTTATCCTTTGCACACGTGTTTAGAGGGTTGTCCTCAGTTTTTGGTATGGCCATATTGTGATTATACACCTCTATGTCTTAAGTGATTACTGTATCTTGCAATTTGTGTTGCATATGTGTTCCTCTTTCAGTTTATGGCAAGCCATACTCAGATATCATACCTTCTTGTTCCTAGTGGTAATGGTATTTTGTGAACGCATGTATTTCTTGCATGCTGTATTGTGGGTGCTTTGCATTTACCTCAACCTGCCTGGTTCATTTTTCTACTGTGGAGCTCCACTCTTCATTTGTCCCAAATGACCAATTTTCTCAGGGGTGTTGTTCATCCATCATATTTTTGTACATGTTTTTAAGTGATTTTGACCCCTTAACCCCTAAGGGTGGTTTGCACGTTAATGACTAGTCCAATTTTTACAATTCTGACCACTGTCCTTTTATGAAGTAATAACTCTGGAACGCTTCCATGGATCCTGGTGATTCTGACATTGTTTTCTCATGACATATTTTACTTCACGATAGTGTTAACATTTCTATGATATGACTTGCGTTTATTTGTGAAAAAAAGCGGAAATTTGGTGAAAAATTTGAAAATTTCGCAATTTTCCAACTTTGAATTTTCATGCACTTAAATCCCAGAGAGAGAGGAGACTGCAAAGTAATTTTACCGTTCCGCATTTGGTAAAATTGATAAAGCAGTTTTATTCTTCGGGTTAGTACGATTACAGCGATACCTCATTTATATAATTTTTTTTTTTTGTTTTGGCGCTTTTGTACGATAAAAACTTTTATATAAAAAATTATTAGGACTATAACTTTTTTATTTTTTCGCTGATGCTCGTTTTTTGCAGGACAACATGGCGTTTTCAGCGGTACCATGTTTATTTGTATCCGTCTTTTTGATTGTGTGTTATTCCACTTTTTGTTCAGCGATATGATGATAAAACATTGTTTTTTGCCTCGGGTTTTTTTTTTTTTTTTCAGTGTTCACTGAAGGGGTTAACTAGTGGGACAGTTTTATAGGTTGGGTCGTTACGGATGCGGCAATACTAAATATGTGTACTTTTATTGTTTTTATTTACATAAATGTATTTATTGGAAAAATATATATATTTTTTTTCTTTAGGAATTTAAAAATATATATTTTTACACAGTGGGACATCACTGTATAAAGTCAGATCACTGATCTGACACTTTGCACAGCCCTGTGTCAGATCAGCGATCTAACAGGCAGTGAAGGAGGCTTCTCAGATCCTGCTCTCAGCAGGCACTGACAAGCCATCTCCCTGCAGGATCCAGAAGGACCCCACAGCCACCTTGGAACCGGGGGTCTGCAGGCAGGGAGAACCTCAGAACAATGCGATCACATCGCGTTGTTCTGAGGGAAGCACGCAGGGAGCTTCTCTTTGCCACTGGAACACTGCGATCTTGTTTGATCGCAGTGTTCCGGGGGTTAAAGTGTCGAGAGCGGTCCGTGACCGCTCCTGGCACTTGGTGCTTCGTGTCAGCTGTGAGAATCAGCTGACACCCGGACACGATCGGCCACACACCACCCGTGTGTGTGGCCGATCGGCTTCGACGTACGATCCCGTCCATGGTCAGATGGGCCCAGCCCACATGGACGGGATTGTACATCAGATTTCAGAAAGTGGTTAATATCTGTTATATCTAACGTAGCTAATAAACTTTAAAATTTATCATGTTGGGTGTGCACACCATTTTATGTTTGGTCTCTTTCCTTTGCATTTAATGTTTGATATCCATATGAAGTGTTGCACCCCACCGTTATAATTTTTTTTATTTCTTCATTATTAACGGCAGTGCGCCCTTGGCCCTCCCCACATAAATCTGGGACTCATCGCCCATATGTTCATTGAGTGATGGCATTGTGTGTGAAGTGGGGTGCGTGGTCTGTGTTGGGGTGTGATTTATGCTCCCATTGAACCATAGGACAGAGGTTGAATGCTGGATTGAGAGAGAGGAGATAGATTAACCCTTGAAGGCACAACCCCAAGTCATGTGCTGAGAAGGGAGTACGTGACAAATTGGTGTCAGAATGAGAGAGAGGCTGCAAAACTCTGGGATGAAAGAGCTGTAAAGCTTCAGATGGCTCAAATAGAGAGGGGTAACAGTCCTCAGCTAATCCCATCCCAGGACATAAATCTAAGGCGACCATTTTTGGAAAACGTCCCTCTGATGGAGAAGAATACAGACTTAGATGCTTTTCTTCGGGAGTTTGAAAAAACCTGAAGGCAATACCATCTACCCCGTAATCAGTGGGCGCATGTAGTGCAGTGGTAGCACACTTTTGCAGTGAGGAGGCAGTGATCCAGCAAAGTTTCAACACAAAGCCTCTTTAATGTGTTTACTTCACAGCATTAATATCCAATTCATACAAATATGTACCATTAATGTCCAATTCACAGCACTACATAGTACCCAGTGTCCTCTGGATCGCTGCCGGGAACCATATCCTCCAGATTGCAGTCACTAAACACGCCAGTCCACCTCTGACCTGTTGCCGTGGTCGACTGCACCGTGTTAACGTTTTTACTCAGTACACGATATCCTTCAGTTTACCTTTGCTAAACAGGCCTGTGCTCCTCTGACCAGTTACCATGGGCAACTGCACCGCTGTGCATGCTGTGGATGCCAGGCATCTCAGCTCTCCTGGCTGCTTAGCTCCGTTTGCCTGTATTTACCTCACACAGAAGCTCTGCAGAGCCGAATGCTCTGCCCTCTAGCATACGCCAGACTGATACTGACCCTGACACACCCAAACCCTATACTGCAGGGTTTTCTACTCGAATCTGTGACCTTCAGCCACATAGAAAACCAGGCCTGGAATAAAAAGGACTGCACAACCTCCATCCTGCAGTCTGTTTCAAAATACAAAAACCCCAGAGCAGGTTTTCCTAACTCTGCCTTGGACACTAGCGTGCCAAAAACAAAAACTTATTTTTAGTCTGCATTGCAATCACAGCTATGCCTGTGACTGCAATGCACTCTCATGGCCTCCATACGCCTCCGTTATCATCCTGGGGGAACACACAGCAACCCTTCTTGTGACACCGGTCACTGCCTCACAGCGCAGCATCTAACTCCAGGGTTGAGAGGCAAAGCCTTGGAAGTTTTCGCTGGCCTCCCACCAGTGCTGGATGATCGAGAAATACAACCTAAACCCAGAAGTGTATCGGAGAACGTTCTGAAACCTACAACGTGGATCAGTTGACAGCTATGTGGATGTCATGAGCACTTTGAGGACCACGTTCCAACAATGGATCAGGGGACTGTCTCTTAACAGTTTTGAGAACTTAACAGATCTTATGGTCAAGGATCAATTTCTTCATATGTGTCCAACGGATGTAGGACAATTTGTGTGTGATCGAGAGCCACAAACTACAGATCAGGCTGCAAAGATTGTAAACTTATGTGGCTAATAAGATGCCTGAGGTGCGGAAGCCATCGGGACTCATCTGGAAGGGAGGTAAGCCAAATGGGGACCCTTCTCCCTCTGCCAGCCGATCAACAGTGCTGTTCAAGCCCACCTCCTATGGGGTCCCGAGGACTAGACATTCTTTAGGCGACACACACCGATGCTTCTCCTACAGCAAAATGAGACATGATAGCACAGTCTGCCCTGATATGGAGAAGCACCCAATTACAACCTCAAAGCCGTCTGGGTCTCCACCTTCTTTCCTCTTTGTGGCCCGCTCTGATGTGAGGACCAATGAGAACTGTTAATCTGTCACTGTTGGTGTTGGCCTAATGCATATTGATCTGTATGTATTGCAACAACTATTGTTTGTTTAATATGATGTGATTTATATATCTGCATGCATATTGTTCACATGTCAACAAAGTTAAAAAAAAAAAAAAGGGAGTCCTCCTTTACAGACAGGATGTTCCTCCCCCTTCCCTGTGAGCACATTCTAGTGTGTGCAGCTGAAGCTGAAGGTCTCTCTCTCAGAAACCAGATTGATCCTGTTCTCATGTTGTAACCTGGATGTTCTTAATTTTTAATAAATGAACATTCTCTGTTGCTCGTTGTGGACATCACGCTGATTAACCCGCTGCTAACAGGTTCTGGGCCCAGGAGTCAAAGCAATCCCAAACCTCCAGAGCACAGAGATAGAAAGACAACAGCAAACTGAGAAGAAGTAAAATGGCCGCCAGCAGCAACTCAACAAAGTTTACAGGGCCAAGCCTGAATAACCAGAACTACCAATCCTGGAAATTCAAGGTGAAGATGCTGCTGATAAGAGAAGGTACGTGGAAATACACTCAGAACCCTAAGCCTGACCCAGTACCACAGGAATGGCTAGAAATGGATCAGAGAGCACAGAGCACCATATCACTCAGTATAGAGGATGATCAGATTGTGCATGTGTGCAAGTGTGAATCTGCAAAGGAAATGTGGGAGCAGTTGCAGAAAGTACATGAGAGAATAAATTTAAGTAATAAACTCTATCTAATGAGAAAGCTGTATCAGTCTAAGCTACACAATGACCAGGACATGCAGGACTACATTAGAAATACTCTGGAGACCGTAGAGCGCCTGCGGGGCATTGGGGAAGATATGAAGGACTTCCATGTAGCAGCACTATTACTTAGTGGTCTCCCAGAAAGCTATGACACGCTTGTAACTGCACTAGATGCACGCCCAGATGATGAGCTGACAGTGGAGTACGTCAGAGGAAAGCTTGTAGATGAATATAAGAGAAAGGCAGAAAATGTGAGCAGCAAGATATGTAATAAAGAAACTGCTTTACAAACACATGATGTGCCCACCAGCAGAAACCACCCTCAGGGTAAATGCACACGTCAGGATTTCTTGCAGAAATTTCTTGAAGAAAACTGGAAATTTTCTGCAAGAAATCCGCATTTTTTTTTTTCGTTTTTTTCCCACTTTTTTTAGCATTTTGCAAGCGAAATTATCTTGCAGAATGCTAAAGTTTTCCAAGCGATCTGTAGCATCGCTTGGAAAACTGACTGACAGGTTGGTCACACTTGTCAAACATAGTGTTTGACAAGTGTGACCAACTTTTTACTATTTTTTGCAGCATCAATAGAAGATAGAATGTTTAAAAATAATAAAAAAAGCTTATACTCACCTGCAGACAGCCAATCTCCTCAGCAGCGTCCGTTCCTATAGATGGTGTGTGTGTGTGCAGGACCTTCGATGACGTCGCGGTCACATGAGCGGTCACGCGACCAATCACAAGACTGCGATGTCATCGCAGGTCCTTCACACACACCATCTATAGGAACGGAAGCGGCAGCATGCACCGAAGAGAGCGGGAAGACACCGGGGCCATCAGAGGGTGAGTATATGACTATTTTTTATTTTAATTTTTTTTTTACCAATTATATGGTGCCCAGTCCGTGGAGGAGAGTACCAACCGCACATGATCTGCTTACTTCCTGCATGGTGGGCACAGCCACATGCGGAAAGTAAACAAATCAATGCATTCCTAGTTGTGCGGAATCCCCGCAATTCCGCAAATTTAATGAACATGTTGCTTTTTTTTCCGCAATGCAATTTTTTCATGGAAAAAAATGCAAATTTTGCACAAGAAATGCGGAATACACTGTAAATAATAGGAGGCATATGTAAGCTTTTTTTGCATTTTTATCACGTTTTTATAGCGAAAAAAAACGCAAAAAATACTGAACGTGTGCACATGGCCTCAAGAGACACGTGAATGTTTTGTATGCAAGAAGCCAGGTCATTTAAAAGCTGAATGCAGAGTCTGGAAAGCTAAAATGAATCAGCTGAAAAAGCAAAACAGTCAACAGAGAGTTAAGAGTGCTGTATCTGGAAACAATGATTCGGCAAATACTGAAGCTGCATTCACATCAGTCAATGCATTTAAATCAAAGCATGCGTGGTGTATAGATTCTGGTGCAACCAGTCACATGACCAATGACAGAGACTTCTTTACTAAGCTTAACCAAAATAAGTCAGAGAAAGTGATAATGGCGAACGGTCAGTGCATGAACTCAGAAGGCATAGGAGACGGTTATATTGATTGTAACATCTCTGCAACACAAAGTAGAAGGATCCATATAAAAGATGTACTATATGTGCCTAGTCTTGAAAGTAATCTATTATCTGTGAAAAAGCTCACAAAACAAGGTAATGAAGTTACATTTAAGGAAGATAGCTGCGTCATCTCAAAAGAGGGTCACACATTAGCAAAAGGAAAAATCAGAGATGAACTGTATCAGTTGAAATGTAAAGAGTGTGTATGCACAGCTAAGCAAGAACTGCACAAAAACTGTATTCATGTATGGCACAGGCGGCTTGCGCATAGAGACCCAGAAGCAATAAGAAAGTTATTTCAAGAACAATTAGCTGACAATATTACAATTGATTCATGTAATCAGACAATGAGGTGTTCTAGCTGTATCAAAGGGAAAATGTCCAGAAAGGCCTTTCCTAAGAAAAGTACTACAAGAACAGAACAACCACTAGATTTAGTACACACGGATATCTCTGGTCCAATGCGTACTCAGACCCCTGGAAAGAAGAGATATTTTCTTACATTTATTGATGACAATTCAAGATATACAGTTGTCTATTTACTTCACAGCAAAAATGAAGTTCCAGAGAAACTTGGAATATATCTAGCTGAAGTACATAACAAGTTTGGAAGAATGCCAAAAACTTTACGTGCAGATAATGGAACTGAGTATACAAGTAATATAACACAGAGCATTTTAAAGAAAAATGGAATCATATTTCAAACTACTGTACCATACAACCCTGAGCAAAATGGTGTAGCAGAAAAAAGGAACCGGACACTCTGTGAAAGCGCAAGGAGTATGTTATTTGATGCAAATTTGCCTACAGTATATTGGGGCGAAGCTATTATGACGGCTTGTTATCTTCAGAACAGACTACCAAGTAAAGCGACTGAGAAAACTCCATTTGAGCAATGGAATGGTACAAAACCAAAACTACAACACATAAGGATTTTCGGAAGTAAAGCATTTGCACATGTTCCCAAAGAAAAACGAACTAAGTGGGAATCTCATGCCAAGGAAGGCATCCTGGTAGGCTACAGTGAAACCCAGAAAGGTTATAGAATTTTACACCCAGAGACAAACAAGGTCACAATAAGTAAAGATGTAGTGTTTGATGAAAACTTTGTGTCACCCAAGTTTTATGACATTATGCCAGTAGTCCAGATGAAGCAACAACAACAATCTCAATCACAATTACAAGACAACGAAGAAAAGAATGTAGAAGTCTGGCTGGACTCTTCAACCACTAAAGGAATAACAAAAGGCCTAAGTGAACCTGAAATTAGACGGTCATCAAGATCAAACAAAGGAATACCAGCTAAACGTTTATCCTACGTTGTGAAGACACTGCCTGAGTCAGAACCACAGTCATGGGATGAAATGCTGAAACTACCCACCCATGAAAGAACAAAGTGGATCATTGCCACGACCTAGGTTCCAAGAATTGAGAACCACTATGGGACTGACAGAATAAGTAGTTGTTGAGTGGGGGTGTTGGCCTAATGCATATTGATCTGTATGTATTGCAACAACTATTGTTTGTTTAATATGATGTGATTTATATATCTGCATGCATATTGTTCACATGTCAACAAAGTAAAAAAAAAAAAAAAAAAAGGGAGTCCTCATTTACAGACAGGATGTTCCTCCTCCCCCTTCCCTGTGAGCACATTCTAGTGTGTGCAGCTGAAGCTGAAGGTCACAGCAGATCTCTCTCTCTCAGAAACCAGATTGATCCTGTTCTCATGTTGTAAGCTGGATGTTCTTAATTCTTAATAAATGAACATTCTCTGTTGCTTGTTGTGGACATCAGGCTGATTAACCCGCTGCTAACAGTTGGCAATAAAGTTACCATTGGTCTCATAGACACTGGAGCAGAGCTAACTCTGGTGCACCCAGAAATGAGTAACACAAATCCCAAATATTTTAAATACCTCAACAGGATATTATAAGACAAAATTTCCCTTTTATGCATGGGGAAATGAAGGTATATACACTTGAACTAAAATTGAAAGTCTTTATTAAATACAACAATAAAACACCACGCAAAAATAGACAAAGGAACCTATAAAAACAAGCAGCTACAATACCAACGCAGTGTGCATCCTGTAGTATAATGTGTGGAATAACCAGCCAACATATATTACATGTCGAGATATTCAATTTTCTAGACAAAATGCACCCAGAAATGGTAAACCCTGCAGATATAATACCTGGAAAGACTATATAACCGGATGTACCTGGACTGGGGAGCAGGGAAAGGACCGAGAGAAGTGGGAGTATCAAAAGCCATTCCCACCAATGTGTTGCTAGGCATAGACTTGGGGAGGATGGTGTCCCACTATATCCCTCTCTTGCAAGTAAATGCTACAGAGAAGGTGGAAACAAGTGACCCACCTGAGATCCTGTGCGAGGAGGGAAAATGTACCAATGCACAGGACAGTACGTATGTGGCAGCTGTGACCCGGAGTCAGGCTGCGGCTCAGACTCAACCCCAGATGGCCCGGGAGCCTCCTCACATGGCACCGAGGTCCCTAATAACTGAAGACTCTGCTGCAGACCAGAGACTGGCATTCACACTAGGCCAGGGCCTGCACACTGACAGAGCTTCCAATGAGGCCCTGCTGACAGATGTCAATCTGGAGAAGCTTAGATGTCTTGCAGACCAACCCCCTACTGCTTCTGACAGAGAATATACTGGGAACAGTGCAGATTGTATAAAGAGACTCTCCCCACTGATACTACAGAGCATTGGGACTGCAAAAAGCGTCTGGTGATCCCTTATCTATTTAGGGAACAAATATTGAGAATTGCTCATGAAATTTCTATGGCTGGACACCTTGGAGTTCAAAAGACAAAAGCTCGCCTGACACATAACTTCTATTGGCCCAAAATGTGAATAGATATAGCCAATTACTGTCGATCCTGCGTAGTCTGTCAAAGTTGAAAAGTCTGGGAATATACAGAAAGCCCCATTGATACCACTGCCAGTGATTCATGAGCCATTACAACGAGTGGCTGTGGATATCATAGGGCCACTTTAAATACCTAGCAGCTCTGGCAAAAAGTTCATCCTCACAGTGGTGGACTATGCCACACGATATCCGGAAGCTGTGGCACTGTCCTCCATCTCTTCAGACAAAGTGTCGGATGCTTTACTGACTGTTTTCTCTCAGGGAAATATTAACCGATCAGGGAACCCAATCCATGTCCAATCTGATGGAAGGCCTCTGTGAAAAAATACATGTTCAGCATTTTGTGGCCAGCGCCTATCATCCCCAAACCATGTACTGGAAATCACCGCACACTCAGAATCGATATGATACAAAAATATCGCACACGTTTTATTGTGTTTACAGTCAATGTTGCCACAAAAGAAAACGTGCTGATAGAAACCCAACGTTTTGACCCTCCCCGGTCTTATTCATGGGGTTACTACGAAAAACAAAGAGATAATATCAGATATACATCTGGTAACATCGACAAAGAAGATGTAACGTGAGAGTGAGCTAAATCATAATATATATACACACATACACCAATGGATAAAATAATTGGACAAGCATAAATAATATTTACAAATATATACAGATATATACAAGGGGAGAGGAGCCAGAGATGGTGAGAGACTACCACTGCAGAGCAATAATATTTGGTTCAAAATTGCATGCGACAATAACCTGAATAGGGAAAAAAAGGGGTGTCATAAGCTAGTTACCTTGTTTTACGATTAGATACATATTAGAGTGGCAGACGTATAGCTGGAGCAAAGATCCCTTGGCATATAGATTGTCACTGTGATGGATGATAGAATAACAAAGTTACAAAGGGATAAGTGTGAACAGAATGTGTATGGCCTCTAGATGTAGTGTGCAAATAGGGTCCCCGGGGTGTCCAGAATGCAGATGGTAATAATGGAAGGGGGGTATAGTGGGAGAGGCATGGGATATAGGGTGGGGTGCTATGTCTTACAGCACTATTGATCCCCACTGGTGTAATGGGGGTTGTTCAATTAGTATTACATAGTTATCCTAGAGTACTATAGGGTTGCTGGTACCCACTGGTTATTTGGTCACTGGTCCCCACTGGTACTATGGTGCTAAGGTTCCTGCAGAACCCGTTTTTTTAACGAAAGGCCGCAGGGGAGGTTACCAGCGTACCGACCAACGAGAAGATCGAGAAAGAATGACAACCCATTCACAGGTGCGATACCTAATCTATAAAAAAGAAAGAACAATGGAGTACATGTCCATAAATAAATATATCACAATTTTATTAAGTCGCAAAATCACAATAATTGAATATGTACAAGTCAATAAATACACAAATACAGACTAATTCAGATGGAGAGAAACCGGGTAGCACAGACCAAAAAACTAGTGTGGATCACAAAAGACGTAATATACCACCATAAAATGCATAGTGCAGAGGTAGAAGGACATTAAACCGGGGGTATAATAAAATAGTATGGGACAGTTGCTAAGCCCTGTACACAGGCTCAAAAATGTCATTGAGGTCACAAGTCACCCCCCCCCCCCCCCCCCCAAGTTCTTACCCATGTACTGGCGTCAAAAGGGATACACACGCGACCAATCAGAAGCCGCGACGTCATCGAAGGCCCTTCATGCGCTCATTCTTAGGAACGGAGGCTCCCGGTTACAGCGGTAAGATCCAGGGGCCGCCGGAGAGGTGAGTATATCCATATTTTTTATTTTAATTCTTTATTTTACACATGAATATGGTTCCGATACCGATTCCCGATACCACAAAAGTATCGGAACTCGGTATCGGAATTCAGATACCGCAAGTATCGGCCGATACCCGATACTTGCGGTATCGGAATGCTCAACACTATTGATTAGCAGTTTTGTGGGCTCTGCAGAAACTACAACCATACATATGTAAAGAGGTGGCGGAGAACCTCATTGTCTCCACTCGCTGGTCCCATGCACTTTATGCGGTACCCGGGATGGTGTACCTGTGTTAATACCTTATTGTAAAATGTCTATGATTTGTCATGTGTTTTATCCTGTTTTGTAATGTTATGTACCACTTATGCTCTAATGTTAGCCCCTTTACACTTAAATGTGCTGTGTCTGCCATGTATAACTGATGTGCTGTGTTTGTAAAGCACATATTAGAGGCAGGGACAGAAGGGGTTAAAGAAAGAGGCTGGACTTGCAGCCTCAAGGGAGCAGGAAGCTCCTGCTTCCAGTTAGAGCCCAGGCAGGACAGCCTGAGGCAGGGTGTGTGTGCCTGTCTTGTTCACAGGTGTGTCCCTGCTTGGGACAGAAGGAGCCCCCGTCTGGGGCATAAGTGGGTCCCTGCTTGGGACAGAAGGAGCTCCCCATCTGGGGCTTAAGTGGATCCCCATCTGGGACAGAAGGGACCCCCGGCTGGGGGAAATACTGGCTGTCAGGCACCAGGACTGAATGTGTGCCTCACCAGTGTCTTTTAGCTCCGGAGAGCTTACTGGGAACTTTGGACTCTGCTGCTGCAGCAGTTGCTGTGATTAAGGACAGAACAGGAATTATATGTCTCTTGTTTATTTCTTCTTCCTCATCATTAAAATTCAAGTTGCCACTGTTGGGCCCTATACAGTGTGAAGTGTGGTTCATCCGGACTACGCTGTCCTGTCATGGAAAACAGCTGCAGAACTGAGGTAACCCACTGTGAACTGGAGCTGGGAATAGAACTGTCATTTTATGTGCAAGGGGCCGGGGTGTGGATAGACTCTGCTGCAGTAGACACGCCGCGACTACCACCCCTTGCCACCTTGTTATATTTAGTATAGTCGGCAGTATTGAACCCAGCAGCTCTGAAACCCTAAGACTCTGAGGAGGATGAGGGGTCTATGACCGGGGTGGAAGCAGCTGAGATGGCGTTCCTGACACATTTCCCCATTGGAACCGGATGAGAGACTGACAGTGACTTTGAACCTGAGATTTGTGATTTGTTGCCTGACGTGAAAAAATTGAAGATGGTGGCTGACAGTGATGTGATGTTGTCCGCCGTGAAAGATTTGAAGATGGCGGCTGACAGTGATGTTAAGATGATGACTGCTGTGAAAGAGTCAATGATGGTGGTTGCTGTAGATTTAAAGATGGAGCCGACCGCTACCGAGAAAATGGTGACCGTTGACTCGAAAATGAGAGATGTTGCTGCCTTTCATGGGGGTCATGGAGAAGATTTGGTGCCAAAAGATGGGGTTGCGCCCCCTGTGAAGAAGACCCTCTCTAAATGGGTGCAGGCGAAGAACTTCCCACCCGTACAGCAGAACCCAAGGAAATGGGTAGAACAGCCAATTGTGGTCCGCCCATGAATGGGTGGAACCCAAAGAGATCAGACAGCATGCTTGCAAGAGAGATGCCATTACCTGCTGATCCGGAGAGGCGCAGCATGTTCCGTAGCAGCATCGGCCATCAGGACTGGAGGGCATCCGTGGCCCAGGTGGAGACGGACCTGCGCTTTGAGTCCTGGTGGTCGGATGAGCTGGAGGATTGGCATCCTTTTCGGTGGCCGGACAAGCGGCCAGTGGACAATGAGGAACCTGCGAGACTGAAGGAGCCAGAACTGAAAGGAGCCCAGCCCAGAGCACATTAGAGGCTGCGCTGAGGGGAATTGTTGCGGCCACCATCCCTGGTTTCCGTGGCTGTGCAGGAGGACTGTCACCAGATGCAGTGGCGGTGATTAAGAAGTGTCCATCCAAAAGACCTACTGCCTCAGCTGCTGCTGTTTCCCCTCCTGTGGCCCCACCAACATCTCTGATCGTACCTCGACTCCTGTTTCCACCATTGTCCCCAGTGTCGGCGGCGCCAGAGGCCTCCTAGCCCGCACCTGTCCTGGCCGGCACCTGTGCTGCATATGTGGAGGAGCCCCGGATGCCCGTCGCAGGCGAGGCCCAGTGGATCCAGAGCGTGATCTGAGAGAAGCGTCAAGAGTGCCGCATTGTCAAAGAATTACAGCGCCCTGGCGGAGGAACTGCAGCTGGCCGGATGACCAGCGGTGTGGTCCAGCAGCTCGACCTGTCCAGAGGCTACAGTTTTATCCAGGAGGCCGAAACCGGAGCAAAGGTGTATGTGAACGCCGGATCCCTGACTTTCCGCGGTCCTTTGCAGGTGGGAGACCGTGTAGCCTTTGTCAGGGAACAGGGGCCCCGAGAGCCCTATGCTGTAGCCGTGTGAATGGCCTCTGATTGGGAGGCAAACCTACTGCAGGAGGCTCAGCATGTTGAATGGCCGGATGCCTCAGCCGCATTTTCTGCAGATGTGCAGGAGTAAGCGGCGCCTAAACGCAGTGAGGCGACTGCAAATGTGACAGCAGAGCCGGAAGCTCTGGCAGCTGTGGGAACGCCGCTGGAGGGGATGCGGAGCAGAAGGAACAGTGGGGACTCCTACTCCCGCGGATCCTCGTTCCACACATATATAGTTGTGCAGAGTCTGCATGTGGCCCATTACACCAACCAGCGGCCATGCAAACACTGAAGCAGCTCCTTTAAAATTTTGCGCGGGGCCCATTGCACAAGTGGAAAAGCACCAGGTACTGTTCCGCATTCCTGAAGAGGGCAGGGAGCCCTGTATGGTGCCCAAAAGACTGAGGAGTCAGTGGTGGCCGATGTGGTCACAATGGACTATAGATAACTCTCCCCTCCTCCTCGTTTTCAGTTGCGCTTGTTGTGTCTCCCCTGCTGGACCACGAGGCTGTAACCCTAAGAGGGTTAATTACGGTTTTTCGCTCCCCTCCTTCCCAGAGCCATAACTTTTTTATTTTTCTGTTAATATGGCCATGTGAGGGCTTATTTTTTGCGGGACGAGTTGTACTTTTGAAAGACATCATTGGTTTTACCATGTCGTCTACTAGAAAATGGGGAAAAAAATTCCAAGTGCGGTGGAATTGCAAAAAAGTGCAATCCCATGCGTGTTTTTTGTTTGGCTTTTTTGCTAGGTTCACTAAATGCTAAAACTGACCGGCCACTATGATTCTCCAGGTCATTACGAGTTCATAGACATCAAACATGTCTAGGTTATTTTTTATCTATAAAAAAAATTCCAAACTTTGCTTAAAAAAAAAAAAAAAAAAAAAAATTTGCGCCTTTTTCCGATACCCGTAGCGTCTCCATTTTTCGTGATCTGCCAAGCTGACATTTTTAGTGATACCATTTTGGTGCAGATTCATTCTTTTAGTCGCCCGTTATTGCATTTTAATGCAATGTCGCAGCGACCAAAAAAAAGGAATTTTGGCGCTTCAATTTTTTTTCTCACTATGCCGTTTAGCGATCCTTTTTTTATTGATGGATCAGGTGATTCTGAACACGGCGATACCAAATATGTATATATTTGATTTTATTTTTATTGTTTTATTTTGAATGGGGCGAAAGGGGGGTGATTTAAACTTTTATATTTTTTTATTTATTTCATATTTTTTTAAACTTTTTTTTTTTTTTTTTTTTACTTTTGCCATGCTTTAATAGCCTCCATGGGAGGCTAGAAGCTGGCATAGCCTGATCGGCTCTGCTACATAGCAGCGATCATCAGATCGCTCCTATGTAGGTTAATTACAGGCTTGCTATGAGCACCGACCACAGGGTGGCGCTCACAGCAAGCCAGCATCAGTAACCATAGAGGTCTCAAGGACCTCTATGGTTACTATCCTGACGCATCGCTGACCCCCGATCATGTGACGGGGGTCGGCGATGAGCGCATTTCCAGCCTCGTGGCCAGAAGCGGTAGTTAAATGCCGGTGTCAGCGTTTGACAGCAGCATTTAACTAGGTAATACTGGCGGGTGGATCACGATTCCACTTGCCGCTACTGCACGCACGTGTCAGCTTTTCAAAACAGCTGACATGTCACGGCTTTGATGTGTGTTCACTGCCGGAGCCCACATCAAAGCAGGGGATCTAACCTCAGACATACTTTAAGAGACTGCTCTTATGTTTCATAAACTGTATGTTTTTAAAGGGCTAGGTTTTTGTTTATTTTTAGACCCTGATAGTCAAGGACGACCGTGGTTTTAGGAGGGAGGGGTTAAGGAGGTGGCGGAGAACCTCATTGTATACTCTCTCTCCTACGGGCTGGTCCCGTGCACTTTATGCGGTACCCGGATGGTGTACCTATGTGTTAATACCTTATTGTAAAATCTCTATGTATTGACGTGTGTTTTATGTTGTTATGTAATGCTATGTACCACTTATGCTTTAATGTTATCCCCTTGTGTTTTACACTGTTAAATGTGCTGTGTTTGTAATGCACATACTAGAGGCAGGGACAGAAGGGGCTAAAGAAGGAGGCTGGATTTGCAGCCTGAAGGAAGCAGGAAGATCTTGCTTCCAGTGAGAGCCCAAGCAGGACGGCCTGAGGCAGAGTGTGTGTCCCCGCTTGGGACAGAAGGATCCCCTCTCTGGGGCATAAGTGCCTCACCAGAGACTTTTAGCTCCAGAGAGCTTACTGGGAACTTTGGACTTTGGAGCTGCTGCAGCAGTTGCTGTGATTAGGGACAGAACAGGAATTATACGTCTCTTATTTATTTCATCTTCCTCATCATTAACCCCTTTCTGCCATCCCGTCGAGGTGACCTGGGACTTAATTCCCAGGGACGGGATAGTACGTCCTAGACGATCAGCCGCGCTCATGGGGCCAGGTGTCAGCTGATTATTAAAGCTGACATCTGGCACTATGTGCCAGGAGTGGCCACGGACCGCTCCAGGCACATTAACCCCCGGAACACTGCGATCAAACATGATCATAGCGTTCCGCTGGCATAGGGAAGCATTGCGCAGGGAGGGGGCTCCCTGCGGGCTTCCCTGAGACCCTCGTAACAATGCGATGTGATAGCGTTGTTCCGAGCATCTCCTCCATCATGCTCCCTGCAGGCCCTGGATCCAAGATGGCCACGGGGGGTCCTTCCGGGTCCTGCAGGGAGGTGACTTGCAGCGCCTGCTTAGAGTAGGCTCCGGCAAGCCTCCTGAACTGCCTGTCAGATCGCTCATCTGACACAGTGCTATGCAAAGTTTCAGATCAGCGATCTGACACTATACAGTGATGTTCCACCCTGGGACAATGAAAAATGTAAAAAAAAATATTAACGTGTAAAAAAAAAATAAAAAAAATCCTAAACAAAGAAGAAAAAAATATCTATCTATCTATCTAGTTCCAATAAATACATTTCTGTATATAAATAAAAAAAACAATAAAAGTACACATATTTAGTATCGCTGCGTCCATAACGACCCGACCTATAAAACTGTCCCACTAGTTAACCCCTTCAGTGAACAGCGTAAACAAAAAAAAAAAGAGGCAAAAACAATGCTTTATCGTCATACTGCCGAACAAAAAATGGAATAACACGTGATCAAAAAGACGATGTAAATAAACATGGTACCGCTGAAAACGTCATCTTGTACTGCAAAAAACGAGCTGCCATCAGCAAAAAATTAAAAAGTAATAGCCCTCAGAATAAAGCGATGCAAAAATAATTATTTTTGAAATAAAATAGTTTTTATTGTATAAAAGCGCCAAAACATAAAAAAAGATATAAATGACGTATCGCTGTATTCGTACTGACCCGAAGAATAAAACTGCTTTATCAATTTTACTAAAGGCGGAACGTTATAAACCAAAAAGAAATCCATGAATTGCTGGTTTTTGTTCATTCTGCCTAACAAAAATCGGAATAAAAAGAGATAAAAAAATGTCATGTGTCAAAAATGGTACCAATAAAAACGTCAACTCGTCCCGCAAAAAACAAGACCTCACATGACTCTGTGAACCAAAATAAGGAAAAATTATAGTTCTCAAAATGTGGTAACGCAAAAACTATTTTTTGCAATAAAAAGTGTCTTTTAGTGTGTGACAGCTGCCAAACATAAAAACACGCTGTGAAAACCTGCTATAAATAGTAAAGCAAACCCCCCCTTTATCACCACCTTAGTTAGGGAAAAATAATAAAATTAAAAAAATGTATTTATTTCTATTTTTCCATTAGGGTTAGGGATAGGGCTACAGTTATGGTTAGGGCTAGGGTTGGGGCTAGTGTTAGGGTTTGACATTTAGGCTATGTGCACATGTTGCAGAATTGCCATGGAAATTTCCACGGCAATTCTGCAACTCCCTGACACGGGAATGCAGAATTGGCATGCATATTCCTGCTAAACACTAGCATTTTGCAAGCGTAATTAGCTTGCAGAATGCTAGCGTTTTCCAAGCTATCTGTATCATCGCTTGGAAAACTGATTGACAGGTTGGTCACACTTGTCAAACATAGTGTTTGACAAGTGTGACCAACTTTTTACTATTGATGCTGCCTATGCAGCATAAATAGTAAAAAGATATAATGTTAAAAATAATAAAAAAATTAAAAATCATGATATTCTCACCTTCCGGCGTCCTCCGCAGCCTTCTCGCTCCTCACGATGCTCCCATTCCCAGTGATGCCTCACAACAATAACCCTAGATGATGTAGCAGTCTCGCGAGACCGCTACGTCATCACAGGTCATTGTCGCAAGGCATTACTGGGAACAGGAGCATCGCGAGAAGCGGGAAGGATGCAGGAGTCGCCGGAAGGTGAGAATATCACGATTTTATATTTTAATTCTCTTTTTTCAACACGTATATGGTTCCCAGGGACTGGAGGAGAGTCTCCTCTCCTCCACCCTGGGTACCAACCGCACGTGATCCACTTACTTCTCACATGGTGGGCATAGCCCCATGCTGGAAATAAGCGGATCAATGCATTCCTATGTGTGCGGAATCGCCGCTATTCCGCACAAAGAATGAACATGCTGTGTTTTTTTCTGGAATGCGATTCCGCCGTGGGAAAAAACGCAGCATGTGCACAAAATATGTGGAATGCATTAAAAATGATGGGATGCTTATGTAAGCTTTTTTTAGTGTTTTTTTTGGTGGAAAACGGCCGAAAAAATCGAAAAAAATCGAAAAAAAATCCTGAACATGTGCACATAGCCTTACAGTTGGGATTAGGGTTGGGATTAGGGTTAGGGGTGTGGTTAGGGTTATGGTTGGGATTAGGGTTAGGGGTGTGTTGGAGTTAGGGGTGTGGTTAGGGTTGGGATTAGGGTTAGAGGCATGTTGGGGTTAGGGATGCGGTTAGGGTTGCGATTAGGGTTAGGGGCGTGTTAGGGTTGGAGTTGGAATTGGGGGGTTTCCACTGTTTAGGCACATCAGGGTCTCTCTATGCGACATGGCGTCCGATCTCAATTCCAGCCAATTCTTCGTTGAAAAAGTAACACAGTGCTCCTTCCCTTCCGAGCTCTCCTGTATGCCCAAACAAGTGTTTACCCCAACATAATGGGTATCAGCGTACTCAAGACGAATTAAACAACTTTTGGGGTCCAATTTCTCTTGTTACCCTGGGAAAATAAAAATTTGGCGGCTAAAAAATCATTTTTGTGGGAAAGAAATTTTTTTTTATTTTCATGGCTCTGCATTAGAAAACTGTAGTAAAACACTTGGGGGTTCAAAGTTCTCACAACACATTTAGATAAGTTCCTTGGGGGGTCTAGTTTCCAATATAGGGACACTAGTGGGGGGTTTCTACTGTTTAGGTACATTAGGGGCTCTGCAAACACAACTTGACACCCACAGACCATTCCTTCTAAGGCTGCATTCCAAACAGCACTCCTTCCCTTCCGAGCTCTGCCATGCGCCCAAACGGTGGTTCCCCCCCACATATGGGGTATCAGCACACTCAGGACAAACTAGACAACGACTTTTGGGGTCCAATTTCTCCTGTTAACATTGGGAAAATACAAAACTGGGGGCTAAAAAATAATTTTTGAACGAAAAAAAGGATTTTTTATTTTAACTGCTCTGCATTATAAACTGTAGTGAAACACTTTGGGGTTCAAAGTTCTCACAACACATCTAGATAAGTTCCCTAGGGATCTACTTTCCAAAATGTTGTCACTTGTGGAGGGTTTCCACTATTTAGGCACATCAGGGGCTCTCCAAATGCGACATGGCGTTCTATCTCAATTCCAGTCAATTTTGCATTGAAAAGTCAAACGGCGCTCCTTCCCTTCTGAGCTTTGCCATGCGCGCAAAACAGTGGGAAGCTTGGAAGACAAAACCAAAGAATCTAGATGAACTCTGTGAGGCATGTAAGACTGCATTCTTTGCTATTCCTGATGACTTCATTAATAAATTGTATCAATCATTGTTGAACCGCATGGATGCAGTCCTTAAAGCTCATTGAAGTCACACAAAATATTAGATATAACTCTAATAGCACTACAACTTCATTCACCATTGTTATGCAACATATATTTGTATTTTAAGTTAATTATTTGTTTGAATATCACATTACTTTCTGTGGGCAACAAAACTTTTGTCTTGCCAAAATCTGACCATTCTGCGTCCATTAACTGATCAATATTTCTACATTGATGCCAATTTATTTTCTTAACCTAAACCGCATTTTGGAGGGTTTCAGCTTTCAAAAGAATAATTTATACAACCAATGGATGAATTTAACGTTAGGTTATAAGCTTTTATTTACATAATATGGATAAGCAACATAACTTCTGTTAGGGAGTGTAGACCCCTCAAAGTGACTTCAAATGTGATGTGGTCCCTAAAAAAAAATGGTGTTGTAAAAATGAGAAATTGCTGGTCAACTTTTTACCCTTATAACTCATTAATTTTCTTACAAAATTGTGCTGATGTAAAGTAGACATGTGGGAAATGTTACTTATTAAGTATTTTGCGTGACATATCTCTGTGATTTAAGGGCATGAAAATTCAATGTTGGAAAATTGTGAAATTTTCTAAATTTTTGCCAAATTTCCATTTTTTTCACAGATAAACACAAGTAATTTCAAGGAAATTTTACCACTAACATTAAGTACAATATGTCATGAGAAAACAGTGTCAGAATCACCGGGATCCATGCAAGCATTCCAGAATTTTAAAAATTGGCCTGGTCATTAACATGCAAACCACCCTTGGGGTCAAGGGGTTAAAATACAAGTTGCCACTGTTGGACCCCATACAGTGTGAAGTGTGGTTCATCTGGAGGACGCTGTCCTGTCATGGAAAACAGCCCTAGACCTGAGGTAACCCACTGTGACCCGGGGCTGGGATTAGAACTGTCATGTGCAAGGAGCCAGGGTGTGGACTGACTCTGCTGCAGTAGACTCGCCCGCGACTACCACCCCGTGCCACCTTGTTACACATATATGGGCGCAACTTCACCGTGACAACAGATCATAATCCATTAAGCTGCCTCAACAGGGTAGTTGGGGACAACGGGAAGTTGCTTAGGTGGAGACTGATATTACACCAATATGATTTTACAATTCAAGATAAGAAAGGAATTGATCACGGCAACGCTGATGGCTTATCTCACCAAGGCAGGCCGGAGCCAGATGAGCGCACGGGAGCTGACGTGTAAGTCAACCCCCATGCATGTTCATAAGGAGGGAGGTGTAGTGAAAATATGTATTTGTAGGTGTTGTATAGCTGGCAGTAAATTAACATCTGTTCTTAGGCTGCTCTTCACAAAGGTCATTACCTATGTTATCCTGAGAAAAGGCAGTTTTCTTGGTTGAAGGGTCTCAGACCCCAGAGTGCCTTCCTGAGAACGCACAGAATTGGAACCATTTCACACCTCTGATGCCTTTGAAGGAAGATGCCAAATGGGACCTAGTGCAGCCTGGCACTTTCTATTTACTATGGAAAAGAAAGGTTACGACAAAGAGCGTTTACAGAAAAAATAATGTATTCATTGGTAAGTAGCTGGGGTCCAGTCACAAACCAGGAATTAGAATATTAACATGACAGAGTCTAGAGATCTGATCTCCAGGCTAAGCCTATAAATTGGACCCTCCACAATGAAAGTTGTTCACAGATTGAGAGCAGCCAAGCTGATGTGATCCATTTCATATTCCCCCCCACCCAGGGAACAAAATACCAGACTGCAAAGTTTAGATATCTCTGTAAGTTTCTCCCTTTTATTTTATAACTGTTTTGCATATTTGTATGTCAGTTTCTATTTCCATATTTTATATCCTTTTATTGCAAGATCTGTATCTTTCTATTAAAGCTTAAAACTTTGATAAGTTTGAACCTTGTAGTATTATTATTATTTATTATTATTATAGCGCCATTTATTCCATGGTGCTTTATATGTGAGGAGGGGTATACATAATAACACAAGTACAGTACAATAAAAGTCACAATGGTACAGGAGGATAGAGGATCCTGCCCACGAGGGCTCACAATCTAGAAGGGTTGGGTGAGGATACAATAGGAGAGGATACAGCTGGTCGTGCAGTGACTTGGTCGAGCAGTGGTTACTGCAGGTTGTAGGCTTCTCGGAAGAGGTGGGTCTTCAGGTTCTTTGAAGGTTTCGATGGTAGGCGAGAGTCTAATATGTTGTGGTAGAGAGTTCCAGAGTAGGGGGGATGCGCGGGAGAAATCTTGTATGCGATTGTGGGAAGAGGAGATAAGAGGGGAGTAGAGAAGGAGATCTTGTGAGGATCAGAGGTTGCGTGCAGGTAAGTACCGGGAGACGAGTTCACAGATGTATGGTGGAGACAGGCTGTGGATGGTTTTGTATGTCATGGTTAGGGTTTTGAACTGGAGTCTTTGGGAAATGGGGAGCCAGTGCAGGGATTGACAGAGGGGAGAGGCCAGGGAATAGCGGGGAGACAGGAGGATTAGTCTGGCAGCAGAGTTTAGAATAGATTGGAGGGGTGCGAGAGTCTTAGAGGGGAGGCCATAGAGAAGGAGGTTGCAGTAGTCAAGGTGGGAGATGATACGGGCATGGAATAGGGTTTTTGCAGATTCTTAGTTGAGGAATGTGCGGATCCGTGAAATATTTTTGAGTTGAAGTCAGCAGGCTTGTATATGTGGTTTGAAAGAGAGATCAGTGTCAAGGATAACCCCGAGGCAGCGAGCATCTGGGACTGGGGAGAGTGGGCAGCCGTTTACTTCAATGGATAGGTCCGTTGGGGGGATTGAGTGAGATGGGGAAAGATGATGAGTTCTGTTGTATCCATATTAAGTTTTAGAAATCTAGCAGAGAAGAAGGATGAAATAGTGGACAGACATTGTGGGATTCTGGTTAGTAGGGTGGTGATATCTGGTTCAGAGATGTAGATCTGTGTGTCATCAGCATAGAGGTGATACAGAAAGCTGTGAGATTCTATGAGCTGACCCAGGCCGAAGGTGTAGATGTAGAAGAGCAGGGGCCCGAGGACTGAACCTTGCGGGACTCCGACAGATAGGGGGCGAGGTGAGAAGGTGGTGTGCAAGTGGGAGACGCTGAATGTCTGGTTTGTTAGGTATGATGCGATCCAAGATAGGGCCAAGTCTGTGAAGCCAAGGGATGAGAGGGTCTCTAATAATAGGAAATGGTCCACTGTGACAAAGGCAGCCGACAGGTCGAGGAGGAGGAGGACAGAGTAGTGTCGCTTGCTCTTGGCGGTTAAGAGGTCATTGGTGACCTTAGTTAGGGCAGTTTCAGTGGAATGGTGTGACCGGAAGCCAGATTGTAATCGGTCAAAGAGGGAGCAAGAAGAGAGATGGGAGGACAGTTCAAGGTAGACGTGTTGTTCCAGTAGTTTGGAGGCATAGGGGAGAAGTGATATAAGGCGATAGCTAGATGCAGAGGATGGGTCAAGGGAGGGCTTTTTGAGGATAGGTGTGATTGAGGCATGTTTAAAGCTTGAGGGGAAAACACCAGTTGTTAGTAATACGTTGAAGAGATGGGTTAGGGTTGGGATGAAGACCGTGGTGAGGTTTGGGATGGGATTGGGTCAAGTGCACAGGTGGTGAGATGTAATCTTGAGACTAGAGTGGAGAGTTGATCTTCTGTAATGGTGGAGAAGTTGGTTTTGGAGTTGGAGGGCTGGGCAGTTAGGAGGAAGGGCTCTGGGGGTTGTCGACCAAAACTGTCTCTGATGTTATCTATCTTCTGCTTGAAATATGAGGCAGTCTTCAGCTTAGTTGAGTGGAGAGGGAGGAGGTGCTGGGGGACGGAGAAGAGAATTGAAGGTGTTGAATAGCTGTTTAGGGTTGTGAGACAGGGAGGATATGAGGGATGTGAAACAGGTTTGTTTAGCTGTGATGTGTGTGGCCTTTGAAAGTAGTGAGGGACTGTTTGAATGCGAAGAAGTCCTCTTTGAAGTTGGATATTTTCATCTCCGCTCAGCAACCCTGGAAGCTCGTCTCAGTCCTTTGGTCAGGCTGGTGTGCCAGGGCTGTCTATTGATTTTGTGAGCTTTGGTATGTGTCAGAGGGGCAACCGATTTCAGAGCTGCAGCTATTGTGTTTTATAGAGTGGCAGCGGCATCCACATTGTGTAGGGAACTTATGTCTGTAAGAGGGAGAAGGGATTCAGACAGGGAGTGTATATCGAGGTTTTTAAGATTTCTGCGATGGTATGCGAGTTTGTGGAGTGGGGATTGTGGGCCTGGAGAGGAGAGGGAAGAAAATGTAAGCAGGTTGTGGTCAGAAAGAGGAAGAGGTGAGTTAGAGAGGTTGGATAGGGAGCAGAGGCAGGTGAAGATGAGGTCCAGTGTGTGGCCATCTTTGTGAGTGGCTGCTGAAGACTATTAAGTGAGGCCGAAGTAGGAAGTGAGAGATAGAAGTTTAGTGTCAGCTGAGAGGGAAGTGTCAATGGGGATGTTGAAGTCGCCCAAGATGATAGTGGGGGTGTCAGCGGAGAGGAAATGAAGTAGCCAGGTGGTGAAGTGGTCGAAGAAGGTAGTGGCTGGCCCTGGGAGGCGGTAAATGACAGCCAGTTGGAGGTTGGAGGGGGAGTAAACGCGCACAGAGTGCACCTCAAAGGAAGGGAGAGTAACAGAGGGTGGCAGTGGGATTAGGGTGAAGGAGCAGTTATCTGACAGGAGAAAACCAACTCCTCCACCATGCTTGCTGCTGGGGCGGGGTGTGTGGAAAAGGTGGAATTCACCATACGAGAGTGCAGCAGGAGAGGCTGTGTCAGAGGGGGTGAGCCAGGCTTCGGTGATGATGAAGAAGGAAAGTTTGTGAGTAATGAAAAGATCATGGATGTAGGAAAGTTTGTTGCAGAGTGAGCGTTCCATAGAGCTCCTGCTAGTGGCACTGGGGAAGCGGGGCCTGGGCGAATGGGTATAAGGTTAGAAAGGTTACAGAAAGTTGTGATAGAGTGTGGATTGGAGGTAGAAATGACTGTGGGAATGTGGTGAGGAGGACCAGGATTTGGAGCAATATCACTGGCAGTGAGGAGGAGGAGAGAAAGTGTTAGCAGGTGGGAGCACGAGAGAGCATGACAAGATTGTGTTTGGAGACAGAGGATTGTATGTTGAGGAACAGTTCTGAGAAGCAGGTGAGATGGATGGGGAGGATAGAAGAAGGGATGAACAGTTCCTTACTTGGTGTAGGGATTAGGGGGTTAATAGAAAGTGGAGGACTATAGGGGTGAGAGTGAAAACAAACAGAAACATTGTTTACAATGACTAGCCAGTTACCTTCAGTTCCCTTCTGGTTCAATTCTGGAATTAATTCTGATCTTCACACATACAGTATATGAGTCTCATAAGAACCGTACGTAGATGGTGTAAGTGTGACTGAGTGTTCTCTGAGTATATCAAGATGTCATCCAGGTAAATGACCATATAGCGCCCAATCAGGTCAGAAAAAACAACATTAATGAAATTCTGGAAAACAGCAGGGGAGTTAGTGAGCCCGAAGGGCATAACCAAATTTTCAAACAAGCCCTCGGTCGTCAGAAATGCTGTTTTCCATTCATCTCCCTCCCGGATCTTTATAAGGTTACTAGATTGTGGCCCGATTCTAACGCATCGGGTATTCTAGAATATGCATGTCCCCGTAGTATTTGGACAATGATGATTCCAGAATTCACGGCAGACTGTGCCCGTCGCTGATTGGTCGAGGCAACCTTTATGACACCATCGTCGCCATGGCAACCATTATGACATCTACGTCGATACTGTGCCCGTCGTTGATTGGTCGAGGCGAATTCGCGGCAGACTGTGCCCGTCGCTGATTGGTCGAGGTAACCTTTATGACATCATCGTCGCCATGCTGTGTCCGTAGCTGATTGGTCAATCAGAGACACGGGATTTCCAGGACACACAGACAGACAGACAGTGCTTCTCATTAACCCCTTAACCCCCAAATTGGGTATTCTAGAATATGCATGTCCCCGTAGTATATGGACAATGATGATTCCAGAATTCGCGGCAGACTGTGCCCGTCGCTGATTGGTCGAGGCAACCTTTATGACATCATCGTTGCCATGGCAACCATTATGACATCTACGTCGATACTGTTCCCCTTCGCTGATTGGTCGAGGCGAATTCGCGGCAGACTGTGCCCGTTGAGTCTGCCGCGAATTTGCCTCGACCAATCAGCGACGGGCACAGTATCGACGTAGATGTCATAATGGTTGCCATGGCGACGATGATGTCATAAAGGTTGCCTCGACCAATCAGCGACGGGCACAGTCTGCCGCGAATTTTGGAATCATCATTGTCCATATACTACGGGGACATGCATATTCTAGAATACCCGATGCGTAAGAATTGGGCCACAATCTAGACTGTGGCCCGATTCTTACGCATCGGGTATTCTAGAATATGCATGTCCCCGTAGTATATGGACAATGATGATTCCAGAATTCGCGGCAGACTGTGCCCGTCGCTGATTGGTCGAGGCAACCTTTATGACATCATCGTCGCTATGGCAACCATTATGACATCTACGTCGATACTGTGCCCGTCGCTGATTGGTCGAGGCAACCTTTATGACATAATCGTCGCCATGGCAACCATTATGACATCTACGTCGATACTGTGCCCGTCGCTGATTGGTCGAGGCCTGGCGGCAGACTGTGCCCATCGCTGATTGGTCGAGGCAACCTTTATGACATCATCGTCGCCATGCTGTGCCCGTCTCTGATTGGTCGAGGCCTGGCGGCCTCGACCAATCAGAGATGCGGGATTTCCAGGACAGACAGACAGACAGACAGAAAGACAGAAAGACAGACAGACAGACGGAAAAACCCTTAGACAATTATATATATAGATAAGCCCCACGTAAGTCAAGCTTAGAAAACCATTTGGCCCCAGTGAGTTGATTACACAAATCGGGAATCAGAGGAAGAGCATACGTGTTCTTCACAGTAATCTTATTCAGTTCCCAAAAGTCGAGGCATGGTCGCAAACCACCATCTTTTTTCTTCACAAAGAAAAACCCTGCTGCCACGGGTGAGACAGAGGGCCGAATATGCCCCTTGCGGAGACTCTCTGATTTACTCTTTCATGGCTTGGCGCTCAGGCCAGAACAAATTGTACAGACGAGCCTTGGGTAATTTGGCTCCTGGGACTAAATCATTTTCACAATCACCAGGTTGATGTAGTGGAAGCGCCTCAGCCTCGCTTTCAGAAAACATGTCTTCGAAGTCTTTCAGGTACAGATACAGACTTTCCCGGGTTAACAAAAGGTCCCAGGTTAAAACATGGACCATTACCCTTACATCCCCATTGAGTGATCTCCCACACTACCAAATCAATTACAGGGTTGTGGCATTGCAGCCAGGCCATCCCCAGTACCAGTCCTGCAGGCAAATTATTCATAACAAAACAATTAAATTTTTCTACGTGAGTGAAACCCACTTTCAGAGAAAAGACATCGGTCCTGAAACAAATTCCTTCCCGGGTAAGAGGGGATGAATCAACAGCCACAACCTTAACAGGGTCTTTCAGCCTGACTGTCTCTATCTTATTACAAGTCACAACTTGGGCATCAATCAAATTAATGGAAGAACCACAGTCAACAAAGGCGGTGGTCACCACAAGAGCGTCAGCAAGATCCAATTGCACTTTGAGCACAATTTTTGCAAGCGAGAAAAAATGTTTCTGGGAGTCTGGACAACCTCCTCATTTGTCACCCAGACTAAGTCGTTTCTCTGATGGTTTCACAGAAGAAGGGCAGGAGGGGCATTTGCTTCTCCAATGTCTAGAGGCTCCACAGTAAAAGCATAGTTGGTTGTCTCTACGATGCCTTCTCTCTTTCTCCATAACCGAGACTGACCCAATCTCCATGGGCACAGATACAGGTGCAGAGTCACACAATTTGGAGTACAAGGGAGTCTTTTGTTGCATCATTCCTCAAGCACGGAGTCTCCGGTCCATCCTGACCGCCTGCGTCATGACATTCTCCAGGGTATCAGGAGGAGGATGAAATGCCAGAGCGTCCTTCAGACGGTCAGACAGACCCTTGCGGAACAACTCCCTCAGAGCGGCGTCTTTCTAAGATACTTCGGCTGCCCAATGTCTAAATTCTGAGCAGAACCATTCAGCAGAGTGCCTTCCCTGTGTCACACTCATCACCATATCCTCTGCCAGATGCACTCTATCAGGCTCATCATAAATGTGCCCCAGAGCCTCACAGAACAGGTTCACAGACATACATTCAGGAGCAGAGGAAGAGGAAGAAAAAGCCCATGCCTGTGGAGCCCCCCTTAACAAGGACATTACAACCCCTACCATCTGCCTTTCATTTCCAGAGGCCCGGGGACGCAATTCAAAGAACAACTTGCATCCCTCTTTAATGACCCTAAACTATTTTTTATCTCACATTGCGTTGTTCTGAGGGTCTCAGGGAACCATGCAGGGAGCCCCGTCCTTGCGCGATGCTTACCAATGCCACTGGAACGCTGCGATCATGTTTGATCGCATTGTTCTGGGGGTTAATGTGCCGAGAGCGGTCCGTGACCTCTCCTGGAACATAGTGTCAGATGTCAGCTGTGATAATCAGCTGACACTCGGCTGCGCACCCCCCGTGAGTGCGGCTAAACGCATATGACGTACTACCCCATCGATGGTCATACGGGCTCAGGTCACCTCGACGGGATAGTACGTCTAATGTCAGAAAGGGGTTAACCATGTTGTAACCATGACAATTCGGATGTAAATCTGATGCTATGTATGAGAAATCTTATTGTACTTGCATGAAAAACGCATGACACTCGTCTGACATTGCAGGAACAAAATCGGACCGATTTTAAAATTCAAAATCGGACCCATAGCATTTTCACCCCAAGCTTAGCATGTACATTTGAAAACCACCCAAACAGCACTGTACATATGTGTCCATTAGTCAGGGACCAAAAGAATATCCTTCCGGCTTCTGGCCATATACATCAGTGGCTTCCCAGTCATATAACTTTAGCTGCATAAACCATTTAAAATAAATACTTTCTCAGATCCCAGCTACGTTAGGGCAGAACACCCAGCTTCAAAATAAGAACAGCCAATTCAACACCCTATATATAGAGCACCCGACCTGTTTAAGGAGATGGTCACGATGTCGGCGACCTGGGCCGTGGCCCTGGGCGCCCAAGTATAAGGGACGGTCTTTAAAGGGGATGTGAAAATAATAAAAGTTTGTGATGCCACCTGTGGTTCTCGGTCAGGGGTGACCGACGCTGTTTAAAGGGGTCCTCTGGGGGTGATGATGCTGCAGCAAAGATGGTGTCACTTCCCACAGGTGAAGCAGGGTCCCCAGGGCTCCCGGTGTGTTTGGCTGGAGTGGTGTGGTGCCGCAGATAAACGGAGGACACATGGTCACAGTTCCCCTCCAAGCTCCTTTTTTCTCCTTTGCTTCTCCCCTCAAATGCTCACTATCACTGCAATCCTTCTGGTTCTCTTCCATCCTGGAGCTGCAGCTTCACACGTGGCTGCACGGCCCCACTCTCTGCTCTCACTCCTCTCTTCTCCAACTCCCAACTCCAACTGGCTAACTCCTCCTCCAGACCAGAACATATATATCTGGGGAAGCTCCCCCTTCTGGCCTTGATTCAGAATGTGTTGCATGTAGGTGCTTTACCTGGTAAAGGAAATCCTCCTTGCCTCCAAGCATGATATCGCCCTCCCTGAAAGGAAGGCAACATCACTGTAACAACCGGTTACCTGCGGTGTTACATATACAATGACCTTCATTATTATTTTGTGTTTTCTTCCTTATAGCATCCTCTCCCATTTGGAATATCCTTCATGTGCCTTCTCAAGTTGTTAGTAAGTTTAGTATTGAAATAAAAGATATGGGAGCAATATAGATTGCTTGCATCCCTTTTATTTGCACGCCTAACCAGTCCAATACAGTATATTACACGTATGGTATGCCACAGCCTTCATCATAGAGGCACAACACATTTATGAACATTCACAACACACTATGTGAGCCTGTTTACTCTCAAATTCCAGGGCTGAATTCCAATCCCAGTCTGGCCCTGGGTTTCAGTCATATGGGCGGCACTGGCGCTGGTTCAGTCATCACTTGGAGAATAGAGCATTGGGGCCGGTTGTCAGTCAGGGCCAGGGGCACAGTTACAGCGGCTGCTCTGTATACTCCGAGTGCTGACTGAACAAGCGCCGGTGCCGCCCCCGTGATTGAAATCAGCACGCTGCCAGGGGTAATAAAGTTAATTTTGCCCCTGCCGCATTCTACTACGTGCAGGGGCTGGGCAGTTTAGTAATGCAGTAAACCTGCACATTAACCCCATATCTGCAGGTAAATACCATTTTTGCTAGTGACAGGTTCCCTTTAAACACAATGCTAGTTCATGAATTTCAGTACCAAAATATTTTCTGACTTTAACTCTTAATGAACATACAACCCACAGGTCATACTCAAGACAGAGTCCAAAATGTGACACACATACATATTTGTCATCTATACCATACTTGGGTCCCTTCCCTTGGTCTTTATTGCACATCTGAGATGTAGCTTTGTCTCCTTTGTACATTTATAAATGATAAAATATGTTTTTTACATCACAAGTAATGAAAGATGAATTGTACATGTAGTTGAAGCTTACTAGCTTGTTAATTTACTACTACGGTAGAGCTTTGAGCATTAAATGAGTGTCCAGAAACTCGACTTTGTCTACTGCGTTCCTTTCTGAATGTGGGGGAGTTAGTCTCTCCCCTCAGTTGCTCCTGGGCCTGGTTGTAATTAAGTTCTCATATTGTGAGACACAAACTCCAGTGTATTTTTGTGATGTGAGCTTGAGCTAAAAACTGCATGAGAAAATAAGCAAGTGACCTTCCACCCGCACCCAATGGAGACTATAGAGATCTCTTTGCTCCTCCTCTTCTTTCCTTTTTGGCTGTTTTCCCCTTCCTCTGGCCTCTGTCTCACTAAGTGGTTTGTCTCCAAATCCTGCAGAATAGTTAACATTCTCTGGCTTGGAGTGAACATTAATTTATACAAATAAACACTCTACTTCTTGATTTGTACATATCGTGTAAAATTCCCCTACCACCTCCGTCTGTGCAGTCCTCTAGGTTGGATTCTTAAGAACAATAAAAAGGTTTATGAGTGTGACAGCTCTATAAACAGGTCTATAGGGGTTTTAGGGTGTAACCTTCATACTTGGCTTTACATTCTTTACTGTCACTTGAAATAACTGCAGGTATATGAGGAAGTGGAAATGAAAATTTCTGTAAATATGCCACTGGCATAATGCCAGTCTAAAAAGTTATATTTATCAACATCAGCTTTAGGCTATGTTCACCTCACATTTTAGTAGTATATATTAAACGTGTGTCTTAGGCTGGGATATGCAAAATTGTACATCCAGAAAAAACTGACGCATGCAATCCGTATGTCCTTTTTTTTACTTTTATGTGCAATCAGTATCTCCATTTTTGCCATGTATATGACACCCATTTTTTTACATGAAAAATGTAATAAATAAGAAAGGTCAAATACAGTTTCCGATATTTATCATTTTATTGTATCTGTGAAAAACGCATGACACACAGATGGTAAACAGTTAGGCTACGTTCACATTTGCGGTCCTCGCCGCAGCGTCGGGCGCCGCAGCGGCGCCGCATGCGTCATGCGCCCCTATATTTAACATGGGGGCGCATGGACATGCGGCGCACTTGCGTTTTGCGCCGCATGCGTCGCTGCGGCGCCCGCGTCGGTGCGCAGAGGACGCAGCAAGTTGCATTTTTGCTGCGTCCAAATTCAATGAAAAAAACGACGCATGCGGCGCAAAACGCAGCGTTGTGCATGCGTTTTGCTGCGTTTTTATTTGCGTTGTGCGTTGCGGCGCCGACGCTGCGGCGCACAACGCAAATGTGAACGTAGCCTAAGTGATCCTTTTGTTTGCACATCCATTGACTTAAAGGGCCACTGTCACCCCCCTCCAGCCGTTATAAACTAAAAGAGCCACCTTGTGCAGCAGTAATGCTGCATTCTAACAAGGTGGCTCTTTTAGTTTTTTGTTCAAGTATTCCCAAAATAAAGCATTTTGAAACTTATTCAGAATACCTGTCTTTAGCCAGGGAGGCAGGTCCTCACTCCCCAGCTTGAACCGCTACTCTGCCGTCACTCCAATCTTCAGTGGCTTTCGGTGCCGCCCCCTCAGCGCTGTTTACGCTTCAAAACCGGCGCCTGCGCTGTGTACTACTGTGCTGTGCAGGGGCAGTAAGCTCTGGCCATCTGACGTCCCAGCCAGGCTTGCAGACTGCGCCTGTGCGGGCAGTGCGGCCACCCACCTTTGGAATCCCAGGCCTGCATTGTGTGTTATGCATTATGCACAGTGCGGGGCTGGGATTCCAAAGGTGGGTGGCCGCACTTCCTGCACAGGCACAGTCTGCAAGCCTGGCTGGGACGTCAGACGGCCAGAGCTTACTGCGCCTGCGCAGCACAGTAGTACACAGCGCAGGCGCCGGTTTTGAAGCATAAACAGCGCTGAGGGGGCGGCGCCGAAAGCCACTGAAGATTGGAGTGATGGCAGAGTAGCGGTTCAAGCTGGGGAGTGAGGACCCTCCTCCCTGGCTAAAGACAGGTATTTTGGATAAGTTTCAAAACGCTTTATTTTGGGAATACTTGAACCAAAAACTAAAAGAGCCACCTTGTTAGAATGCAGCATTACTGCTGCACAAGGTGGCTCTTTTAGTTTATAAGGGCTGGAGGGGGGTGACAGTGGCCCTTTAAGATAGGTGAATATGGTCCAGATCAAAAATCAAGGTAGCACATCTTGAAATTTTTTTTTTTTTTTACATACAGACCTTTGGTCTATGTGTAAAAACATTCATGTGAACTATCACATTAATTTGTATTGGTCAGTGTGCTGTCCATTTGCTATCAGTTTAGCATATGAATATCACACACTAGTCGCAGGAAGTCCAACCCGACTGTTTGCATCTCTGCTTGTCACAGTTGTACCGATTCACTTGTACAGTATTGTGCTGCGATACCTAGACACCTTTGGCCACACAACAGGTGTCGCTGCCAAAGTTGCCATTTAGCCCCAGCCTATGATGTTATCATAGCCTTATTGAATGTTCCCACAGTCAGAAAATGCTGCGGGTTGGATGCTGCGTACATCCGCAGCGGCCAGATATTACATCATAGTGGATGGGATTTGAAGAAATCCCATCTCCACTATGCATGCACAGACGCCTCTGGCATACCTGCAGAAACGGACATGCGGCGCATCTTTCGAGACCGCAGCAAGTCAATTTATCTTGCGGAGACGCTCGGTCTCCGCAAGATAAATTTCTCGTCCAATGTATTGGTCGTTGTGAGTTCGCAATGTTCAATGAACACATGCGGAATCACCTGCATTCAAAAGCTGTCAGCACTTTGGACGGAGCGGACAAGTGCTGCCAGTTCCTGACCATGGGAACCAGGTACGGACTGGGGCTGAAATTCAGCCCTGTCATTTGAAATCACACAGGCCCATGTAGTCCCTGTCCCCATGAAACAGATTGGATATATTACTAATATTACCCTTGATGGAGGGAAGGAAGATTTGTTACAAGACCAATATGTCTAATGATACCCGTGGGCTACTGGGGTAAGTGACGGAGTCAGCAACTTTGTGCTCCATCACAACTCTTAACAATATGAGTATCTTGAGAACACAGATTCTGTTAACACCGTAGCAGACAAGGCAGACCATGACCAGACAAGCCTTTCCGGCATTTGCCAGAATTGCCAGATGGCCAGTCCGGCCCTGGTGGGAACATTGGTGATGAGTCTGTTTGCCATATTCTAAAACATATCCTGCACAACTTGCAAAAAGTAAATCTCATCAGTGACATGTAAATGTATAGGCTGCTGGAAGCTGCATCTGATTAGGTAAGCAAATAATGATTTACCAGTCTCGCTTCAAGTTTGTATGCTTGTCATCATGATTTCTTTACCGTAATAGTTGAGTGGACAGACACTAAGTTGCATGTGGATTTCTGTTACATTGTAATGTTGGAGTTAATACTTGATAATTTCATGTATGGTTGTCCCATCTACATAGGGTAAGCTGAGCTATAAAGAATGCGTATTCATCTTGTATAGATACATGGTCCTTCTGTTCTGTCTTTTGTATAATTACAAATACTGGTACGTACCTGGTTATTCCTCTGAATCATTCTGATTTTATGTTATGTAAATTGTCTCTTCAGAGAGGAAGAGGACTAGATTTCTAGTGCCACCTATTGGAAGTAGCAATTCTAACAGTCAATGTCAACCCTTTAACAAGCCTTGTCACATCACTTAGGATAATAGCCTCTCTCTGAAGAGACAATTTGCATATTTCCCAGAGGAGCATTGCGGCTTTAAGTCTCCTCACCTCGACGTGCTTAACATGTCACTCTCCGCAAGGAGAAGCAATACTTCTTGGATCCCGGTCAGACGCTTCTCAATCAGCCAAACCAGATCTCCACTTTGCACTGACGAGGGGCAGTACCCTGAAACACAGTGTCTGCAAATTGAGATTCTGGTTTGGCTATTATCCTAAGTCATGTGACAAGGCTCGTTAAAGGGTCGACATTGACTGTTAGGATTGCTACTTCCAATAGGTGGCACTAGAGTTCTAGTTCTCTTCCTCTCTGAAGAGACAATTTGCATATTTCCCAGAGGAGCATTGTGGCTTTAAGTCTCCTCACCTCGACGTGCTTAACATGTTACTCTCCGCAAGGAGAAACGATACTTCTTGGATTCTGATTTTATGTTAAGAATCCATCAGAAAAAAAATTGACGTGTACCAACACATTCCATATCACTGAGTTACTTTGCCCCAGGCAGAGGCGTAACAACCAAGGTTGCAGGGGTCGCAGCTGCCCGAAGTGCTTAGGGGCCCACTCAGTCTAGCAAAGAAGCAGCTGGCTTCTGTCTGTAAATGTTAGACAAGAGCGAGCTACTTTCAGTTTCACTACAAGCAACAATGTTGCTGGGGTCCGCCCCCTCCTACCAATGTGTGTGATGATTAGAGATGGGCAGACACTTGGATGTTCGGGTCCAGCGAGTTCGGCTGAACAAATACAAAAAGTTTGGGTTCGGGTACCAGAAGAGTACCTGAACCCCATTCACTTTATGCCTCTACATTACTAACCTGTGGGCTTGATGTTACCAGACAATACAAAGGTGACATCAACCCCACAAATATTACCCCACTTGCCACCGTTACAGGGCAAGGGGGAAGAGCCGGGCAAAATGACAGAATTGGCACATCTAATAGATGTGCTTTTTCTGGGCAGCTCTGGGCTGCTGTTTTTAGTCTGGGGGGCCAATTTCCATGGTCCTTTACCTACCTGAGAATACCAGCCCCCAGCTGTCAACTATAGCTTGGCTGGTTGTCAAAAATGGGGAGACTTCATGCCTTTTTTTTAACTTATTTAAATAATAATAAAAAAAATGGGTTGGGGACCACTCTATTCTTGATAACCAGTCCTGCTAATGCTGACAGCTGAGGATTGCAGCCCCCAGCTGTGAGTTTTGCCTGGCTGGTTAACAAAATACAGGGGATCCCACACCGTTTTCTCTCTCGCTGTTATTAGCGGCAGCAGGCGTAGTCTGATGAAAGTAATAGTCCCTTCAGCCGACGCCAGTGACCGGAGGTAAAGTTTATACCTCCGATCACAGCTGAGCACTCCCGCTGTCTTTAGATAGCATGGGAACTGTGGCTTTCTGACCGGCAGGGATGATTTCCCCTCCAATCAGAAGCGGTGTTTGCCACGCTGTCATGCACATGACAACGCATCAAACACTGGATGTTTGGGCCCTCCATTCAAGTGAATGGGGTCCGGGTTCAGGTTCTATCAAGGTCACAGGGGTCACAGCTGCAACGGGGCCTGGAGAGCTTAGGGGCCCACCCAGTCCAGCAAATAAGCAGCCGGCTCCTGTCTGTGAATGTTATACAAGCGCAAGCTGCTTTCAGTTTCACTACAAACAACAATGTTGCTTGGCTCTGTCTCCTCCGACCAGTGTGTGTGATGATTAGAGATGGGCAGACACCAGAATTTTCGGGTCCAGCGGGTTCGGACGAACAGTTACAAAAAGTTCAAGTTCGGGTACCAGAACAGTTCCCAGACCCGAACCCGAACCCCATTCACTGGATGCCTCTCCATTACTAACCTGTGGGCTTGATGTTATCAGACAACATAAAGGTGACATCAACTCCACAAATACTACCCCACTTGCCACCGCTACAGGGCAAGGGGGAAGAGCTGGGCAAACTGCCAGAATTGGCGCATCTAATAGATGTGCTTTTCCTGGGTGGCTCCAGGCTGCTGTTTTTAGGCTGGGGGGGCCAATGTCCATGGCCCTTACCAACCTGAGAATACCAGTCCCCAGCTCTCTGCTTTACCTTGGCTGGTTGTCAAAAATAGGGGGACCCATGCCGCTTTTTTTACTTATTTAAATAATAATAAAAAAACGGGTTGGGGACCCCTCTATTCTTGATAACCAGCCTTCCTAATGCTGACAGCTGAGGATTTCAGCCCCCAGCTGTGAGTTTTGCCTGGCTGGTTATCAAAAATACAGGGGAACCCACACCATTTTTTTTGTTTCTTTAATTATTTATTTACAGCGCTGACTGATGAATACTCCCATCAGTCACTGCCTGCTCTCGCTGTTATTAGTGGCATCAGCCGTAGTCTGATAGGAGTAATAGTCCCTTCAGCTGACGCCAGAGAAGGGAGGTGAACTTTTTACCTCCGATCGCAGCTGCGAGCTCTCTGACTGGCCGTAAAATCATTACCACCAGTCAGAGAACCTGCAGCTGTGATCAGAAGGAAAAAGTTCACCTCTGGTCACTTGTTTTGGCTGATGGGACCAGAAGCAGTGTTTAGCGCTTTGTCATGCACATGACAGTGTGAGGAACAACTGGTGTTTGGGGGCCGAACCCGTACAGTAACAAGGACTTCCTGGTGAAGTCCGTGATTGGTGTCCATGTCCGAACAGTAGGTGTTCGCTACAGACGCTGAACTTTACTGTTCGGGTTCGCCCATCTACAGTATATTAATAATCTATCATAGGAAATCTGGTCTCCATAAAGGGTAGTTTTCGCAAAGAGGTGATTTCTCTGTATTGACCTGTGCTTATTTTTGATTGACAAAATACAGTGTGGAGCCATATGTCTTGTATTTATCTCTTGCTTTCAGTTTTTAAATACTTTAGAAACAATCATACAAACATTCTACAGACATGTGACCCTTGATAAAAGCTGTGATTTGTAGATGCCATTTATCAAACTCATTTCACAGGTATAAATATTTATGGCTGTTTGTGGTCTTTAGCTATAACACCAGCCTCCGGCCTCAAGAATTCCTCTCTAACGGTTTATAAAATTCCTTAAGGTGGGTTTATATGTTTAGATTTTTCTTCCAAAAAGAAAGACTTCCAGATAATTAGTTATATGGACATTGAACTAAAAATGCAAGTATATTTCAAGGCAATGACCACAAAAGCAATGTTCTTATGCCAGCAAAATATAGCCCTGGCTATCTAGGTGTCAATGAAATGACCCTGATGCCAGATATATTTTCCTCATGCTGTACAGTATGTAACTTTGTTATAGTATTTTTTTAATGGAATAAATGTTGCTCTTTTGACCAGAGGATGTTTAGGACCCGGACAGTATATGAAGCTAGATGCATCATCTTGTAGTTTTTTTACCTCTTTATTGTATTGTGCTATGTTACATAATATGTTATTTATGTTTTAATTTCTTTGTGGAAATGTGTTGTGATACTTATTTGCATAATAGAGTGGTTGTATGGTTCATTATTCTATCTCAAACAAGCCACAAGTTCGCCAATATATGAGGTAGATAAGCAAAAAGACAAAAATCCAGAAATAACATGCATATGGGGGAAGGAGAGGTTTTTTATTATTATTATTATTATTATTATTATTACGCCATTTATTCCATGACGCTTTACATGTGAAAAGGGGTATTCATAATAAAAAACAAGTGCAATAATCTTAAGCAATACAAGTCACAACTGGTACAGGAGGAGAAAGAACCCTATCAGTGATGGCTCACAATCTACAAGGGTTGGGTGAGGATGCAATAGGTGAGGGCAGAGCTGGTCGTGCAGCGGTTAGGTGGATCCATGGTTACTGCAGGTTGTAGGCTTGTCTAAAGAGGTAGGTCTTCAGGTTCCTTTTGAAGGTTTCCACAGTAGGCGAGAGTCTGATATATTGAGGTAAAAAGTTCCAGAGTAGGGGGGATGCGCTGGAGAAATCTTGCATGCGATTGTGGGAAGAGGAAATAAGAGGGGAGTAGAGTTTAGGATAGATTGGAGGGGCACAAGAGTGTTAGAGGGGAGGCCACAGAGCAGGAGGTTGCAGTAGTCAAGGCAGGAGATGATGAGGGCATTCATTAGAGTTTTTGCAGAGACTAGGTTAAGGAATGTACCGATCCGGGAAATATTTTTGAGTTGAAGTTGGCAGGAAGTGGAAAGGGCTTGGATATGTGGTTTGAAGGAGAGATCAGAGTCAAGGATTACCCCGAGGCAGCGAGCTTGTGGGACTGGAGAGAGTGAGCAGCCATTTACTTTAATGGATAGGTCTGTTGGGGGAGTCGAATGAGATGAAGGAAAGATGATGAATTCTGTTTTGTCCATGTTAAGTTTTAGAAATATAGCAATGAAGAAGGATGAAATAGCAGACAGACATTGTGGGATTTTGGTTAGTAGGGATATGAGATCTGGTCCAGAGAGGTAGATCTGTGTGTCATCAGCATAGAGGTGATACTGCAAGCCGTGAGATTCTATGAGCTGTCCCAAACCTCTTGTAGGTTTTATATGTGTAATGGCCAATGTGAACATGCGTTTATGTGATGCATGTGCAACACCCCAGGTGGCCGGTTGCTGCAGTGATGTTGCCTTCCCTTCAGGGAGGATGATGTCATGTTCGGAGGCAAGGGGGATGCTTTCTATCAAGTAAGGCACTCGCACTCAACACATCTGAATCTAGGCCAGGAGGGGAGCTCAGGACCCGGATTCAGGGGAGCTTCCTTACACTTTATGTATCCTGGTCTGAAGGAGGGGCCAGTCAGTCTCGGACAGTCTGAGAGAGACAGTGGGGGGAGACAGTTGGTCTTCAGGAGTGAGAAGGACGTCTGGAGCAGACGTAGGGGCTGAGCAGCCACGAGGGAGCTGCTACCCCTGGAAAGAATGAGAAGCAGAAGGAGAGTTGAATTGTGGAGGAGCTTAGGGGGAAGAAGCACAGAGGAAGAGGCTCAGCAGGGGAACAGCGGAAGGACACACTGGGAGCCAGAGCGCAGAACCGGGTACCGGGAGCCCGAGGCTATAGTGGGACTCTAGGACACTTAGCAGAACCGGAGGGCATACGACTCTATGTCAATTGCCTGCATCAAGTCTGAGGTGAAGCAGTAACTTTAGAGCCTGGGGCATGATAGAGTCCCTATAAACAGGCTCGAACTGCCTATCGTACAGACATCTGTCTTAGGACAGGAGAGAGGGGACTTGCACTGAGCTTCAAGCGGTAGGGACCTAACCAACTAAACAGCACAAGTAGGAAAGGCTTACAGACCTCACCTGGGAGAGAGATCTCCTATTGCCTCCAAGCCGGCCGGACCACATCTACCCTGCACTTGGTACCCTGGACTGAGGACTACTACTACCATCAATAAACCAGGTAAAGACTTTGCAAACCTGTGTCCTTGCTCTTTGCTCATTTGTCGGCTTACACCATCTTGCCATACACTTGGGAAGCCCTGGGGCCCCACTTCACCTGTGGGAAGTGTCACCATCTAGCCGCTCATCACCCTAGAGGATGCCTTTAAGTGGCGTTGGCCCCTACTGACCGAGAACCACACGTGCATCATGAACAATAGAACTTTATTCACAATATCCCTTAAAAGACTTTCCCTTTAATTGGGCGCCCAGGGCCATGGACTGGGTCTCAGCCACCGTAACATCCCCTTTAAGACCGAACCTGGTACCGAGTACCCCTCTGCCCTGGCGGGCGTTCCACATGTGTACCAACTCAAGTCAAGCTCAATTTTTTTGTGTTTTTTCGAAGGTGTAAATGGAGAAGAGCAGGGGCCCTAGGACTGAACCTTGTGGGGGGCGAGGTGAGGAGGTGGTGTGTGTGGGAGACACAGAATGTCCGGTCTGTTAGGTATGACGCGATCCAAGATAGGGCCAAGTCTGTGATGACAAGAGGTGAGAGGGTCTGTAGTAATAGGGAGTGGTCCACTGTGTCAAAGACAGAGGACAGGTCCAGGAGGAGGAGGACCCTCCTACCCTCTAATAGCTTAAATTAACTGGTTATGTCCTTTTTAGCATGTAAACTGTCCCAAGTTCATTGTTAGCGATGCAATGTGCATCACTAACACGCTTTTTTCATTAAAAACGGTAGGCTAATCATGTACTTTGTATAGTTATATCATACCTTCTCATTTAGTCTTAGGGGTGTGCTTTATTTCATTCTGTCACACTTGGCACTGCCCATGCAATTTGAATGATGTTCCTAGGGTTGCACCGACATCACTCAAATCCGCTTTGAAAAATCCGGAGAACCAGACAGTTACAAGACAGTAACCAAGAGATCATGGCTCCATCACAAGGGACACAGATTTGACATTCTGCAGGATATCAGCTGAGGGGTCCACAGCCCTGGCTGAAAGAATGCAGATCTGCTCCTTTTGGACCCACCGGTCACCTGAACCCCATGTATACGTTTTGGAAAAGCCAGGATTGGGACCCACCGGTCACTTGTGTTGTGAATTTATCTTTTTGGCTCCCTCTAGTGGTTACTAGTGATTTGACTCTGGGAATGTCTGCCATCCCTTGTATGCTCACCTGGGTCGTTAGGTCAGGGGTGTTGCTATATAAGCTCCCTGGACCTTCAGTTCAATGCCTGGCAACGTTGTAATCAGAGCTAATCTGTTGTGCTCTTGTCTACTGATCCTGGTTCCTGCTAAATTAAGCTAAGTCTGCTTTCTTGCTTTTTGCTATTTGTTTTTGTTTGCATTTTTGTCCAGCTTGTTCATAATCTGTATCCTAACCTTGCTGGAAGCTCTAGGGAGGCTGGAGTTCTCCCCCCGGGCCGTTAGACGGTTCGGGGGTTCTTGAATCTCCAGTGTGGATTTTTGTTAGGGTTTTCGTTGACCATATAAGTTATCTTACTACATTCTGCTATTAGTAAGTGGGCCTCTCTTTGCTAAACCTAGTTCATCTCTGTGTTTGTCATTTCCTCTTACCTCACCGTTATTATTTGTGGGGGGCTTCTATCCTACTTTTGGGGTCTATTCTCTGGAGGCAAGAGAGGTCTTTGTTTTCCTCTTCTAGGGGTAGTTAGTCCTCCGGCTGGCGCGAGACATCTAGCAACCAACGTAGGCATGTTCCCCGGCTACTTCTAGTGTTGGCGTTAGGAGTAGATATATGGTCAACCCAGTTACCACTGCCCTATGAGCTGGATTTTTGTACTTCGCAGACTTACTTGTTTCTTTGAGACCCTCGCCATTGGGGTCATAACAGTTTGCCAGGCCAGTATTAAATGTTAAATGCATTGCAGAAGCGGGATTATAAGAAAGAAAGTCTGAGTTTTTTTTTTCTCTCTCTCATTTTTTTTTTTTTCTTTTCCCCTTTACCTCTGAGTGGCTTGTGTTTGCTGCAGACATGAATGTCCAGACCTTGATTACAAGTGTGGACCAGCTTGCTGCTCGTGTGCAGGGCATACAAGATTATGTTATCAGAAATCCTATGTCAGAACCTAAGATACCGATTCCTGAACCGTTTTCCGGAGACCGATTTAAATTTAGAAATTTCAGGAATAATTGTAAATTGTTTTTGTCCCTGAGACCCTGTTCATCTGGAGACTCCGCTCAGCAAGTAAAAATTGTTATTTCTTTTTTACGGGGCGACCCTCAGGATTGGGCCTTCTCGCTGGCGCCAGGAGATCCGGCATTGGCTGACATTGATGCGTTTTTTCTGGCGCTCGGTTTGCTTTATGAGGAACCCAATCTTGAGATTCAGGCAGAAAAAGCCTTGCTGGCGATGTCTCAGGGCCAGGACGAGGCTGAAGTGTATTGCCAAAAATTTCGGAAATGGTCCGTGCTGACCCAGTGGAACGAGTGTGCATTGGCTGCAAATTTTAGAAATGGCCTTTCTGAAGCCATTAAGAATGTGATGGTGGGTTTTCCCATTCCCACAGGCCTGAATGATTCTATGGCCCTGGCTATTCAAATCGACCGGCGGTTGCGGGAGCGCAAAACCGCAAATTCCCTCATGGTGTTGTCTGAACAGGCACCTGATTTAATGCAATGTGATAGAATCCTGACTAGAAATGAGCGGAAAATTCATAGACGCCAGAATGGCTTGTGTTACTACTGTGGTGATTCTACACATGTTATCTCAGCATGCTCTAAACGTCTTACTAAGGTTGTTAGTCCGGTCGCCATTGGTAATTTGCAACCTAAATTTATTCTATCTGTAACTTTGATTTGCTCACTGTCATCGTATCCTGTCATGGCGTTTGTGGACTCAGGTGCTGCCCTGAGTCTTATGGATCTGTCATTTGCCAAGCGCTGCGGATTTGTTCTTGAGCCATTGGAAAATCCTATCCCTCTTAGGGGTATTGATTCTACGCCATTGGCAAAAAATAAACCGCAGTTTTGGACACAGGTTACCATGTGCATGACTCCCGAACATCGGGAGGTAATACGTTTTCTTGTTCTGCATAAAATGCATGATTTGGTTGTTTTGGGGTTGCCATGGTTGCAGACCCATAATCCAGTCTTGGACTGGAAGGCTATGTCAGTGTCAAGTTGGGGCTGCCATGGAATTCATGGAGATTCCCTGCCCTTGTCTATTGCTTCTTCTACGCCTTCGGAAGTTCCGGCGTATTTGTCTGATTATCAGGATGTCTTCAGCGAGTCTAAGTCCAGTGCACTGCCTCCTCATAGGGAATGTGACTGTGCAATAGATTTGATTCCTGGCAGTAAGTTTCCTAAGGGGAGACTGTTTAATCTGTCGGTACCTGAACATACCGCGATGCGTTCATATATCAAGGAGTCTCTTGAGAAGGGGCATATCCGTCCTTCTTCTTCCCCTCTTGGTGCGGGATTCTTTTTTGTGGCCAAAAAGGACGGATCTTTGAGGCCTTGTATTGACTATCGGCTTTTAAATAAGATCACTGTCAAATTTCAGTATCCTTTGCCGCTGTTGTCAGATTTGTTTGCCCGGATTAAAGGTGCCAAGTGGTTCACCAAGATAGACCTTCGTGGTGCGTACAACCTTGTGCGCATTAGGCAGGGCGATGAATGGAAAACCGCATTCAATACGCCCGAAGGTCATTTTGAGTACTTGGTGATGCCATTTGGGCTCTCTAATGCACCTTCAGTTTTTCAGTCCTTCATGCATGACATTTTCAGGAAGTATCTGGATAAATTTTTGATTGTTTATCTGGATGATATTCTGGTTTTTTCTGATGATTGGGACTCGCATGTGGAGCAGGTCAGGATGGTTTTTGAGATTCTGCGTGAAAATTCTTTGTTTGTAAAAGGCTCAAAGTGTCTCTTTGGTGTACAGAAGGTTCCCTTTTTGGGGTTCATTTTTTCCCCTTCTGCTGTGGAGATGGATCCAGTCAAGGTCCGAGCTATTCATGATTGGACTCAACCCTCGTCAGTTAAGAGTCTTCAGAAGTTCTTGGGTTTTGCTAACTTCTACCGTCGTTTTATCGCAAATTTCTCTAGCGTTGTTAAACCGCTGACGGATATGACCAAGAAAGGCTCTGATGTAGCTAACTGGGCTCCTGCTGCCGTGGAGGCTTTCCAGGAGTTGAAACGCCGGTTTACTTCGGCGCCTGTTTTGTGCCAGCCTGACGTCTCACTTCCCTTTCAGGTTGAGGTGGATGCTTCGGAGATTGGGGCAGGGGCCGTTTTGTCGCAGAGAGGCCCTGGTTGCTCTACTATGAGACCTTGTGCCTTTTTCTCTAGGAAGTTTTCGCCGGCAGAGCGAAATTATGATGTGGGCAATCGGGAGTTGTTGGCCATGAAGTGGGCATTTGAGGAGTGGCGTCATTGGCTCGAGGGTGCTAAGCATCGTGTGGTGGTCTTGACTGATCACAAAAATCTGATGTATCTCGAGTCTGCTAAACGCCTGAATCCTAGACAGGCCCGCTGGTCATTGTTTTTCTCCCGTTTTGACTTTGTGGTCTCGTATTTACCAGGTTCTAAGAATGTGAAGGCCGATGCTCTGTCTAGGAGCTTTGTGCCTGATGCTCCTGGAGTCGTTGAACCTGTGGGTATTCTTAAGGAAGGAGTTATCGTGTCTGCTATTTCTCCAGATCTGCGACGTGTGTTACAGAGATTTCAGGCTGGTAGGCCTGACTCTTGTCCACCTGACAGATTGTTTGTTCCTGCTAGATGGACCAGCAGAGTCATTTCCGAGGTTCATTCCTCGGTGTTGGCAGGGCACCCGGGAATTTTTGGCACCAGAGATCTGATGGCCAGGTCCTTTTGGTGGCCTTCCTTGTCAAGGGATGTGCGGTCATTTGTGCAGTCCTGTGGTACTTGTGCTCGAGCTAAGCCTTGCTGCTCTCGTGCCAGCGGGTTGCTCTTGCCCTTGCCTGTCCCGAAGAGACCTTGGACACACATCTCTATGGATTTCATTTCTGATCTTCCGGTGTCTCAGGGCATGTCTGTCATCTGGGTGATATGTGATCGTTTCTCCAAGATGGTCCATTTGGTTTCTTTGCCTAAGCTGCCCTCCTCTTCTGATCTGGTTCCTGTGTTCTTCCAGAACGTGGTTCGTTTGCACGGCATTCCTGAGAATATTGTGTCGGACAGAGGATCCCAGTTTGTTTCCAGGTTCTGGCGATCCTTTTGTGGTAGGATGGGCATTGAGTTGTCGTTTTCATCCGCTTTTCATCCCCAGACTAACGGACAAACGGAGCGAACTAATCAGACTCTGGAGGCTTATTTGAGGTGTTTTGTCTCTTCTGATCAGGATGATTGGGTGACCTTCTTGCCGTTGGCTGAATTTGCCCTTAATAATCGGGCTAGTTCCGCCACCTTGGTTTCGCCATTTTTCTGCAACTCTGGTTTCCATCCTCGTTTTTCCTTGGGACATGTGGAGCCTTCTGACTGTCCTGGGGTGGATTCCTTGGTGGATAGGTTGCAGCGGATCTGGAGTCATGTGGTGGACAACTTGAAGTTGTCACAGGAGAAGGCTCAGCGTTTTGCCAACCGCCGCCGCGGTGTGGGTCCCCGACTTCGCGTTGGGGATTTGGTATGGCTGTCTTCTCGATTTGTTCCTATGAAGGTCTCCTCTCCCAAATTTAAGCCTCGTTTCATTGGTCCTTACAAGATATTGGAAATAATTAATCCTGTATCCTTTCGCCTGGATCTTCCGGTGTCGTTTGCCATCCACAACGTATTTCATAGGTCCTTGTTGCGGCGGTACGTTGTGCCTGTGGTTCCTTCTGCTGAGCCTCCTGCTCCGGTGTTGGTTGAGGGCGAGTTGGAGTACGTGGTGGAGAAGATCTTAGATTCTCGTCTCTCCAGGCGGAGGCTTCAGTACCTGGTCAAGTGGAAGGGCTATGGTCAGGAGGATAATTCCTGGGTGGTCGCCTCTGATGTGCATGCGGCCGATTTGGTTCGTGCCTTTCACACCGCTCATCCTGATCGCCCTGGTGGTCTTGGTGAGGGTTCGGTGACCCCTCACTAAGGGGGGGGTACTGTTGTGAATTTATCTTTTTGGCTCCCTCTAGTGGTTACTAGTGATTTGACTCTGGGAATGTCTGCCATCCCTTGTATGCTCACCTGGGTCGTTAGGTCAGGGGTGTTGCTATATAAGCTCCCTGGACCTTCAGTTCAATGCCTGGCAACGTTGTAATCAGAGCTAATCTGTTGTGCTCTTGTCTACTGATCCTGGTTCCTGCTAAATTAAGCTAAGTCTGCTTTCTTGCTTTTTGCTATTTGTTTTTGTTTGCATTTTTGTCCAGCTTGTTCATAATCTGTATCCTAACCTTGCTGGAAGCTCTAGGGAGGCTGGAGTTCTCCCCCCGGGCCGTTAGACGGTTCGGGGGTTCTTGAATCTCCAGTGTGGATTTTTGTTAGGGTTTTCGTTGACCATATAAGTTATCTTACTACATTCTGCTATTAGTAAGTGGGCCTCTCTTTGCTAAACCTAGTTCATCTCTGTGTTTGTCATTTCCTCTTACCTCACCATTATTATTTGTGGGGGGCTTCTATCCTACTTTTTGGGTCTATTCTCTGGAGGCAAGAGAGGTCTTTGTTTTCCTCTTCTAGGGGTAGTTAGTCCTCCGGCTGGCGCGAGACATCTAGCGACCAACGTAGGCATGTTCCCCGGCTACTTCTAGTGTTGGCGTTAGGAGTAGATATATGGTCAACCCAGTTACCACTGCCCTATGAGCTGGATTTTTGTACTTCGCAGACTTACTTGTTTCTCTGAGACCCTCGCCATTGGGGTCATAACACACTTGGCTCCATGTAGATGTTCAGAGAAGCCAGGTTGTGACCCTCTGGTCACCTAGACTTAAACCTCAATGGACTATCAGCATCCTAAGCTTGTTGTTACCTCCTCTCTGTGCATGCCACAGGTGGGGTAATCAGGGTTGGAAACCCTGGTCTTCTACCTGAATAGACTGTCACCTTCTTAAGCTTGTCTTGGGATAGTCAGCCCAGGAAGCTCTGGAGTGACAGCTGTTCTTATCCCGGCGAGTAAGCGGGTGAGACTCTGTAATTTAGCACAATCTTGGGCATTTTGCTGGGTCTGTTCTATATGTTATTTAGCAAAAAAAAAAAAGAAAAAAAAATTGAGTCCGCACCAACAGCACGCTAGATTATCAGCACATACTGATCACAGCTGACTTTGCGTTATATTGCCAATAGCGGAATTCGGGTGCTCATTCAAGTAAAAAGTAAGTCCAATCAAATATACTGGTATAGAAGAAGAAGAGCACTCACCCTCCGCGAACTTTTTTTAAGTTTTTATTCTGGCATCATAAAAATAGCAGGACCATATAGGGAGAACAGTGGATCCAAAAGACGATGGCCGTTTCGCACTGCCGCGCTTCTACGTGTCTAGATGTCAACTGACAGAGGGGGGCCTTTTAAACATATCCGTCCCAAAGTTACCACCCCTCTATCTGCGTCATCCACATAATAAAACATCCTACTAATCAGATAAAAATAATGGTAAAAACATTGCAATGTAACAACAATGTGTGAACAACAAGAATAACAATAAAAAAAACTCTGCACCGTGATAACTGATTAACATCACAAAATCAACCATGAAACCAGGTGGACCTATTGTGCAAGGGATCTCACCTGGACATTTACCTGTATCGGTACCTGCAGAGGAAGAAAAAGATTTATACAAGTGAATTTTTCTCACTGCTTTAAACAAATCTATTTTGAAGTCAACAAGATCAAATTCTTCTGGTAAACCAAAATTCAGTCCCATTGACAGAACCGATCGGTGCGCCGCACTCAGTTCATGGGAGGAAAGATTAATGATTGTAGTTATTGGCGCATCTTCTGGGGAGTCCGTTTCCAGGACACTTGTTTCCTTTTCCGCTGATTGTCAGGCTCTGTTCCTCCTGCTGCCTTGGCGGGTCCTCCTCCTAAAGGGACTGCACTGTTGGAAGAAGGATCACATGTTGGCATGCTATCTGTAGGTATGGAATCTTCATTGTTACTAGAGTCAGAGACAATCTCAAGAACTATATAATAGATTTAGGGCAAGAGGTTATCCTTGCACTGTATTGGACAATGCCCTGGCTAGGGCGGGGGAATCAGAAGAGGTGGATCAAGGGGTTGGAGCATTGACTAAAGAATCAGCGCAAAAAGGTTCATGTTTAGTTTTAAACTCGGACCCATGGACACTTATATAAGATCGGCCATTAGGAAAAGTTGGCACATCTTGGAAAAGGACCCGGCCTTATCAGAGGCCACTAGCAGGGGCCCGCTGTTTGCTTGCCGCAGAGGTAAAAATCTAAAAGATGTTTTGGTGCGTAACAGAGTAGACACTAAGTGCAACAACTGGCTACAAACGGGGTTACCACAAGGGAATTTCAAATGCAGTCACTGTAATTATTGCATATACCACATAACGGACAAGGTAATTACAATTGGCCCCGTTCAACATAAAGTCCGGGATTTTATATCTTGTAGGACCACTTATATAGTATATGTATTATTTTGCCCGTGCGGTTTCTACTATGTTGGTAAAACCATCCGCCCCTTTTTCGTCAGGTTCAGGGAGCATTTTAAATCAATCAGTACTGGTAAAGGAGTTCCCCGCCTCATTAGTCACATGCGGGCATATCATGAAGGTAATGCGTCACTGTTGCGGTTTGCTGGGTTGGAAAGAGTTAATCTTTCAGAGCAAGGAGGGGATCACAATAGAATGCTGTTGAGAAGAGAAGGCAGGTGGATCTTAAGGGTTAACGCCATGGGACCCATGGGATTAAACGAAATAATTGACATGTCACTGTTTTTGTGATGTTAATCAGTTATCACGGTGCAGAGTTTTTTTATTGTTGTTCTTGTTGTTCACACATTGTTGTTACATTGCAATGTTTTTACTATTATTTTTATCTGATTAGTAGGATGTTTTATTATGTGGATGACGCAGATAGAGGGGTGGTAACTTTGGGGCGGATATGTTTAAAAGGCCCCCCCCTCTGTCAGTTGCCATCTAGACCCGTAGAAGCGCGGCAGCGCGAAACGGCCGTCGTCTTTTGGATCCACTGTTCTCCCTATATGGTCCTGCTATTTATATGATGCCAGAATAAAGACTAAAAAAAGTTCACGGAGGGTGAGTGCTCTTCTTCTTCTATACCAGTATATCTATATGTTATTGTCTGGTTCAATAAAGTATTGTCAGATTGTTTTACCATACCCCTATGTTGTCTGAGTAGTATTATGCTCATGGTAAAAGGAGAGAGGGCGTTTGGTAGGATGATCTCTGGTCCATGTGGTTTCAGTTAGCAGAGTAGGGCACCCCCTGACCTCCAACCCCATGTCTCCACAGTGGCCTTCTAAAAAAGGTGGTCTTTTGGAAAGGTTTTACTGTAATTTACACTTAGGATTTTAGAAAGTTTTTCCACTGCATTCTTTTGTTGAGAAACTAATATCTAGATGTTGCATGAAACACATTAACATTTTCTATGTGGAAATAGGGTTAAAAGGAATATGGCAGCAGATTGTTTCTATGTAATATGAGAGCAACATGGTGTAGTGGATGAGACCCTGATTTCAGCGATGGATTTGTGCTGTTTCAATACAGTCAATGTTTTTTCTGCAGGAGATTGTCACTAGAGAACTACAGTATATACTCGAGTATAAGCCGACCCCCCTAATTTTGCCACAAAAAACTGGGAAAGCTTAATAACTCGAGTATAAGCCTAGGGTGGAAAATGCAGCAGCTACTGGTAAATTTCAAAAATAAAAATAGATACCAATATAAGTTAATATTAATTGAGACATCAGTAGGTTAAGTGTTTTTGAATATCCATATTGAATCAGGAGCCCCATATAATGCTCCATACAGTTTATGATGGCCCCATAAGATGCTCCATATTAATACATGCCCCATATAATGCTGCACAAATGTTAATTATAACCCCATAAGATGAGATGCTCCATACAGATATTTGCCCCTATATCATGCTGCACATGGCCCCATATAATGCTGCACATGGCCCCATACAGATGCCCCATACAGATATTTGCCCCCATATCATGCTGCACATGGCCACATAAGATGCCCCATACAGATATTTGCCCCATATCATGCTGCACATGGCCCCATACAGATGCCCCATACAGATATTTGCCCCATATCATGCTGCACACGGCCACATAAGATGCCCCATACAGATATTTGCCCCCATATCATGCTGCACATGGCCACATAAGATGCTCCATACAGATATTTGCCCCATATGCTGTTGCTGCGATTAAAAAAAATTAAAAAATTACATACTCACCTCTCCGGCCCCCGGCACTTGCTATAGTCACCTGCTCCCCGTTCCATCGCTGACCGCCGCTGTGTCTTCCCATCCTCTGCACCGACGTTCAGGAAGAGGGCGGCGCGCACTAATCGCGTCATCTCGCCCTCTGACCTGAGCGTCACTGCGTAAGACACAGCGGCGTCGACGGTGGAACGAGAAGCAGGTGACTATAGCGCACTGCCCCCGTCATACTCACCTGCTCCTGGCGCGGTCCCTGCAGGTCCCTGCTTCCTGGCGCTGCATTTTCTTCCTGTAGTGAGCGGTCACCGTTACCGCTCATTACAGTAATGAATATGCGGCTCCACCCCTATGGGAGGTGGAACCGCATATTCATTACTGTAATGAGCGGTACCATGTGACCGCTCACTACAGGAAGAAACTGCAGCGCCGGGAAGCAGGGACCTGTAGGGACCGTGCCAGTAGCAGGTGAGTATTATTAGACAGCCCCTGCTCCCCCTCCCCTGCCGACCCCTGGGTATGACTCGAGTATAAGCCAAGAGGGGGACTTTCAGCCCAAAAAAGTGGGCTGAAAATCTCGGCTTATACTCGAGTATATACGGTAAGTGTCTTCTGCCTCCTTGTTCAACCTTGCCTCCACAACTGATTAGCAGCTTTCTGTCAATATAGAATGTACACCAAACTTGCCAATCACGGGTGTGGACTCGGTTATACAGAGCTAAGCATTCAAGCTCTGCTAGATCTGCAGGAAAGAAAACTGTGATTCTATCACAACTGCTGCACTCAATTAATTTAGTGACACATTGCTGGAATCGGACTCTCTATCCCTACATCATGCTGCTGTTCGATTATACAGCAAAATCTATTGACAGATTTCCTTTAATGCTTTTTATTAAAAAGT